>NC_091083.1:38372500-39047500 GCF_032405125.1 Capricornis sumatraensis | reverse complement strand
GTGATATAAAAATCTAAAAACCAGTTATTCATCTAGCGACGCCCTTCACAAACGCACAACAGTGAACCTCTTTATTTTTATCTATTATTTTGCAATTTTCTTTTACTCAAGTTACACACATCAGGTAAGCTTATTTATTTCACCGTTGGTGGTAATAAGTGTGCAGAGTGTCTCAAAGTAGGATGCTGCTGTCTGCCGGTCTGGGAGCAGAGCAAATAGCTGGGCTTCTTATTCAAATCCTGTGTCTGATTATTTGCAATAGAAAGCCTAGTTGGAGGGTACTGGGTGTGGATGGTGGGGCTGGCGACTGGGTAGGGAAGGCAGAGAAATGGAAAAAATGCAAAACTCTAGTTTAAGTTCAAATGGGTTCCCAGCTGCTTTTGGCATTTTGTATCACTGGAGCCTCACAACTTGAAGAGCCCCTAAATTAGAGCAACAGCCCCGCCCCAGGGACCCTCCTCCACAACTGAGACGTCGCTCGACGTCTGAGTCACTCAAAACTGTGGGGCCAAAACATATAAACAGAACAAGAGAAGCCGTTTGCCCGGAGCACACAACTTTAAAACTGTTTTGAGTCTTTGAGACAGGGTTCCTCCCTTCTTTTCTCCCTACAAACATTCAGAAAAATAAAGAAACTCCAGGAAATGCTGTCTTTGTGATGAAAGATTTCAGGACCCCGTCTGCCCTTTGTGGCTTGATAACAATCTAGCTGCTGGCAGAGAAGGGGACGAGGAACAACTCAGAATAGAGAGGCTGGTTGTCAACACAGAGCCTGCTCCGTCTCCCTGAACCCCGGATGGGGGCGGGTGGAAGGGGCGGAAGTGAGCTGAGTGACCTTGCCCTTGTGAACCTCAGGAGTTCAAGGGAAAAGTCCTTTTCAAATCTGTTTTCACCAGCTGCTGTCCTAGATGCTTTAGAAACACTGCTTCGTCTTTTATCTGTGCCTGGCTTCTCAGGAGATCAAGTCATTTAGAGCAAATACAAATTAGAAACATAAAGAGCAAACTCTGCCTCAGGTACGTGGGGAGAGAAGAGTCAGAGTAAGGAAGTCACTGTGGCTGACTGAGCAAATTAACTCTGAACTTTCTGGCAAGAAATGCAGAAAAAAGTCGGGTGGGAGGAAGGTGCGGGGCATAATTCTGGTTCCTTATGAGGAAGAAACAGACCCACAGGGCCACCAGGGCCTTTCCCATCCCCAGGAGTGAAGAAGCTTCTGTGTGACTTTGTATAGAAGCCTCTAGAACTGTGGTTGAAAATGCCGTCAAGGAGGCTTTGTAACCATTTTGCTTTTCCTTTAAACTTTGGCTTATGTATCCATTTGCTTTGGTTATTAAAATTTGTCCATTGATATTTCATTCTGGAGCTTTTCTTACAGAAGTGAACAATGCTGATAAATTAATTCAACAGGGAGGCCGGGAGACTCAGGTGGTAAACCGATGCCTTAAGCCAGGGATGCCTTGAGGCTGAGAAACTGTTGCCGAAGAACCACCAACGCCAGCAGCCAATAGGCTTTTCTGAATGAGGCATGCGCACTGCTCTGGCCAATCACATACTCTTGCTCCCTTTGCTGCAGCATCTTTGTATAAGTCTTCTGGCTCGCGGTTGGTGGAGTGCTGCAAACCCCAATGGGGTGCTTGGCCACCCCATTATAATTGATTTTTGCTTGAATAATCTCTAAAGAGTTTTGATATGCTCCAGTTTATTGATTGTCTTTTCTAGTTTACTTCATAGTTCATAATTCACAATGCTATGGCTTTCAAACATTTTACTGCAATTAACATACTTGCACACATATAGTAAACACACATGCACTGACGTGGAGATATGCCTACTTATATTGCATGATATATAAATAAAAGGTCTTAGGAAACAGTGGAAATGGCAACCCACTCCAGTATTCTTGCCTGAAGAATCCCATGGATGGAGGAGCCTAGCGGGTTACAGTCCATGGGATCACAAAGAGTTGGACACGACTTCACTTTCACGTTCACCTTTTCTATAGTAGGTGCAGTCTGATATTTCCTATTCTACTATATCTCATTTAATTCTGTTTCATTTTTAAAAGCTGTATGCATTTTACAACATTAGTTTGAAAACTGGTGTTTAAATACATATTATCTCGTGTGCGTTAGTCGCTCAATTGTGTCCGACTCTTTGTGACCCTATGGACTGTAGCCCTCCAGGCCCCTCTGCCCATGGGATTTCCCAGGCAAGAATACTGAAAAGGGTTGCCATTTTCTTCTCCAGGGCAGTTTATCTTTTAACAATACAAAAATCAACAATTTGTATACCTATAGTAGAGTTAGCATTGGAGAAGGAAATGGCAACTCACTCCGGTGTTCTTGCCTGGAGAATCCCAGGGATGGGGGAGCCTGATGGGCTGCCGTCTATGGGGTTGCACAGAGTTGGACACGACTGAAGGGACTTAGCAGCAGCAGCAGCGGTAGCAGTAGAGTTAGGATTGCAGGATGCCCCCTTAGTGAGCACTTAACAAATACTTGCTGGATGAATGGATGAGAAATTAGTAATCCAATGTGCAACAATCAGAGGATGACATGAAAATATTTTAATTAAAATAGTAAAAAAAAAATCTAGAAATAAACCTAATATGAAGAAAACTGTAACGTTTTATTGAAGGACCAAAGGGAACTTGAATAAGCCGACACATACTGCATTGAATGGTAGATTCAGAATTATGAAGGTTTTTCCCTCAGATAACTAATTCAGTGTGATCCTAAGAAAAATTGCAAAGGGTTATTTTATGAAACTTGATAAGCTGCACAGATTAATGAAAGGTTAATGCACAGATTAATGAAAGGTTATTGAAAAAGGGTGAACACTGATAGGAAATTTATCCTACTCTATATTAAAACATACTTTAAAATGGTAGTAGTTAAAACAGTGTGTTCTTAACATAAGAATAAAGAAATAGATCAATGGAACAGAGTCTATAAATACATCTATGTATGTTTGCATTGGAATTTAGTATTAAGACAAAAGTCTTAAGTCTTAAAGACTTAAGACAAAAGTAACACTTTGAATTATGACTAAGCCAGAACCTATTCAGAAAACAGTGCCAGGATAAGAAGAAAAGAAAATTTCAATCTCACCATAAATACAAAAACATAATTGGTATAAATTAAAGAGCTAAATCTAGATAAAAACCGTAAAAGTACTAAAACTAGGAGAAATTTTGTAATTCTTAGATGAGTGATTTCTTTTTTAAGCAAGATGTAAAACTCAGAAACCATATAGAATACAGTTCTTTAAAGCTGCATTAAACATCTTAAGCTTTAATATAGTGAGGTATAAAAACATGAGCAACAGTCTAGGGTAAAATATTTTCAAGCTACATAATAAAGATTGGTATCCTATCATTTTGCCTTTTCCTACTGTTCATGGGGTTCTCAAGGCATGAATAATGAAGTGGCTTGCCATTCCCTTCTCCAGTGCATCACATTCTGTCAGGCCTCTCCACCATGACCCACCCATCTTGGGTTGCCCCGCAGGCATGGCTTGGTTTCATTGAGTTAGACAAGGCTGTGATCCTAGTGTGATTAGATTGACTAGTTTTCTGTGAGTATGGTTTCAGTGTGTCTGCCCTCTGATGGCCTCTTGCAACACTTACCATTTTACTTGGGTTTCTCTTACCTTGTCGTGGGGTATCTCTTCACGGCTGCTCCAGCAAAGCACAGCCACTCTTCCTTACCTTGGATGAGGGGTATCTCCTTACCGCCACCATTCCTGACCTTCAACGTGGGATAGCTCCTCTAGGTCCTCCTGTGCCTGCGCAGCCACCACTCCTCTGGTTGCTTCTCCCGGCTGCTGGCCCTGGCCTCGGGCGCGAGGTAGCTTCTCCTGGCCACCCCTGATCTTAAACGCGGGGTGTCTCCTCCCGGCCTCCACTGACCTTGGACGTGGGGTAGCTCCTCCTGGCTGCCGCCCTGACCTCGGACACTGGGTGTCTCCTCCCGGCCGCCACTGACCTTGGATGCGGGGTAGCTCCTCTCAGCCGCTGCCCCTGACCTCGGATGCTGGTCATGAACAGTAGGAAAAGGCAAAATGATAGGATACCAAAAGAGGAACTCCCCAGGTCATTAGGTGCCCAATATGCTACTGGAGATCAGTGGAGAAATAACTCCAGAAAGAATGAAGGGATGGAGCCAAAGCAAAAACAATACCCAGTTGTGGATGTGACTGGTGATAGAAGCAAGATCCGATGCTGTAAGAGCAATGTTGCAAAGGAACCTGGAATGTCAGGTCCATGAATCAAGGCAAATTGGAAGTGGTCAAACAAGAGATGGCAAGGGTGAACATCGACATTCTAGGAATCAGCGAACTAAAATGGACTGGAATGGGTGATTTAACTCAGATGACCATCACTACTACTGTGGACAGGAATCCCTCAGAAGAAATGGAGTAGCCATCATGGCCAACAAAAGAGTCCTAAATGCAGTACTTGGATGCAGTCTCAAAAATGACAGAATGATCTCTGTTTGTCTCCAAAGCAAACCATTCAATATCACAGTTATCCAAGTCTATGCCCCAACCAGTAACGCTGAAGAAACTGAAGTTGAATGGTTTTATGAAGACCTACAAGATCTTTTAGAACTAACACCCAAAAATGATGTCCTTTTCATTATAGGGGACTGGAATGCAAAAGTAGGAAGTCAGGAAACACCTGGAGTAACAGGCAAATTTGGCCTTGGAATGTGGAATGAAGCAGGGCAAAGACTAATAGAGTTTTGCCAAGAAAATGCACTGGTCATAGCAAACACTCTCTTCCAACAACACAAGAGAAGACTCTACACATGGACATCACCAGATGGTCAACACTGAAATCAGATTGATTATATTCTATGCAGCCAAAGATGGAGAAACTCTATACAGTCAACAAAAACAAGACCAGGAGCTGACTGTGGCTCAGATCATGAACTCCTTATTGCCAAATTCCGACTTAAATTGAAGAAAGTAGGGAAAACCACTAGACCATTCAGGTATGACCTAAATCAAATCCGTTATGATTATACAGTGGAAGTGAGAAATAGATTAAAGGGCCTAGATCTGATAGAGTGCCTGATGAACTATGGAATGAGGTTCGTGACATTGTACAGGAAACAGGATCAAGACCATTCCCATGGAAAAGAAATGCAAAAAAGCAAAATGGCTGTCTGGGGAGGCCTTACAAATAGCTGTGAAAAGAAGAGAAGTGAAATGCAAAAGAGAAAGGAAAGATATAAGCATCTGAATGCAGAGTTCCAAAGAATAGCAAGAAGAGATAAGAAAGCCTTCTTAGCGATCAATGCAAAGAAATAGAAGGAAACAACAGAATGGGAAAGACTAGAGATCTCTTCAAGAAAATTAGAGACACCAAGGGAACATTTCATGCAAAGATGGGCTCAATAAAGGACAGAAATGGTCTGGACCTAACAGAAGCAGAAGATATTAAGAAGAGGTGGGAAGAATACATGGAAGAACTGTACAAAAACAATCTTCTCGACCCAGATAATCATGATGATGTGATCACCAATCTAGAGCCAGACATCTTGGAATGTGAAGTCAAGTAGGCTTTAGAAAGCATCACTACAAACAAAGCTAGTGGAGGTGATGGAATTCCAGTTGAGCTATTTCAAATCCTGAAAGATGATGCTGTGAAAGTGCTGCACTCAATATGCCAGCAAGTTTGGAAAACTCAGCAGTGGCCACAGGACTGGAAAAGGTCAGTTTTCATTCCAATTCCAAAGAAAGGCAATGCCAAAGAATGCTCAAACTACCGCACAATTGCACTCATCTCACACGTTAGTAAAGTAATGCTCAAAATTCTCCAAGCCAGGCTTCAGCAATACGTGAACCGTGAACTCCCTGATGTTCAAGCTGGTTTTAGAAAAGGCAGAGGAACCAGAGATCAAATTGCCACATCCGCTGGATCATGGAAAAAGCAAGAGAGTTCCAGAAAAACATCTATTTCTGCTTTATTGACTATGCCAAAGCCTTTGACTGTGTGGATCACAATAAACTGTGGAAAATTCTGAGAGAGATGGGAATACCAGACCACCTGACCTGCCTCTTGAGAAATCTGTATGCAGGTTAGGAAGCAACAGTTAGAACTGGACATGGAACAACAGACTGGTTCCGAATAGGAAAAGGAGTACGTCAAGGCTGTATATTGTCACCCTGCTCATTTAACTTCTATATAGAGTACATCATGAGAAACGCTGGACTGGATGAAGCACAAGCTGGAATCAAGATTGCCGGGAGAAATATCAATAACCTCAGATATGCAGATGACACCACCCTTATGGCAGAAAGTGAAGAGGAGCTAAAAAGCCTTTTGATGAAAGTGAAAGAGGAGAGTGAAAAAGTTGGCTTAAAGCTCAACATTCAGAAAATGAAGATCATTGCATCTGGTCCCATCACTTCATGGGAAATAGATGGGGAAACAGTGGAAACAGTGTCAGACTTTATTTTCGGGGCTCCAAAATCACTGTAGATGGTGATTGCAGCCATGAAATTAAAAGACGCTTACTCCTTGGAAGAACAGTTATGACCAACCTAGATAGCATATTCAAAAGCAGAGACATTACTTTGCCGACTAAGGTCCGTCTAGTCAAGGCTATGGTTTTTCCAGTGGTCATGTATGGATGTGAGAGTTGGACTGTGAAGAAGGCTGAGCGCTGAAGAACTGATGCTTTTGAACTGTGGTGTTGGAGAAGACTCTTGAGAGTCCCTTGGACTGCAAGGATATCCAAGCAGTCCATTCTGAAGGAGATCAGCCCTGGGATTTCTTTGGAAGGAATGATGCTAAAGCTGAAGCTCCAGTACTCTGGCCACCTGATGTGAAGAGCTGACTCATTGGAAAAGACTCTGATGCTGGGAGGGATTGGGGGCAGGAGGAGAAGGGGACGCAGAGGATGAGATAGCTGAATGGCATCATGGACTCGATGAAAGTGAGTCTGAGTAAACTCCTGGAGTTGCTGATGGACAGGGAGGCCTGGTGTGCTGCAATTCATGGTGTCGCAAAGAGTCGGACACGACTGAGCGACTGAACTGAACTGATCTGAACTGAACTGAATGCTTTACCCATGAGACTGAAATTTTTAAAAAACTCTATTGCTTTCAGTGTTGAGAGAGTATAAAATGGTATAGTCTTTTGGAGGTCAATTTGAGAGTATATATCAAAAGTAAAAGTGTTCATATTCTTTGAACTATCACTTCTATTTTCCTGTTTCTGTCAAAGCGATTCTTTTTACATGTGTACAGAGAAGCATCGATTAGGATTTTCAGTGTAGTACTGCTTATAATGGAAAAAAATTAGAAACCATCTAAACATCCATACTTTGGCCATCTCATCAGAAGAGTTGACTCATTGGAAAAGACTCTAATGCTGGGAGGGATTGGGGGCAGGAGGAGAAGGCGATGACAGAGGATGAGATGGCTGGATGGCATCACGGACTCAATGGACGTTAGTCTGAGTGAACTCCAGGAGATGGTGATGAACAGGGAGGCCTGGCGTGCTGCGATTCATGGGGTCGCAAAGAGTCGGACGTGACTGAGCGACTGAACTGAACTGAAACATCCATAATTAGGGAAATAAATTATGATTCATTCAATATTACAGAATAAAATGATGAAGTAAGAGAGAATAGGGTAGACTTATAGTGCTCATGTGGGAAGAGTTATAAGTTATATATGTCTATGTGAAAAAGTACAGATGGAACAATTCATACAGTTCACTCCTATGTTCAGATAGACCTTGGGGATGCTGTGGATTCAATTCCAATAGAACCAATATCACAATAAAGTGAGTCACAAAACTTTTTGGTTTCCCACTGCGTAGAAAATTTATGTTTAGACTATACTGTAGTTTGTTAGGAGAAGGCAATGGCACCCCACTCCAGTACTCTTGCCTGGAAAATCCCATGGACGGAGGAGCCTGGTAGGCTGCAGACCATGGGGTCCCTAAGAGTCGGATATGACTGAGCGACTTCACTTTCACTTTTCACTTTCATGATTGGAGAAGGAAATAACAACCCATTCCAGTGTTCTTGCCTGGAGAATCCCAAGGACCGCGGAGCCTGGTAGGCTGCAGTCTATGGGGTCGCACAGAATCGGACACAACTGAAGCGACATAGCAACAGCAGCAGCAGTAGTTTGTTAAGTGTGTAATACATTATGTCTAAAAAAGCAAGGTATATATTTTAACTGTTGTTGTTTAGTTGCTAAGTTGTGTCTGACTCTTTTGTGACCCCATGGACTGTAGCCTACCAGGATCTTCTGTCCATGGGATTTCCCAGGCAAGAATATTGGAGTGCATTGCCATTTTCTTCTCCAGGGGATCTTCCCGACCCAGGCAGACAGATTCTTTACCACTGAACCACCAGGGAAGCCCTCATACCTTAATTAAAAATAATTTATTGCTGAAAAATGCTTGTTCAGTTCAGTTCAGTCACTCAGTCGTGTCTGACCCTTTGTGACCCCATGGACTGCAGCATGACAGGCTTCCCTGTCCATCACCGTCTCCTCAAGCTTGCTCAAACTCATGTCCATCTAGTCAGTGATGCCATCCAACCATCTCATCCTCTGTCATCCCCTTTCCCTCCTGCCTTCAACCTTTCCCAGCATCAGGGAATTTGGAAAACTCAGCAGTGGCCACAGGACTGGAAAAGGTCAGTTCATTCCAATCCCAAAGAAAGGCAATGCCAAAGAATGTTCCAACTACTGCACAATTGTACTCATCTCACATGCTAGGGAAGTAATGCTCAAAATTCTCCAAGCCAGGCTTCAACAGTATGTGAACCGTGAACTTCCAGATGTTCAAGCTGGATTTAGGAAAGGAAGAGGAACCAGAGATCTAATTGCAACAGCTGTTGGATCATAGAAAAAGCAAGAGAGTTCCAGAAAAACATCTGTTTCTGGTTTATTGACTATGCCAAAGACTTTGACTATGTGAATCATAACAAACTGTGGAAAATTCTGAAAGAGATGGGAATACCAGACCACCTGACCTGCCTCTTGAAAGACCTGTATGCAGGTCAGGAAGCAACAGTTATAACTGGACATGGAATAATGGACTGGTTCCAAATTGGGAAAGGAGTACGTCAAGGCTATATATTGTCACCCTGCTTATTTAACTTATAAGAGTACATTTCACAGAGTATATCATGCTAAATGCTGGACTGGATGAAGCACAAGCTGGAATCAAGATTGCTGGGAGAAATATCAATAACCTCAGATATGCAGATGACACCACCCTTATGGCAGATAGCAAAGAGAAACTAAAGAGCCTTGTGATGAAACTGAAAGAGGAGAGTGAAAAAGTTGGCTTAAAGCTTAACATTTAGAAAACTAAGATCATGGCATCCGGTCCCATCACTTCATGGAGAATAGATGGGAAACAATGGAAACAGTGACAGACTTTATTTTCTTGACCTCCAAAAGCACTGCAGATGATGACTACAGCCATGAAATTAAAAGATGCTTGGAAGAAAAGCTATGACCTTGAAGGAAAAAGCTATGAAAGAAAAGCTATGACCAACCTAGACAGCATATTAAAAAGGAGAAACATTACTTTGCCAACAAAGGTCCATTTAGTCAAAGCTATGATTTTTCCAGTAGTCATGTGTGGTTATGAGAGTTGGACTATAAAAAAAGCTGAACAGTAAATAATTGATGCTTTTGAGCTGTGGTGTTGGAGAAGACTCTTGAGAGTCCCTTGGACAGCAAGAAGATCAAACCAGTCAATCCTAAAGGAAATCAATCCTGAATATTCATTGAAAGGACTGAGTTGAAGCTGAAGCTCCAATATTGAATCTCAGTGAGTCAGTCACCATACCAAGTGTAATAATGATGAAAAAGTTCAAAAGATTGCAAGAATTACAAAAATTGACACAGAGTCATGAACTGAGCAAAGTCTGCTGGAAAAATGGCGCCTTTAGACTTGCTTGACACAGGGTTGCCATCAACATTCAGTTAGTGAAAAACATAACATTTGCAAAATGCGGCCAAAGTGCAATAAAGGGAGGTATGCCTGTAATTCTGTACTGTGAACATTTAAAGGAATATATCCATTGTTAGTTATTAAACATTGTTTTAAAAATTTTAAAATATTTTTAGTTGGTGTGCTTTTCAGAAAGGAGACATTTAATCCAAACTTACTTAGGCAACGGAAAGGGCCTCAGGACTTCTTAGTTATCAGGGTAAATGGAGTCATTTTTATGCTCTTTTCTGGAAGAATTTATTTCCTTTCAATGTAACAACCTCTGGTCCCGTCGCCACCCCAGGGCCATTCTCCTTTCTAAGCAGGGAGGCTCTTCCCAGGAGATGCTATGCACAGTCTCTGAAGTAATGGAAGATCGAGGGCTTGAGCACAGTTTCAAACCCTCTGCCCATAACTCCACTTAGCTGGTGGAGTTACTTCCTCACTATCCAAACTGTTATTTTAAAGTCTCACATTCTTTCCTCTACTGTGCTCTTTTCGGGTTGATGTCATTGTACAAAGTGGTCAATGGGGAAAAGAGTTTGGGCAGCTCACACCAGGACAGTTAGTTCTTACTTGATTGAAAGCTGGCTAGTTGGATTTAATTCTCCTAAAAAAAAAAAAGTCACAGAAAGTTACACTTGGTGGTCTGGTGCATAAATCAATATCCGACAAAGCTCCCCCTCCTTACAATGTGTAATGCTCAAAAAACGAGACACATTTGTAGGCCTCTTGGGTATCTCTGTTTGAATGACCCTCTTTTTTTTTCCTCCTGACCTCTACTCTCCACACTGTATATCAAAATCCAGAGGCTCTTTCATTTTCCCCCCTCTTTGGGAAATTCATTTGGGTTTCACTCATGCCATGCAAACGTTACTTTTCTGTTCTAAGCAGTGAAAGAATATAGTGCCTGAAAAATAGCCCTTGGGCAGGACAGCACAGAAACCAATGCCCATCCCTTCTGCCAGCCTGAGGAGTGTTTCTCTTACAATTTATATGCAGTCATTAAAAATCAGAATGATCTGCTCTGAGATCCAATAAAGTCACACTTGATTTACATCCCTGGGAAAATGTTTTTCCAACATCCCTTCAAATAAAATTTTAAGTTAACACTTTTTCTGGAGTCTCTCTCTCTCTCTCTCTCTCTGTATGTAATGGGAAACTTCCTTTAAATGCAGTGAAATAGCTGTCATAGTTTGAGGCCATTTGTGTACAGATACATTATGATGCCGATTGCGTATCACAGAGAAAACCATTTTTATTATATTAGGGTGAAGATCTGTCAGCAGATTATCTCTTGCTCTTTTGTCTGATTGTCCCTCCCTTTTCAGACTTAACTCTTGCACTCTGAACCATTTTGGTGCATGTGTGCTTGTGTTCTTAATTGTGTTTGACTCTGCAACCCCATGGACGAAGCCACCAGGCTCCTCTGTCCATGAAGATTTCCAGGCAAAAATGCTGGAATGGGTTGCCATTTCCTACTCCAGAGGATCTTCCCCACTCAGGGATCGAACCTGCCTCCCCTGAGTCTCCTGCATTGGCAGGCAGATTCTTTACCACAGTGATACCTAGGAAGCCCCATTTTGGTGGTTCAGTCAATTTAGTGCTTGCAACACCACTCCCACCACAGGGTGACATGTGACCAGTCAGGCCAGTCAGTAGTCTTTTTCAGAGACTCATGTGGAAGCTGAGAGTGAATGGTCTCTGCAGGGGAGAAAATTTTCGGAGCTGCTTGGGGCCAGTTTTCTGGCCATGTGGGTAGAATCTGCCTGGGAATGACATCAATACAGAAGAGAGCAGAGACAGGAGATGCATAGGTGGCTGGAGGAAGGAAGGATGGATAGATGGATGATGAATGGATGGGGAGCTGGATAAATGGAAGGATAAATGATGGATGGGTGAGTAGGTGGATGAAGGGAAGGAAAGATAGATGGATGGATGGATGGGCAGGTGGGGGCATGGAAGGAAGGAAGGATAGATGAATGAATAAGATGGATGGATGATAGATGCTTGAGTGGATGGACGAGTGGGTAGATGAATGGATGGAGGGATGGATGAATAGAAAGATAGATACAATGTCACACCTGCTTTCCAGGTACCAAGTGATTGTCCAGGATTCAGGGACTGAACCAAAGGATCTAAATGAGGGAGACCTGGCCTGTAAGGAATTCTGCCCAACAAGATGGCTCCTTACTGGATGGAGACAAACTGGCCTCAATGGACTTCTCTTGGATGGGGAAAATCAGTGACGTAGGTCCAGAGCTCAGGGTGTTCTGAGCAGCACTGAGTGAGCTTTGCCTCAGCACTGAGTGAGTCTGCTTCTCAGACTTGGAGCACTGTAATTCCCACGCTTCTATAGCTGCTGAGACTGCTTACAAGTTGGCTGAGTTCCCAGTGCATCCATTCTTAAACTCAAGTCCTATCACTAAAGACAATCCATGAGTCTTACCTTGCAACATCAAAGAGTCTAATTCAGGAGGTGACTTTTTAAAATGTTTTATAAGCTTAGTGATAGTTTGGAGACACTGCAAATTATGGATTTGGGAGAGAGAGATCAGAGAGGAGTAGCTGGGGGCATTGCAAAATAGAGTCATTTGAATGTGAAGAAACACTAGTGAACACTCTGCCACCTGGGGGAAGGAAAGTCAGCTAGGTTTTGAGTGAGGGCTGGGGGCAGATGGAGCGAGCACCAGTTTTCCTGTCATGAGCTGTGAGACCTGCTTGGCCCCAGCTTCGATTCCAGTCTTGGTTTATGGAGTCCTTTTATGGACAGGACCCTGTTTCATCAGGCTCTGGAGGAGTCAGGCATGGCTCTTCTCTCCTGAGCCTGGTGGGGTGGAGAGGCTGGGCCTTCAGGGACAAGCCTGAGATAAGTCTGCCTCGGGGAGAGTGGCCTGAGACGCATGCATGTTTATGGTAAACTAAGTGCTGCCAGATGCCTGTGATGACTGGTGAGTCTGGAAGTGTGTCTCCAGCTCCTGGTGAATTGGGCAGCTTTTGCTTTTCTCTGCTTGAAGCAAGGGTTATTTCCATCGCTTCCTGATACTGTAGAGGTAGAAGGCCTGCCAGACAGAGGTCCCAGGGCTGGAGTCTGTGAGCACCAGTGAGTGCCTGTTTGCATTCAGGCTCACAAAGCCTGTGAGTTGTCGCGGGGAGAGGAGGAGATGGGGCGGCGCTGTGCCCCTTTGAGAGGGAGCTGGTCTCAATCAAGGGAAAAACTCTCAGCAGAGAACTGGATCCTCCCTCCACTCAATGTATTTAAAATGTGGTACGACTTTGCTCTCTCTTCTTCCGGTTCCCCTCTTACCTTCTTATCTATTCTTCCCAGGACTTTAAAAGAGACAAACAGACCTTGAAGTTATGGGATTTCCTCCCCTTTCCTCCTCATGCTGGGCAGAAGCACATTTCTTACTAATCTCTCCATCCCAGTCTGTCTGTATTTCCTAACCTCCTCTCTCTCTCTCCTTCTTTCCCTCTCGTTCTCTAGTTCCTTCTATTTTTTCCTTTCCTCATTTAGTCTTTGATTCTCCTTCCATCCCTCTTCCCTATAAATCACAAAATCTGAACACCCAGATTATTTTATCTCTGAAATTTGCAGACAGCAAACTAATCTGATGAAAGAGAAATGAAAAATTTTCCTGTCATTTCAATTTCTATCTTCTGCTGTGTCTTCTCAAACATGTATTGTAAGTAATAAAACATTTGATTCTGTTTGTTTTGATTTTCAACCACAGGCAGCATATATAACTTTTTTTTCCCTGTTGAGTCCCTGACGGCTTCATCCAAATATCATCTCATCCAAATGCTTTCCTGAAGCAAGAGTGCTGATGTGTCTCCTTAAAATCACCATTTTTTCAAAGGCAGGACAAGATGCTTCTTCAATGGAATAGAGGAACAGGATACATTCTCTTGGTTCTGGTTTTCTAGGTTATAACCTCATGGTTTTGTTCCAGGAAAATATATTGTTTTCAGAAAAATGTAAAGCCACAGTGGGACTATATAGTTTTCTTTCTTCACTAAAAGCTATTATGACTAGGTATCTGTCCATTCGGGCAGTCAGCTTGGCTGGCTGGCTGGATTCTTCCACCCATTCACAGGCTGTTTAAACAATGATTTATTTAGCTACTATGAAGGGTAAGCTCTGTGATAAAGAGAGGTCCCCAATCACATGGAGTATCTTCTTATCAGTGAGACAAATAAAATAATCACAAAATGAATGAACAGGATGGTTTTAGATGTGCGATGAAGACAATAAAAGAAGTTGATGTGACCCTGAGTGGGGAGTGGGATGTTAATTTAGAAGGCAGGGCAGGAGGCCTCTTGGCAGAAGAAAAAGCACATTCTAAAAGCTTCAGGTTAGAAGGAGCTAACATACATCTATGTGGGTGAGAGAGGGACCGTGGAGAAACTAGGCATTCTTAAATAAAAAAGTTTTAAAAGGAGTTTAAATGAATTTGACTTAAATTTCTTTTCTTTAGCAAATGTCTTCCTTCTTATCTTCCTCTTCTCTGATGAGGGGCTGACACAAGCTAATGGTCATCCTCAACCCAGACTGCAAAAGGCCAGTTTCTCTTTTACCACTTGTGGCCAGAAAGTCAGTTTCTGCACAGAGATCAGTTATCTTTCTGTCTTTTGGTTTCTTCCCAGAGGCCCAACAGCATCACAATTCATACCTTGAGGAAGAGACTGCAGTGGGTTCATTTGTCCCCTGGAATAAGTTTTCCCCCAACATCAGGGGAATGTGATTTTCAAGATTACAGAATGGAAAGAACCCCACATCAGCTGTCTTGTTGACATCTTGGAGAATTTTTTTGCATTTCTGTGTCTTTGATTAGCCTGAAAATATGTTGAGTGAAGAAGCCCTTTCAATAGTGTTTTAACCAAGATCAGAGAACTACATGTGGCTCCAAGAAGTTTATTTTGGGTCTCAAGCTGGCCAATGATTAGCCTGTGCCCAACAACTTAACCTAAGAGGCACTTAAGTAATGGAGAGTGAGTAAAAAATAAAAGCAAATTACAGAGCATGGAGATAGGGGAAAGCTGAAAAAAAAACGTGGCATTTCACCCATCAAAGTTGGTGGATATTGTGATCAAGCTTTAGATGCTGTCTGCCTGATAGGTGGCTTTGAGTTAATTTTATTACTTAACTTGGTCAATACATTGGAATCCTTAGTGATCAGGTGGATGGGGCCAGATCAGGACAAACTATCTTTAAGTGCAAAAATAATCTATAAGTGTTTCAGTGTATTGGTAGAAGTTTCAATTAAACAGGAAGTTCTGATTTTAAATTTGTAGGGACCCAAGCACCAGCAGCAGCAGCAGCAGCAAGGCTCCACTGGAGAAGGGAATGGCAAACCACTTCAGTATTCTTGCCTTGAGAACCCCATGAAGAGTATGAAAAGGCAAAATGATAGGATACTGAAAGAGGAACTCCCCAAGTCGGTAGGTGCCCGATATGCTACTGGAGATCAGTGGAGAAATAACTCCAGAAAGAATGAAGGGATGGAGACAAAGCAAAAACAATACCCAGTTGTGGATGTGACTGGTGATAGAAGCAAGGTCCGATGCTGTAAAGAGCAATATTGCATAGGAACCTGGAATGTTAAGTTCATGAATCAAGGCAAATTGGAAGTAGTCAAACAGGAGATGGCAAGAGTGAACGTCGACATTCTAGGAATCAGCGAACTAAAATGGACTGGAACGGGTGAATTTAACTCAGATGACCATTATATCTACTACTGTGGGCAGGAATCCCTCAGAAGAAATGGAGTAGCCATCATGGCCAACAAAAGAGTCCGAAATGCTGTGCTTGGATGCAATCTCAAAAACGACAGAATGATCTCTGTTCGTCTCCAAGGCAAACCATTCAATATCACAGTTATCTAAGTCTATGCCCCAACCAGTAACGCTGAGGAAACTGAAGTTGAATGGTTTTATGAAGACCTACAAGATCTTTTAGAACTAACACCCAAAAAAGATGTCCTTTTCAATATAGGGGCCTGGAATGCAAAAGTAGGAAGTCAGGAAACACCTGGAGTAACAGGCAAATTTGGCCTTGGAATGCAGAATGAAGCAGGGCAAAGACTAATAGAGTTTTGCCAAGAAAATGCACTGGTCATAGCAAACACCCTCTTCCAACAACACAAGAGAAGACTCTACATATGGACATTACCAGATGGTCAACACCGAAATCAGATTAATTATATTCTTTGCAGCCAAAGATGGAGAAGCTCCATACAGTCAACAAAAACAAGACTGGGAGCTGACTGTGGCTCAGATCATGACTCCTTATTGCCAAATTCCGACTTAAATTGAAGAAAGTAGGGAAAACCACTAGACCATTCAGGTATGACCTAAATCAAACCCGTTATGATTATACAGTGGAAGTGAGAAATAGATTCAAGGAACTAGATCTGATAGATAGAATGCCTGATGAACTATGGATGGAGGTTCATGACATTGTACAGGAGACAGGGATCAAGACGATCCCCATGGAAAAGAAATGCAAAAAAGCAAAATGGCTGTCTGGGGAGGCCTTACAAAGAACTGTGAAAGAAGAGAAGTGAAAAGCAAAGGAGAAAATGAAAGATATAAGCATCTGAATGCAGAGTTCCAAAGAATAGCAAGGAGAGATAAGAAGCCTTCTTCAGCGATCAATGCAAAGAAATAGAGGAAAACAACAGAATAGGAAAGATTAGAGATCTCTTCAGGAAAATTAGAGATACCAAGGGAACATTTCATGCAAAGATGGGCTCAATAAAGGACAAAAATGGTCTGGACCTAACAGAAGCAGAAGATATTAAGAAGAGGTGGCAAGAATACACAGAAGTGAAGTGAAGTTGCTCAGTCGTGTCCGACTCCTTGCGAGCCCATGAACTATAACTTACCAGGATCCTCCATCCATGGGTTTTTCCAGGCAAGAGTACTGGAGTGGGTTGCCATTAGAAGAACTGTACAAAAAAGATCTTCATGGCCCAGATAATCACGATGGTGTGATCACTCACCTAGAGCCAGACATCCTGGAATGTGAAGTCAAGTGGGCTTTAGAAAGCATCACTACGAACAAAGCTAGTGGAGGTGATGGAATTCCAGTTGAGCTAATTCATATCCTGAAAGATGATGCTGTGAAAGTGCTGCACTCAATATGCCAGCAAATGTGGAAAACTCAGCAGTGGCCACAGCACTGGAAGAGGTCAGTTTTCATTCCAATTCCAAAGAAAGGCAATGCCAAAGAATGCTCAAACTACCGCACAATTGCATTCATCTCACATGCTAGTAAAGTAATGCTCAAAATTCTCCAAGCCCGGCTTCAGCAATATGTGAACCGTGAACTCCCTGATGTTCAAGCTGGTTTTAGAAAAGGCAGAGGAACCAGAGATCAAATTGCCAACATCTGCTGGATCATGGAGAAAGCAAGAGAGTTCCAGAAAAACATATATTTCTGCTTTATTGACTATGCCAAAGCCTTTGACCGTGTGGATCACAATAAACTGTGGAAAATTCTGAGAGAGATGGGAATACCAGACCACCTGACCTGCCTCTTGAGAAACCTATATGCAGGTCAGGAAGCAACAGTTAGAACTGGACATGGAACAACAGACTGGTTCCAAATAGGAAAAGGAGTACATCAAGGCTGTATATTGTCACCCTGCTTATTTAACTTATATGCGGAGTACATCACGAGAAATGCTGGGCTGGAAGAAGCATAGGCTGGAATCAAGATTGCCAGGAGAAATATCAATAACCTCAGATATGCAGATGACACCACCCTTATGGCAGAAAGTGAAGAGGAACTAAAAAGCCTCTTGATGAAAGTGAAAGAAGAAAGTGAAAAAGTTGGCTTAAAGCTCAACATTCAGAAAACGAAGATATGGCATCTGGTCCCATCACTTCATGGGAAATAGATGGGGAAACAGTGGAAACAGTGGAAACAGTGTCAGACTTTATTTTTTTGGGCTCCAAAATCACTGCAGATGGTGACTACAGCCATGAAATTAAAAGACACTTACTCCTTGGAAGGAAAATTATGACCAATCTAGATAGCATATTCAAAAGCAGAGACATTACTTTGACAGCAAAAGTCTGTCTAGTCAAGGCTATGCTTTTCCCAGTGCTCATGTATGGATGTGAGAGTTGGACTGTGAAGAAAGCTGACTGCCAAAGAATTGATGCTTTTGAACTGTGGTGTTGGGGAAGACTCTTAAGAGTCCCTTGAACTGCAAGGAGGTCCAGCCAGTCCATTGTAAAGGAGATCAGTCCTGGGTGTTCATTGGAAGGGCTGATGCTAAAGCTGAAACTCCAGTACTTTGGCCACCTCATGCGAATAGTTGACTCATTAGAAAAGACTCTGATGCTGGGAGGGACTGGGGGCAGGAAGAGAAGGGGACAACAGAGGATGAAATGGCTGGATGGCATTGCTGACTTGATGGATATGAGTTTGAGTGAACTCTGGGCATTGATGATGGACAGGGAGGCCTGGCATGCTGCGATTCATGGGGTCGCAAAGAATCGGACACGACTCAGCAACTGAACTGAACTGAACTGAAGGCTTCCCTGGTGTCTCAGTGGTAAAGAATCCACTTGCCAATGCAGGAGATATGGGTTAGAGCCCTTGGGTTAGGAAATTCCCTGGAGAAGGAAATGGCAACCCACTCTAGTATTCATGCCTGGGAAATCCAATGGACAGAGGAGCCTGGAGATCTAATCCATGTGGGTCACAAAAGAGTGGGACACGAGTGAGCCACTAAACAACACCACAATCATACATAAAGCAAAAATTGCTTTCAGGAGATATTTGATAATGGTTTAAAATATGGTTCTCAATTTATTGAATTGATAGATCAGTAAAATCATCATCAAGAACGTAGATATTTGAACAGCACAATTGTGTTTACTTACTGAGACATAAACATACACTCATATGTGTATATATACGAATTTGCTCTGTGTGTATGTGTCCTCTGTACATGGCTACTGGAAATTACACAATCTTTTAAAGCACATATGGACTAATTAAAAAATTTGTTTCTTCATAGTCATAAGCCAAGCTTAAAAATTTCAAGAGTCCCTAGCCACAATACCAAAAAAATAAATAAATAAATAAAAATAAAAACTAGAAATTAACAACCAAAAGATAAACTTAAAAAAAACTCATATTCTTGGAAATTAACAACAAAAAAGGACCTATGACTCAAAGAAGAATTCATTATGGAAATTGAAAGTAGTTTAAGTTAAATGATAATGGATCAGGGATACTAGCTATAGAAATTTAGCAAGCTTGGCTACAGCATATCTGAGTGCAATTTGTGGCTTTAATTGCTTTTTAGAAAAGAAGAAAGGCTGACAAGAAATTCGCTATGTGTCTGTCTTTAGAAGATAGAAAAAAAGAAAAGTAATTGAATAGGTCCAAAAAATAGTAAAAAAATAAATATAAAAGAAGAAGAAGAGAAATAAATGAAATGAGAAATAAAACCACAAAATTATCAAGGCCAAATTTGCTTAGAATGACAAACTTCTGACAGAGCAAGAAAAAAGAGAAGTCCCAGTTTCAGGATGAATAAAGCTCATAAGTACTGAAGTATCAGAGATTAGATTTTAAAGGAATATTATGACCAAGCTGATGTCAAATACTTATAAATGCCTATGGAGCTGAAAAATTCCTAGAAAAGTACAAATTATTAAAGTTGACTTAAGAAGTAATAAGTATCTGAAGGCTCCTGTCATTTTGAAAGAATTCGAGTCAGTAGTTAAAAATCCTTCCACAAAATAAACACTAGTTACAGATGTTTTTATGAGTTGTTTCTGCTATATATTCAAGGAACAGATAGTTTCAGGCTTAGACAAACTCTTTGCAAAGAATAGAAAAAGAGAAAACACTTCTCACCCATAAGACTAATACAACCTTGATTCCAAAAGTTGACAAGGATATTTAGTGAGAAAGGAAATCACAGACCAATCTGGCTATGAACTTAGATGCAAGAATCCTAAATAAACTATTCGTGGACTAGAGCTAGCAATAATCAAGTAGCATTTATTTCTGGAATGATTGATTTAATATTATAAAATGTGTCATGTAAATCATCATATTTATAGTTTAAAGGAGGAAACTTGTGATCATAATAGATTCAGATAAACATTTGATGAAATTCATCAAACATTCATAATAAAACCTTAGCAAGCTAAGTTTAGAATGGTGTGGTGGTGGTGGTTTAGTTGCTAGGTTGTATCTGACTCTGTGATCCCATGGACTATAGACTGCCAGGTTCCTCTGTCCATGGGATTCTCCAGGCATGAATACTGGAGTGGCTTGCCATTTCCTTCTTCAGGGGATCTTCCTGACCCAGGGATTGAACCTGGGTCTCCCACCTTGCAGGCAGACTCTTTACCAACTGATCCACCAGGACATGGAACTTCCTTTATTTACACTAAATATCTTTTTAGTGGAAAATCATGAAAAGTCATGCCTTTAACATCAAGGATGAAACAAAGACTGTGACTGCTCTTACCTCTGCTAATCAACATTGCTCTGGAGTGCAAGCCAGCACAGTCAAACCAGCAGTCAAAGTACAAGGGTCAGAAAGAAAAAAACAGACTATCAGTTTGTAGATGATATAATTTTCCATATACATCAGCTTCCCTGGTGGCTCAGACGATAATCTGCCTGCAATGCAGGAGACCCAGGTTTGATCCGTGGGTCGGGAAGATTCCCTAGAGAAGGGAATGGCAACCCACTCCAATATTCTTGCCTGGATAATCCCATAGACAGAGGGGTCTGGTGGGCTATGATTTTCCATATAGGAAAAGCAAATCTACAAATTATGGGAAATATCACCCACAGAGCTATATCCAGCTGGGGTCTCTACAGGAATCAGGTAGCATCCTTGATATAGCCTTCGATGACTAGACAGATGTAGGCAGAGTGAAGGGGAGGCAGTAAAGATGGTCAACCGCTGCGGCGAGAAACACTGAGGACCCTCAGGTTTGTGCAGTCAGAGGGGAGGAGTGAGAGGAGGGCGTGGTTAGCTGAACCTGGAGAAGACAGTGGACAGCTGTAGGCTTCTGAAAGTGGGCGGTGAGTGTTTGTTTCAGGAGAAGAGCACAGCCCTGCTGATTGGCTGCATGAAAGACAGGGAGTGGGGTACAACACCCCATCTTACTTTCTTCCTGTCCTCTGCCCTCCTCACCGTAGCTTCCTATTTCTGACTTTCCTGGGAGCCAGGACACAGAGAGTCCCTGATGTAGAGTCTACAGAGTTTGTCTCCTGGGCTAGGGCATGGTGGGAATGGTGGTGGGCACACTTGAGGGCAAAGAGAGGATGCCTAGCAAACATCTAACAAGGGCTGTGAAGTTCCTTTATGTAGTCACATATGACTGTATTCAACTGTAATAAGGGAAGCTAAAATGGAAAAAGAACCATGTTCATGCCAGAAAGACTTATAAAAATGTCAGTTCTTTCTCACATGATGAGAGATTGAAAATAATTTTAATAAAAATTCCAACAGGATATTTTTGCAGGACTTGATTCGCAGATTCTAAATTTTAATGGAAGACTAATTGATGAGAATAAGCAAGACAGTCTTAAGAGGAACCAGGATATGTAACTCTATAACATATCAAGTCTTCTTATAAGGTTTTAGCAATCAAGACACTGTCTATTAGCACAGTGAGATCAAAGGAATAAAACACCCCAGAAAGAGGCAAATCAAGCAGAAATGTCATATATGGCTAAGCTCACAATTTCAGGTCAGCGTGGAGATGATTCAACAAGTGTGCTGGTCTTGGTTATGCATGGGGGAAAACCATAAAAACTGTCTTATAGTCTACATTCAAATGGCAATTCTGAAGTTAGAGGGCAAAATGGATTAAAATCTAAGATGTAAAAGGTAAAATTTTAACAGACTTAGAAGAGAATATTGAAGAATATCTTTATGACTCTGGAACTAGAGCAGGATTCCTGAACAAGTACAAAGGGCATAAACCATAAAAGAAAACTGGATAAATTCAACCACAATAAAATGAAGATCCACTGTCCTTCAGAAGACATCAATGAGAGAGTGAGAAAGCAAGTCATAATCTGGGATATTTTAACACATAGCTGACAAGGATTAGTATTCTGAAGGTATGCACAATTGTTTACAAATTAATAAGGAAATGATAAACCAATGATAAAAGAGGCAGAAAATATGAATGGGTGACACACAGAAGAGGTCTGAGTAACTAATGAACATATGGAAAGTGCTCAGCCTCATTAGTTACTGGGACAGTTGGCAATGAGATGTTACTACACACCCTCCAGAATGCTCCAAATTAAAATGCCTCAGGACAGCAAAGGGCTTCCCTGGTGGCTCAGATGGTAAAGAATCTGCCTGCAATGCAGGAGACCTGGGTTCAGTCCCTGGGTTGGGAAGATCCCCTGAGGGAGGAAATGGCAACCTACTCCAGTATTATTGCCTGGAGAATCCCACAGACAGAAAATCCTGGCAGGCTACGGTCCATCCGGTCAGACACAAGTGAGCAACTGACACAAAGGACAGGGAGTGTGGATCCAAAGGAACTTTCAAACACTGCTGCACCCGTGCAAGCCGGTGAAACTATTTTAGAAGACAATTTATTAGGAATTAGGTCAAAAAGATGAATATCCTGCAAGCCAATCACTTGCCCACTTTTGATTTTCAAAAGTGACCATTTCACGTGGCTAGATCTAAGTCATCTCCTCAAGGAACACTTGCACTTTTTGAATGGGAGACATGTATAGGATGATTCGTAGCAACAATACTTGTGACAGCTCTGAAATAAAACGCCCTACACCTCCACGTCCAATGACAGCATGGGGGATGAGCATACGGGGTATGTTGAGTAATGGAAGACTTCAGATATGTGAAAACGACGAATACTAAACACAGATCAGGTCGGACACACAGTGTTGCAAAAGCCAAAATAGGACAAAACAATCAAAATAGTAAAGTGTGAGAGAACTTATACACAAATCAAAACCAGGCCAAACTCAATAGTGTGCTGTTTAAGGATGCCCTCACATCTGGAAAATTGAGAAGGAGAATCAAGGAGTGATTTATACAAAACTCAGAAGGTAGAGGGATTCCCAGGGCCTCTGGGTAATCAGGCATATTTGTTTCTTAAGCTGGGTAATGGGTACACGGCCATTTGATTCATTCATTTATTTTAATTTTAAAATTTACTTATTTATGGTTGCACTCTATTTGCCATGAGCAGGGGCTGCTCTCTAGCTCCGGTGCACAGGCTTCTCTCTGTGATGGCTTCTCTTGTTGCAGAGCATGCATTTTAGGGTGTGTGGGCTCAGTAGTTGTGGCAGGTGGGCTTAGTTGTCCATGGCCTGTGGCATCTTCCTGGACCAGGGATCAGACCTACGTCCCCTGCATTGGCAGGTGGATTTTTAACCACTGAATCACAGTGAAGTCCCTGATTCATTAGTTTTTAAAGTATAGTTCTTTAACACGTACATAGAGTAAATCCCCTATATTTGAACCTCCAAGTCAGAAACTTTCAAAGATGCAAAAGTGCATTCCATCAATATTAGGTGTGAGTGAAATGGCATCTTGTCCTCCGTCTCTATTGCTGACGATACTTCAGCTCTACCTTCTCCAGGCAGTAACTCTTCTTGCCTGTTCACTCGATGCCAGCCCCTGGATGCCAGCTGTTGTACTGTACTACTGTTCTTTTCAAGGTACTGTACTGGCAGACTGAAAATATTTATTGTTTGTGTTTGTTTCTATGTATTATTTGTGTGAAAAGTATTATAAATCTATTACATTTTTTCTTGCTTTTTACCAAGCAAATTGACAACATTTGAAAAAGGATCATTGAAAGAATATGAGGAATCACATACTGTTGGTGGGAATGCAAAATATAAGTGGTGGCTAGTTCTATCATAAGTTTGAAAAGTCCTGAAAAGGGGGGTTCTTTGACATAGTAGGTGTACCTATGAGAACTTACGATCATAAAACCATCATAGATGTGTGTACAAATTTCCTTTTAGTGCAGTACTTTGTATAATTACATAAAAGGCATATGCTTGACAATCATGGTTTGTTTAAATAAGCTATGGCCCAGCTATACATTTAGTGGAAAAGCACATCACTATTAATATTATGTAAAATAGAAGATGAAGTAAAACATTCTTGATATATTATTATTTTATTTAATACAAATAAGGTTAAAGTCCTATGTGGAATATAATTTCATGTTTTAAAGATATGCATATTTATAAAGAACAGAAAGGATATATACAGTGCTAAATAAATAAATGAGCAATAAAGAAATAAAGGAATGAGTGACCTGAACCAGGATCCTAATACTGGTTCCCTCTCTGATTACCCTAACCCTCTAAGGTTAGGGGTGACAATAGTGTTTTCATTTTTGCATACAGGTATTTCCTAAGATTTTATATTGTGTTCATGCATTCTTGTTGCAATAAGAAAATTTACGAATAATTAGATTAAAATGAAAGACTACTCCCAAGTAGTAGTGGTCCAGCACTGGCATTTTTATCTCCTAGTAACAGTTTATACATATACAGTGTTCAATAAGCCTGTGATAAAAGATCAGTACATGGGGAAAAAAAAAGGAAAGACTAGTATATCTACATAACCATCTTGTTTTGTATCATAACCAGCACAACATGATCACAAATGGGGTCACTGAATGTTTTTGAAATTGAGGTTCATATTCAGATCTTTTAAAAAATCTTAAATACCTTTTTATCAATACCCTACAGGTTAGAAAACTTGAAATGATTATGTGTTCAGACCCAGCTTCCAAAAGCACCCACTTTAAGGTTACTATTTGGCTAAAATTTAACTAGCTGACCCCATATATGCTTGCTCTTGTGGGACTGCCACGCCATGTCAGCAGAGAGAGGCTGGGGAGCCAGTTATAAACCCAAAGATCCAGCTCTGGATTTCTACCCAGAGGGTGAAAATGGCCCGTAGGACTGAAAATTTCAACCAGGACTGACTTCCCCCAGTGCTACTGGTCTCAATACCCACGTCCCCCTCTGTGAATTGGAAGTGCAGACTCTTAACCACTGGACCGGCAGGCAAGTCCCTCAATTAGCAATTGGGTGCTGTCAAACATTGCTTAGAAGGTTTTTTTTAAAGGTCTACTGCTGCTGCTGCTGCTGCTAAGTTGCTTCAGTCGTGTTCGACTCTGTGTGACCCCATAGATGGCAGTCCACCAGGCTCCCCCACTCTCTTAAACTCCCTAACCTGGATACTCTTACAGCATCCTGGGTAGGTCTTTCCAGATCTGATTTCTATGAATGTGGCTATTGTTTTCAAACACATTCATGGCAAGACTTGTGAAATGTTCGATTCTTACTGAGAATGTGTTATTAGAAATTTTTCTGGGCTGTTGGACACATAGAGTGAGGAAGTTTAGCAAATGATTGTGGATCTCAAGATCTGTCCTTTTTGAAGATGTCCTGTGCACACACTTGGGTGCTGCCTTCTTCCTGGAATTTTTGTGGGTTTGAGGCAGGACCAAATGTTTCCACACCACCCACAGGTTTCATGCTCTTTAGTTCCATTAATTGGAGTCTTCCAGCAGGTTACTTGGGAAGAGAAAAGGTAAAGACAGGGACTCTGCAATATTCAAGATTATGGGCTGTCTTGAGCAGTAGGAATTCCCAAACTGGAAAGGGTGTTCTTATTGAGTGGTTGCGAACTTATGCTCAATGTTGGAATACTATCTAAAACTTCTATCTTGAAAGAGTTGCACTTGTACTATAATATCTCAGGAAACTTGACTTTTTTGATGCTTTTAGTATATCTTTTCTGGGTCTTAGAATGAATCCCTAACCTAAAAGCCAAACTCAAGCAATGCTTGTAGTCAATGATAAATCTAATTGGTGCCTCCCAAATATCTTTTGAAAGATCTATGAATTTTCAGTTATTTTCAGAAGCATGGAATTATTTTGGACATTAAGGAAAAAGCAGCAACATAGACACCATGGGTGAAACACTAGCTGCAAAACACATTTGTCTTAAAGGAAATACAAAAAATATTAGCACCCAAATGGAACCCACATCAGGGACTGCATCCACTGTGATAACTTGCTTTGATGAGCATGGGAAGACACGCTTGGAGTCTCCCAGGATCCTGATGATCCATGATAATAATTTCCAGGATGAAAACTGCAGGGATGTGGAGAGAGGAGAACTTTCCAGTGGGTTTTATTTAAATAAGCTAACATTTAACAGATTATCTGAGCCTAGTAAAACATGTTGAAATACAGTTCCTACGGCGTGGTCTCAGATCTTTGCAACTCGTTGGGGAATATAATTAAAGCCAGTTCATGAGACTACTGGGTGGGGCCGGTGGAGGATACTGGATGAGGGGCTCTGGCAAGATGGAACTCCACAGGCAATTAACATTATACCCCAAAGGAAGTGGTGCTGAGGAATTAACAAATGCATCTGTCTACTCACAGGAGTCCTGCACAGTGAGTGGTGATGCATTGAATGGTCCATTTTTCTTTTCTAAATCCAGGGCTGTGTTTCGCTTTTCGTGGCGCTGATGGCACATCTGAAAGGTAGAAGTCTGGGTTTTGCCTGTGGGTGGATATTTGCAGTCACATCTGGCTTTGCTTTGCCGTATTGTTAACCCCCCTTTTCCCTGTGACAGTTGTTTTCTTTTTATTAAATTTCCCGTCTGGATCCCTGCGTCTGCATTTCTAATGTCAACAACTGCTTTTATCACAGATAATAACTTCCTTTTACAAAAAAAGGGCTGTATCATCCTACATGCATTTCAAATTACATTTTATGAACAAACACTGGAATATAGTATTTGGCAGTATGCATAATTGAGTATATTTATAGTTATCTAAATTTCAGTTTTGCCAGAGCCAAGAACCAAGTTGGTTGCAGTTTTCTTAATAATCTATTTCTTGAGAGTGTTGTTGCTTCTCACCAGAACTTAATTAAGTTCACATTGGGATGTTTATGAAGGAAATTATGCGGTATGCCCAAACATGCTGTACAAACAATTATCAAAACACCAGCAACTCCTTAACACTCCAGAGTTTTCACAACCACAAGCGTGAAACTCTCCCAAATCGATTGTTTGCTAAGAGATGGGCTAGGATAACATTAAAAAATGGCTGAAGAATGAGAAGGAAAGCTGGACTTCTGCAGTCGTCAAGCACAGGACCAAGCTAGTGCCAAGGTCTTTTTGCCTGATTTAATGTCCTCATGTGGTGTAGATGCCCACTGGGAAGGGGGCCAAACTCAGGTTCTGGGGTCTACTGCTGATTTGCTGTAAGTTATGCAAGTCTGCCTGGTCCTTGTACACCACTTGAAGACAAATAAAGGACATTTAGGAAGCTATTGGCCAAAATGAGGTTAAAATGAATTTCTTATTCCTACTGCTAAAGGTGTTGAGTGTTTATTTACCATATAGTATATTTAATCTAGTGAATAATTCTGCAAAGCCATGTGCTGCTGCCTGTAGCCCACACAGAAAACTGAGTGAATGATAGAAAATTAGATTGAAAATTTTAATGATAAGTTTCTGATATTTCCAGCTTTGAGATGTGGCATGATAGGATAATGGTGATCACACGGAAAAAACTACGCAAGCCATTTCAGTATGGAAATAGAGTTGGCAAAACAGATGACATATTTTTAATCTCAGACATATAATAATGTTTCAAGTGCAGACTTCTGGTTTCATTGCTTTCTTGATGGCGGGCGCTTCTGGGACGGAATGTTTGGACACGTGACACTGGACAGATGCAGGCTCCAGTGTCAGTTTTATTAAAGAGGACATGTACCTGGAAAGGACTGCACTGTGCAAACAAGAACTTAAGTTTTAGTGGCCATCATGTTAGTTCTCAAACACATTTGAGTGTGATTTGTTTTTAATTATAAAGTCCAGTGATGTATTTTTACCTGGCCATCCTAAATCCTGGGCTTCCCCAGAGAAGTAAAGAATCTGCCCACAATGCAGGAGACCTGGCTTCAATCTCTTGGTAGGGAAGGTGCCCTGGAGAAGGGAGTGGCTACCCACTCCAGTACTCTTGCCTGGAGAATCCCATGGACAGAGAAGCCTGGTGGGCTACTGTCCACAAGGTTGTAAAGAGTTGGACAAGACTGAAGTGACTTAACATGCCTAAATCCTGGTATAATTTAGAATGTAATAGCTGGTGTCTTGATTTCTTTTGTTGACTGTTCTGGGTACCTTTTAAGGGTCCAGTCTGGTGGCTATTGACAAGAGAGCTGTTCTGTGTATAGTTTGTCTCTACACTTTTAAAGAAATGAAGACTTAGAAGAGTGATGGAATTTGTCAGGAAGACCCCCTGGAGAAAGGCATGGCAACCCACTCCAGTATTCTCAGCTGGAGAATCCCGTGAACAGAGGAGCCTGGTGAGCTACAAGTCCGTAGTGTCACAAAGAGTTGGACATGGCTGAAGTGACTTAGCACTTACTCATCCAGACCTCAGTGTTTCAAGAGGGAATATCTCTCTTCCATTCTATGGAACATGTAAGGCACTTTTTAAAAATCTCTGTTTAAGTTCTGCCATGTTCTAGAAAATAATCTAGTTAAGCAGCCTTTCTTAGACACTCATTTCACACAAAATTCCAAGTTGGATGTTGTAAAGGAGATAGAAGAAAATGGTGCAGCCCCCTCACCTTCAAGTTATTTACCACTTAGAGGGGAAAGACAGAAGGGGCCTATGGGAAGACAGAAGAAACTCTTGTTACCGGCTAAACCATGTAAGTGAAGGATAATCTGTCAATCAAGTGGACTATGATACGAATTTGATAGAAACAAAACACATAGCTGGTGGATCAAAATAAAAATGCTACAAGGATAATAATGAATGATACCTAGAAGTTCAGCTATTGACCTTGGAAGACATCAATCACAGAAGTAAAGTTTCATTCTGACAATTGGAATTATGGATTGAATTTTACATAATCTCCCCTTAGAAGTTCTAAGTTCAGTAGTGAAAGTAACAGGTGCCTGGTTGCCATGGTGACATGAATCTCATGCTGGGGTGGATCCATCTCAGCTTAGAACTTCTTCTCCTAGGACTGGGAATCATGGGGAGATTGAATATGTCTTGGGTTTTAGGATGAAATTGATCCCTGGGTCAGAAAGATCCCCTGAGGAAGGAAATGGCAACCCACTCTAGTATTCTTACCTGGAAAATCTCATGAACAGAGGAGCCTGGTGGGCTATAGTGTATGGGGTTGCAAGAGTCAGACACAACTTAGCAATAAACCACCACCACGGAGGATTTCCAGAGAGGAAATTGGAATATTGAACTACCAGCCTGATTTAGGTTCGTGTTGGTCTCAAGCTTGGAAGTCAGTAATCTTAGAAAGACAGAATGAAGGAGAAAAGTCAGGGAGGTGGTGGCCAGAAGGAATGCGAGGTTCAGGCTTCACTCCCCGTGGATCTCAATGGTCATTTCTGTTGGTGGTCCTGGACAATTTCCACAAATTACAAATTATGGTTTATGTTAATGTTATTAAGTATGATTTTTCATACTCCTTGTAATGAGTAAGGAATCCAAAATGTATCAAGATCAACTCAAGTGGCCAATGTGTGCTATTAGTGTAACTTCTTCTGCCCTCAGAGAAATGAGAACACACTTGGAGACATAAAACATATCAGGGTGTGAAGATTCTTCTTTTTAGGGATGAAGAAAAATCTCCCATTTTTGAGCCATTCTTTTATGTCAGTTCTACAAAACTGGATGTAACTTTATATTTTTAAAAGATATAGTTGTGTAAATACTTAATATTCTGTTAGTTTGATTTTGAATTGTGCATGTCAAGTACTCTATTTGGGGAGGTTTTATGTTTTATTACACTTAGTTAAAAAGTGCACATTTTTAGAATTTTTATGAGAACATTAATGTACTAAATATAAATATTTAAAAATATCAGGGTACAAATTAATTTTGAGGTATCAGAAACACTGACTAGTGAAGTACTAAGTAAATCAGATGCATGGGTGGTGGCCTCTGTCCTCTGTCACTTACCTTGTGTCCCCGTCTTAGCAGTTACAACTCCTCCCAGCTCCAACCTCCTCTTCTGTCCACCAATCAGGGCTGTTGCAAGGATCAAAGGAGAAGATTTATTCCATTTTGATAAAGAGTTTTGTTGAAACTCAGGTGCGCTGTAGGAGTGAAGCACCCTTGAGTCTAAGTTTCTCGGAAGAGGCAGACACTTGAAAGAAAGGATTTAAGCCCCAGGTGAAGAGCATAAGTAGGAAATGATGGATTCTATCTGAGGGAGACCATGTGTTTGAATACTTTTTACAGAACCAGATAGGAAATACTATGAATGTGGGCAGCTGCCAATGCATGTTGGTTTCATCAGATTATTTTACAGTAATAGAAGTGATTCTCATCGTCAGGAAGAAGCTGGGAAATTCCCAGCTGGGATGATGCTTATTTTCTGATAGGTATTTACCAAGAATCTATGAAAACATGTCATGGGTAACCCCACTCTCTGGTTATTTTAGATCAGAAGCTGACCCTAGTTGTTTTTAACCTATGAACTAGTCTTAAAGAAGTTTTGGGGAAATCTACCCTTTTAAATGAAATGTGGTACAGCATTTGAGTTTCTGGCACTGTGCCCTTTAGTTCAGCCTAGTGCTAAAGTGAAAAAATTAATAATATGTAGGTTGTGTTTTGAATTAGATCTAAAGTAAGACCTAGTTGGTAGGTAAACACACACAATAAAAATAAAAATTAAAAATCAGGGTGAAAAGTAATTTTGAGGTACCAGAATAACAGACAACCTAAGTACTAAGTGATCACATGTGTGGGTGGTGGCCTCTGCCCTCTGCCAATAACCTCATGTTAATGTCGAAGATAGGTGATCAGCTGTGGGCTTGCTGATTGCCTTTGCTCTGACAGTGGTAACAGGGACTCATTGAGACCATTTCCTCTGATGGAGTTGAGGTTGATTATTATGGAGTGCTTCCCCCATGGCTCAGCAGAATCCACCTGCAATGCAGGAGAAGCAGAAAATTTGGGTTCTATCCCTGGGTCAGGAAGATCCCCTGGAGAAGGGAATGGCAACCCATGCTAAGTATTTTGACTGGTAAATCTCATGGACAGAGAAGCCTGGTGGGCTACAGTCCATGATGTTGCAAAGAGTCAGACATGACTAAGTGATGTTGCACACCCACATGCATTATGGAGTGTTTAGCCATATGTTCTGGAGGCCAGGTTAAAATATGGGGTGGAGGCTCTTCTAGAGGTAGCAGGAGAGCTGGGGCAACAGTCTGTCATCCGTGTGGAGGCCATGGGGAAACCATTGCTCATGTCTGATGAGAAGTAAAGATACTTTTGCTGACAGAGGCTCTGAGAATAAAACACTGATTTGGAATTTGATGCTAGGCCACGATGTGGGTGAAATTTGCTCTCCACGTTAATGAAAAAAATGCCAAGGGAGGCCAAGCTGGGGGAGCAGAGGAGGGAAAGGGCCCGAGATCACGTAGTCTCCTCTGATCTCCAGCTGCTGAGGACTCATCAGCCTCAGTTAATTAGAGAGGAGAAAGGGAGCCGCTGCCAAAGTAAACAGCACTGGGCACACATGCGCTTCCTGATAAGAGCCGCCCTTATCAGAGAGCAGAGCTTCTTGGGGAAACGTGGAGTCTCTGACGGCTCAGTGCTGGCACCTGGGGCCTTGGGAGCCACGTGCACTCAATCTGGGGCTGCTCCAGCGTGGTCTGCTGCGATACATCCCCGTGAGCCTCTTCCTTGGTGCAAGTTCTGTTTCTCTTCCCGAGTGAAGAGATGGGGAACTGTTCTCTTTCATCCTAGAATCAAAGTTTCTCAAATAATTCTGGGCTTAGATGGATTTGTACCACCCTTGGTGTCTGTGGAATGCTGTAACCATGGCCCTGCTGTGTAAAATGACTTTCCCGGTCCTCTGATGGGGGAGTGATGGGGGAGTTTTGACTTCAAAGGTTTGACAGAAAACAGCAAAATTCTGTAAAGCAATTATCCTTCAATAAAAAATAAATTAGTTTAAAAAAAGAGAAAAGCCTAGAGAAGGCACTCCCAATTATCGTTGGTAAGAGTTGAAGTTTTGACCTTTACTTTCCTGTTTAATTCAGAGTCCGTGGAAGATGCTCCGAGCCCTTTCTCAGAGTTGTCTACCCTGCCACGTGCTGTGGGCTCCAGGGAGGGTACCTGAGATGGGAGAGGGAGGACAGACTGTAGGTCCTGACCAATGTTCCCTCCCCTCAAATATCAATATTTAAAAAAAAAATTCTGCCATAACATGCATGATGAATTCATGTGAGATCTATTCTGAAAGGTGAATGGAGAGATACCATCTTCTGATAGATTCTTTATTTTTTTAATGTATTTATTAGCTAAATAATTTTCTATCTGTGCTGAGTCTTTGTTGCTGTGTGCAGGCTCTCTCTAGCTGTGGTGCACGGGCTTCTCACTGTGTTGGCTTCTTGTGTTGTGGGGCATGGGCTCCAGGCACTCGGGCTTCAGTGGTTGCAATGCGCGGGCTCAGTCGTTGTGACCCACAGGCCTAGTTGCCCTGCGGGATGTGGGATCCTCCTGGACCACAGATTGAACCTGTGTCAGTTGCATTGCAGTGTGGTTAAGGTAAATTCTTAACCACTGGACCACCAGGGAAGCGCTGACAGATTCTTAATACATTAGAAAAAAAGATTTTAATACGGGTCTGTTAAGAGATGATTTTTGTTCCATAAAATGAGTTTTAAAGGGATACTTAAACTCTTTCATTCAAAAATTGGATTCAATGTCTCTGGCACCCTACACTGGGCCTTGGATAGTTAACTGGGTTGAAATCAGGGTCATTTACTGGCTTTACTTTGTACTTTTTGCTTTAATATTAAATATTTTTCATCTCTTGGAAGCTCCACATCTGTTGTGGATAGGTAGGGACGTGTTTATCTTTTGTTGTTTCTGGGTGGTACCTTCTGCCGCCTTTGCACGCTGTGACTTTGTTTTTCTGGGTTCCAAAATCACTGCAGGTGGTGATTGCAGCCATGAAATTAAAAGACGCTTGCTCCTTGGAAGGAAAGTTATGACCAACCTAGACAGCATATTAAAAAGCAGAGACATTACTTTGTCAATAAAGGTCCATCTAGTCAAGGCTATGATTTTTCCAGTGGTTATGTATGGATGTGAGAGTTGGACTATAAAGAAGGCTGAGCGCAGAAGAACTGATGCTTTTGAACTGTGGTGTTGGAGAAGACTCTTGAGAGTCCCTTGGACTGCAAGGAGATCCAACCAATCAATCCTAAAGGAGATCAGTCCTGAGTATTCATTGGAAGGACTGATGTTGAAGCTGATGCTCCAATACTTTGGCCACCTGATGCGAAGAGCTGAGTCATTTGAGAAGACCCTGATGCTGGGAAAGATTGAGGGCAGAGGAGAAGGGGACAACAGAGGATGAGATGGTTGGATGGCATCACTGACTCAATGGACATGGGTTTGGGTGGACTCTGGGAGTTGGTGATGGACAGGGAGGCCTGGCGTGCTGCGGTTCATGGGGTTGCAAAGAGTCAGACATGACTGAGCGACTGAACTGAACTGAATTGAACTGAGCAGTTAAAATAAGATGTCAGTGTTAGAATCAGACATTAACCCCATGACCTGGTTGTTATATACTGATCATAACTTTGTTTTGCTTGAATTTCTGAGGTGAGTCAAAGCAGATATATGTACAGTCTGGAGATGGCTGTGTATAAATTGAAACATTTTTGCTCATATTTGCTGATAATACATTCCTTCAGATGAAAGCCTCAAAGAAAACTAGACATGATATTAATGGAGGGGATTTCTGAAAAGCTTAAGGGGAATTATTAAACCTTTGTACTACTTCCATTTACCTCTTATTCTGTAACCTGTTGGGGGAGGGGTCCTTCCCTATCCCAGCTTAAGTGCATGGTGGTGTCATTTGCTCTGAAGAGGCACCAATGGATGAAAAAATGACCGTGTTTTGTGTTTGTTAACACTGAAATATTCTAAAATAAGCACTTGCTTCATTAGCCCATTAGGTATTACGTCTGGCATCAGGAAGTAGAAATATTTGATTTAAAATGAATTGTATGTGCAAAATTTTCTATATGCACATGAATCAAATTATTAGGCCAAGTTATAGAGTGTTTATCATTATTTGGAAAATATTAGACAAAACTTGAAAAAAATCACACTAGTATTGTTTTCCTAAGTGAAAAAAAAAAAACAAACAAACACTTAAGGCTTGTAAATGTATTTCCAGAGTGGATGTCTCCTATATTTCCAGAATAGGTTGTTCATATTTTAGGGAGAGATTTTTTTTCTTCTCTTTTAAAAATTTTATGAAGTATATCAGTAAAATGTTGTATTAACTTCTGCTATACAGCAAAGTAACTCAGTTATATATATATATATTCTTTTTAATATTTTATATAGTTCCCTCTGCTACACAGTAGGACCTTGTTGTTTATCCATCCCATGTATAATAGTCAGCATCTGCTAACCTCGACCTCCCAATTTAGGGAAAAATTTGATCCACATTAAAAGACAGGCCAACTACCAACTCATCTAGAAATCATAAAAACAGATTGTTGTTAATGGTTGGCTTCAGTTTTTATATTTTATTTAAACTTTTAAAATTGAAGTAGAGTTGTGCAATATAGTGATTCACAATTTTTAAAGGTGATACTCCATTTTTAATTATTATGAACTCCTTGCCACATTCCTTGTATTGTACAATATATCCTCATAGTTTATATAATACATAATAGTTTGTACCTCTTAACCCCCAGCCCCATATCGCCCCTCCTCCCCTGCACCTGGTAACCACTAGTTTGTTCTCTGTGAATCTGCTTCCTTTCTGTTGTATTCATCAGTCTGTTGTACTTTTTAGGTTCCATAGATAAGTGATATTCGGCTTCCCAGGTAGCTCAAATGATGAAGAATCTGCCTGCAATGGGAGAGACCTGGGTTTGATCCCTAGGTTGGGAAGATCCTCTGGAGAAGGGCATAGCAACCCCTTCCAGTATTCTTGCCTAGAGAATCCCATGGACAGAGGAGCCTGGTGGACTATAGTCCATGGACTCACAAAGAGTTGAATATGACTGAACGACTAACACACACACACACACACACACAAGTGATATCATATAGTGTTTGTCTCATCTGGCTCATTTCACTTAGCATAATGCCTTCAACATTGCTGCCAATAGCAAAATTTTGTTCTTTTCTAAGGCTGAGAAATAGTCCATTGTATATATAAGCCACATCTTCTTTATCCATTTTTGGATGGACATTTAGGTTATTTCCATGTCTTGGCTATTGTAAATAGTGCTGCTATGAACTATCTGGGGGGCATGTATATTTTCGAATTAATTTTTTTTTTTTTCAGATCTATTCCCAGAAGTGGGAATCTCTTTTTACCAAGGAACTGAGTGGCTCTTCAGGTGAGGAAAGAAGTTGAAGTAACTGAGTGAGCATGACTGAATGGGGTGAGAAGGTGGGGCCCTGGAGAGATTATTACCCTTGTATGAAAATGCTAGGGAGAGACAGGAGATGTGTTAGAGAGGGTGCTTAAGAGCCAGGGGTTGCTGTTGCTGAGAAAGGCGAGGAACCATGATTGGCAGGGGCGATGTACGAGGACATGATTTAAGGCAGAAGGGAAGGAGAAGGACATGGAAGGGGGAGGAGGAGGGTCTAGTGTGTGATGACTTCGAAGGACAAACGGCCATTAGGTGAAGGGGGAGATGGCGCAGCATTCTCAGGGAAGCACCAATTTTTGTCAGAACAAAAAGGAGCAAGGATTATCTGGGGATTTGATTGGGGATATAGGAAATTTTGCTGTGAATGGTCCACAAATTCCAGGAGATGCAGTGGAAGGGTTTCAGGAGTTGGGACTAGATGGGAAAATCTTGTGGTCACTGGACTGAGGGGTGGAGGGTAGGGTATCCTGGAAGACAGAAAGAAAGGGCAGGATGCAAAGCACTTAGCCTGGTGTCTGCAATGTCGTGAGGTCTCAATAAATGTTGGCTCTTAATCATTTTGTCAGGGATCGATGAATTATTGAAGAAAATGTTGTTATCAGATAAGGATCAATAGCAATGCTTTTGCAATCCAGACTTTCAATCATTGTTATCAAAATCTGTGTTAGTTCAAAGGATTAGATAAAACTGTCCTCTGATCTAAATGGAGAGAGCTCCTGAAAGAGCCAGGAACTATAAAACTCAGGCAATATGGGACTTTCCAATAATGCTTATACACTGACTTGCAAAGTCAGCATTAGAACATTTAAAATACATTTCCCATGAGGGTAGAGAAAAATGGTTTTATTTTTGCATTTCCCCTTGAGTGAATGTGATTTATTTTATTTTATTTTTTATAAACTTGCAACTTTACAAGCTTTTTGAGGAATACCAAGGGGACATGACACAGTTATAATTCTTGGCTTCTTACAGCATCTTCCTTTTGTACAGCGAGCTGTGTCTTACTGTAGTTAATGTTATGAGGAGTAGAATATCTCTCCAGAAATCTTTTCAGATCTGAGACTCAGCGCTCCTGGGCTGGGAATCTGATCTGGTGTATTTTACTACTTGAGTAAACCTGTAACTTCAGAATGATTGAGTGAAATTTGTTAGATTCAAAAATAGATTGAAAGATATTCTGGAGGGGATTTAGCCTGTCTCTATTTAGGACAATTTCCGACATTTTCAAACCTCTCTGATAGTGAAGTATTCTCTTTCCCCAGTTATGATTTCAGATTGCCCACAAAGATCCTGGCTAGTATTTCACAGGAAAGGGTATTTCTTCTCAGTTATGCAGTTCAGGGATATGAAGGGTACTGACCTCATTACAGGAGTAGCAACTTCACCTGGAGAAGCATCTGATAACTTCCTTTCGCCTGACTTCTCTGCAGCACTGGCCATGGGGCACCACTTCTTCCTTTTTGGCTTTTGTGACATTGATCTCTCAATTCTACACTTATTTCTTAATTTCCCATATTAGTTTCCTTCATTGGGCTTCTTCTTTGTGTTTCTGAAATTTCTTAATTAACCCATTTAGTTGTGACTATGGTCTGATTTTTTCCCCCATCAATTTCATACCTGGATAAGTCCTAACCCTCAGTGACCTCAAACGTGACTGTATTTGGAGATGGGTCTTTAAGGAGGTCAGTCAAGTTGAAATGAAGTCATTTGGGTGGGCTTCATCCAATAGGACTGGTGTCCTTACAGGAAAAGGAGGTGAGGATGCAGATACAGGGAGAGGGGAGGCTGTGTGAGGACACAGAGGGAAGATGGTGTCTACCAGCCCGGAAGAGAGGCCTCAGAAGAAATCAAGCCCACCAACACCTCGATCACAGACTTTCAGCCTGCACATCTGTGCGAAAATAAGTCCCTGTGTCTAAGCCCTTTTTCTGTGGTACTTCATGAGGGCGGCTCTAGCAAATGAAAACTCGTCCATTTGATATATATGTTTAAGGCCCTGAAGAAAAGATCCACAAGACATGTCTCATTGATGAAATAAAGGTGTCCTCTCCCGGGGGTCACAGATGTGTGAGGAGAGGGGCGCTTAGTTCAGAGTTCTGTGGCTGGAGGTCCACCCTTCCACAGCTTAACAAGCTCTGGAGGTACCCTGTTTCTACATTCCTAGTCCATCTCGATCAGGCAGTCAGGAAATCAGCTTGGCCCACAAGGTTGATAACTACACCCGGTCATGACCACTTCTCCCCTCTCCCAGTTGTCACCCTGCCAGGAGCCCCGGTGCCTCCTGCCTGGACCAGTACAGCCTTCTCACTGGTCACCATCCTCAGCATCCTCACTGTCCTCCGCATGACCACCTGGGGACTTGCAAGTTCAAGTACAGTCAGGTTGCCCCTTTATTGACAGCCCCACAGTGGCTTATTTTGCTGATACTGGAAGCTGTGATTCCCCTCCTCTGCCGACCCCTCCTGGAGCCCCCGACCTCCAATTCTGTGCTGACTCTAATATACCAGGCCCACTCCTGCCTATGGGTCTTTCAGCTGCTTCTTCTGCCTGGAGTTCTCTCACCTTCCTCCCATATGTATTTGACATACTCCCTCAATTCCTGAAGTCTTTGCTCACATGTCACTTTCTTGATGAGGTCCATCTTGCCTGCCCACTTTCATTTGATGACCTGATCTCTGCCCACTGGCCCCACTCCCCCTCCTGACCTCCTTCTCCAGTGATTTTCTTTTCTTTCTGCCTGGGGCTCTTGCAGTCTAAGTGCTTTGTATTATGCCGGTTTATTTTGAATCCTTCCCCACCACTGTCTGAGAATAGACTCAGGGTGCCACTGCAGGGATCATGGCCTATTTTGTTCAGTGGAGGTACCACAAACACCCAGGGCATGACTGGTACATGCAAGGGGCTGGATGAAGGTCTGCGGACTTGGTGACTAGATGACCCCATCTCTAAAGGGGGAAACGTGCCGAAGGAGCTCTACTTGCAAAGATCTGAGAGTCTTGTGGACGTAAATTAAAAAGAGCTGTTAGAGCCTTCAGCGTCTTCAGCTTTCCAGTTGTGGCCATGCATTTCCTGGGCAGTAGGCAGGTGATGGCTGAGCTTATAGGGATTCTAGGGCCCAGCACTGGGTACCACATCACGGCCTCTAACGGGCCATATTTGACTAAGACTTTATCAGCTCTACATTGTGGGCTGGGTGCCTCCTGCCCTATCCTGGTCCCTCTGCTCTCACAGACATCAGGTCTGTGTCATGATCTGAAGGTTTTTGCTGCCCACATCTGTTCAGACCCTTTATCTGTCACAAAATCACTATAGACGGTGACTGCAACCACAAAATTAAAAGACGCTTGCTCCTTGGAAGAAAAGCTATGACAAACCCAGACAGTGTATTAAAAGGCAGACATCATTTTCTAACAAAGGTCAATATATCAAATCTCCATATAGTCAAAGCTATAGTTTTTCCAGTAGTCATGTATGGATATGAGACTTGGACCATAAAGAAGGCTTGAGTGCCAAAAAATTGGTGTTTTCAAGTTGTGGTGCTGGAAAAGATTCTTCAGAGTCCCCAGAAGCAAGGAGATCAAACGAATCAAACCTAAAGGAAATCAACCCTGAATATTCATTGGAAGGACTGACACTGTAGCTCCAACACTTTGGCCACCTGATGTGAAGAGCCAGCTCATTGGAAAAGACCCTGATGCTGGGAAAGATTGAGGGCAGGAAGAGAAGGAGGTGACAGAGGATGAGATGGCTGGATGGCATCACTGACTCAATGGACAGGAGTTTGAGCAAATTCTGGGAGACAGTGAAGGACGGGGAAGCCTGGCATGCTGCAGTCCATGGGGTTGAAAGAGTCGGACGTGACTTAGCGACTGAACAACAATAGCAATCTTTCACAAGTGTCCCTCTGCCTCCCTCCTCCTGCCCCCCACCCCAATAAACTTCCTGTACTCTAAACTTCATGGTGTCTGCTTCCTGAAGGATCCAGGTGGTACTTAGTGAGGTCCAGGGAGGAGGTAGTAAGATGGCCTTTGGAAGTGGATCCCCATCCGTTTTACTCAGGGCATGGATGATATCTGGCACAAGGTGGAACCCAACTCCTAGAACTCTCACTGATAGTGAGTTGGGAGAAGTTTCCAGCAGAGGAAGTATCACTGTCTAGAGAGAGGATTCAGGTGTTTGGGGAGGTGAGGAGATGCAGGGCACACAAGGACCATGGAGTGGGCTGGTTGTTACTGAGTGGCATTGATGCCCAATGGTGGGCTGAGGGGAAGCTGTGGGCAATTAGGGGAACAGTTGACAACTAGATATGAAGGCCAGAGGGCCTCTTGCAGAGGCCTGTTACTGCAGTCAGGGTAGAAAAAAACAGAAGACCAAATTCAGTATTAAAGTACTTGCCCAGCTTCAGAGATAATTGAACAGTTCTGCCAAGGTCAGGGCCCTGGTTGGGAAAATATGGGATACCTGGGTAGACACAGTGAAATATTGTGGCTCCCCAGGGCCCTCCGAACTTTCAAGGCTTATGGAGGTAGCCCACCTTTGTTTATTATGGTCTAGACTCATGTCCTCACAAGGTAAGAAAGCCTCTGTAGAACCTCCACATCCTTTTCTGGTTGCCAGGAGCTAAGTCACACTGTAACCAGCCAGGAACGGTCTGGTGAGCCCGATAAGTTAGAAAGAGATGATACCACTGCCCCTCTGAACTGCAAAAATTAGCCAGCATACACTGGCAGGGACTAGGACTGGATTTTGAGTGTGTTGATCAAGGGGACTGGAACACTAGATTGAGTAAAGGAAAATTTATGGGTTTGGGAGCACTTTCTCAGGATGTTGGCAAAGACCTCAGACAATGGTGGAAACTTGCTGTTGGCTGGTTCTTAAAAGACCAGAGAGAGGCCCCTGCTGAACAGAACTGAAAAGTCTAAAATGTCATGGCAGAGAGTGTAGGGAGGGGTGGAAAGGCTCAGGAGAGTGGATATTCTGCAGGGGATACACCTGAGTGGAAGACCCACCCAAGGTTAAATTGTGGGGCAGACCAGGCATCGGGAAATTCAACAGTGGCTGCCCTCTGCTGACCATGAGGGATGGAAAGGGCAGTCACTGAACTGAATCCGTGGGCAGCAGTGATGATGGGAATCTGGTGAGAACACTTCTTAATGTGTTTAATCAAAAGAAAGCAAGAATGGAGGCCCAGGGTGGTGACCCTGTCACACATTTGCAATCCCTTGTCTAATTTTGGAACTCCAGGCAGTTTAAATGTGGGACCCATTGATCAGAAAGGAGGCCAGGTTCCCAGGAGAAAGGACTCAACAACCACAGCAGATCTGCAGTGGAGTAACCGCTTAGCCCTTCTCCAAAGACTGTTTATTCAAATGACTCTTCTCTGTGGAGGAAACCCTCAAACATCTGGATGATTATTGGATACAGATCCTGAACAGGCATTGGTGTGTTGGAGGCTTGAAGCTTTATTATGACCCCACAGTTAGAAGGATGGCATAGGGGACTCAGGTAATAAATGGAGTTCTGGACAAGGTCCAGCTTATAGTTGCTCATGCCCCTCCTGTCCCTGGTGATCATTTCTCCAGGTTTTGAATGTACAGTTAGTCTCGACACACTTGGTCACTGGAATAACCCAGCCATTGGGTTAATCTTTAGTTATAGTAGGGAAGGCCAAGTGGAAGTTGCCAAGATTACTCTTTGGGGCCAAAATAGTAAAAAGAAAACAATATTGTATCCTAGGATTATATTGAGGGCTTCCTAGGGAGCGCTAGTGGTAAAGAACCTGCCTGCTAATACAGGAGACATGAGATGTGGGCTTGATCCCTAGGTCAGAAAGATCCCCTGGAGAAGAAAATGGTGATCCACTACAGTATTCTTGCCTGGAGAATCCCATGGACAGAGGTGGGCTACAGTCCATAGAGTCACACAGAGTCCTACATGATTGAAGTGACTTAGCACATACACACAGGATTATACCAATCACGGATTTTGTTTTCTGTATTCTGATGCTTTGACATCTTGGAGCCTGGAGGGATAGTCCTTCCCAAGGGTTTGCCTGTTCCTAAGACAATAAACAACGTGTTTGTGAGAATGATTCTCAAATACAAACCAACCAATCCAGAGCCCAACCATCTCCTTTCAGGTGCTTACATTCCAGGTTAGCATCCACGTACTGTGATCTCCCCAGAGTGGGTACTACACAACCAGGCATGGCCTTGACATGGCAGAGCTGCTGAAACTATCTCTTAACCTCTGGAGCACAGCCATAAATAAATAAATGAAATTGTATATATATACACATCAAGCTGACTGACAGGAGAACAAGAGGGGACTAGAATGCCAGGACTGGTGAGAAACATGTGCTCCAGAGGCTAAGACAAACCCTTCAAGATTTAGAAACCTGCAACTGGACAATGTTTTTAACCTTCCAGTGGCCAGACTCCTGCTCTTTCTCTCTGTATGTGTCTGTCTGTCTGTTTGTCTGTCTCTGTCTATCCATCTATCTATCATTTATCTATGTATCATCCATCCACTCATCCATCTATCATCCCTCAACCATCAGAATCCTAGTAGTTCTGTGTCTTTGGAGAACCCTGATGAATACACGGCCTGTATGACCAGCTGAAGGAAGAAGTGCAAGCTTGGTTTCTGGATGGGTTGGCTCGGCAGTTGGGTTCAAGCTGAAAACAGACAGTGGCAAGAGACAATCTTTACTCTGCTCATGGGCAGAGCTTTGAGCACTGTATTTATTTATCCACTTTGTGCGGAAGGAGAAGTGTCCTAAGGTGAGACTATATGCAGTTTCATGAGTAAAGGACTAGAAAGACAAAGACTGGAAAGTCAGACAAGAAAGCCTTGGGGGGTAAAGCAGATAGATGGACATTGGAGAGGGGCATAAAGTCTGAAGAGCTGTGTACTACATAATAGCCACCAGAAAGCACTCACCCTGGAAGGGACATGGAATAACTAAGCCACCAAAATGATGTCGCCAGTTGACATTAGCCTGTCTTTGTAACCAGCCAGCCTAGAATGACACAACTGGCATGTGGATGGGGTGGGTAAGGTGACCGAGACAGAGATGTGCATAGGCCTGCCTCCACGGCCTTCCACTCACCACACCTGACCTAGCGACTCTTGTCTCTGCTGGCAGCAGAGACCATTGCTGAGCCCGCAGTATGGCACAATTCCTGGAGAAGACCTGCCAACCACTTGGTGACAAGTTGACTATCTTAGCTTCCTTCCTTCTTAGAAGAGCCAATGATTTGCTATTACAAAAACAGTCACATATTCACGAGTGAGTTTGCTTTTCCTGTTCACAAAGGTTCAGGCAGCACTGTTATGAGATGGCTGACCTGGAGGCAGTGAACCCCACACACACAACTCAACGTCCATCCGGGAGCACCTTCATGGCAAAGGAGGCCAGGAGTGGCCCGTGACACACCATTCACTGGTCTCAGTACCCATCACTTTGTCCAGAGCTGCTGCCTGGAGTTCGAGCCTGGAGATCATGCTCTGGGAAGAGGGGTGCCTTCCTCGCTGAGAATGCCAAGACCTACTGGACCAGAGACTTCTCTCTGGCATTGTGTCCCCAGCAGGAAGGATACGTGGGATCTGGAACTGAAGGATGGGTAGATGGAGTGGCCCCCCCTTGTTGTCTTTCACAGTGACCCACTGGGCTCCTTTGTGCTTTTTATCCCCAGAAATCTGGGCCTTTCAGAGGTAGAGGTCTCGTACTAGGAACACGATAGTGTTCTCACAAACTGTGAGCTCCAGTTGCTTCTTGGATGATAAAAGGACTCACCATCTTGGCAGAGATAACTGAGTCTGATCAAAAGGCAGACCCCCACCGGTGGTAGAGAGGTGTGGAACTCAGGAGAATGACTTGGGCGCCTCTTGGTGCTTCTTAGACCACTCATGACCGTGAATGGACAAGAGCAGTGATGCCAGCCTCAGAATCCTGGGTTCACCAAAGATCCCTCAGGAAATGAGAGTGTGCCTGAAGAGAGCCCCCAGGATCAGCAGCGGCAAGAGCTGAGAGTGAAGGGATTCAGGGTGGATGATGAAAGGCAGGGGAGAATAGCAGTGACCATCCTGAGGCCAACAGCAGTGACTGGGGCTGCAGCTGGACCCACAAGCTCCCACTTCTACATTTCTGCTCACAGAGAGCCCCACTGGACTTGTGGAGGAGACACTCCTAACAGATGTTTGGAGAAGCAAATCCATGCAATGCAGAGAGGCGCTTTGGGAGTCATTGGGGTGTGCTACTCAGACACCCATTCAAGAAAGAACACACTGCAGGGATGAAGTCAGCTGACAGCCTCCAGCACAGTGTCTTTAGGATCTGCCTCGGCTTTTGAGCCAAGACCACACTTCCTGGGCAGCATCCAGCCAACGATGGAGCATCTTCCGTCCAGTAGGTCATTGCTCCAGGGTGTTCCAGCTGGTTGGCCAAAATTTATCAGCCACCCCCCACCCTCCCTGCTGAGATCTGAGTCCATCCTTTCTCCATCTTCTTACTCTCTCACCTTTTCCAGGTGCCACATATGAACCATAGTCTGAACCACGGATCGTCTTCATTACTCCTTGGATGTTCTTCACAAACATCACCCCCTCCTCCAATCTCTTGAGCTTCTCACTCAACCTCACTGTCTGCTTTCCTGGGGACCCATCAATACGAAGCTCTACTCAGCCAGTTGTAGTCTGTTTAGCCACAGATAAAGGCAGTGCGATGCAGTCAGTGGTGAGAGAAGCATGTGTACACATGGAAATATTTATGCCCATTAAAAAAGCTGATTCACAAAGTAGTACCAGATTTTCTTATTACCAAGTTTTTTTTTTTTTTTTTTTTCATTCAGGGGCTTTTACAGTTAAAATATTCTGGAAGTTGAACAGGAAAACTAAATTGAAGATAAATCTAAGTTAATTACAGATGTAAAATTTTTGTTTGAAATGCAAGCACTGCCCCACTTCCTTTACCCAGAGTTAGATCAGTGTTCTGTGCACGGCACACACACTTTCCCTGCTTGTTATGGAATTTGCTTTATATAGCTTTGAAGCAGCTAAATTTAGAGGCAACAAAACTAAACTGGCCTCACCTTTAGATGAAGCACCTTCTGTGGCTGAGTTACTTCCTCTCGGAGGACTGATCATCACCCAGAATTAAATATGGTAGTGGATAGACTCTTTGCTTTCCATTTCAACCCTCTCTTGCTTTCCTGACTGCCTAGTACTATCTGTGACACTGCGGTCTTAAACATTCAGTGGGTTCAGATAATGGCATTGAAAGTGGCTGCCGCTCTTTTCTGTATGCAAGGTCCTTGAGAATAGCTCCCAGAAGACGTCACAGGGCGCCTCACGATGCTCCAGGCAACGGTGGGAGAGGGCAGCCCTTCTTTCTGTGTCTTCACTCAGACAATTACTGACTAGAAGAAATCGTTTTCCCAAGTTACTTTTATACAAAGAACGTAGTATTTTATCTCAGATCCTTTTGTTGACTTCCTGTTACCCATTTTTCCTTTTCTTTTTCAGTCTTTAAGCTAGGGTGTCTTAATCTGTTCAGGCTGCTATTACAAAATGCCACAGACTGAGTGGCTCATAAATAATAGAAAGTTATTTCTCATAGTGTGGTGACTGGAGGTCTGAGCTTAGGGTGCCAGCAGGCTGGAGTGAGGACCCTCTTCAGGGTGGCAGACTCCTGGTTGTGTCCTCAGATGGTGGAAGGGGCGAGGGAACTCTCTGGGGCCTCTTTAATCGGGACACTAATCCCATTTATGAGGGCTCCACCCTCATGGCCCAATCATCTCCCTAAGGCCTCACCTTTGAAAGCCATCACACTGGGCACTAGAATTTCAACATGTGAATTTTCTGGGGGGGACACAGACATTCAGACCACAGTGCATGGACTTTGAAATTTATTGTATCTTTGTCTGTCACTCTTCTCCTTTTTTCTTTCTTTTTTATTGTAGACTATTTTAAAAGTCTTCATTGAATTTGTTACAATATTCTTTCTGTTTCACGTTTTGGTTTTTGGCCATGAGGCATGTGGGATTTTAGCTCGCTGACTAGGGATTGAACCTGCAACCCCTGCAATGCAAGGAGAAGTCTTAACCACTGGACTGCCGGGGAAGTCCCCCTGCTTTTTCCTTTATTAACATGTTTCCTCAGGCCTTACATTCCAGCCAAGCCAACAACTTCAGCATCCTTGCCCTGTCTTCTCTAATGCTAAGGGTGACCAGCTTGCTTACCAGCCCTCCTTAATTTACCAACTTGCTTTTCAATCTTCAGATTCCTTTTTAAGACTCATTCCCTCCTAAAGGTCTATTCTAACTGTCTCCAAATGATTTCTCCTTCTTTGGTCATTACGAGAATGCTTCCTTATCCTGAGCTTGTTTGTACAGGTGTCATGAGACCTGTACTTGGTAGGAGCATAATGTTTGTACTTGAGAGAAGCAACTGGAAAGTTGGTCAGTTTCTACTATTTCACATAAATACAGTCAAACCACTCCATCTCCCTCACCTTCCCACCTGTGTGAGTGAGTGATGAAGAATATGCTTGAAGATCGCCACCTTTCATCTGTAGATTGAGGGAAATAATTTGGCTTCTTTGTGAGCAGTAGACGTTTGTGTGCTGTCAGAACTAAGGGATTTATTTAAGTTAACAAATAATTACACTGTAAGTAGTCAGAGTGCTGAGTCAAAGTCTAACTAATACTTCTCCTGTGCTGAAGTGTTAGCTGCTGTTCATCCTGTAGTTAGAACACAGCTATGAGAATTTATACAAGGAAACATCTATACCAAGCTGTTGTATGTGCCCGCTTACTTATCTTCCCACTAACCCACACCTCTAGCATCTTTTTCTGCCTTTTTGATCCTAGTTCCTGGTATTGTCTGCCATGGACTGAATATTTGCATCCCCACCAAAAAAAAAAAAAATATTAGTGTTAAACTCTAATGTGATGGTATGTGCAGGTGGGACCTCAGGGAGGTAATTAGATCATGAGGGCAAGCCTTCAGGAATGGGATTAGTGTCCTCATGAAAGAGGCCCCAGAAATCTCCCTCCCCATCTGCACCACGTGACAACACAGCAAGAAGATCCATCATCTATGAACCAGGAAGATGGTTCTCACTAGACTCTGAATCTGCCAGCACCTTGATCTTGGACTTCCCAGACTTCAGAACTGTGAAAAATAAATTTATGTTGTTTATAAGCCCTTCAGTCTGTGATATTTTTGTTATGGCAGCCCAAAGACATTGTCAAAGTTCAATAAATATTTCTAAGTTATTTGGCTTTCATCCTTCTCTCATCCTTCACACCAGAATTGTCTGAAAAGTCAGCTTTAAGTTTCACAGTAACGTACTCAGAATTTTTGCTCATAGTCATAAAATCTGCATCTCAGGAAGAGAAGACAAAAGTTTTCAATGTTCTATGAACTGCAACTGGATGAACGGATCAGTCATTCATAAGGTGGCTCAGTGACACTCTTTCTAAGGCAGTTTCTGGATGACTACAGTGCACACTGTTTCCTTTCTGGGTTTGTTCTTCTTTCAATAAAGAGGTCACTATCAGAGAGCTTTTAGCTCTGGGCTAAACTGTTCACTTTGCCTTTCAGCTATTATTATGATCGTTGCATTGGGTGAGGATTAAATTGGATTTGTATGTTGTGACCTATTTCAGAGCAGGAGAGGAAATGTTTCAACCTTCCCAGGAATCACCACTCTGTGAGCCACTTAAAACTCTAGCAGACAAAGTGCCGGGGAACATTCCATAGCGGTCTGTCCAGAGTGTTAAGTGGATCTGTATTTTGCAGCCTTGAGGCTCCAGACCTCTTTTAACCCTCAATCCCCAAATCCTAATGGGACTAAGTAGTCTTTTATTTTTACAAGTATGTAGAAGCTGTTCCAAATGTTTAGACTTCATGGACCAGTAAATTTCCAAAAAATATTTTGAATACTTGCTGTAACCTTAGTTTTCAGGTTAGAAAAGTTAAAATCATCAAAGATATATATATATATATATATGGGGCTACCCTGGTGGCTCAGAGGATAAAGCATCTGCCTGCAATGAAGGGGACCTGGGTTCGATCCCTGGGTTGGGAAGATCCCCTGGAGAAGGAATTTTTTTTTTTTCTTCTAGAAATATCTATTGCATGCATGCATGCTCAGTCCCTCAGTCATGTCCAACTCCATGGACTGTAGCCTGCCAGGCTCCTCTGTCCATGGGATTCTCTAGGCAAGAATACTAGAGTGGGTTGCCATGCCCTTCTCCAAGGGATCTTCCTGACCCAGGAATTGAACTGGCATCTCTTTACATCTCCTGCATTGGCAGATGGGATCTCTACCACTAGTGCTATCTGGGAAGCCCAAAGCAGATGAACATGCCACAATAACAAAAAAATGTGTGGGTGGGAGAATCTGCTTAAGTAAAATGAACAGAGATACATTTAAAAAGATTTGAAGAATGAAAGGAAACAAGAGGATGAATAATACTCAGGAGGACTCTGCTCTCTGCCTCCTCTGCTCTCGGTCCCTCTGTTATGGTCTCTTGTGCCCTGCCCTCCAGGCTGGCTGGCTCCATGCACTCTGATCCATGACCTTGGGCTGGGAACCGCCCACCCCCACCTTTGTCCCTATCTTTCTACCTGGTTTTACCCCTTAAGATTCTCTAGAATGGATGTTCCCATCATCCTTGAAACTCCACTGCCATCACTTTTGTCTTGTTAAAGTCATTGTTTCAGAAAACAATCATAAATTTAAAAAACCAATCTATTCCAGTCTAATATCTTAAGGCAACTTTATTTTCAAAAGCTCTTGTCTTTGGAGTCATCTGTCCTTTGTTGTGAATGCTGTCATGGCTGAGCCCCCCTTATTCCTGGCTTCTGTCTTCTGATCCCTCCGGACTGCTTCTCACTTTTTTGACTTTTTGCCTTCTCCAATCTGATTCCCTTTAGCCTTTCCCTACCAACTCTCAGAGGGAAGGTGGGAAGGAGAAACAGGAAAACAGGGAGATGCCCCAAGGCTTGCTTTCCAATGAAAGCAAGGGGGACTGGAGATGAGAGAGAAGGTCTGTGAGGCCTGGTGTTTTATTGATTCCATTAATTTACTGTTAGAGTGGAGGGAGCGCTTGTTGTTTCTTCGTGGGTGAGCTGTGTGCATGAGTGACGCTGGATTTGGAGGCCATGGATGAAAATTATTCTATGAAAATTATAGAATAATCCCCTGATGGACCCAACCTAGTGGCTAAGTCAGGGAAAATGATCAGTTCATCCCTCGAAAATAAATTCTTTCCGTTGGAAGATAGTAAAAGGCACAGGAAGATACTGAATAAATGCTTTCTGATGGTGTGGGTGCCAGCCAGGAGCCACTGAGGTCTGGAGGCCCTTCTAGCTGTACGGTTGGAGGGCTCTTAAGCGAGAACACATGTGCTGAGAATCCACAGAGTCAGACATTTTCACTGTGAGGGAAGATGTTAAAGCGTATGGCTCTAAAATGAAAAGACTCTGTCTTTGCAACGTCTGAGGCAAAATAATGGACGGCATTGAGGCCCCCAGAAAACATCCTGGGCTCTGCTTTGGGACGTTAGGAAGTTCCCTTAGTGTTTCTAAGCTTTCCGTGTCTTTACATTATGAACTAATCAGTCCTGTTCTGCCTATCTCTCTGGGCAGAATAGGATCAAGTACACATTGGAAAAGACCCTGATGCTGGGAAAGATTTGAGGGTAGGAGGAGAAAGGGACAACAGAGGATGAGATGGTTGGATGGCATCACCGATTCAATGGACATGAGTGGGAGCAAACTCTGGGAGATGGTGAAGGATAGGAAAGCCTGGCGTGCTGCAGTCCATAGTGTCGCAGAGTCAGACACGACTGAGTGACTGAACAGCGATAGCCAGTGATGACATGTAGCACTCTGCGTGTGTGTGCGTGCACACACACACACACACACACACACAGAGCACTGAGGTTTTACTATTACCTGTGACCCAGTTGCTGGGCTACCAGAGTTTGTGAACTCTGCCCATCAGCGCCTCCTGAAGGGCTGGGATGGAGCCGGTAGGTTCCTGCTGCTGGGGAGCTTAACTTGGCTGGAAGTAATCATTTAAGCAAAGCGAAACACCAAGCAGTGTGAGGAAAAGGGGGTGGGGAGCACTAAGACAGACCATTTATAGAGATACCTGCTTCAGAGAAGACACAGCATTTGATATATTTAATAATATGTGGTGTCTTAAAAATCAAATACTGGTTGTATAAGGAAATTTTAAGTAGGTATGTTTTTGATTCAAAGTCTGTTGCTGCCTCCTTTGAAGTATTTCTTCAATCCATCCACTTCTGTCCAGCGTCACCACTGTTCATGCCAGGCCTGCAACCCCTCCCGTGTTGATCGTCACGTCACCCTCTGGCTTTGTCTCTTTCACTCCAGTATTTTTCATCCCCTGCAAGCTGCTACCCATGCTCACCCAGAACCTTCTCTAGAACTCCACTCTGATTTATATCACCTCTCTGGTTAACATCCTTCAGGATCCCCCCATCAGCTTCTGCATAAAGTCAAGTATCTTACCCTGTGCTGCAAAGCCCCAACTTAACTCTCTCACCCCGCAGCCACCTCCACACTGGGGCAGCTTGGACCTTCCCAGCCCCAGCCCTTCCACGCCTGGCTCATCTCTCACAGGCCTCTTTCTCGGCTCAGCTGGTCTTTGCCAGACTTCACTCTTCCTTCCCTGGTGTGTTCAGATGTCCTGGGTCCCCAAGGCTGAGCTAGGCTGCTCCTTTGTGCTCCTGGGCCAGGCTTACCCTACGTTCCCCGCCCCCACTCTCAATTGATGCCTCACTTCATGCTTCTCCAAGGACCAGGAACTCTCGCACTTTCCTGCCAAATCTGTGGTCCAATGTTCTCGCCCTTCTTGCTTTCCTCCAGATGCCATTCCAAAGTGTCCCTTTCCCCATCCAAGGTGGTCTCCTCTGCTCCTGCTCTGGACATCATCCCTCCCCCACTCAAGGATTCCTGTCTTTATCACCCTGCTTCATCTTCAGCCACATCAAGCCTTCCTTTTCTACTGGGTCACTCCCATCAGCCTGCAAACATTCCCCATGTTCTTCTCGGTTCTTTCAGGGATCTCTAGCTGCCGTTCCACACCTCCATTTTCTATGCCTAAAGTCCAGAACTGGCTGGACATGCTGTCTCGACTCTTCTCTACATCCGCCAGGCTGCCCCCTCTGCTGTTTGGCTGCGGTAGCTCTGCCCGGAAGTGGGCAGTGACTTCTGCTTTGCACACTCAGGGCTCAGCCGCCCGCCCCTGTCAGGCCCCTCACTCTGCACCACTCACTGCCTTGTCTGGGCTGCTTTCTGGCTCCTCTCCATCTACCAACCCATCTCTGGCCAGTTCTGGTTCTGGTGCCCTTGGTTTTCATGCTACCCTTTCTGTGGGTGGTCTCAACTTGACCCAGAGCTTTAAATAACATTTATTTGTGGGTGATTCTTGGATTTATAGCCCTGAGCTCAGACCAGTTCTCTGAACTCCAGACTCTTGTATTCTGCTGCCTGCTCCACATTCCCATGTAATTGTTTCACAAGCATCTCAAATTTACTATGTCCCAGAATGAACTCCTCATTCCGCCTCTTCAGTCCATGGTGCTCCCGTCTTACCCATCTCAATAAATCACACCTTCACCCACCAGTTACTCCATCCAGAAACCTAAATGACATGCTTGTCTCTTCTTTGCACTCAACCTCGGAGTTGGTTTGTCAGACTTTCCTGTCTAAACATCTCCAAAACCTATCTTGAGCCAGTCCATTTAGCTCTACCCTTTCTCCTCTCACCATGGTCCAGCTCTGAGAGTGGTCCCCTGCTTCCACTTGCAGAAGGCAGCTCTAACCTGTGCTTACATAGCATCCAGGAAAAGTGTGACACCTGCATAAAGCCCTTAGTGGTCCCCGTTGCACAGCTCACATGGACCTACATGGTCTGAATTTGGCCTTTCTTCCAGTCCTCCTTCTAATGTCTGGTCCCTGCCCTTGTTCCTCACACAACCTGTGGCTGCTCCCCTCCTTACTGCGCCATTGGTTCCGTGATGGATACTGAGTCTCCGGTTACTGACCCTGACAAAGATCATGAGAACAAATGTTTGCCTTGATTGCTGAATGTCTATTGCTGTGTGCCAGATCCTGGAGGAACTAAGATGAATCAGAGAAAGTCCCTGCCAGATAAGAGCTCTCAGTATGGTGAGTGACACACCTGTGTGCACAGACAATATTTACCATTTGATGTAATAGGTGTGATCCTGATGGGAAGCCAACTCTGGGGCCAGAAGAAGCTCAGGAAAGGTTTCTCAGAGAGGAAGTATTTGAAGTGAGTTGGTGGACCTCTACAGAAATCTAAAGCAGTTTGTAAAAACAATAGCTTCAGAATGTAAGACAGTGGAAAAATATGCTGAAATATTAATATTGGTAATCTCTAGCTTTTGGCTTAGTAAAAGCTTTTTTTTTCTGTTTTGATGTTTCCAAATATTCCATCATGAATTTGTTTTTTTTTTTTTTTTTATAGTACAAGTTAAAAAAAATTTGGTGGGAAATAGTTCCTTGACACACACGCAGGTACCGGGAACGTAACAACACGGATGGGTGTGTTGCTATGAGTTTTCTCATCTGTTTTTGGAAGTTGGCTACAGGTACTAGAAGTAAAACTTCTTGAAATAAATTTTCCCCAAACAAGAAAAAAAAGGTAGAAGAAAAAAAAATGAGAAGAAAGATGAAATCCTCTTCCTCAGTTTATGAGTTGAGTAGGTAGCCGGCAAGGAATAGGAGAAGAAAAGAAAATAGGATTTTCTTGTCATGTTCCACTTGTAAAAGCCAATGGATATTTTTTACAGGTACCAGCTAGTCCTTCCTGAAAATCCTCTAATGGGGACAGGCTGTGAAGCAGCAGTAGGAAAGATAAATGCTTTTCTGGAGAGTAATTTTAGTGCAGGGTGGAAAATGTGAAGAGAAAAAAAAGAAAGATCAAATGGAAAATTCATCCACAGGCCAACCCACACCACAGAAGCGTTGAGGACCATGTGTCCTAATTAGCCCCTGCACCAGGCAGGGGCCTCTCTTTGCAAATGCCCCTCCCATAGTGGCGGGTAGCCTGGGGGGAGCATTTGTTTGTACTGCAGGCTTGAGAGTGGCTATCATTTTTGGGCGGTAGCAGAAGGTTTGGAAAATATAAAAAACCAAGACCACCAAGCTGTGACCTTCTTTTACCCCTGATTCAACAATACAAGTGTATTTTTCTATAATATGTATGTAGATGTTTCTGAATGGAGCATTCAGAATGCAGGCACTGTTGTGTGTGTGTGTTTGGGGGCTTTCAATCTTTGATCACTTTCCAACTCGGCTACTTTTTCTACCCTGGTCGACTTCTATAATGATTCACTAAGTTTGGGTCTCCTCCTCTTGCTTTTTCTCTAGGCTGAAACGGTCCCAATTTAGTGCCCTCTGAAGTTCAGAGTTTTCCATGCTCCTCATGGCAAGCTTCAGCGTTTCCAGTTGCCCTGACTTGCAGTCTCTGGTAACCATGATACTGTGAGAAGCTGAAAGGGAACTGATACTGTGATGAGATAAACCACTCAGGACTTGGTCTTGGAGTTTCCTCCCCTCCCTTTCGCTCATGTGTCTACTCTCCTTGTAGGGGCTTCAGAGTCAGAGAATCTGAAATGACATCATGGACTAACCCAAAGATTTCCTGAGACTCTATATTTGGACCTCCTCAATAATCTGAAAAAAATCTAGGGACCTGTGACTTCTTTCTGGGGACTGGATCGTTGGATGATACAATCCTGCTCTAACAATGGTAACCAGTAGCTGAAAAGAGTCACATCCCATACTCAGAACTTGGCAATCTTGAGCATTGAAGTATTTTTCTTCCTGTGAAAGGGCTTTTCACTCTCACCAGGCAATCAGTTCATTCTAGTGGTTGACTTTTAGGGCACTAAAACAATAAAATTCATGGGAATGATTTCATACTTAATTTTAAACAGGAGATAATCCCAAGGGAATAAACACGAAGGCATGATCTCTGGTCTGGTCTTAAGGCACCTGCTGTGTTTATCCCAAAGCCTCTTTTTGGTGGAGATTGTCCTGGGGATAATTGGCAATATTTGCTCCCCTTGCCCTCACCCCCAGCCCAAGGTGTGTCTGTTCTTTTGTTTTAATTGTTATCTTTTGAGAGGTTTAATTAGGTCTGGTTAGATGTAAGATTAAGTTGGATGGTTTTTTTTTCTTCACTTTGGGTGTAATTAAAAATAGTACATGGGGGTCAAGGAAAAGCACAAGATTGTGGTTTTGTCCTCTTGTTGCTAAGAGCCTGGCTTCAAAAAGTAGTGATTTGAGATGACTGCTTTTAAAATCATGAATTCAGGGGAGCTTCCTTAGAGAAAGCTGGCATAAGCCTCAAGATGGTCAGAACCCACATCTGCCCAACTGACTTAGGGACACCAGTGGTCTTCCTTTGCCTGGGACTGTCTCAGTTTTACAGCTGAAAGTCTAGAGTCTTAGAAAACCCCTCAGTCCTGAGAAAATCAAGGTGGTTGGTCACCTACTGGAAATGAAAGTTCAAATGAATCAAAACAATGAGACGAGTAGGAGACACACTTGATATGTAGCTTTAATTTCCTTTGTGAGTGAGGTGGAGCCTGCTCCACTCACACTAATGGGCATCAAGGTGGAGGCAGGAAAAAAAAAGACGTAGAGAAAGGGAGTGGGGATGAAACATTTATTTGCAATAAGACTCTGTGTCCTCAAGGCAGATAATTTTTAATAGAAGCCAAATCTGGATAACCAGTAGGATTGTGATAGCCACAGATGCCGAGCCTAAGCTAAAGAAAGCAATCTCTGCCCCCAAAATAATGGCCTGGAGAATGAGGCTCAGTATAATAATCTTCCTGAATTTGGCAGACATACATTTTCTCTGTGTGTCCACTGCATTTTGTACCCTGTTCCTAACAGCAAACCCTGTTTTGTACCCTGTTCCTAACAGCAAACCCCAAAATTTCAATTTATGTCAAAGAACACCCCAATCAAAAACTGGGCTGCTGCTCCTACTGCTAAGTCACTTCAGTCGTGTCCAACTCTGTGAGACCCCATGGACGGCAGCCCACTAGGCTCCTCTGTCCCTGGGATTCTCCAGGCAAGAATACTGGAGTGGGTTGCCGTTTCCTTCTCCAATGCATGAAAGTGAAAAGTGAGAGTGAAATCGCTCAGTTGTGTCTGACTCTTAGTGACCACATGGACTGCAGCCCCCCAGGCTCCTCTGACATGGGATTTTCCAAACAAGAGTACTGGAGTGGGTTGCCATTGCCTTCTCCAAAAACTGAGCAGAAGACCTAAATAGACACTTTCCCAAAGAAGATATACAGGTGGGTAACAGGCACATGAAAAGATGCTCAACATGGTTAGTTGTTGGAGAAACGCAAACCAAAACCACAATGAAGTTTCATCTCACACCATTCAGAAGGACTATCATTAAAAAGTCTACAAACACTAAATTGTTAGAGAGAGTGTGGAGAAACAGGAACCTATGATTGGTGAGAGTGTACATTGGTACAGCCGCTATGGAGAACAGTATGGAGGTGCCTTAAAAAAACTGAAAATAGAGCTACCATACGATCCAGTGATCCAACCTTTGAGCCTATATCTGGAGAAAACTATAATTCAAAAAGATATATGTAGCCCTGTGTTCATAGCAGCAGTATTTACAATAGCCAAGACCTGGTCCTGGAGCATCTGTCCTCTTTAGGGAAAAGCTTGCTGTACCCTGAAGGAAATGGCAACCCACTCCAGTACTCTTGCCTGGAAAATCCCATGGATGGAGAAGCCTGGTAGGCTACAGTCCATGGGGTCGCAAAGAGTCGGGCACGATTGAGTGACTTCACTTTGCTGTACCCTGAGCTCATACTCGGCATCCTTGGCAGGATGAACGTTACACTCCGACAGAGTCTTCCTAGTCACTGTGCAAAAGGTGTGCCCCTGTCAAAGGTGGAGGTGCTGCGCGGCAGTGCAACCCTTTTCTAGTCTCTAGAACGCTGGCTGTTGATTTTTAAAGTAGAAATCCAGAATCGGAGAAATTAAATTGCTGTATGTATGTGACTCTTTTGTTACGTAGAAGTCACTTTACCCTTTTCTTGTGACAAAAATGATACAGATGATGTTGCCTTGAAGGTTTATTGAGATTTGCAGACTCTGAGAAGATTGTTCAGATCTTTCCTGGTGAGGCTCTTTCCCTGCTGATGAATTTCTTGATAAATTATGAAAACGTGACACCAAGCAATGACCTCCACAGTAAAACAAAATAATGAGGCCCCGGCCGCCCTGGACTTTGGAAGTTCTGGGGAGATCTGTTCTCCAGTTGACTTAGAGATAATGACAATATTTGAAAATATTAGGCTGCCATCGCTTCATGGATGAAAAGGGGAAAGGAATAGTTTCTAATGTGTAATCTGGATTAGGACACTGAGGTGATATGGATCCGCTTTGTCCAGGCATTTTGGAACCTGGACCCACACTCCAGAAACTGAAAGGGTCTGATATGTGAGACAAGAACAACAAAGTTCCTGAAGCTGGAGTGAATCTGACACCAGAATAGATTGCAGCCAGAATAAGAGTTCCCTAAATCAGACATATTTGAAATGTGAGGACTCCTGTGGACCATGATACAGACGGAAGTATTCAGTGTCTTTATTGTAAAATCAGACCTTGAGTTGATGAGGACGTGGAACATAATTGAAGGAAAGGTTAATTATTCTGGCTAACGTGTAAGGTTAAAATGTTAGGATTATTTGGAGGTATGAATGTATAGACATTGAGTTTCCAAGAAATTGTTAGGAATGTGTTTTAGTTCCCCTATTAAAAAATTCAGATATTTCTTAAATGATAGAAAAGGAGATCCTGGAATGCCAGAAGAGAAGGAAGAGCAACAGAAATGATAGTAGCTGAATAAACAGAATAACTTTTTTCACCTTTTAAGTTTGTTAAAACATATATAACGGCTGAAAAATTAGGATAGTTCTTAAATATGGTCAGTCTCAAATTTGTGTTTCCCATAGAAACACCTGATGAATACAGAGCAATGTCAAACAATTCATTTTAAGAATAAACGCTGTGGCCCAGAAACAGAGCATAAAGTTAACTACAGGATATATAATCTAAAAGTGGGAACTATTGATACCATGGAATCTCACTGGAGTCAGGTAATGTGTGACTGAGAGGTGGTCCCCAAGTGAGTGTTGTGAAGTCTTCACACATCTTGAATTAAAAGTGTATCTTAAAGATTAATTGAAAAACTAAAAAAATTGGTAAGTGGGCAGTTTTTGTAATGATTTAGTGGGTATAAGGCAGGAAACTGCCTAACTGGACTTTAAAAGAATCCATAGAATGAAAATGCTAATAAATAGTAATAATAATGATAATGTATTAATAACATATTAGCAGAAGGAAGATACTTTAAAATGAGTTTGATCAATTTTAAGAAATTTCTTGGTAGTCTTATGATTTTGGACATGGGTTTATTATAAAATGGTTGTGATTATTATGGGGAAAATTGAACCCTCAAGTATCAGACATTTTAAAATGTAAGATTTCTTTTTATAGGTTTCTGTGATGAATTGTTAACATAGAACTATTTTAAATAACTGGTTCTTAAGTATAGCCCTAGATTGTATGATAATAAAAATGCAATATCATTTTTAATAATCTTCAGAGGACTATTACCAAAGCTCCTTTTTCATAGGAGGTGAAAGAAATTCAAGCTCTTAACTTGCCTAAATCTGGGAACTGCTGGGACCAGGAGCAGTTCTTCTGAACCCTGGATCAGTGCTCACTGTGTTTTGATGACTGAGAAAGATGCTTGTGCTTTATTTAGGTTGCTCTTGAAGACGACCTAGAGCATTAAAAGTATTCTTAGCTCAGTTCCAGGTTAAAAAACAACACATCATTATTTTTTGACATTTCCTGGTGAATAAATGCAATATAATTCTTCATTTTATTCTATCATTCATTTTACTCTATAAAGTCTAGGCACCATTTTGTGTTCTGTCTGTGGAACTATCTGGTTCTTTTTGTCTTGTGTTTCAAGCCAAGGGAATTCCTATGTTGCTTCTATGAGAAAAGTCACTTCATCATTTATTGAGCATATACTGAAAACAGGTAAAGCTGGCAAAGAATTGAGTGTGAACTTCATGTATTTAAAAAGCATTTAGAATAATGGGAGTTCTTACTTGGAAAAGGCTTTGAGGGAATTATTTTTTTTATTTAAGGAGGCTTTGTCTAATAGGCAGGGGGGTATATGGGAGCATGGGGCTTGGGAGACAGGTAAGGTGGAAGTGCTAACTTGGGAACCTTTAGCAGGGGATCAGCTATGTAGTGGTGAGTCTAGATGGAGAAGACAGAGGAGTTTGAGAACCTCAATGGGCCACATGCCGATATAGAGCAGTGTTCCTCTCCCCAGCTGCGCTGTAGAATCACCCTTAAGATTGTCAAACACATAGCAGTATCTGGGCCTCCTCCCCAGGGCTCCCGACTCGGTTACCTGGTACAGAACCTGGGCATTAGCATGTTAGAGGCCCTTGCCAGGTGGTTCTAATGTACAGGTGGGGATTGAGAACTCCTGTTTCAGAAGTGAGGAGGAGGAAGGGAACCCTCCAAGGAGATGAGGAGACAGGAAGAGAAACGAAGAATGATGTCTTGGAAGCCGAATACAGGAAGTGCTCAGGGAAGACAGGTGGGTTAACTGTGCCAAATGCTGCTGATACAACAAACATTACGAGAAGGTCAGTGTGGAGGCCACCGCCGAGCCCGATGAGGGCGGTTCCTGGGGCGTGGAGGCATGCAAGTCGAAATGGAGTAGATTAGAGCTTGGGAAAGGAGAATATAGACGATGTTTCAGAGCAGTTTTGTTTTAAAGGAGAGCAGAAATGAGGATGTAGTTGGAAAAAATTTGAAGTTACGGGACTTCTTTGTTTTTTCAAGATGGCAAAAAAAAAAAAAAAAAAAATCGCAGCACATTTGTATGCTAATAGGAATGATCCAGATGCAAGGGGGTAATGAATGAAGAAGAACCCGAGGACAGTTGAAGGAGATCTTGAGTCCAAGAGGAGGGGCTTCAGAGACGAGTGGAAACAAGGAGGAAGACAGCACACGTAAGAGCCAGAGCAGCTGAGCTGATGCTCAGGCCCCGCTGTGCTCTACAGCGAGGACATTGGTTGATGTGAGCCGAGGGTGGGAGCAACTGGAGGTCTGAAGAGAGGGAACCTTGGAAACAGTTGCCCTGAGAGACTGGAACGAGGGTGGGATGGATGGGCAGCTTTAAGGGCTCATTTGAAGTGTTCGATCCTGAAATGAAGTGAGGCCACTGACCACGGTGGACTGGTTTTTCTCCATATGTCCCGCTTCTGTGGGCAGAGGTGTAGACAAGCCTGAGAGTTGAATTTAAGCAGTGGGTCTCTATTCGGTTTTTATTCCAGTTGGGTGTGAGGAAGAGAGAGATACGCTGAGCACATTTGCAGGGGAATAGGTACAATGATCGGCCGTGGAGTCTAAGCTGTAGAAGGAGGCACGTAAGGATATGTGAGAGCGGGTCTATGGGCTTGTGGCCCCCATGGGCAGAAGGGTTCTGGGAGGGAGGTAAAAGGGGAGGTGATTTGGCAACATAGGAAATGGTGTTTAACAAGTGAAATGCTTGAAATTAAGATTATGGAAGAAGTACAGCTACTTATACAGCAAGTCCCCTGCATACGGGTGAGTTCTGCTCAGAGAGCACGTTCATAAATCCAATTCGTTCATAAGACATACAAAGTTAGCCTTGGTGCCCAACTAACTCAGTCAGCTACATAGTACTGTCCTATCATAGGTTTATAGTATTTTCCCACAAATAATACATACATAAGAAGCAAACACAAAAAATAAAGAAAATATTTTTATTATTACAGTACAGTACCTTGAAAAGTACACTAGTACAGTACAACACCTGGCATCTAGGGGCTGGCATCGAGTGAACAGGTAAGAAGAGCTATTGCCTGGAGGAGGGAGAGGAGAAGGAAGGTTTCAGGGAAAAAGTCCAAATTCCCTAAAACCACTTAAGAAATAGATAATTTATCTTTTCTAGATGCTTTTTGTTGTACATGAACTCTGTATATTTAACAAGACTTTATGGGAATTACTGTGAGCCCTGGCACTGTCTCGGTCATTTTGTCTCCAGCTTAGGTCAATGCCAAGACACAGAGGGGGACGTGATGGAGAGAACTATATAGACCTGGATGGGAGCTCTGACCTCACCCCAGGACCTGGCCTATCTTGAAACTTCTTGCTATGTGAGATAACCCATTTGCTTATTGCTAAAACTACTTTTAGTTGTGATTTCCTGTGATTCGCAGCTGAAAACATTCTACTGATACTAAGAAGTACTGAAAGATGGCCCTTCGGAAAGCTATGTAACCTCTACACCCACCCCTTAACAATACCATGGTAAGATAAATCTAAATGCCAGCAGGAGTGTGTATTTGAATGAGACTTTGAAAACTATGTGAAAATTAGTGGGCTCCCTGATGACTCAGTTGGTAAAGAATCCACCTGCAATGCAGGAGACCCTGGTTTGATTCCTGAGTCAGGAAGGTCTGCTGGAGAAGGGATAGGCTACCCACTCCAGTATTTTTTGGATTTCTTGTGGCTCAGTTGGTAAAGAATCCACCTGCAATGTGGGAGACCTGGGTTCGATCCCTGGGTTGGGAAGACCTCCTGGAGAAGGGAAAGGCTACCCACTCAAGTATTCTGGCCTGGAGAATTCCATGGACTGTATAGTCCATGGGGTTGCAAAGAATCGGACACGACTGAGAGACTTTCACTTTCACTTTATGTGAAAATTAGTCTAATCAACATTTGGAATTGTATGGCCTGAATATTTGTATGCCTCACAATTCATGTGCTGAAATCGTAACGCCAAGGTGATGTTATTAGCAGGTGGGGCCTTTTGGGGATGATTAGGTCAGATAGCATCAAGGGATGAGAATTTGAGCAAACTCCAGGAGATGGACATGCAGGACAGAGGAGCCTGGTGTGCTGCAGTCCAAGGGGTCAAAAAGAGTCAGACACAACTTAGGGACTGAAGGACAACATAGGCCACTAGGGTAGTACTCCCATGATGGGATTAGTGCCCTGATGAAAGAGGCCCCAGAGAGCTTTCTCACCGCTTTCTGCCACTTGAGGACATATTGAGAAAATAGCCATCTATGAGCGAGAAAAAGGGCCCTCACCAAACCTTGAATCTGCTGGCACTTTGACTGTGGACTTGCTAGCTTCTAGAACTGTGAGAAGTAAACGTTGGTTCTTTAAGCCACCCAGTTTGCATCTTGGCATCACTGGGCTCGTTCCTAAGGCTCAGAGCTAGTTGGGCCCCTGTCCCCCTCTCCTGGGCCTCCCCCTCTTGGTGGATGCCACTGCTCTCCTTTCCTGGCCGCCTCTGTCACCTGCTGGGTGTGTTCAGCCATTCCCAGTGCTCTGCTCCAATGTGTTCACACTCACATCCCTGTGTTGGATGCTGGAGGCCCTCTCTGCCTCAAGGCTGCATCACCCCCTCTGCTGCCCAGGTGCCTCTTTGTTTCCTAGCAGAAGAGCCTTTGAGAATGTTGTTTCTGATTTGGGCTCAGCCTTATTGTGAGAATCCGTCTCCCTCTTCTGGGTGTCAAAGTCCTTATTCATAAAATAAATGGTCTGGACAGATGATCTGTGTGATTCTCAACTGCCCTTGATTACTGTGAATTTATTCTGAAACCTCTATGTGTGCCGGCCTTCTGGCTGTAGGATCCAGAGCCAATGGGGAGTGGACCCTAGCGAGAGTCTTGTCAGATGTGAGGATCATGGCCTGGCACCCTCCTGTCAAACCCCTGCACCCCATCAATGGCTTTGCTGTAAAGGGCATTTCTGAAACCCTTGGCTGATGACTCTGAGCTGTAAAATGCACTCTCAACACTCGATACTTTTCATGAAGATGAAAGGACTCTCAAGGTCAAGTGACAGAGTAGGCTGATGAATGACGACCATCTTAACACCGTGTTTTTTTGTCTTAAGAAGAATTTTTTCCCAGTCGTGGCTTTAACCTGACATCCAGACAACAAAGCTCCCTGATGACATTTCATAAGAAAATTTAATAACCCCCTTATGGAGTATTTTTGCTGTAGCCTTGGATTAACCTTTAATAAATGAAGCTTTAGCTGCCACACAGCCTCAAGAATGTTCTCCCGTGGTCAATGTGTCTAAGTCTGTCTGTCCTTGAGGACGCTGGGGGATGGGAGGTCACATGGGTTGGAACCATGCCCAGGAAGCCAGCTTTACCAAATCAATGATGCCAAGATACCAGGAATGACTCCCAAGGTTCAGAATGACTTCCTTGCCCTCTGCCATTAAACTACAAAATGTAGAAGAAATCTCATTCTCCAGTTATTTTAATACTAGACACATCTAGACAGCAGAATCATCCCCCAAAAGATTTCTTTTTAAATGGTCATCTATTTAAAAATTGAACAATGGCTTCTCATGGGTCCTAGCAGCTGGGGAGGAGGAGGGGCAAAGACGTGACTGAGCAGCTGCTATTGTCATGGAAACGAACCCACATTCAGTGGACAGGAAAAATGGATGCCAAAGTCCCCATTTCTTGTGAACATCTCATAAATGTTACAAAACAATGCTTGTTTACTATTTGGCAGAAGACAGTCCAGACATGCAAGCTTGAAGAGAATGCGAAAGAATTTGAAAGAAAACCTGCAGAAAGACCAGGATCATTCCAAATTGTGGTCCCATTGCTTCTCCCTCACGTTTTAGATGGTATTACAAATGCCCCTGCATGGTTTTGCTGTCCTGCTCCTAAGAGTCAGCAGAGATGTTGATTTCCTATCATTTTATTGTGATGGTTTTAAAGCGCTTTTAAGAAAATGAATGTGTAATGGAAATTGGTATTTTTTTGAGGTTATATAGGATAAATAGGGCTTCCCATATAGCTCATCTGGTAAAGAATCCACCTGCAATGCAGGAGACCTTGATTCCTGGGTGGGGAAGATCCGCTGGAGAAGGGAAAGGCTACCCACTCCAGTATTCTTGCCTGGAGAGTTCCATGAACTGTATAGTCCACGGGGTTGCAAAGAGTCGCACACGACTGACCGATTTTTACTTCACTTCATACCTAGTACATTATATATATATATATTTTAACAGTCATTTGTTCTAACAAAACCTTATATCCCTTATTATGCACTAGATCTTCAGTGCTAAAAGTTCTTTTTGTACCACTTTATCTGTTGGAAATGGAAATCTCTGTCTTCCAGATATGTTTCTAATTGAGAACAGATGTGTCCCTGGACGTTTTGAAGAAGCTATTTCTGACTGTGGTGTCTGCTTCTGCAGACCAAGCTCCCACATGTCTTTTTTTCTACTCCCTGGGGAGGTGACTGGTGAGCCTTAGGGAGAGGCCAGGACAAGGGTCTTGAGGCTGGGGAGGGTGACAAGTTGTGATTCAAACCAATGCTGCTCAGTAAGGCCTGTCCCAGGGAGAGACGGCCTGCCCTGGAGGATTGGCACTTGTGTATCTGTTGCTGTCATGAAAGCAATCATCCTTGCTGAGACTGGATAGGCCTTGGTGCAGGGCGTCCCCTTTACCCTCTGGACTTAGCACCCCCATCACCAACTCTAGGAAAATCTGTCTGTGTGCTTCTACATGAATGGGGAGACGTGATGACACTACCCCCACATTTTTTCTCTGTCCAGCACTGGTTCATCCCCTAGCGGGAAGGAGAGAAGGATTGGTGATGCTCTGCGTCAGCCGACTTACAGGAAAAGGAAAATATGATCCGTGTGGATAAATAGTGGGAAAGCCCCTTGTTTCTTTAATGCTCTGTGTTCTGAGGGACATGGAAGTGAAATGGCTGCAGACTTGGACCCCGGTGACCCCCTGCCTGGGACGATGACTGTCCCTGCAGTGTCCAGTTAGGGACCACAGAGAGGAATGTCCCTTGACCACTGACTACAGGTAGCATGGTGGGGATGGGATGCTGTGAAACCTCTCAGTCCCCTCTCCTCCCAGTCGGGTTGCCCGGGGGGCCTGCCCATGGCCTCCCCAGGTACCGCAGCCTGCCCAGCTTGGCTGTGGCTGTTTCAGGTCACAGACACTGATGTCAGACACTGATGTGCTTCTCCTGGGCTTAAAAAACCATCTCTCACTCCCTAGTTTAAGGATCTGAAAGGCCAGCTGTCATGAGCAAAGAGCGGAAAAGCCTCACATCCATCCAACGAAACTTGTTCTGAAAGTGACTTCCCTTTGCATCTTGGGGACCACAGGGCTGTGGGAGCTGAAGGCAGATGGAGCGCTCGGAGGTTATTAAAATAAGGAGCCCTGTCCTCACTGTGACTCAGACTGCTAGGACATCCTCTCCTGGAGGATCTGGCCTGGTGCTGTCTCCTTAGAGTGAGTGGCTGTTGTGCAGAGCTCCCTCACGGCCACAGCATTCCCATCACGGGCTCTGTGGGGATAGACAGGTGGCGAGGGGGAAAGACGAATGAAGCCCCTGCGGGCCAGTGTAGGGGAGGGTCGGTGGTGAGGGGGATGTTGGAGGGGGCTGCACAGCACAGCTCGTCCCAGGCTTACTCCCAGCCGCCCTGTTGTTGGTTAAACAGCGGAAGAAAGAAAGCCCAGAGGGGAGGCAGTCATCTCATTGAGTCGGGGGAAGGTTACCACAGTGATGTGGTTGCAGTGTTGGGCTTGAGGTGGCTGCAGGGGAAAATAATAAAGTGGGAGGTCTGGGTGGGGACGAGACAGTGGTGGACACTGATGTTTCTTTGTGTCCAGCCATCTCATTCATGGTCTACACTGGACACTCCACTTGACCCTACTTAGCATTTGAAGGCTCGGGATTCCACTGCTCAAGGGGAGTTTTAAACTCACAGGGCTGATGCAGCAGGTTTATTTCAATTTTTTTCCATGTGAGAAAGACTGTGCATGTGAATGATGATGCTTAATCGTTAGGAGTTTATCCACAAATGATACATGCTTCTAATCTGGTCTGGTTGAAGCAACGGAAATTTAAAAATTGTCGATAATTACATATCTATGTATACACTTGTATCCATACATATATATCTATAAATAGATGGATCTCAGATAGATACATATTTCTATACCTCCAGAAGCAACTGCTTTTCCCTGCCCCCCAGATTAGCTATTTAAATGGTCAAGGGTAGTTAAGCTTAATTAATGTGAACTCAGTCCCTGAAGTTAATAAACTCTCCCATGGGGGCTGTGAATTGAGAGGGTGAAAGGAAGTCGTCTATTTAGTAGCTAATTTGGTGGCTAATGCTTTCCTACTCTATTGTTTTCTAGGTTTTGCACACCAATAGTGAAGTGTTGCTTTGAATTCTTTTAAAATCAAGGTTTAAGACATTTTTTGCTTTGTAAAACTAAAAAAAGGAATTCGTACACCTTTCATAGGAGATGTGAGGTTTTTTTTTTTCTTAACCTTAACTATTATAGCATTTTTCTTGAGCCTTTAACCCAGAAAGCAAACGTCTGCCTCCTGGATTAGTAACACTTTGAATGAGTCACATACTGATTTTGAATTATTTCAGCTAAGATGAAGGAAAGCCTCATAAAAGTGCAGGGAAGCCCAGGTTCCCGGGCCCCTAAGGCTGTTTTTAGTAATCAGAGGTTAGAAATCTGTAGCCAGTTTTGGCTTCTGTACTTAATATTTGACAGAATTAAGAAGCTCCTTTAGGTATCTAATTTCCTGCCAAGGAGAAAGCTTAAAGCTCAGAAATTCAGGGATTTAAATGTATTGATTAAAGTTCAGTTGTGGGAAAACAAGGAGGAATGTTTGAGGCTTCTCTTCATAATATGTGCCCACCCTGAGAAACATTTTCTTTTTACAGTTCTTTACTGAGCTAAAAAGAATCTGCCCGCAATGTGAGAGACCTGAGTTTGATCCCTGGGCTGGGAAGATCCCCTGGAGAAGGGCGTGGCAACACCTCTAGTATTCTTGCCTGGAGAATCCCATGGAGAGAGGAGCCTGGCAGGCTACAGTCCATGGAGCCACAGAGTCGAACACGACTGAGCGACTAACGCACTTTCACTTACTGAGGTAAAGTGGACAGGTCTAAGTATGGAACTCAATGACGTCACATATATGTAGACAGCCATGTGACCAGCACACAGATCAAGACTGAGAACCTCTTCTGTCTCTCTGAAAAGTTCCCTTTCTCATTTTATTTAACCACTATTTTGAGTTTTTATACCAATGATGTGTAGTCTGTTTTTCAGCTTTTGATAAAAGGAATTGTATACTATGCTTTCTTACAGAAGTGTGTCAGACTTCTTTTTCTAGATGTAAATGGTTTTAAATCTACATACATACAGTTGAAATCATTTTTTTTCCTATGGATTTTAACATATACATGGGTTCCCATGACCACCGCCAGTGTCAGATTGCAGCTCCCATACCTCCCATCAGACTCAAACACCCCCTTCCTAATCCCTGTAGACCAGCAATCTGTCCTCTGTCCCTAGAGGGTTGTTTTTCCCCAAATGTCCTGCAAATCACACATATGTAACCTCTGACACTGACTTCTGTCACTTACTAGAAAGCATCTGAGATCCTTCCATGTGTTCTAATGGTTTCTTCCTGTGTGTTCCCTTGTATCATAATTATTCATTCTGCTGTTGATCATTTGTGAGCTTAACATTTTTTTTGGTTTATGAATAAAGCTGCTGCAAACATTTCTGTATTTTTTTTGTGGACATATAGACTAATTTCTCTTTGCCATATAGGAATGGAATTGTTAAATCATAACCTGAGTGTAAGTTCAACTTTATTAGCAACTGTGAAATAATTTTCAAAACTCATTATACCATTTTACACTCTCACTAACAGTGATCAATGCAAAGAAACAGAGGAAAACAACAGAATGGGAAAGACGAGAGATCTATTCAAAAAAATTAGAGATACCAAGGGAACATTCCATGCAAAGATGGGCTCGATAAAGGAGAGAAATGGTATGGACCTAACAGAAGCAGAAGATATTAAGAAGAGGTGGCAAGAATACACAGAACTGTACAAAAAAGATCTTCACGACCAAGATAATCACGATAGTGTGATCACTCACCTAGAGCCAGACACCCTGGAATGTGAAGTCAAGTGGGCCTTAGAAAGCATCACTAAGAACAAAGCTAGTGCAGGTGATGGAATTCCACTTGAGCTATTTCAAATCCTGAAAGATGCATATTTGGAAAACTCAGCAGTGACCACAGGACGGGAAAAGGTCAGATTTCATTCCAATCTCAAAGATAGGCGATACCAAAGAATGCTCAAACTACTGCACAATTGCACTCATCTCACATGCTAGTAAAGTAATGCTAAAAATTCTCCAAGTCAGCCTTCAGCAATACGTGAACTGTGAACTCCCTGATCTTCAAGCTGGATTTAGATAAGACCGAGGAACCAGAGATGAAATTGGCAACATCCGCTGGATCATGGAAAAAGCAAGAGAGTCCCAGAAAAACATCTATTTCTGCTTTATTGACTATGCCAAAGCGTTTGACCGTGTGGATCACAATAAACTGTGGGAAATTCTGAAAGAGATGGGAATACCAGACCACCTGACCTGCTTCTTGAGAAATCTGTATGCAGGTCAGGAAGCAACAGTTAGAACTGGACATGGAACAACAGATTGGTTCCAAATAGGAAAAGGAGTATGTCAAAGCTGTATATTGTCACCCTGCTTATTTAACTTCTATGCAGAGTACATCACGAGAAATGCTGGGCTGAAAGAAGCACAAGCTGGAATCAAGATTGCCAGGAGAAATATCAGTAACCTCAGATATGCAGATGATACCACCCTTATGGCAGAAAGTGAAGAGGAACTAAAAAGCCTCTTGATGAAAGTGAAAGAGGAGAGCAAAAAAGTTGGCTTAAAGCTCAGCATTCAGAGAACTAAGATCATGGCATCTGGTCCCATCACTTCATGGGAAATAGATGGGGAAACAGTGGAAACAGTGTCAGACTTTCTTTTGGGGGGCTCCAAAATCACTGCAGATGGTGATTGCGGCCCTGAGATTAAAAGACGCTTACTCCTTGGAAGGAAAGTTATGACCAACCTAGATAGCGTATTCAAAAGCAGAGACATTACTTTGCCAACAAAGGTCTGTGTAGTCAAGGTTATGGTTTTTCCTGTGGTCATGTATGGATGTGAGAGTTGGACTGTGAAGAAAGCTGAGCACCAAAGAATTGATGCTTTTGAACTGTGGTGTTAGAGAAGACTCTTGGGTGTCCCTTGGACTGCAAGGAGATCCAATCAGTCCATTCTAAAGGAGATCAGTCCTGGGTGTTCATTGGAAGGACTGATGCTAAAGCTGAAACTCCAATACTTTGGCCACCTCATGTGAAGAGTTGACTCTGGAAAAGACTCTGATGCTGGGAGGGATTAGGGGAAGGAGGAGAAGGGGACAACAGAGGATGAGATGGCTGGATGGCATCACTGACTCGATGGACGTGAGTCTGAGTGAACTCCAGGAGTTGGTGATGGACAGGGAGGGCTGGCGTGCTGCGATTCATGCGGTTGCAAAGAGTCAGACACGACTGAGCGACTGAACTGAACTGAACTGAACAGTGTATAAAAGTTCCAGCTTCTCTATGCCCTCTCCAACACTTGGTATCACCAGTCTTTAAAAATTTTGTTATTCTGGTGGGAATTTTCTAATATCTCACTGTGATTTAACTTTTTTTTCCCTGATAAGGGATGATGTTGAATATTTTTTATGTACTTATTAGCCATTCTTACATTTTTAATGACTATCTTTAAAAAATTTTTTTTAAATTTTTAGATGTGTCATGAGGCGTGTGCGGTTTAGTTACTTGACCAGGGATAGAAGCGCCTACAGTGGAAGCACAGAGTCCTAACAACTGGACCGCTAGTGAATTCCCTCTGACTATCTTTTCATTGTTGATTTGTAGGAATTCTTCATGTATTTTTCACACAAATCCTTTGTTAAATATATGTACTATGAATGTTTTCTCCAAGTCTGTGGATTGCCTTCTTACTCTCTTGGTGATTTTGATGAGCAGAAGGTTTACACTTTGATGCAGTCTATTTTATCATGGATTTTTCTCACTCTATCATTAGTGCTTTTTGTATCTTAGTTAAGAAGTCTTTGCTATGGTTCCCAGACACATCATTCTGTGATTTCCTCCAAAACACTTTATAGTTTTAGCTCTCACATTTAAGTATTAGATCCATGTCTATTGAGAACTAATTCTGATAGTAGGGTGTGTGTCAATGTGGGATAATAAAGATATCCAATTGTTCTCATACTCTATTGAAAAGGGTTTTGTTTTGTTTTTTCTCCTGCTGAATTTTATTGGTGTCTTTGTTAAAAATCAAGTGATTATGTTGAGTGGATTTGGGACTTTTCATTCTGTTCCATTGACCTACTTGTCTATTCTTATGCCAATCATGTACTTAATTACTATAGCTTTGCAGTATGTTTTGAAATATGGCAGTGTGAATCCTTCTCTTTTTTAATTCATCTTCTTATTCCTTTTCCTCCTCTTCTTCCTTCTTCTTCTTCAAAATTGTTTTGGCTATTTGGGTCTTTTGCGTTTTGTATAAATTTTATAATCAGGTTGTCACAAAAAATAGCTCCAAGCAAATGTGAAAATCAAAGACAAAAACCAAGGGGTTTTTATGAAGACTAGCATTGAATCAATAGCTTAACATGGGCAGATTTGACATTTTAATAACATTATCTTTCTATTTGTAAACATGTACTTCTTTCCATTTCTTCATGTCTTTGTACAATTCACTCAGAAATGCTTGTAGTATTCATGGTGGAGAATTTGCACATCTTTCATTAATTTTTAAAAAGTTATTTATTTAGTTACCTTGGGTCTTAGTTGTGGCACACAAGGTTGTTACTATGTCGTACAGAATCTTTCATTGCAGCAACAGGATTCTGGTTGTAGCACAGGCGCTCAGTAGCTGCAGTATGAGGGCTTAGTTGCCCCTTGGGATTGAACTTGTGTGCCCTGCATTGCAAGGTGAATTCTTAACCACTGGACCACTGGGGAAGTCCCCAACTTTCATTAATTTTATTCCTAGGTATTTGATGATTTTGTGTGTGTGTGTGTGTGTGTGTGTGTGTGTGTGTATGTGTGTGTGTGTTAGTCACTCAGTCGTGTCTGACTCTTTGCAACCCCATGGATTGTACAGTCTACCAGGCTCCTCTGTCCATGGAATTATCCAGGCAAGAATACTGGAGTGGGTTGCCATTTCCTTCTCCAGGGGATCTTCCCAACCCAGGGATTGAAACCAGGTCTCCCACACTGGAGGCAGACTCTTTACCAACTGAGCCACCAGGGAAGCTCAGTTGGTGATTCTATAAATGATATGATATATATATATATATATATATATATATATATATATATATATTTTATTGTGATCCAATATACATAATAGGAAATGCACCATTTTAACCATTTCTGAATGTCCAGTTCAGTGGCATTAAGTCCATCCACACCACTGTGCAACCATCACTGCTATTCAATTTCAGAACTTTTCACCATCCTACTTGGAAGCTCTTTACCCACCAAATAACAGCACTCCATTGCCTCCCCCAGCCCCTGGCAGATGCATCTCTGCCTCCTGTCTGGGTGAATTTGACTATTCCAAGCAACTCTTATATGTGGAATCATACAGTATTTGTCCTTTTGAGTCTTATTTCACTTAGTGCAGTGTCTTTAATGTCCATCCATATTCTGGCATGTGTCATAATGGCATTCCCTTTTCAGGCTGAATCATTTTTTGTGGTATATAGTATCACATATTATTTATCCAATCCTCTGTCGATGGACATTCAGATTGTTTTCAGCTTTGGTCTTTTATGACTAATGCTGCCTTGAAGATTGATGTACAAATATCTGTTAGAGTCCCTGTTTCCAATTCTTTTGTTTATATACCAGAGGTGGAATTTCTGGATCATATGGTACTTCTGTGTTTAATTTTTTGAGGATGTAAATGATATTTTAAAAATTTGTTTTTCAACTGTTTGTTGTTAGCATTTAAAAATAAAAATAATCTTAAAAAGAAAGTATATATATGTATATATATGAATCATTTTGCTGTATAGCAGAAATTAGCACAATATTGTGAGTTAACTATATGTCATAAGATATGGTTCCACTATGGTCTCAGGAACAAAGGATAATCCTTTACATAGAATATTGCAGCCTATGGAAAATACATTTCATAGCTCTTGTTTTTCTCATTTTGTTGTGGATGGGTAAACATTTCATTATGGATATTCATCCATTCTTAGGTTGAAAATCAGTCATTTTAAGGAAGGGCTAAGTTCTCTTGGTTATCAGGCAGTGGAAGTGTCACTTCCTTCCTCCCTGGTGTTCTTTAGAAACAGAACAGAAAGATCTCACATGTGTCAGAGCTACACACAGAGCCAGGCACAACCTTGGGGAAAACAAATGTTAGTTCCTCCCTCTTGCTTCATCATCCTTCCCTGCTTGATCCCACTTGTAAATGTCACAGCTGAGTATTTGTGCCTGAGACTACATCAGGAGGTATCAGATGGTGATGACAGCTGAGCCTAGAGTCAAAGCTCAGGTCTCTCTGGGGTGTCAGAGTGGAGGACAGGTAAGTTCAAGGTCTGGAAGGAGAATTGAGCTGGGATCCTGAGACATAAACCTTGTTGACAAACATGGGCAAGAGATGTTTGAGTGATGGGTGGTTGTTGATATTAGAGATCAATTGACTATCAGGAACCAGGTGAGCAGTGGATACCAGCCAAGAACAAGGATGTCATTCAAGTCAACAAACATTTGTATAGTTCCTGAGATTGCAACTAAGTGTGCTCTGAGTTGAGAACAGCCTAACATGTAACAACAGGGACAATCAATCTCTGCTATGGTTTTAGTAACCTAATTTGGGCAGATGACTTAGAGTGAGAACTGTGATGAGGGGATGGGGAGGGGGTGATGATCAATTTCTACCTGTGCTGATGATTGTAAGCAAAGGCAGGACCCCTGGGAGAACCACAATTTAAATGCTCCGTGTGGGTGGGCTCATTGATGTCTGTCTGCCCCTGGTGCTAGCTTTCCTTTTTGCTGTTGTTTCCAAAGCAGAATTCTTTCCTTTTGACTTTACTCAATGGAGGTCTTAACCCAGAGTCTGGATGGAGGGGAGATGCTGCTATACTTTGGGGCCATGTTGAACTTGACAAGCAAGTTCTTGACTTGACAGTGAAGTTCCATTATTAACTTGATTGTGCACCCTCCCCCTCAATCACTCACCTGTGAAGCAGGCATTGACTTTAAGACATTATAGAATATTAAGCCCATGAAAGAAAGAGGCCCATTTTCTTTCCTTCTTTTTCTTACTGAGTCAACAATTAACCACTTTGGAAGGAGTGGAGCTGAAGTAATCCATCAGAAATTGACACTGGGTTCTGGGAGCCCCAACTCCAACAAACTTCATCACTAGTGTGTTTATCTAGGAAGTGGGAAAAAAGAAGCTTGAGTGTTGGTTTATTTTATGTTCCCAACTAAATGTAATTGTATAAATACTACAAATTTTGAAAGAGCAAAAAATCCTTTAGTTTCACTAAATGATCAATGTAATAGAAGAGATAGGTAGATGTGTAGAGATTAGAATTGAATATTTTGGACTATTTGCCTAGAGTACTGATTTCTTTTAGGAGCCATCCCCAAAGTGTAGGAGTTTGTTTCTGGTAACAAATCTAGAATCCAAGCTAATGTCACATCCTCCTTATGGAAAACCCCACAAGTGAGTGCCTGCTGCATGTAAAGAGTACTGTTCTTCAACCCTGTATAGTCAGCCCTCTGTATCCACGTTCATGGATTCAACCCACCTGATCAAAAAAATTCTGGAAAAATAATTCTAGAAAGTTCCAGAAAGCAAAAATTGAATTAGGGACAGGCCAGCAACTAGTTACATAGTATTTACATTGTAAGTAATAAGTTTATGTGCTCAGTCGTGTCTAACTCTTTGCAACCCCACAGACTGTAGCCTGCCAGGCTCCTCTGTCTGTGGGAGTTCCTGTCTTCTGCATTGCAGGGGGAGTCTTTACCCACTGAGCCACTGCATTTGTAACTGTTTATACAGTTTTGTACTCTGTTTTTAGGTATTATAAGTAAAGTGCTGCTGCTACTGCTAAGTCACTTCAGTCATGTCCGACTCTGTGAGACCCCATAGACGGCAGCCCACCAGGCTCCCCCGTCCCTGGGATTCTCCAGGCAAGAACACCAGAGTGGGTTGCCATTTCCTTCTACTTAAAGTATACAGGGTGCCTATATCAAATATTATTTCATTATATATAAGGAACTTGAGTACCTGCGGGGGTCCTGGAACCAACCACCTACACCTGTGTGAGGCCAGCCAACCTCTGAATGGGGGCCCACCTAGACATGCTCCTCTAAGCCAAGAGTTCTGCTGTGTTTTAAGGAGGGGAAACTATTTGTAATATCTCTTTTATGAATCAATACACTGCATTTAGGGTTCTGAAAATGAAATGGAAAGAAAAGCATTCCACAGCTTGAACTTTTGGATGGGGAAGCCCCCTCATACACCTGTGGCCCTCCCTAGGTGAGGTTCAGAGAGAGCCACTGAGAACCCCCGAGGACGGCCTGGGCCCTGGGAGACCGGCCCCGGGCTGGGGTCCAGGCAGTGGGGGTACCCATCCGGTCCTGGAAAGGTATGGCTGGTGACAGCCCCAGGCAGTGGTTGCCTGGCAGCCAGCATCCCCGGGAGCCAGCATCCTGGTCCTCACCGAGCGAGGCCTGGGAGACGGTTTCCAGGGGCACTTCCGTTTCAGCTTGTTTCTATTTTAAAGCCTGGAGACAATGAAAGACCAGTGTCTGGTGCCAGTATTTTTTCTTTTTTTTTCCCTCCACAGTTCACGCTATTCTTAGAAACAGTTGAGCCAGTGGTGGTGGAGGCTGAAAGCTCTGGAATCTTTTCCTCTGTGTGGCAACCACTTTTCTTTCCTGCGGAGGCTCAGTGGTGCTTTTCTTGGGCTCAGCAGTGCGGCCGATGCGGCTTGGATTCACTTCTTCCCCGGGAGCTCACACACTGAAGCCTTTGGAAACGGTGTGGGAGGACAGGCATGGGGCGGCAGCAGAGGAAAAAGCTGGGCCGGCTTTCCGTGGGCGGCGCTTTATTTATAGCTCCTGAAATGGTGTTTATTCAACTCTCCTGAACTTTTGTGGAAGTTCAAATATGGGAACTGAGCTCATAAAAATGCTAATTATATATTTTCAAAGTATTTTTAACCATCTGTGACGCTAAGGCTGGGTTTGACAAAATAAATTGCTTTGAAAATGGACCTATGGAATTAAAGGAATTAATTCCGAAAGATTTTGTTGAGCACTTACTGTGCATGAAGGGCTTCCCTGGTGGCTCAGACGGTAAAGAATCTGCCTGCAATGCAGGATACCTGGGCTCGATCTCTGGCGCAGGAAGATCCCTTGGAGAAGAACTGGCTATCCACTCCATTATTCTAGCCTGGAGAATTCCTTGGACAGAGGAGCCTGGTGGGCTACAGTCCATGGGGTAGCGAAGAGTCGGACACAACTGAGCAACTAACACTTACTATGCATGACAGGAGGCTAAGAAAGGTATAGCTTTTGTCTTCATGGAAAAGAAATTAGACATGCACTTGGATTTCTATTATAAGAATAACCATGGAACATTATCACCCCAGGTGGTTCAGCCTGGTGGGGGCTGCAGTCCATGGGGTCGCAAAGAGTAGGACACCATTGGGTGATTAATATACCTATATCTGTTATAACCCCAGAGCCTGTATTAGAAAGGCCATTGCATGTTGAACTAGGGACATTTCAGAAGGATTCAAAATTTGCTTCTGTATATATTTGAAATTCTCCACAATAAAAATTAAAAGCTATAAGAGAAAAAGAAAGAATAATATATATTTTGAAATCATTAAACAGGAAAAACCCCTGTGGAGTGTCAGTTGAATGTTACTTTAAATGAATATTTATCATCTTAATTGCATACATTAGAAAATGAGAAAAACTATAAACCCATGAGCTAGTACTGTCTGCAATACAGTAAAAACAGAACTGCAGAGCCAGCAGAAAGAAAGCCAAAGGAAGGAAATCATAAAGATAAGGGTAGCAATTAATGGGCTAGAAACAAGCAGTAATACAGAAAATCCACCAAACTCAAAGCTAGTGCTTTGAAAAGAGTGATAAAGCAGTCTCTGGTGAGAATGACCAAAAACAGGAGGAGGAAAGGCATGCAAGAGAAACAGGACTTAACTATAGAAGGAGATTTCCAAGCTTATCAGAGAATACTATGAATATCTGCTTGAGAACATGTTGGAAACTTCAAGAAATTGGACAGTTTCCTAGAAAAATGTCAATTACAAAAACTGATGACACACAAAAAATGGAACCTACCTATAAACCACAAAAGAAGTGAATCAAATTAATAATCTACAGCTTTCCCCCAGCTCCATCCTCTCCCCAGAAAATAAACCAGACTCAGCCAAGATTACAAAATCTTCAAAGAACAGAAAGGCATGTCTTTGAATAAGCTTTTTCAGAGAATAAAAAAAGGACAACTCTCCACATCATTTCATAGGTATAATCTTGATAATAAAACTGAATGAGTAAGGTAAGACAAAGCAAAACTGTAAGGCACTGACAATTATGAATATGAAGGCAGTGATCAGAAATAAAATATTAGCAAGCTAAATCCATTGAAATACTTTTCAAAGACTTTTTTGCCCAATGAGTGTTTATCTCAGTGTTGCAGGATGACTTGCCTTAGGAAGTCTTTTAATGTAATTTACCACATTTGAACATTTAAAGATATGCAAACATTACTATGGGACTTCTCAAGTGGCTCAGTGGTAAAGAATTCGCCTGCCAGTGCAGAGATGCAGGAGACTCAGGTGCGAACCCTGGGTCAGGAAGATCTCCTGGAGGAGGAAATGGCAACCTACTCTAGTATTCTTGCCTGGAAAATTCCATGGACAGAGGAGTTTGGCAGGCTGCAATCTGTGGAGTCACAAAGAGTTGTATATGACTGAGCTACTGAGTGCACACAACCATTACTATACATTGCTTAAAATTTTGTGTCTATGTAAAATATAAGACATAGTCAAGTTATTTTTCATCTCTGGTGATGGAGGTTGAGAAGTGACGTGGGTGCTTCAGCTGTCACTAGATATTTTTTTTTCTTAAAAAAGAAAAAGGTAACTGAAGCCCAAATTCAGTTAGGGAGAATGTTTCTTAGAACCAGTGGATGAGTTCATGTTTTTTCCTGAATTTTAAAAAATATTACACTACTAAACATTTAAAATTTAAGATATAAAGAAAAACTGCAAAATTTAAAACTGAATAAATTAGAACTTGCACTGCTCCATTGATATTTTCCATTTTTATTCACTCACCTACTAGAAAATGTTCAGTGTACAGCAGATTTTGCTTGTTAGACGGGCAGGTCTTCCTGACTTTCATTCCATAAAGTGTTTAATAGTTTCTGTGGTTAATACTTTAGATTTCTTGTTTACCACTTATGAAGAAAAGTGGTAGATGTTTGAAGAGAAAAATGATTAACCCACCCATCAATAATCACCATAATTCTGTTCCAGATACAGATAGTCCTACTCGGTGCATTTTTATTTCCTTCAACCCCCCCGGGGTCATCAAAGTGCTTCTGAGTTGGAGTTCACTTCTGTCTGCTTTCTGATCTCTGCTTAGATTTCATCTACTTGGTCTCTTCATCATTCCCCACACCCAGTGTCTCCTTTCCTAACTATCTCAGCAAGAGGGATTGAGCAGTCACATATATTAGAATATATTACCTAGTTGTCAAAGTGAAAGTTCTGGGAAGTATATTTGCACAGAGTAGTATTTGCACATCTACGGGTATTATATGAAAAGAAGAATGAGCAGCTGGGGATGTGGCAAGTGGTTGTGAGTGAGTGAAAGTTGCTCAGTTGTGTTTTTTGTGACCCCATGGACTATACAGTCCATGGGATTCTCCAGGCCAGAATACTGGAGTGGGTAGCCTTTCCTTTCCCCAGGGGATCTTCCCAACCCAGGGATTGAACCCACATCTCCCGCATTGCAGGCAAATTCTTCACCAGCTGAGCCACAGGGGAAGTGATAGGATGCTGTAAAGTCATTTATAGACTGAACAGAGTGGGGAGCACTCTTCTCTCTGCTGAAGAGATGAAGGAAGATGATATGAAGGAAGAGGCATTTGGACTGAAGAATGAATGAAGTAGGGAAGGCAAATGGCCTGGAGGAACTTTACCTGTGGTAGTCAACAGTGGAAATAACATGAGTTGAGACCAGGAAACAACACAGACGCTCAAGATGCTCTAAATAGTTTTTCAAATCTTTTCAACCAGGAAATCTCAGTCTCCTCCCAGGAAGCCCATTTTATCTCTGTCTTTAATATAGATGGGGCTTCTCTGGTGGCTTAGACAGTAAATAATCTGCCTGCAATGCAAGAGATCCAGGTTCAATCCCTGTGTCTGGAAGATCCCCTAGAGGAGAATGGCTAGCCACTCCAGTATTCTTGTCTGGAGAATCCCTTTGACAGAGAAGCCTGGAGGGCTACAGTCCAGGGGGTTGCGAAGAGTCAGACATGACTGAGCAACTGATACTTATTACTTAGGGTAAATAATTCTTTCTATTGAGCCCAAACCTGCTTTTCTGAAACTTCTTGGATCTAGTTTTGGCGATCACAAAGAGACAGCTCCATCCCCGGAGATGTCACTGTCTGACACTCCTCACACACTGTCTTCTCTTGTCCAGACCTCTTCTCCTCTCCCAGCTTCAGAAGAAGAACCCACTGGGCAGGATCAGATTGCAGCGCAAATGCCCACCATTTCAGGAGTGTTGGAAGGACAGCTTTCTTTCATGTCTCTCTTTTTACTCGAGTGAGGGCTCTCATGAAAGAGCCTTTTGTGTTCCTAATTCCTAGTGCTGAGATCTAGACAGCTCCTGCTTGCAACAGATTGTTTCTCAATGTTCTTAAAAATGTTTCTTAACTGCTTTCTGTCCCACACTTATTAATGTGACAACATCCAGCATTTGCCCAAATTAAAATTGATTATAAGCATCTTTCTATCTGCACCCCTCCCTCAAGAATGTCATCAAGCATTTTTTCTATCTGCCCACCCCTCCCTCAAGAATGTCACCAGCCAAAATTTTGCTGTTGACAAGTTTGTTGGTCATTAGTGGGTCAGTGGTATTTTTTCTGGTGGAGCTTGAAGTCCTGGGTCCTCCTCTACTCTGGTTTCTTGGATGTTGGAAGGAGGAAGCTGATGGTGTGACCTTTGCTCGCCAGAGGTCACAGAAGACAGAGGACACTCCTCTAGCCAAGGTCAGAGGTTGGCTGCCCATGTGGGATAAAAGGCAGCAAGAGAAAGGACACTGTAATTGGATAAATCTGTCAAATTTTCACATTTCCAGTTTCCTAACTTTTCATTTAGATGAAATCTGCCCTTTTCTTTCTCAGCTAATTCACATCAGGTTCTCTGAATCATAGCCAGATTTCTCTGTGTTTTTGGGTTCAGCACACATTTCTTGAGCATACTGTGATCCAGATACTGTGCTAGGCTCTGAAGGTGCCGAGGAGATAAAACCAGGCCTGGCCCTTGAGAAGTTCATGCTTTTACTAGGGAGTCAGACAAGCATGAAGGTAGAGGCCATCTCGGCTACTACTAACTTGATTCTTAATATGTATTCTGGTTTGTATTTTTCTTACATCTTAGTCCAGCAATCTTTCTGACCCAGGACGCAAACCTGTGTCTCTTGGGTCAGTGGTAAAGAACCTGAGCCACCTGGGAAGCTATCATCCGGTTACTCATGACAGTTCCATGAAGTTCACATATTCCCCACCTTTTACTATGAAAGAGATAGGATTAGGATTGAAGTGAGGTCACAGAGCCAAGATGTGGGGTCAGGGAGCAGACCCAGATTCCCTTTCCCATTGCTGAGCTCCCCCCTAAACCATGCAGGACAGATTAATTAAGAGCCAGGTCCCAGTGCCCGGTAATGACGTGAATGACCTTCATGCTTGAGCCCAGGGAAGGTAAATCTAGGAAGTCTTCCCAAGGAAGCCGGAATCTGCACTGAAGTGAAGAGTGAAAACGTTAGTCACTCAGTTGCGTCTCCATGGACTGTAGCCCACCAGGCTCCTCTGTCCATGGAACTCTCCAGGCAAGGTTACTGAAATGGGTAGCCAAAGGTGAGGAATACGTGAACCTCACATAACTGTCATGAGTATCTGGGGGTAACTTCCCAGGTGGCGCAGGTTCTTTACCACTGACACAAGAGACATCAGTTTGATCTCTGGGTTGGGAAGATCCCCTGGAGGAAGAAGTGGCAACCTACTCCAGTATTCTTGCCTGGAGAATCCCATGCACAGAGGAGCCTGGCAGGATACAGTCCATGGAGTTGCAGAGTCAGACACCACTGAGGACACATACAATGTATATGAGATATTGTATTGTGATCTGCTTCAGAGTAGACTATCAGTTTCCTCCTTTTTTTTCTCCATATCTTTGTTTCTTCATTAAGGAGTTACTCTATCTATCATTTCTAATTTTTCGCCTGCCTCTAAGATGCTAAGATTCTGATATTCTGATAGTAATTGCAAAGATAGTTATCTCATATATCTGTTTTATTTTTTTGAGCAATATTGTAATTTTCTTGAGAGTTGTTATAATTTGGAGCTCTAGGAAGTGGTGGGTTTTCTGTGTATGCAGTGAATATCATTCATCTACGTGTCGCTATATACCTATTATGTCTGTCTTGTTTTCCATTAAAAAACCCAGACTCCTCGAGAAAACTTTCGGACTCTATCCCTTCAGCATGGTACATTGCTGTACAAAGAGGTGACGGAAAAATGTCAAGAGTGGATGGGGATTACAGGTTACCCTCCATTGCAGGTCCATACTTTCTTTAAACATTATCTCTGGAATTGCTTTGTTGTTCAGTCACTTAGTCGTGTCCAACTCTGCAACCTGATGAACTACAGCATGCCAGGCTTCCCTGTCCTTCACTGTCTCGCAGAGTTTGCTTATACTCATGTCCTTTGAGTTTAAGATGGTTGCCATCCAACCATCTCATACTCTGTTGCGCACTTCTCCTCCTGCCCTCAATCTATCCCAGCCTCAGGATATTTACCAATGAGTCAACTCTTCGCATTAGGTGGCCAAAATATCGGAACTTCAGCATCAGTCCTTTCAATGAATATTCAGGGTTGCTTTCCTTTAGGATTGACTGGTTTGATCTCCTTGCAGTCCAAGGGACTCTCAGGAGTCTTATTCAGCACCACATTTTGAAGCATCAGTTTTTCAGCACTCAGCAATCTTTATGGTCCAGCTCTCACATCCATACATGACTACTGGAAAAACCATAGCTTTGACAACACAGACTTTTGTCAGCATAGTGATGTCTCTGCTTTTTAATATGCTGTTTAGATTTGTCATAGCTTTTCTTCCAAGGAGCAAGTGCCTTTTAATTTCATGGCTGCAGTCACTTGTCTGCAGTGATTTGCTTATATTCACAATAATTAATTTTCCATAGGGACTTCCATAGAACTTTTATTCTAAAACTTCAGTTAGTACGAAGTTTTCTTTAGATATCCTTTTCTGATAATAACATGTTTCCGAGTTGTCGTCATTTTTTTTCATTTGATATACTCTTGAAGAGTTTACTCACGAGCTATTGAAATTCAAGTACTTGCCATAATTGAATTCCAAATCTTATCTCTCTGTTATAATCTGATATGTATTCCTACTGTGCTTTGGCTCCAAATATGAAAAGAATCACATTTCAGAAATCCAAATTTTACCTCAAGGGAGATTTCTGCTCTCATTAATGAAGAGTTTGTGTACATTGAACTCTTCAGAAAAAGTTTAATCAAATGGTCCTCAAGCCTCCTACTCTTTGAAAGCTCATTATAGTATATACTAAATGCAAAGCAAACAGCCAGCTCTTTGTTATTGGAAATTCTCCCTGAGACTGAACAAGTTGAATATTTAAAGAGGACACTCTGTGCCATTGCTTGGAGACTGAATTCTCTCAGTAAACACATATTCACTTATTGTTCTCCAAGACAGCAAATATGACAAACGTATTACAGGGTTTCCTTGTTTGTACTCAAGTAGTAAATGTACTACCTCTTTAAATGAGATCTTATCCCAGTTAACAATTTAGTTAATAAGTAGTTAGTTTAAACCCCTTCTAGCACTTAACACTTGACCTCAGTACATCCGTGCCCCCTGGTAGTCTCAAGAATAGATCTGGAGACTTTCAACAAAAGCCCTAAAGTTTAGGAATGTCTAGGAGAGTGCTGTTGTACATGAGCTTTTTCCCCCTTTCTTTTTGAAAGAATGTCTAAAAGTTTGGTGAATAATCAAACTGTATATTACATTTCCATATGGCCTTTAAATCACTCAACTTGTGTCAAGGACTAATTCTAAATACTTCGGTTTCTAATGGTTATAGTCAATAGCTTGACTAGATTCTGGTTCTTCGTGTGTGTGCACATATGCGTGTACCATATATTAAAGTATATGATTTTGTTTCCTAGTAGCTTCTGGACTAGCTTGAGATATTAAGGATTAATTTATGCAGTCCAATTAACCATGCTTAACTCCAGGTTTCTGGGGTTTAAAAGAAGGCTATTTATAAGATAAGAGAACAGAATATCCTGGCTTTCTCCCACCTGCCGTCCCTCCCTGCTCTCAGGACCTGAGAGTTCTTTTCCAGAGTGGAGCATGGTCTGGAGCATGCATGGTTTTTAAGCCTTTGTTTGGTCTTATAAGAAAAATGTTCAGAGTTAAGGTATATGGTTATAATATATATATATATATATATATTTGTTGTTTTAGTCGCTTAGTCGTGTCTGACTCTTTGCAATACCGTGGACTGTAGCCTGCTAGGATCATCTGTCCACGGGATTCTCCAGGCAAGAATACTGGAGTGGGTTGCCATTTCCTTCTCCAAGTGATCTTCCCAACCGAGGGAATGAACCCAAGTCTCCAGCCTTGCAGGCAGATTCTTTACCATCTAAGCCACCAGGAAAGCCCATACATAGCCCAGATGGTGCTAGTGGTAAAGAACCCACCTGTCAAAGCAGGAGATATAAGAGATGAAGGTTCAGTCTCTGGGTGGGGAAGATCCCCTGGAGAGGAGCATGGCAGCCCACTCCAATATTCTTGCCTGGAGAATCCCGTGAACAGAGAATCTTGGCAGGCTACAGTCTATGGGGTTGCACAGAGTCGGACACAACTGAAGCGACTATGTTTTTTGTATACATATCTTACAACAAATCTATGTTAGAAACTATGATTTTCCCCCCTTACTATAGGTGAGAAAACTGAGGCTCAAAGAGGCTAAATGATTTGCCTCAATTACTAAATATTGAAGCTGAAATTTTAAAAAAGTGAATCTTGCCTCAAAATCTTTGATTTCAAATATTTGTCATATGTAGCACACGATATATTCTAGCTGAAAGTATCTTCATAACACAGTTGACATTCCCTTGACCCCTGCCTCACAGAAACAACTGCTCTATTTCCCAGATCTTTATTTTTATGCATTTGGAATAGATGTATACATAACGTGCTTTTTTATTATGGGATTTAAAAATACAAACTGTATCACACTGTATGTCTTAATGGACAACTTGTTTATCTTAAGATCAATGCATGTTTCAAAGATTTTTTTCCAGTTCAATCAAAGGTTGGGCTTTATTATTTCTTAATGGTAGTGTAGTATCCTTTGTTATGGATAAACTCTAGAATATTCTATCATTTCCACGGTGACATTTGGTGATTAGATTTGTGTGTGTGTGTGTGTGTGTGTGAAACAGAAGTACTACAAGAAGCATCCTTGTGTAGCCCAATTACATGTGCTTCTTTCTCACTCCTCATACCCTTTGGAATCAGGTACTATGAGGCTCTTCTGCCCAAGACCACCCAGGAGGAACACAGTGCCCCAATTGGCTTTTGTAGGGCACGAGGTGGGGAAGGTGCTTCTCCTGGTGTGTGTGTGTCAGAGGTTCTCTGGGGGTCGAGACACCCTTCCAGCTGTCATGACCTGAGCAGACAAATCCCAGCCTTTCTGACCCATGGAGGGCGGCCGCGCCACTGTAACTGTGAGTTTAACATCTTTGTGAACATTCCTGGCAATAAATCTCCTGATGGGACCTTCATTGGTGACCACACTGAGATGACTCTTAGGGCAGGTTTGTGATGTAGGGCTCAAGGCGGAGCCCCAAGCGGTGGGGTCTGTGGAGGGTAGCCAGAAGATGCAATCAGGCTTTCCAGGCCTGGAGCCCTCCTTCTGGGCCTGCCATGTCTTTCCTCTGTGCTCTTTCTTTCCTTTCTCTTTGCCGAGATGTTAGAAGGGCTGGTGTCTTTGGGGCCCTTCTTATGCCTCCTTCCTCTATTCTACCTGTTCATGTTGATTCATCCTGGAGAAGTATTGATGTATCAGTGGCTTCCAGGGCAGCCTGGCTGGCCCAGCACTCACCCTGGCTAGCTCTTGGCAGGTAGATCCCTGTGGTTGCCCTGCCCAGCAGGCACTTCTGCTCCTAATAGTGGAGAATCTTGAAGACATACTGAGAAAAGGAGGCAAGGAAATAGGAAACGATCAGAAGAACCTGGCACTCCTGCAGCTTCTCACTGGAACTTTGGCATCCTTGGGACCCTGCCTCTGCATGGATTCTGAGAAGGATTGCAACTAGGCAATGCCTTGCTTCCAACTGTTCATGCTAAGTATAGGAGGAAATGCAGCACTCTAGAGAAAAGGGGGAAAAACATGTATATTAGTCCAATAACTTTTATCTAATCTGTCCTGGGAGTCATCTACATGTGACCATTTCTATTCAATATTGACAATATTATAACTACATTTTTATAATGGCAATACTGACAGCTTTTTAAATAACTGACAACATTATAACTGCATCTTCAATTGCATTTTTTTCTCCAGCATGACTACAAAAGGAAACTAATACTGGCATGAATTTGACAGAGCATCCTCAGTGTACTTTCCTAGGACTAGTATTTATTCTTCAGGCTGTAATTAGACAATTATTGCTCCTGGGCAGGGGAAGCAACCTTTCGCTAAGCACATAGCAATGTTTGAAGGTGCCAATGTGGGCTAAAATTCAATGTTTCTTTAATTAATATTAAACCAATAGCCTGGAGAATTCCATGGAGAGTAGCCTGGTGGGCTATAGTCCATGTGGTCATGAAAAGTCAAACATGATTGAGCGACTAACACACACACACACACACACACACACCAATAGTCACATTATGCAAAGCATCACCTTTGAGGCTGTTCCAAATTCTTTACTACTGAGTCTGTTTCCTATAGCTTGTTGACCCCCAAACCCTCTCTTTCTCTCTCTTTTTAAAAATTTATCTTTCCCATTGAACTCTAATGTGCAGGAAACAGTGTATGCTGTATTCACCAGTTACTGCTTTTGAGGTAAAATTTAAAAGTGAAACATGGCTTCTTTGAGACTCTGGGAGATTCACTGTATTGATTTGCCTTTACCATGTAGTAAAAAGGCTTTGATTTATTTACTTTTTTAATCTGCAAGCCTTGGCCTCAAATAAAAGTGACAAGAGAAATGAGCTTTGAAAGGATAGTTTGGGTTTTTTAACCGAATGTCCAGGGCATTTTTCCATCCACTTTTGGGCTGTGTGGGGGTCAAGGTTTGAGGAAAACAGATGCCTTCTGAGTTTTGTGATGACACCTGGAGCTGCGTGCAGGGCCTGGAGGGTTGGGGGAGATGGGCTGTTCAGAGTGTGGTTTGTGGGCTCAAGGAAGGAGAGCTGTCTGCCCTCAAGTTTTCTCCTACCAAGTCCCACAGGGTCTGAAATGTGAGATGGGATCTTCTAGGTTAAGGACTTCTTCCTCTGGGTTCTTAGCAAAAGAGGGAAATTCCAGATCTTAAAATGTCTTGTCAGTAACACTTCCATATGAATTTATTTTTCATCCTCAGAAGCTGAAAACATCATGGGAAGTTTTAACAGATTTGTCTATGAGTCTAAAGAAGACCCCCTAGTTTTGCAAATCAAGTCTTATTGGATCACAGCCATGCCCGTTAGTTAATATAGTGCCATGACTGCTGTTGCTTTGCAAGAGTGGGACTGAGTAGCTTCCCAGAGGCCACATGACTCCCAAAACCTAAAGTTTTCATTATCTGGTTCTTTATAGAAAACTATGCTGACCTTTGGCCCAAAGCTGTGATGTCTAATACAGTAGCCACTAATCACATGCGACGATTCAAATGTCAATGTCTTAAAAACTAAATATAATTAAAAATCCAGTTTCCCATTGGCACCAGCCACCCTTGGCTGTTAATGGCCACCATGTTGACAGTGCAGATAGAGATGATTTCCACTGTGGCAGAAAGTTCTTTTGAAACATTTATTAATTGATGTTATATATTCACATATAAGAATCCATTCACAACCCAAACAGATCAAGTACTTCCATCTCTATCACTTTTGTTTTAATCAAAATTATCTCAAGGAATGATTGTTAAACTCATTGCTTATCTCTGGGAAATATAGTTTACACTTTTCTGTGAATAATCATCCATGTAGAATTCCCTCCTGTATATTCATGATCTGATCAGTTAAAGTGACTGTTTTCTTCTCATAGTGGAATCTAAAAGCTAAAGGCATGCTGGCAGCATCCACGTTTCATGACCTGGGCATTCACGATTCCTTGCTGGCCTCTGTGTTGGAGATATGAACTCCCAGCACCATGGAGTTGGAAGGAAGGCCCCTCTGCCCCACAGCCTGAGAACTCTTGTCTGTAGCCACAAGATAAGGCAGCAAACTCTTCCAAAGAAAGTGCTAGAGACACCACTGTGGCTCCCAGGGACCTGAAATGCTTCCCTGAGGAAGGATTTTGAAGCCTGGGGGAATGATTGCCCTTGGTCTTGGCAGAGGTTTGGCTTTCTGCCAGATGCATGTGCTATCTTGAGACCTGGTGGGGAGTGGATAGGACCTGGGGAATGCTCTTCTGATCTGATCTGAGAATCATTTCTATATTAGAATGAAAGGCTAAGCTGATGTTCGGAGAGATCCAACCATGCAGTGGCTTAAAAGACAGAGAAGGTTCTTTCATACGACAGTCCAAGTTTCCAGACACAGGCTGTGGCTCCACCGCTGTTTAAGGATACAGGTTCCTTCCACATCCCTGCTCTATCCGCGCTGGAAGAACTGTCATCTGCACTGTTGAAGCTGGTTATAGGCATGTCCAAGTGTCCACTTGGGAGAAAGGCAACAAGTATGTGGGAGTGGGGATGGGGTCATGCCCGCTCCTGAAGGCTGCCCCCTATGATGTAACTCGTGACTCTGCTCAGGGGCCTCTGGTCAGTTATGACACCTAATAGGAGGGTGGCTGGAAATGAAGTCTGGACTAGTGCTTGGGAAGAATTCAGGTTTTGGTAGACTGCTGGCACTTTCCACTCACCTTTCCTCTGCTCAGTTCTTAGTGCGTTTTTCCTTTCAAACATCAAGACTCCACCAAGAAAATATGTGCGCTTATATCTCTTCTTCTTTTCCCTCTTTAGCTCTCTTTCTACTTTCCAAGAAAAGAATGAAATAATGCCTTTTGCAGCAACATGGATGGACCTAGACATTGCATACTGAGTGGAGTAAGTCCAGACAGAGAAGGAAAAATGTTGTATGACATTCTTTATATGTGGGATCTAAAAAAAAAAAATGATATGAATGAACTTACTTACAAAACAAAAAGGGATAAACTTAAAGAACAAATTTATAGTTGTAGGGGAGAGGATCAGGGCAAGGGACAGTTAGGGAGTTTGGGATGGACATTTACACATGGCTATATTTAAAATGGATAGCCAACAGGGACCTACCATATAGCACGTGGAACTCTGGTCAATATTTTGTGACAGACTGAATGGGAGGGGAGTTTGGGGAAGAATGGATACATGTATACGTATGTATGGCTGAGTCCCTTTGCTGTTCACTTGAAATTGTCACAGCATTCTTTGTTAATTAGCTATCAGTTCAGTTCAGTCACTCAATCGTGTTCAACTCCTTGCAACCCCATGAATCACAGCACGCTAGGCCTCCCTGTCCATCACCAACTCCCAGAGTTTACCCAGACTCATGTGCATTGAGTTGGTGATGCCATCCAGCCATCTCATCCTCTGTCGTCCCCTTTTCCTCCTGCCCCCAATCCCTCCCAGCATCAAGGTCTTTTCCAATGAGTCAACTGTTCACAGGAGGTGGCCAAAGTATTGGAGTTACAGCCTCAGCATCAGTCCTTCCAATGAATACCCAGGACTGATCTCCTTTAGAATGGACTGGTTGGATCTCCTTGCAGTCCAAGGGACTCTCAAGAGTCTTCTCCAACACCACAGTTCAAAAGCATCAATTCTTCGGCACTCAGCTTTCTTCACAGTCCAACTCTCACATCCATACATGACCACTGGAGAAACCATAGCCTTGACTAGCTGGACCTTTGTTGCCAAAGTAATATCTCTGCTTTTGAATATGCTATCTAGGTTGGTCATAACTTTCCTTCCAAGGAGCAAGTGTCTTTTAATTTCATGGCTGCAATCACCATCTGCAGTGATTTTGGAGCCCCAAAAAATAAAGTCTGATGGGACCAGATGCCATGATCTTAGTTTTCTGGATGTTGAGCTTTAAGCCAACTTTTTTGCTCTCCTCTTTCACTTTCATCAAGAGGCTTTTTAGTTCCTCTTCACTTTCTGCCGTAAGGATGGTGCCATCTGCATATCTGAGGTTATCTATACTTCAGTACAAAGTAAAGTAAAAAAATTTAAAATAAAGAAAGAGAATTAGATTTTACAATCTTTTTATTTTTGTTCCAAAAATGTCAAATCTCCAAAACCCACTCACTGGGTTGAAAATATATTACCTTTCCATAGGGAATGACCTTTGTCTATATAAACACTGAACTCCCCAGAACAGGAGCTACTGAACATTTTCCTGGAGCAGGGGTGGTGTGGGAAGCCAGGCCCTCTCATCATATCTTCAACAGCCGGAAGCAGAGCTACCACCAGAATGTTCTTCAGGGCCAATCAGCTGTGTGCCAGTCCCAGCGTAGCTCATTACTGTGTTCCCTTCATTCCACTAGAGTAGCTCTGAGTCCTGACAGCCAGTGGGGGGTCACTGACATGGAAATGCTCAACCCCAAGTGCCCTAGCTTCCCCCAGACAATTGCTGGATTGTTCCAGGGACCTGTTGATGCAACAATGCTCATGCTGAGAAGTTTGCCCTGTAATTAGCAAGCAGCAGCTGTCAAGCTCATCAAATGGTTTTATGTGATGAAGTGAATGGGACAGAGCAGTTTCCTCTCCTTCTCTGGCAGGGATGACAATGGGTTTTTGAATGGAACTGACACTTCTGTAAAAGAAACTAAGTGAATTTGGCTTCCATTTCACACTTGTGCTTTCCAGACTGATATCGAATCTATGAGGCTCATCTCTCGAGCCTGGTCCCCTGATACCTGCTTGATAGGGCGGCAAAATCTTGGAGGAGCTCAAGGAAGGGAATAAAGACTGAAGGTTGTGAGTTCCATCTGCCCTGTGCCTGAACAGCCCTGACTAACCTTGGAGAATTCTCAAAACAGACTGTTCTGCACTCCTTCAACATGGAAAAGAAGTTCAATATGTGATAGTTTTAACCTTGACATTGGTTTTTTTTTTTTAATATTTGAGGAAATTTACAATGAACTAGGATGAAACCAAGGTTACTCAGTGCTAGAGGACAGTCATTCCCTGAAGGCCTGTAATTAAAGTAAATAGGAATTTCATTTTATCTTCTTTCTGCATTGAGTGAAAACATACAGCTGTAGAGAGACACTGTGAGTGGCTGGAAGAGCAGAAGAGAAAGAGAAACCAGGGAGAAACTGTTTAACTTCTGTGAGCCTCAGCAGCCTTTCCTGCAAATTGGGAACATTCATTCATTAATCTTTAGGATCTAATTCAACTTTAAGTACATATGGATAGTTGCATGGCATTGTTTACCAAGTATTGTAATAACATAGTGTTCTTAAAGGATTGTTCTTAAAATGGTTTTAGGTGAAAACCTCTTTCTCTTAATACACATATATTAATATTTATATATATATTCACATGAGATATAATGAAGCTTTACAGACACTCTGATGCATTAGCTTTTCCCCCCTTATATTCGTACTAGTTAGAAATACAAAGCAGTTCAAAATGTGGCTTTCATGTTCCTGAGTTGAATTAGAATGGAAACACATACTTCCTTAGCATTTTATCTCTATCGAAATTGAAGTACTGTTGTTAATATCATCAGACTTCTAACTGTGATGATGACAATAGCACTATGAATGAGATAAACAGCAGAAATTCCATCAACAATTTCTGTTCGCCGAAAGAACCATGATGGAAAATCTTTTAAAATGGAAACATTCCCATTTGCTCTAACTCTCTCTGTAGATTTAATTTTTAAAAAACCTTCAGCCAATTGTGTCATTACAGAACTGGGGAAAAATATATAGTGCATAATTGTATGTTGCTTATTATATTTTCCAAATCATGCCATCTCTTGGTGGGCTTTAAATTGTAACCAGGTGAAATGAAATTCAAATGTTGGCATCAAGAATACATGGTTACCTGGGAAATAAATTGAATATGAATATGTATTTGGGAATTTTGCTCAATTTCAAATTATCCAATAGCACAAAAGAGCAGCTGCTACACAGCCTCTGAGATAATATAGTGAAGGAAAACATGTTATTTATCTTACAGAATGATGCAATTTGCAGGTTAAAGAAATGAAATTTTCTTTTTCAACTATTGTACACTTTATAATCTAGATCATTTAGAGCTTTAATACCAGAGCTGAGAATAAGTTAATACAGATAGTTAGGCAATACGCTCTTCTATTATTTCTTTGCTTTTGTTTGTCCCCTATTGGATGGGGCTGTTTCATGTGGATTGAGATGGGTCTATAATGTTTGGGTCCCTTCTCAACGTGGACTGGCTCTCATTGCCTCCTCTGTCCCAAGGATTCCAGGCTGTTCATTTATGAATTGCTACTTCTTGTCATTTTACACTGGGCTTCTCTCTTTCTCATTCCACTGTGAAAACAGAACACAATCCTGGTATTACTTCCATAACCTTCTGTACCTGAAGTAAATTTACAGCTCATTGGAAATTTCCAAGATTCTTTTCTGTAATTGCTGAAAACAGGAGGGCTTCTGTGCACATGTAAGTACTTAAAAGCTGGGTGTAAGACCAGACTTCCTTTCATGTTCTTAGGTTGGTCTTAGCTTGGTCTTTTCCATGTCAAAGATTTAATTTTGTTAAACTGTAGTTTTGGGGGTTACTTTGCTCAAAAGAGAAAATACCAGGTGTATTTCAGAGAAAAAGAAGACATGAAGTGAATGCCTTGGGTGAAGAGGATTGTAGGGGTGTGTGTGTGTGCTTGTAGGACTTATGAAGAGATGGACTTGAAAGCACTAAGAATATTGCCTTTAAGGGATGGGGTCAGTAAGTGCGGTAGCCAAAAATAGAAGATGGCAAATTTCTTGACATGGCTCCCTTGAGAGTTGGGGTCTATGTCCTCTTCTCGAAGCTGGGTGGGCTTGCGACTTGCTTGTAGCCGGTGGAATCCTGCATGATAGTTTCACAGTCTGGATGGAAAAGATGATACAGCTTTTCCTCTATTGACTGGGACACTTGCTACTGGGATCCTGAGTAGCCGCACTGTGAAGAAACCCAGGTGATGGAAGATGGCACACAGAAGTACTCCGGTTAAGGTCCCAGCTGACTGCCAGGCTCAACCACCAGACCGGTGGGTGAAGGCACCCTCGGAAGATTCCAGTCTCCAGCTGTTGCATCAGCCTCAGTTTTTCCAGCTGAAATTCTAGATGTAGCCGAACAGACGTAAGCGATTTTCCTTGTGCTCTGACCAAATTCTTGACTGATACAGTTTGTGAGTGTAAAAAAAAATGGTGGTCTTGAGCTGTCAAGTTTTGGGGTAATTTGTCAAGCAGCAGAGGTAGCTGGGGGCACGGGGAGAGGATGGAGGAGGGAGGACGGGACAACACTACCCTCCCTTTTCCTTTGGTACCATGTGTTCTGCCACTGATGCTTTGCCCTGAACAAACCCTGGGGCAAAGCAGACTGGGCATGTGGGTCCAGAAGAGACCTTAGCATCAGTTTCAAGGGAAAAGAAAAAGAGATAGAGAGGAAGTTCTTGTGGCCAACAGCTCCAGGCAGCCATTTTCAGGCAAATGAACCTCAGTCCAGTGTAAACACATCAGTGGGTACTTCTACAAAAGATCCTTTATGAGAACCAGAGTTTGGGGGATGGCAATTCTGCTTTTGCAAATACAGAGATATGCACCAGTTTCCTAGACAAGATTTCGCAGAGAGACTATTTCTATATGGACTATGGGAATGGTTATGCTCTTGAGTGCCTGATGATGGAGAGGAAAAGCACAGGTGAGATAAAATCAGGGTGCTCTGGCCAGGCCAAGTGAGATCCAGGGGATCACAGTCAGTGCGTAGGCATTACTGACAGTCGTGACCCAGAGTGGAGCTCAGCCACTGAGATCCAGGGATGCTGCTCCGGAACCCCCATTCCGAGATACAGCCTGCTTCTCACAAGGCATCCAGATAACCTGCTACAAAAATAAAAGAATCCCCAGAGATGGTGCTCACTAGAACCAGTATGAGGTTTTCCCCTAGGATAAAATTTATAGATTAATCTATTTTTAAAAATAAATAAAATGATCTCAACTGGGGTAAGAAAAGGCTTGCAACCCAGAAGGTTTCTTAAAATGTTCTTATGAATAGACTGTTTTTCTAATTTCTGCCCTCAGTTTGTATATGATATATTATTACAGCAGAATGTGAAGCCAGCCAAATGAGCCCCAGGAAAGAAATATTGCTCCAAAGTAAATATAGGAACTTGGTTAATACCACATGATCAGATATCTTGCAAATAAGACACACAATTAAAATATCATCGTATATGAGATTGGGAGCTACAGATTGGACGAGATAGTCCCACCAAGCTGAAGTGGAAATATGATATGCTTTCTGAGCCTTGAGAGGAATTCTGGGAAAATGAAACTTTGAACCTAGGCAGGGAAGCGAGCGTGATTATGGAGAAATATGGCTGAAAACTAGGGGACACAGAGGAACAAAAGTAGATCATAAATCTTTAATGTAGAGCAAATGTTTAGCAAGCCATTGTAGCTGCAGGAAAGGATATGACATTTGGGGACATGAGGCCATTCTTAAATTTGAGTTAGCACCCTCTGAACAAAGCAGGTTAAACACTATTAAAGCATATATTTATAAGCATATTAAAAAGGATATTAGTATTTTAAAAATATAGTTTAAAGAATCTTCTCAAAGAAAAGAAATTCAAAGTGAAACAAGGGATCTACTTTTTTAAGCAAAACAGTGAAAGGCCACTAAACGAAAGAATTAAGGATGGGGTGGCATTTAAAAAAACTCATTAGAATGTGATTTTACTTTGCCAAGTACATAATTCAAGAGAAAGTTTGCTATAAGTAAAGGGTCGCAAAATGGAAACTACAAACCAAGAGACAGTAAAACAAACTAAGAAAACAGCTTCTTACTGCATAGCTTAAAAGAAATTATTGCTTGGAACTGGAAACATTTTTATTGTGAAAACTTTTTACGTTGCGATATTACTTTTTTTAATGAGGCAGCTCAGACAGCTTGGAATATATGCTTGGAGAAAAGTTAGGAAGAGATGAAGTGTCTTCAAATAAAAAAGAATTATTATGTACAAAGGAACCTAATTCAAAGATATCCCTAGAAAATCAGTCTGACCTTTTTTATCTTTTTCGCTGGGGGAAAGTTAGTGTAAATACCTTTTATGGGTAATGAACAATTTTGTTCTTTGCTTAATGTAGACGGGACTCTACTTTCCTGAAAAAAATTGTGAGTTTTTCCATTTTTAAGGGTTTTCCTTCTCTCAGGTCTTACAAATGATTGACACAAGGCCAGCAAAGTTGCACACCAGTTTTAAAGGATCAAAGATTGAAATGGAGCTAATTGCCTAGGATGATTCTACATCCTGGAGAGTTAACTAAATATCACCATTTATTGAACTAATAAAAAAAAAAAAACATGGCTTTCAATAAAGAGTATTATCTCAGAGCATGATACTAATTATTATTATTCTCTTTTGCCCCAAAAAATATTTACCCTGACCTTTCTCTTTTGAAGGTTAACTGAAGCTTAGTACATTTTGTTAGTTGGTATATTAACTTTTCTGATCTTGGACTAATTCATATGCAGACTTTCTTATGTAGGCTCACATTCATGTCCTTATATAACTCGCGGTGTCAGATCATATTTTCATACTAAAAAGAAAAGTGGTATTGGAAGAGAGTTTGAAAGGTGACCTGGATTTGCCTTCTAGCAGGTATACTCTACACCAATGATGAAGATGAGTAACCTTCAGACTTGGAGGAGGTTGAGTTTAGATCACAGGCCACCAGTGAGGTCCTGATGGGCTAGAATCTCATTGCTCAGTTTCACAACCCAGAAATCTAACCTTCTACTTCAATAGTAATCATGCCGTGGGGAAGAGGGCACTGATCCATGATCAATTTCCATTAGGATGACAATTGTGAGAATCACATTCCTCAATGCAGGATACAGGATGCTTGGGGCTGGTGCATTGGGATGACCGAGAGAGATGGTATGGGGAGGGAAGTGAGGGGGGGTTCAGGATTGGGAACATGTGTACACCCGTGGTGGATTCATGTCAATGTATGGCAAAACCAATACAGTATTGTAAAGTAAAATAAAGTAAAATAAAAAATTAAAAAAAAAAAACTCCTGTAGAAAGTGAATATAAAGCCTGTATCCTGCATTGAACCTAGACTGGCGATTCATTTCTTATATGAGTTTTTAGAAGAGATATGAGTTAGGAGAGGGCTTCCCTGATAGCTCAGTCGGTAAAGAAACTGCCTGCAATGCAGGAGACCCCAGCTCAATTCTTAGGTCAGGAGGATCTGCTAGAGAAGGAATAGTCTACCCACACCAGTGTTCTTGGGCTTCCCTGGTGGCTCAGCTGGTAAAGAATTGGCCTGCAATGTGAGAGACCTGGGTTTGATCCCTGAGTTGGGAAGATCCCCTGGAGAAGGGAACGGCTACCCACTCTAATATTCTGGCCTGGAGAATTCCATGGACTGTATAGTCCAATGGATCACAAAGAGTCGGACACGACTGAGTGACTTTCACTTTCACTCCACTTCACTGAGTTAGAAGAAGTCACAGGTGACCAAATCCATCAAAACCTCCTTATGTTCTGTCTCTCGACATATTTGAACGGCTTTATTGGTTCTGGTGAGTGTATGTGTGCTCAGCCATGTCCAGCTCTTTGTGACCCCATCAACTGTAGCCTGCCAGGTGCCTCTGTCCATGAGATTTTCCAGGCAAGAATACTGGAGTGGGTTGCCATTCCCTCCTTCAGGGGATTTTCCAGACCAAGAGATGGAACCTACATTTTTTGACTCTCCTGCATTGGCAGGTGGATTCTTTACCCCTGTGCCATGTGGGAAGCCCCTCTAGCCTTGTGTAATAAAAGTGTAAGTCTTTGAGTAAGGAGCCCTCTAATTCTGATTCATTTGAGGTTCCTAAGTGGAACAATTTCTCATGAATATTTTCAGTTCTAATCAAGTTGCCCTGGACTCAGAAGTGAGGTTTTCCTAAATATTTGTGTGGGAAAGAGAGGAAACCCTGGGTTTTTATCTGACTCACTGAAAACTTTTAAGCCTTGAGTAAGATTGGACTTTTCGTAGGCTTTCCTTTGTGTGTCAGAGAAAGTTTCAACAAGGCAGGCAGCTAGGCTAGATAAAAGAAAAACCCTGGCCTATTTGGAGATGAACGTTTTCAAACAAGGGCACACCAAATTCATTGGAGACAATCTCCTCAAAGGGAGTGTTTGCTTTCCTTTGAAAATTCATTGTTATAAAGCTTGCAGTGTCATTAGGCCAGATGTGTGATTATTGAGAAACAACTAAAAATAATACGGGAATGCTTCATCCAAGGCCTCCTTTTACTATAAATATATAATCACCTAACACTAGGTGATTATTTTTTTTTGGTATTTAAATTGTGAGAGATATATTCTAGGGGTCTGGCTTTCTATGAAAAGACATAAGCCGTCCCTGTCCATATTTCTAACCAGGAAAGTTCCCAAGGAACTACAGCATGGAGAAAAGTTGAGAATTTTTTTTTTTTTGGAAATCTGGAAAACATTTTACATTGAAATTTCGGAAGAAAGACGTGCTCTGCTCTGTTTTTGGCCAGATTGGTCTTTGCCCTTTGAAAAATAGCAGTCACTTTGTTAACTGGCCCTAAACAGGTCTATGCCAAAGCCTTTGACTGTGTGGATCACAATAAACTGTGGAAAACTCTGAAAGAGATGGGAATACCAGACCATCTGACCTGTCTCTTGAGAGACCTGTATGCAGGTCAGGAAGCAACAGTTAGAACTGGACATGGAACAACAGAGTGGTTCCAAAGAGGAAAAGGAGTACGTCAAGACTGTATATTGTCATCCTGTTTATTTAACTTATATGTAGAGTACATCATGAGAAACGCTGGGCTGGAGGAAGCACAAGCTGGAATCAAGGTTGCTGGGAGAAATATCAATAACCTCAGATATGCAGATGACACCACCCTTATGGCAGAAAGTGAAGAAGAACTAAAGAGCCTCTTGATGAAAGTGAAAGAGGAGAGTGAAAAAGTTGGCTTAAAGCTCAACATCCAGAAAACTAAGATCATGGCATCCTGTACAATCACTTCATGGGAAATAGATGGGAAACAGTGGAAATAGTGACTGACTTTATTTTGGGGGGCTCCAAAATCACTGCAGATGGTGATTGCAGCCATGAAATTAAAAGACGCTTGCTCCTTGGAAGGAAAGTTATGACCAACCTAGACAGCATATTGAAAAGCAGAGACGTTACTTTGCCAACAAAGGTCTGTCTAGTCAAGGCTATGGTTTTTCCAGTGGTCATGTATGGATGTTAGAGTTGGACTATAAAGAAAGCTGAGCACTGAAGAACTGATGCTTTTGAACTGTGGTGTTGGAGAAGGCTCTTGAGAGTCCCTTGGACTGCAAGGAGATCCAACCAGCCCATCCTAAAGGAGATCAGTCCTGGGTGTTCATTGGAAGGACTGATGTTGAAGCTGAAACTCCAATACTTTGGCTACCTGATGTAGAGAGTTGACTCACTGGAAAAGACTCTGATGCTGGGAGGGATTGGGGGAAGGAGGAGAAGGGGATGACAGAGGATGAGATGGCTGTGGTTCATGGGGTCACAAAGAGTTGGACACACCTGAGGAACTGAACTGAACTGAACTGAAGCAAGTCTAGTTACTGACCGTGCTTGGGCTCCTCTCTGGGCTGGAAACAGGTTTCCCCAAGGCCAGATCTCATTTTCAAGACTGAATCCTATGAGATCTCAAGGCACTAAAGCCATAGCTAGGATTCTGTCAGACCCGGAAGGAAAACAGTTATCAAAAGGAGCTCAGGCGAAGGCAGGGGACAACAGATGAGCTGTGATTATTTCCCCAAGGACCAGCAGGCTCTGAGGTATGATGGTGACTCTGATACACCCCAGATCGTCTATCTCAAGTCTAGTTTGGTGTCAAGCTGGGCCTGTCCTTGGAACATAGTGAACAGTTTTGTTCTTGAAACATAAAAACTTGAAAATATGTAGACACAGAGTCAAAAATGCATATTAAGCCAAAAATAGTTGCCTACCTTTAGAGGGGAAAAACTCAGTTCAGGAAGACCAGACTATTAATCTTGTACCACTGAGCATTGGAACATCTCTGATCAGTCATGGCTTTCTTCAAGAAATGTGTTTCCCCATTTCCCCATTCCCCCTAACCCCCAATGTGAAATGAGGAAGTCTAATATAGACACAAAATTTTCAAAATATAGAAGGTTCCTTTGATAAAATATGCAAAGGAAGGCATGTCATAATAAGAATATGGATTGAAAATGAAAAGACCATTTCCTCCAGGAAGTCATCCTGGATTTGGCAAGAATAGCATTGGATTCCCACCCCTACCCCAACCACCACATGTCTTCCCTTTAATGCTGAAAGTTATTAATATAACAAAGACTAAGTAAATATATTATATGGGCTTTGATTTCAAAGCTACAAGAAGCCCAGATCCTAAAATAACAGAGAGGCAGGAGAAGAGAAACATTTTTAAAAGTCAGAAAACTATCCTGCTCAATATATCTACACGGGCAATCAAATTTCCCTATGAAAGGTGTTTTTCCCCCCCATATACAGAAGTACTTTTCCTAATGTAACAAAAAAATTTGCAAAATGTTGTTTGTAGATAAAGTGTTTATAATTGCAGTTAAATTTTAAATGTCTTTGCCTTTAAAAGGAATACTGATAGTACAGCGGACTATATTTAATATCTTCTAATAATCTATTCTGAAGGAAATCAGCCCTGGGATTTCTTTGGAAGGAATGATGCTAAAGCTGAAACTCCAGTACTTTGGCCACCTCATGCGAAGAGTTGACTCATTGGAAAAGACTCTGATGCTGGGAGGGATTGGGGGCAGGAGGAGAAGGGGACGACCGAGGATGAGATGGCTGGATGGCATCACTGACTCGATGGACGTGAGTCTGAGTGAACTCCGGGAGTTGGTGATGGACAGGGAGGCCTGGCGTGCTGTGATTCATGGGGTCGCAAAGAGTCAGACATGACTGAGCGACTGAACTGAACTGACTGAACTGAATAATCTATAATGGAAAAGAATCTAGAAAAGCATATGTGTATGTGTACAGCTGAATCACTGTGCTGTACAGCAAAAACTAACACAACATTGTATATCAACTATACTTCAATTTAAGAAAAGTGGGGGCACTTTCCTGGTGATCTAGGGGTTAAGAATTCACCTTCTAATGGAGGGGGCACAGGTTTGATCCCTGGTCTAGGAACTGGGATTCCACATGACTCACAGCTGGAAAACCAAGACATGGAAGGACAGAGGCAATATTTTAACAAATCTGATAAAGATTTAAAAAAATGGGTCCACAGTCCAAAAAATCTTAAAAACAGAGGATGGGGTGGTTAATCCACCTTCCAGTGCTGAGGACACAGGTTCCATCCTGGGTCAGGGAACTAAGATCCCACATGCCGCAGGGCAAATAAGCACTTCTGCCTCAGTGGCTGAGCCCCGTGCTACAACAAAGAGCCAGTGCAGCAACAGCAACAACAAGAACAGAAATCCTGTGATGAGTCCTTCCTGCAGGTAAGAAGTACTTCATAATGTGGAGATTTACCTTCAAAAGATGTGAGAACTGGTTTTTTTCTGTTTAAAAGAAGGCTTCTCTGTTCCAAAGCTTTATACATAGGTAACTGTCTCTCTGACACGTGGTAGTTATTTTCTGTTAATTCCTTTCATTTAATTTAATGCTAGATTCCGTTTTTAGTATGTTCAAGGCACATCTATACTGTGGAGATGAGATGGTGGAGGTGGAGTCTCTGTCTTGAAGAAATTTACAAATCAAAGGACCCACAGCATTCGGGACACACCTGCTCTCTTCACGTATAGGTTTCTTTGTCTGAGATACAGTCACATCCTTTTGGGGACTAAAGTTTAATCCAGAAACTACTATGGGAGAAAAGAGACAGATACACTACTCAATCATCAGAACAAATGTGTCTGGATGAATTCATCATGTTTAGACTGATAAACCTAGTGCTACTTTGATAGGATTTGGAAATCAGGATAATTAGTTCCAAAGCCAGTGAATCTCAGATCCCTGGGAACCAGGAGACAGTCGTGCATATTTGGCAAGTATACAATTAAAAATTGCAGCTTGGTGAAGGGCTCTTGGCAACATTTAATACAACACTGTAAATCAGCTATAGCCAGGGGACTGTCTTTCCTCAGATGCCCTGGGATGACATGAGGAGGACAGAAAACAGGACCTTCTCCACTTTGGAGAATCTGATGCAAGTGCCAAGGATCCACGACACTGGGGTCTCTGGGATGAAGCACAATCACACCAAGCTGAGCTTCCCAAGTGTGAGAGCCATGGAAGCTCCAGGTCTGGGGCCAAGACCCCCGAGTACTGACCAGGTGGAGTTCATAAGTGGGAGGCATTGTTCTCTGCTCCTTGTGACTCACAACTGCAACAGAGGGAAGTCTGTCCTTCCAAGGCTTTCTGGGCAGAATGCACTCCGTTCAGTGGAATCTGAAAAAAATCAAGACCCCTGTGGTAGGTATTGGTCATTGGTTTCCAGTTACTCAAGCTTTTACAAGTCTTAAGGATCTTATAAACTTTGAGAATTGTAGTAAAATATTTATAGAGCAAGTCAAAGAAAAGCATAAAACAGTAGTTGAGGTGAAATTCTGACATGACTAGAATTCCTTTCTACCTCTCTTGCTTTTTGGTTCGTGAGATTCTAAATATCCAGCTTGGTGAAATATCAACCCATTTCACCCTGCAGGCTGGACTGGTATGATTTCCATAGCTACTATATTATTTCATTTCTGTTCTTCCTCGTGTTTACTCCAGAAATCCAAGAGACGATTTTGATGAGAAGTGGTGCCACAGGTGAAATCTCTCAGGTCATTACCCTTTTGATTTCTCCAAAGAAAGGGCTTTGAACCCACTTTTTCCCTGTGCATGAGAAAATCTAGAGTAGTCATTGGCGTTTCAGGTTTCTAGGGCAGTTGGTACTAGTTAGTCGTTAAGAAACCTCCTGCCAATGCAGGAGATGTAAGAGATTCGGATTTGATCCCTGGGTCAGGAAGATTCCCTGGAGGAGGGCATGGCAACCCACTCCAGTATTCTTGCCTGGAGAATCCTATGGACAGAGGAGCCTGGCAGGTTACAGTCCATAGGGTTGCAAAGAGTTGGACACAGCTGAAGTAACTTAGCATGCACGCATGAAATGGAGGACTGACTTATAAGATCTGACATCCAAAGTCCTCAGATACCTTTTAGTGAAGCTGTCATCAGGGCCTGGTGTAGCTTCATCTGCAGCAGTCACATTGTGCCTTTGTCTCTTCACTTCCCCAACCAATACTTAGGGTCCTTCCCTCCCTGGTTGGGGCCTGGCACCTTTAATGACAGGGTGCTGCTGTCCCTCAGCTGTGGCCCTGCCATTGGCCAGTGGGGACTGGTGTTCTGCAAATGTCAGACATGGGGTCCATAAACATGCATGGAGCAGGAAAATTCTATTGCATATAAATGTGAGCAATATTATTCCAGGAAAAACATATGACTGTTTTGGAAGTCATAAGGGATTTCCTAAATGACTATGGTGCAAGCAGCCAAGAGGTTTTTGCTCAAAGGAAGCCTAAGATCGTAACTGAAAGAGTGTTTAGGAGGCAAGAAAAGGTCAAGAACTACAGGCAAAAGTCATGTCCTCCTGGTCCTGTGACCATAACTCGGGTGAAATGAAGTTCATGTCCCTTTATGCAAAAGTATGATGATATAGGTATGGGGTGGGTGTCTCAAAGAATATATTGTGAATAAATACATCTAAATAAATCTGGTCTTCAAATTAGCCATGGTGAAAACTCTACTATGACATATGTTTGCTTAAACCATTTTTTCCCCTTAAATCTTTTTTGAAACTCTTTACTCAGCCCTTCTTATCCTCTAGAATGTTTATTTTTTTAATTAAGAGAATTTTCCCCTAGATTATGATATATACTACTCTTCTGAACCTCTTGGGGTTTTGTATATATTGCTAGTGTTAATATTCCCATTTAACACTGTAATTAGTTATTATCTGGGTTTATGCCCCATATAGGAATGTATCCTAACATAGAGTACAAGTAAAAAGGTAGAAAAAAAAAAGTGTATGGAGTAATGGCCTTTTTGCCTAGTATTTTGGATTAAACATTTTATTTTACACCAAAGCAGTGTCACCTGATTTGATCATATATATTCACCAGCTCTGTCTTCAAATGATTTGGGGTTGATTTTCAAGAATCAACAAAGCCTCTAAGTATCAAGATTTATAACCATTGAGTCTATTTTTTAAAAAAGAATGCATTCTTGGCTCTGAAGGCAATTCCAAAGGAGGAATTTCCAAAATATTTTGAACCATGACTGTATCGTAATAGTGATGCCCGGTGGAAAAATATTTTTTAAAGCAGCAGAACCATTCTTTTAAAATGACTGAGAGTTACTGGAGGCCAAGAGATCAACTCACTATTGTGGCAAACTTCATTTGCTTTGGGAAAAGTCAGTGGAATTTCAGTTTGTCCACGAAAGTTCATTTGTGTAATCAAAGTCATCATGCAATCTAACTCCAGACATTGCAGGCTGAGATGTGATGTGCTCTATTTAATATAAATCAAACCTAGTTTTAGGAGGACCTTGTCCTTCTGTTCATCAGGCACTCTATCAGATCTAGTTCCTTAAATCTATTTCTCACTTCCACTGTATAATCATAAGGGATTTGATTGAGGTCATACCTGAATGGTCTAGCTGTTTTCCCTGCTTTCTTCAATTTAAGTCTGAATTTGGCAATAAGGAGTTCATGATCTGAGCCACAGTCAGCTCCCAGTCTTGTTTTTGTTGACTGTATAGAGCTTCTCCATCTTTGGCTGCATAGAATATAATCAATCTGATTTCGGTGTTGACCATCTGGTGATGTCCATATGTAGAGTCTTCTCTTGTATTTTGGAAGAGGGTGTTGGCTATGACCAGTGCATTCTCTTGGCAAAACTCTATTAGCCTTTGCCCTGCTTCATTCTGCATTCCAAGGCCAAATTTGCCTATTACTCCAGGTGTTTCCTGACTTCCTACTTTTGCATTCCAGGCCCCTATAATGAAAAGGACATCTTTTTGGGGTGTTAGTTCTAGAAGGTTCTTGTAGATCTTCATAGAACCGTTCAACTTCAGCTTCTTCAGTGTTTACTGGTAGGGGCATAGGCTTGGATTACTGTGATATTGAATGGTTTGCCTTGGAGATGAACAGAGATCATGCTGTCATTTTTGAGATTGCATCCAAGTACTGCATTTCAGACTCTTTTGTTGACCATGATGGCTACTCCATTTTTTCCAAGGGATTCCTGCCCACAGTAGTAGATATAATGGTCATCTGAGTTAAATTCACCCCATTCCAGTCCATTTTAGTTCGCTGATTCCTAGAATGTTGACGTTCACTCTTGCCATCTCTTGTTTGACCACTTCCAATTTGCCTTGATTCATGGACCTGACATTCCAAGTTCCTATGCAATATTGCTCTTTACAGCATCAGACCTTGCTTCTATCACCAGTCACATCCACAGCTGGATATTGTTTTTGCTTTGGCTCCATCCCTTCATTCTTTCTGGAGTTATTTCTCCACTGATCTCCAGTAGCATATTGGGCACCTACTGACCCAGGGAGTTCCTCTTTCAGTATCCTATCATTTTGCCTTTTCATACTCTTCATGGGGTTCTCAAGGCAAGAATACTGAAGTGGTATTTGACTATGCCAAAGCCTTTGACTGTGTGGATCACAATAAACTGTGGAAAATTCTTCAAGAGATGGGAATACCAGACTACCTGACCTGCCTCCTGAGAAACCTACATGCAGATCAAGAAGCAACAGTTAGGACTGGACATGGAACAACAGACTGGTTCCACATAGGAAAAGGAGTACGTCAAGGCTATATATTGTCACCCTGCTTATTTAACTTATATGCAGAGTACATCATGAGAATCACTGGGCTGGAGGAAGCACAAGCTGGAATCAAGATTGCCAGGAGAAATATCAATAACCTCAGATATGCAGATGACACCACCCTTATGGCAGAAAGTGAAGAGGAACTAGAAAGCCTCTTGATGAAAGTAAAAGAAGAGAGTGAAAAAGTTGGCTTAAAGCTCAAATTCAGAAAACAAAGATCATGGCATCTGGTCCCATCACTTCATGGGAAATAGACAAGGAAACAGTGGAAACAGTGTCAGACTTTATTTTTTTGGGCTTCAAAATCACTGCAGATGGTGACTGCAGCCATGAAATTAAAAGACACTTGCTCCTTGGAAGGAAAGTGATGACCAACCTAGATAGCATATTCAAAAGCAGAGACATTACTTTGCCAACAAAGGTCTGTCTAGTCAAGGCTATGGTTTTTCCAGTGGTCATGTATGGATGTGAGAGTTGGACTGTAAAGAAAGCTGAGTGCTGAAGAATTGATGCTTTTGAACTGCGGTATTGGAGAAGACTGTTGAGAGTCCTTTGAACTGCAAGGAGATCCAGCCAGTCCATCCTAAAGGAGATCAGTCCTGGGTGTTCATTGGAAGGACTGATGCTAAAGCTGAGTTTCCAATACTTTGGCCACCTCATGAGAAGAGTTGACTCATTGGAAAAGACTCTGATGCTGGAAGGGATTGGGGGCAAGAGGAGAAGGGGACAACAGAGGATGAGATGGCTGGATGGCATCACCAACTCGATGCACATGAGTTTGAGTGAATTCCGGGAGTTGGTGATGGACAGGGAGGCCTGGTGTGCTGTGATTCATGGGGTCCCAAAGAGTCGGACACGATGAGTGACTGAACTGAACTGAACTGTCCTTCTGTTCTGTTCTCTTTAGTCTACTGTGTCTGACTCTTTGAGACATGTCCATGGGATTTTTCAGGCAAGAATATCGGAGTGGGTTGCCATTACCTCCTCCAGGGGATCTTCCTGACCGAAGATCAACGCTTCCTATGTCTCCTGTACTGCTGGTGGATTCTTTACCTGCTGAGTCATAGGGGAAGCCCAACACTGTCCTTGCAGCCTCTTTGAACATAGATTTAGATTTTAGCAATTGTCTCTGAAACAGGTTTTGTTGCTGTTCAGTCCCTAAGTTGTGTCTGACTCTGTGAACCCATGAATTGTGGCATGCCAGGCTTCCGTGTCCTTCACTATCTCCCTGAGTTTGCTCAAACTCATGTCCATTGAATCAGTAATGCCATTTGTATCTGTGTATGTGTGTAGATGTATGGGAGGGTTTGGATGTGTGTACACATCATCAAATTATTCATGTAAGGACATTGCAAGACCCAAAATATAGCCTGGCCTTCTCTTCACTTCACATTAGGGGACAGATTGGGAAGAAAAATGGACCGAGTTTGGCCCAGCACCAGCTGGGTCAGAACACCAGGTAGAATGTGATGAAGGCCAGTGTATGGAAAGGAATCACTGATCATTGGGATGGGGTTTTGGGTCATGGAGGCTGCATGGCCACTGGTAGGTGATTTGAAGCTTCCTTCTATAGGAAGACCCCTTTTCTAGTCATCCCTAGGGGGAAGTAAGCATGCTTGATCTTGATATCTGGGGCTGTGTCCCTGGAGCTGGATTCTGGGGTGGAAGGAGCCAGGAGACAGATTGACAGGAGGCCGAGCTGGCTGGCTCACATTCAAGTTGGCCAAGAGCAATGGAGAAGGCCCGAGGTTGGCTCTTGGAGTTGTACATCTCTAGAGAAACTACTTTAATGAGCACGTAAATGTTCCTTTGAGTTGTAATTGTGTCAGTTCAAGCCTTCAGTAAAATTTTATTAAACGATCTGACTGTTCATTGCTGTGCTTTGAGGAATTAAAGGCAGGGCTGGGTCTACACTCGAGGTCCTTGCAGGGAGGGCATAGCAGCCTAGGGAGAAGCCAGTTTCCAGTCCCCAGGTGATCTGCAGATTGTGGAGTGGGGTGGTGGTGGTGGGGTGCTGGAGGAATGACCAGTGGTCCCTGGGTCGGTGGGGGGGGGGGGGGGGTGCAGTGGCAGGGGGAATGTTTGGACCAGCCGGCCACGCTCAGCCTTCTTCCAAAATGGCCATGGGGGAGAATCAGGGAGAAGGTAACTCTAGAGTCAAGGGATTGGGCTCAAAGTCACAGCTATTTGAGTAATTAAGGAAACATGATAATTTTGGTAATTACAGGTGGGTGAGGTCTGGGACATACTGATTCTCTTCGGAAGAAGTATAGAGCCAAACAAGGGGATTGCTTTGAAATAGACAGCATTACTGGATCTGTAAGACACCTGATATCTAATAAAAATGCACACAGAAACAATGGAATTCCATATCTTTCATGTATTTAGAGATTCTTATTATATTGGTGAAATAGTCCCAGTTTAGCTGAAATGTTCAGTTTTCAGTGATGGTTGGATGCTTGCTCTCTGCTCTAACCCTCTTCCTCTGTCCTTAGCATTTCTCATTTCCCCTCATCCAATCCCCCAGCAAGTCCTTGCAAAGACATCTCAGAGCTGTTACTTTCCCCACCTCTGCCACCATCTCTCCAGCCCAGGTCACAGTCATCTCCTTGGCTTCACTAAGTGTATCCTGATAGCACTGTCCCTTCAGGCAGCAGGGAGATCTTTTTAAAATATAATAATAATTTTAAAAGATGTGATATGTGTATACACTGGAATATTACTCAACCATTAAAGAAAATAAAATAATGCTGCTTGTAGCAACATGGATGGGCCTAGAGATTATCATATATTAATAAGTGAAGTAAGTCAGAAGGAGAAAGACAAATACCGTATGATATCACTTATACATGAAATCTAAAATATGACACAAAGGAACACATCTATGAAACAAAAACAGACTCACAGACATAGAGAACCCACTTGTGGTTGCCAAGTGGGGATGGGTTGGGGAGGGATGGAATGTGAGTTTGGGATTAGCAGAGACAAGCTCTTATATACAGGATGGATAAACAGCAAGGTGCTACTGTACAGCACAGCAACTATATTCAATATCCTGGGATAAACCATAATGGAAAAGAATATGAAAAAGGATATATGTATGTGTATCACTGAGTCACCTTGGTGTACAGCAGAAATTACCAGAACCTTGTTAAATCAACTATTCTTCAATAAAACTTTTTAAAAAAGAAACATTATTTTAAGACTGGTGCATTAAAAAAAAAAAAAAAAGTGGGGCAGATCATGCTGTTTCCTGCTGAGAATTCCCCAAACAACCCACGTGCTTCTACATCCAGAAGATTCTCTGGGACCCCTCTCCCCCATCTTCGGGGACCTTTGGTTCCTGCCTGACGACCCCACAGGCCTCTAGAGCTGCTGTGTTTTCCCGTCAGGCACTTGCCTCTGTACTCTCCCCTTGTGGGCATCCTTCTTTCTTGGCTTTTGGTGCGGGCGGCTCCTCCTCTTCAGTCAGCTGTCACCCAGTGTCACCTCCTCAGAGGGGTCCTCCCTGGCCTTCTCCTTCCACCTCCATCATCTGCTTGGGCAGAGAACTTGACAGGACCTCAACTCACTCATTCCTTCTTTGTCTGTCTGTCTGTCTCCTCTTTCTTAGTTCTGTCTATCCCAGGTTCTGTTTGTCCTGCTCCCTGCGGGTCCCTAACAGCGTGGTGGGTTATCACATCCGTCTAAAGAAACTGAACAATGAGTGTGTGTCCTGACACCAGAGAGCACTGGGTCCACTACACACAGAAAGTCTTCCCGTGTTAAGTGTCTACCTAGAAGGAAGGTGAGCAAAGCGCAGAGCCTAGAAGGACACACACACACACACACACACACACACACACACACACACACCCCAGGTCTTCACTCCAGGCTCAGCTTGTCCCCTGCAATCCACTGAGAGGCCCTTTGGTGGCACCAGGAGCGGCTCCTCTGGTTTAGTCAGCATGTCCATGGACAGCGTGGGTCCTCCCCTGGGCTCCTCTCCTCTACAGCTCTGCTTCTCAGTCAGGGAGCCTCTCCAGGGTCCCTGTGGTCCATGCTCAGCGCCCCCATCCCTTGACTCGCTGTTCTGTTTTCTCTCACCACTCCATTCCACCTTCCCTCCCACCAGCTCCCCTGGGTGGAGGAGGGTTCGGCCCCACTGCTGGCTGGAAGGATGAGTGAAGAAAGCCACTCTCCAGCCCGAGCTCACTCTCCACATGGCCTTCGGGCTTTTCCAACTGCTGAGGGCATCTACCTCCTAGAAACACTCTTGAGTGTGACAGTACTCAAGGTCTCTTTCCTCCACTGTCCTCTCGAAGTTGTATTACCAAAGACCCCCTAGGTGACTGTCCCAAGGGAAAAATGCACCCCGCCCCCAATGACACAAACGCTGAAGTCTCTCAAAGATGGTAAATGCTTCCTCACTTAAAAAAAATCTACATACATGTGGACCACTCACAAAGTGCTGCGTAAATGTTCCCTGATACATTCAGCTTCTCTGCATCTCTAGGAGCCTGGCAGGGCTGAGCGCGTTTGGGGCAGGCATCTCCCCTTTCTCTTCTGAATCCCAGGAAAACTGACCTTGCTGCTATTAAGTTGTGTGTTTGGTAGAACAGAGTGGGAAGTATTGTCAACGATTTCCTAGTGAAGAGTTACCCCAATAGGAAGCAGTTTGTAGTCATTTTACTAGTTTGACTTCATCACCAAATCAGAAAATTGTCTACCAACTCACACTGATTATTTAACAACAATAGAATATTCTAACACTTTTGAAATTTCCAAGACACTTTTGGAGAAAACTGTGTCCTTGGAAGGGATGAGGAAGCAGGTCTGGAAGGACGCTGAGTTCTTGTTGGCCGGCTGGTCCCTGAAGTCCTGGACGTAGGACCTCATGATGCCAGCTTGTACCACATCTGTGATGAGGCAGGCCTTGTTCCTGATGATGTCATAGTCCTGGCCCTCTTATGTTCTTACGTCCTGATTCCTGGGAACACCAACTTCATAAAAATATTCCTCTGACTGAAACTGCCCATTAACCTTTCTAAGTTGGTTAATGATTAACGTCCTTAGCTTCAGGATAGGACAGTGCCCACAAGAAGGTAGGCTGTAAGGATTCTGCAAACCTAGCCAGTTGTCCTCAGCCTGTCTGGGTGTAGGTGGTGGTTTAGTCGCTCAGTCGTGTCTGACTCTTGAGACCCCATGGGGTGTAGCCCACCAGGCTCCTCTGTCCCTGCAAATTCTCCAGGCAAGAATACTGGAGTGGGTTGCCATGCCCTTCTCCAGGAGATCTTCCCAACCTAGGGATCAAACTGTGGTCTCTTGCACTGCAGGAAGATTCTTTACTAACTGAGCCACCTGGTAATGCTATTACTCGCTCCATCCCTACCTTTTATTGCTGTCATAATTATGTCTCTGTTTGGTCAGCATATGCCCTACTGTTGGGGAGAGAGGACCCAAATCTCAGTGTTAAGTTTACCAGATCCCATTATGTGGATGTCACCAGTGGCTGGGCAATCTTGTGTCTGGAAACCAAGGTCTCCTGGGGCCAGGAAACAGTCCAACAGCAGTTTCTTAAGGTCTGTTGCTGTTGTTCAGTCGCTAAATCATGTCTGACTCTTTGCAACCCCATGGACTGTATGTAGCACACCGGACTTCACTATCTCCTGGAGCTTGCTCAAATTCATGTCCTTTGTGTTGGTAATGCTATTTAACCATCTCATTCTCTGCTGTACCCTTCTGCTCCTGCCTTCCATCTTTCCCAGAATCAGGGTCTTTTCCAACGAGTTGACTATATCAGAGTGGTCAAAGTATTGGAGCTTCAGCTTCAGCATCAGTCCCTCGAATAAATATTCAGGGTTGATTTCCTTTAGGATGGACTGGTTTGATCTCCTAGCAGTAAGATCTGTTCTGATTTCCTTTATTCTTGGTGTGGTTCTATTAAATTGAATTTGTATGAGATTGTCATCTCATGGGCCCAAAATTGACCAAATGGCAGCAATTTCACAGGGTTCAACCCATATGTTTTATTCTCAATTCTTCTAAAGCAGTGATGTCAGACACAAGTCAAAGGTAACAAGCAAAAAGAATAAATTGAAGTGAGAGAAACATCAAAGTTAAGGGTAAAACATTTTCAATTCGAGATTGCCCTGGTTGTACTATATGCATGTGAGTTTCTGAACTGTTTTTACGTCTTGTGTTGAGGCTTTCAAGGTAATGAGTTCATAAAGTTTCATGTCATTAGAGTGCTAGAGAATATTTTCATGGTATGCTCATTAAGTTATGCAGGATGAGACTGTTGTATTTACAAAAGGAATGATTCTAGTCTTGAAGGTCGTGTGGAAACTGTGAATAATGAAAGGTTGACTGCGGCCAGGAAGTCTTGTTGGAACTAATAGTAGGTGTACTTGGAAATAGCAGAAGTCACTGCATGTCCCAGGTGTTGAGTGAGGACGAGTGAAAGGAGAAAGAAAGAACTAGCGCTGCTTACCTTCCATGGGACACATCTTTACAAGTGTCTTATCTTTACATCCTCATAAAAAAAATCCACTGGGACAGGCATTATTATCATTGTACGCGACAGATACTCCGAGTCTTAAAGTGTTAAGGTCCCTATTGCGAGACATTGGCAGAGTCAGAATTTACACCCAGGCCCACCTCAGACAAAGCCTTGTCATTCCCTTACACTTAAGAAGACTAGAGGACCGGTTCTTGAAATGGTCTGGGGTATACTTTTGGTGGTGCCATCTTCAGAAGGGTCCTGGTATGAGGCTGTGCACATGGCTGGGACTTTCCCATCTTGCTGGTCCACTCTGTGGATGTCTGAGCCAGTCTCCCCTAGTGTAAAACACAGGGCTTGGGCTGCGCTAACATTTGCCTCTAGGCATCACTGCTCTTGGGTCCTTGCTACTCCCAGGAGGTCTTGGAATGCCACAGTCAATGAAGCATATTCTTTAAGTAGTGCCTCTGATGCCCTTGTTAGCTGCATTGTCAGAAATCCAGGATGAAAAGGATTTCTAAATCACCTTTGTGCAAGACAAAATGGGACCGTGTTTGAACCTTAAACCACCAGATCCTTTCGGAGTCACATGACTGCTGTAGGTTGATGAGCCATTAAAGCAAGGAACAATTATGCCAGGTACTTGAGAAGGAATACAGGAGAGGGGATAAATACTTTGGAGGCTGGTTTTTACTGCTGTGTTGATTCTCAAAGTGATTCTGCCTTAATCACCTCCCATGGTTAGGGTCATGGTTAAATACCACTTTCACACGTACACACATGTCCTGAACTTGGAAGTAATGGGGACTAGAGCAGTAATTTAACACAGAATAATCTGTTTGTTTATTCTGCATCTGTCACAGCCTATAAACCCCAGCAACCTAGTAATTGTTAATTCTACCCTGTTGCAGGACATGCAACATAGACAAATGCCCAAGAGAAAGCATGGAACCTGAGCTGGCCCTCAGATGGAAGGTGGATCCATTACTGATCACAGTGGAATGCCCCTGGAAGACAAATGGGACTCTGTGGGGCCCTTCTGGGTACAAAACCTATCTCTGTCCCCTGTTTGTTGTTTCCAGAAAATAGACATCACTCAGCCTCCTAGACCTTCTTTGAGTACCAAAGTATAGATTCAAACAGTTGCAAATCGGGGAGGGAGGGAATGCAGAAACAAAGGAAAGTAACAACAGTGCCCCGATTAAAGAAGGGTTCTGATTCCCTCTCAAGGAATGTACATAGCAATATCCTTAGTTCTTCTGCTCGAACTATGGACTCCATCTAGGTTGAGGATGGCAACTTCAGGCTGAACACAGGATTTCTGGAGTACCATCGGCTACCTCACCACCAACCCATCAGAAGAAAGATATGCATTCTGCAACCCTCATCTCAAATGGCGACTATAAAATTTTCTCCCTGAAAACTGTCCAGGAGCTCAGGTTTCTGGAGCATGAGCCACCCATTCTCCATGCTTGGCCCTGCAATAAACCTTTCTGTGCTCCAGACCCTGACATTTGGTTTGTTTGGCTTCACTGTGCATTGGACACATGAATTTGTGTTTGGTAACCCTCTCATTCAATTTGTACTTGAGTCAGCTGTGTACAGACTTTCCTCAGGAAAGGAAAAGAAACACATATAAAGTAGCATTCACTTGACATTGTTGGTCATTTGCTCACTGAATGTCTAGCTGTCACAGATTCCATTCAATGCAGCCACTGAGTGCAGGGCTGGGCATAGCAGGAGTTCAATAAACATTTGAATGATAAACTTTGCTGGGGTTTATCTTACCTGCATTAGTCAGAGAAGATGTTACTTACGTTGTTTTTATGGAGGTGATGGACAGCAATGAAATAATTGGACCTGAGGCATTTGTTTTTATTTTTTGGTTGTGCTATTCAACATGCAGGATCTTATGTTCCTGACAAAGCATTGAACCCAAGCCCTGACAACTGTTGGCAGTGCAGATGTCAAGTCTTAACCACTGGACCACCAGAGAATTCCCCAGATCTGAGGCATTTAGAAAGCAAAACTAGAAAGGTTAAATAGAGTAAACTGAAGATAAATGAGAGCAATTTAATTACTACAGACTCCAAAATGGCATCCAACCATTCACCATTTTGTCCAGCCGGCTAAACTATCCAGGGACATGTTTCAAGGATCTGAGCTGAGGAGCAGAAACAACGTGGACGTCAGGGGCTGGAGGGGGCCTCAAGTGACTCATTCAGTGACTCAGCATATGCTCTCACAATATCCTTCTCTTTACAACAAGGCTAAGCGTATCCACCTTGTAGGACTATCATAGAGGTTAGCGATGAGGTAAGCAGGTCATGTAGGATGCCTGGCACACCTCGAGGGCCAGCTTGTGGCAGCCGTTATGGTCCACATAGAGGAGGCAGGACGTGATACAGAGCTCAGAGAGTGATTGGAATTTCAGGGAGAGGCGAGGAGAGGAAACATGCCCTCCATACCGCTGTGTCCAGCTCTCATTCATTTACTTAAACGGCTGTGTAGCTTTTCCATTACACGAGTATTTATAATACACCCAGTTTATTTACGTTCCTTTGGTTATTTCCATCTCCCAGCTACCATGAAGGACATGCTATGTTAGTTTCCTGGGGCAGTCATAACAAACAACACAAATTGGATGGCTTTGGAAGACAGAAATGTATTCTCTCACCGTTCTAGAGGCCAGTCAAAAATCAAGGCGTTGGCAGGGTGATGCTCACTCTGAAGACTCTTAGGGGAGAGTTTATTCTCTGCCTTTCTCTCAGCTTTTGGTATTGCTGGCCATCCTCGGTGTGCCTTGGCTTGTCTCTGCCTCTGTTTTCACATGGAATTCTCCTTGTGCGTGAGTGTCTCTTCTCCTCTGCTTATAAGGACACCAGTTAGATCAAGGGCCATTCCAATCCAGTAGGACCTCATCATCACTGGAATAATTACATCTGTGACTACTGTATTCCCAAATAAGGTTACACCCTGAGGCTTTGGAGAAGGATATGGATTTTAGAGGGGACACCACTGGACCCAGGGCGCATGGCTGTGGGTGTTCTTGTATCCTGCCTCTTAGGGTTCCTATGCGTGGTCCCTGAGAGCCTCTCTTCCATACAGACGTTCTTCCAGTGAGATCACCGGATCCTAACATCTGTGCACCCTCTACTTTCACAGGGTTGCCTTTCTGGTTAGTTGTGCCAAATTACACTCCCACAAGCCGTGGGTCAGAGCTTCTGTGACCATCAGTGTTAAAAAATTTTGCCAACCTACTTTTTGTCAAGTGGTACATTAGTATGGCTTAATTTGTACTTCCCTAATTTATATTCCTCATTTATTTTCTCCTTTGTAAAATATCTATTAATATCTTCTGTCTGCTTGCTGGTTGGGTTGTCTATTTTGTCCTTAACTTTTTGGAGGAATTCTCTGTCAGTTACATAAATTGCAAACATTTTCTTGAGTGTGTGGCTTGTGTTTTCAACTCTCTTTATGGTATCTGTTGATGAAAAGAAGTCCATAATTTTAATGCAGCAAAACTTAGTACTTTAAGGCTGAGGATTTTGTGTCTTCCCCTCACTTTGAAACCATAAAGACATTTCTCTTCATTTTCTTTTAACATTTTGAAGTTTTATCTTTCATATTTGTGCCTATAGACACCAGGAAGTATTTTATTGTGAATGGTGTGAGGTTGGGATCCCATTTTCTTTTTCTGTATGGTAACTAGTGATCTCTAAATTGCTTTTCCTTTCCCCACTGATCGCATCTGTCATTTTAAACAAAAATCCATGTGCATAAACTTGCTCGGGTTCTCTGGTCATTTGTCATCTGGCTCATCATTGGGGTTGTTTTTCACATGTTTGCTATTATACATGACTGTGTGAATGACAATTCTGCATGTCCATATTTGGCACATCTCTACTGTGCACTTTCTTAACATAAATTTCTGGATACAATTTTGAATGTCCAAAAGTAAAGACATTTTGTTTTTATTATTTTCTCCTCATGTTAGGGACCCTTCCTCAGCCTGCTGCCCTCCGTCTTCTTACACCTGGCCTCTGTTTGATCCCCAGCACGTGGATAGTTCCTGACCTCTCGCAGATTTCCCAGGGTGAACTGAGGGAAACTTCTGGGTAAGGGGTCCACTGTGTTCATTGCTATCTCCTCAGCACAGTTCCTGGCACATAGTAGATGCTCAATAAGGCTTTGTTGAACGGATGACTGTGTTTCTCATTTTTTATACCAGCTAGCTTGTGTGTGTGTGTGTGTGTGTGTGTGTGTGTGTGTGTGTGTGTTTAGTCACTCAGCCATGTCTGACCCTTTGAGACCCCATGGACTTGTAGTCTGCCAGGTTCTTCCATCCATGGAATTTTCCAGGCAATAATACTGGAGTGGGTTGCGATTTCCTACTCCAGGGAATCTTCCTGACCCATAAATAACTCAAGACTCTTGCATCTCTTGCATTGGCAGGTGGGCTCTTCACCACTGCATCACTTGGCACTTGGGAAGCACCAGATAGCTTTTATGACTTAAAAAAAAAAATCCATTTTGTGAGTTTCTAAAGGCAGCGTCCCTAGTCTGGTAACTGCGTCATGGAGCAGAGCCTAAGGTGTGAAATGACTCTAGGGTGTCTACCAAGCCTTCCCTTCAGTCTTCCCCACCTCGTCCCCTCATTGTCCAGCACACAGCTCAGTGAACTGAATTTCTGAAGTCGTTTCCAATATACCAAGCCAAACAGAGTTTGTCTTCACAGCTTTTCCACTTCCTAAGAGGAATGTAAGACCAAACTGTGCCCAGCATGGAACCGGTTATAAAATTGTACTATTGGGAACATACTGTCTTTATACCATTGTGAGTAAGGACCATGGGAGGCAGACTCTAACAGAGATGGGTTACTTGCAGGCTCTACTATTTGGGAAATAAGGAAACTTTGCTATTGTAATCTCTTTGTTTTGTGTAGTGTGGATGATAACAGCTCACTCTAGGTATTCTTGGAAGGATGAAATGAGAGATCATGTATATAAAGTGCTTAGCACAATGCCCAGCACATCAGAATAATGGCAACAGATGCTAATAATAATGAGCGTGACAGACAACTTAGAAGATTCTGTGCAGCAAACTGCTTTATTAACTCAGTGGAAATGGAAACACATTTCCAGGATTGAGGAAAGGGAGGGGAAAAAAAGCCTTATTTTTAATTTGTTTTAACAAATTGCCTTTTAAAATAGTTGTTGCTGTTACTCTGAGCTTCGATTTCTATAAATTTCTTCTGCCTGGTCTAGAAGGCCATTAATGACTCCCTAAAGACAATTGTTAGGTTGAGGAGCTGGAGCTAATAGCCTAATAAGCTTCTCCCAGCAAGCTGTGCCCCTACAAAGCCCCAAATCACCCACGGCCTATCTCCCCCTCCTCCACAGTTTTTGCCTTGGAGCACACTTCATCAAAAAAGCCCACATCCTAGACTTCCTGACACAGAGCTAGATGATAAAAAGGTCTGGAGAGTATAAACCAACTCAAAGACATCACTTATTGGAGCTGAGATGCAAGCTAAGAAGAAATACACCCAATAAACAGTCTCCTCAGATAGTAAAATAGATGGTATAAGAAGTTATAAGAGATGTTTTGAGCCATAATATTCTTAGAAGGAATCAGATTAAAACTTCTTTTAAAAAACAATCTTTCATCTCTGACAAAAAGAAATAAAAATTCTCCTTCAGCGTGACCCATGCCAATGGGCAAATCACTAGTGATGTCATCTTTTTCTGCCTTGAAGTAAACACAGAGAGAAAAAAAATTTTTTTTTTTTCATTAGTAGAAGAGTGATACAATTTCTAGGAATTCTTGGGTAGCTGTTGCCTTGAAGGCTTGGAGGACTAGAAACTTATTTCACACATGAAAGACTCACTTAGCTTTTCCTCCAGAGCTGTAATGAGGATTCCCACCAGTTTCTGGAAGTGCGAACGTGTTTCTCAGAAGACCTTTAAGACTAGCAATGTTTAGAACCCTCCTCACACTGTGAGGTGGGAGTATGGTAGATTTCACTGAGGTGTGGAAGGCAAGATGCAGGCAGGGCAGCTCTAATGCGCTCTTCCAAGGCCTTCTCCTCCAGGCCCTCTTGAGGCTGCCTGTCTACTTTATCCCCTCCTCTTTCCTTCCATGGCTGCTTCTCACACTGTCTCCTGGCTGCCCTGGGAGCTTCATTCTCTACTCCCTGTATGATGCAGAGCGGTTCCATACTCTTCCAACCAGAAAGCTCAGGTTTGACGTAGAGTTCAGGCATGAGGCACACCCGTGATTCTAAGGAAAAGAATTTAATTACAAAGAATTGCTAGCTTGAATAAGCTTATGAATGAATTAGCTGAAATGACAGAGAGTACATTAAGCCATCCCAGAGGCAGCAGTTGCAGGGGTCAGCTACCACTTCTAGGACTGGGAGAACAAAGGGAGGGATTTGGAATTATGAAAATGTGGAAGCTTGAAGTGGAGAAGGCAATGGCACCCCACTCCAGTACTCTTGCCTGGAAAATCCCATGGATGGAGGAGCCTGGTAGACTGCAGTCCATGGGGTCACTAGAGTCGGACATGACTGAGCGACTTCACTTTCACTTTTCACTTTCATGCATTGGAGAAGGAAATGGCAACCCACTCCAGTGTTCTTGCCTGGAGAATCCCAGGGATGGGGGACCCTGGTGGGCTGCCGTCTAGGGGGTTGCACAGAGTCAGACATGACTGAAGCGACTTAGCAGCAGCAGCAGCAGCACCAGCAGCAGAAGCTTGTAGGTGAGCCTTGGGGAGCTGGTGTCTCTGGGACTGAAAAGGGATAAAGCTGGCTCCACCAGTGCTGGAAAACCATCCACTGGGTTCAGCTGCTGCTCCAGGAAGGCACTGCCAGGGCTTCAGGAAGGTAGCAATACTAGGGAGATGCCCACAGGAGTAGGAAGCAGACAGAAAGGAATCAGTCCCTCTTCTTCCCCAGCCCTCCAGTCTCCCTCTTGAGTCCCCTCTGGGCAGAAGCTAACACAGAGCAGATGGCTTGGCATAAAGGAGTTTGGTAGCATCCGGCCCCAACGTCCTGGAGCAGAGCATAGAAGGAGGATGTGGAGCTGAGAGACATGACGGCTTAATAACTGGTGCACAGAGGCAAACGCGTTCAGATGCTCAGCCCAAATCACAGAGTTAGGGTTAGGGATATTTTTGCTAGCATGCAGTTGTGGTTAAAAATAACAAAATAATTAAAAACTACTGCACCGATTTAGAGAAAGAAACTTTTACAATATTGCTGTTCCATTTGATTATACATGCTAAGTCCCTTCTCTCCTGCCTGCTCGTCTTGCTCACTGATTCTATGTAGCTTCCGTAAACACTGATTTCATCACGTCACTGCCCAGGATGTACAACACTAGGTCTTAATTCTATAGTCTACTGTATAATCCACTCTTCCCCCATACTTTCTACTCTTTGTCCCTCCCCTCCCTTCCCGTTCCACTTTGAATCCCATTCCTCTTCTCATAATATACTTTATAATAAGAATTATTTGCTCCTTCTAAAGATTCCTTCTTCCCAGCCCCAAACTTTCCTTTATTTTTGCTATTCCTTTGTTCTTTAATTAATCCAGAAATTGAATAAAAGGTAGAAGCCTTCTTCCCCAAAACAGATATACAGACACTAAATTTGCATGTAATTCTGTCCCCTGAAACCTGGCAGATCCTTGCCATGGATCCTCTGAGGGTTCATCATTTTCAAATTAGGGTCTCCCTTTGATCTTTCTCCCTGCAGAATCACCAGGGAAAGTCCCCTCATCCACTGAGCCAGCCCTAACCATCAACTACTCAGATCTCTGACTCTGCTCTGTATCACACCCTTTGTCCCTTTATTATACCAATATATAAAGGATGAGTTTAATTGATTAACTGTTTATGATTGATGTTCCAACTCTTCGACTAACGTAAATCCTTTGTGAATAGAAGCAGGCACCCAGGTGGCTCAGAAGGTAAAGAATCCGCCTGCAGTGCAGAAGACCCAGGTTCAATCCCTGGATCAGGAAGATCCCCTGGAGAAGGAAATGGCAACTCACTCCAGTATTCTTGCCTGGGAAATCCCATGGACAGAGGAACCCAGTGGGCTACAGTCCATGGGATCACAAAAAATTGGATATGAATGAGGGACTAACATACCTTCACCTTTCTTGCAAGTGACGAAACCACATTTCTTTAAAACATATTTCAAAATTTCTACTTTTTTTTCTTTGCTAATCAGACAAGCATCTCTCCTAGTTCACAGTGACTAAATAGGTTTTACAGTATTTCAGAAGAGCACAAAGTGGTGATATTTGTCGATGTGTGATGTATTTTTCCCCCTTCGTCTTCAAATGACAAATGGCAAGTTTCTGAATCAAGAGGCTGGCACCCTAGAGGTATAGCACATCCTTCCTGTGCTCGGCTGGGCCCTGACACCCCCTCTGAGCCTTTTCCCCACAAGCTCTGTTTTCCTGTCTCCTGTGTGGTCAGAAGCTCTGCCCAGGATCTACCCCACAGAGTTCCTCCCATCAGTCCTTCTTGCATCTCTCCCTCAACTACATGACTACATGGTTCCTGCTACCTCTGTGCCCCCCAGCTACCCAACACCTTGGCCTTCTGAAAGCCAAGGGGGACTCCTATGTCAGGCTTGCCTCTGCCTTGTGGGAGGGAAGATGGTATCTTTGAACTGAGCACCTTATCAGGCAGAGACTGCCTGGAAGAATCTAAGTTTCAAAGGGAAGGGACCAGACTCGCAGTCATGGCTGTAGTTAAAATGCAGTCCTATCTTTCACCCCCTTTGGTGCCTGTGGTCCTTCCCTGGCACGGGACTGTGGAGGAGCAGGCTAGGTGAAGGGGTGGGGAATGGAGGGAGGAGGATGTGCTCAGAGTCCCTCCTCTGCCCACTACAGTTAAGCCTCAGGTCTGTGTGACCTCACCATCCACCAGAGCCATTTCCACTGTAGCTGGGAAACACCTGGCTTCAGCTTCCTCACCACCCACATGGAACTGTGTTGGTTGCCCTTGACTCCAATTCCTCTGCCTGCTCTTTTGACATGCTCCCTGTCTCTAGCCCACTTCATTGCAAACCTTCCCTTGTAAGGACTGTGCCCTGCCACCCACCCTGCATCACAGTTATGACAGAAGAAAGGCTCATATGCATCTGGTTTCAGGCCTGTGGGGCTTCCTTGGTAGCTCAATTGGCAAAAAATCTGCCTGCAATTCAGGAGACCCTAGTTCCATTCCTGGGTTGGGAATATCCGCTGGAGAAGGGATAGGCTACCCACTGCAGTATTCTTGGGCTTCCCTTGTGGCTCAGCTGGCAAAGAATCCACTTGCAATGCAGGAGACCTGGGTTTGATCTCTGGGTTGGGAAGATCCTCTGGAGAAGGGAAAAGCTACCCACTCCAGTCTTCTGGCCTGGAGAATTCCATAGACAGTCTATGGGGTCGAAAAGAGTCAGACACAACTGAGCGACTTTCACTTTTTCATTTTTCCCAGGTTAGCACAGCAGAGCTGCCCCCTGTGTCAACACCTATAAACCACTCAGCAAAGATGCTCACCTATGTTTGGGTCCCAGTCTGCTGGCTGATACGGGTGTGCCAGGCCACCTTTAGTCTGGAGGTGTAAGGTGTGTGAGGACACCAGAGATATGCTGTGCAGTTTCTCAGAGCCAAAGGACTGCAGAGACTCAAGCTGGGGACTCAGAAGCCAGGGCCCTGAGGGCTCCTGCCTTCCGAGGGAGTCAGAGGTCAGGACCACGCAGAAGGAGCCTGATGAAATCTGTCTCCCGCCCTCATGATGAGACTCCTATGATGGACAGTCCTGGGTTGGATTTGCAAGTCTTGTGCAGGTGGTTCAGGCTGGCTGGGTGCAAATGCAGGGGCAGGAGGTGTGTGTCTGTGTGGGAAGGGCTGTTCAGTGACTGCCTTCATACTGCAATTCTCTTGGGGCCAGATATATTGTAAATAAAATACTTACCTCGAATTCCCTCTGTTTCCAGTGCTCAAAAAGGGGTTTGCTTCCTTACTCCTCATGTGCATCTCGTGTCCACTTGGAGAGAAATCCAGAGGGTGGCTGTGATCCACAGAGACCTGGGGGAGGCTGAGAGGAGAGGGAACTGATGTGCAGGGCTCAGTGGGAGGCCCATGTGAAACACACTTCCTGCTCTGAGGTGCTGTGCCTGGTGGGACCTTGCCCCCATCTGATTTAGGATTACCTCTGTAAGACTTATGTATGTATGGATGGATGTAAGAATTGGACTATAAAGAAAGCTGAGCACTGAAGAATTGATGCTTTTGAACTGTGGTGTTGGAGAATACTCTTGAGAGTCCCTTGAACTGCCAAGAGATCCAACCAGTCCATCCTAAATGAAATCAGTTTTGAATATTCATTGGGAGGACTGATGTTGAAGCTGGAACTCCAATACTTTGGCCACCTGATGCAAAGAGTTGACTCATTTGAAAAGACCTTGATGCTGGGAAAGATTGAGGTGGGAGGAGAAGGGATGACAGAGGATGAGATGGTTGCATGGCATCACCGACTCAATGGACATGAGTTTGAGCAAGCTCCAGGAGTTGGTGATGGACAGGGAGGCCTGGCGTGCTGCGGTCCATGCGGTCACAAAGATTCGGACACGACTGAGTGACTGAACTAAACTGAACTGTGAGACTTGGCCCTGACTCCCTCTACTTTGAATGAAAGTACTTTGTTAGTTTGGACTTCCCTAGTGGCTCAGCAGGTAAAAAATATGCCTGCAATGTAGGAGACTCAGGAGATGTGGGTTCTATCTCTGGGTCGGGAAGGTCCCCTCAAAGAGAGCCTGGCAGCCCACTTCAGTATTCCTAGCAGAGAATCCCATGGACAGAGGAGCCCGGTGGGTTACAGACCATAGTGTGGCAGAGAGTTGGACACTACTGAAGCTACTGAGCATGCACACATGCGCTTTGCTAGTTTTCAGTTTTTAAGGAAAGTATACTGTATTAGGAAATTGCCCCACAGTGTCTTGGATGGATAAGCAGAATTCCTACATTTTCTGGGCCTTAGTTGGGGTGGGGGTATGTGTGTGTGTGTGTGTGTGTAAAACTGAGTTGGCCAAAAAGTTCCTTTGGGTTTTTCTGTAACATTATGAAAACCCAAATGAAATTTTTTGTCAACCCCACATATATAGACATACATACAAACTAATGTATATGTATATATGCAAATATTCATATCACACACACATAAACACCAATTGTAAATATTGTTATCCGAAATCCTTGACTGAGTAGAAATGAAAAGTCAAGAGATTTATATACACTTGTGTAATGTAAGTAGGCTCCCCAGGTGGCAGTGGTAAAGAATTCATCTGCTAACGCAGGAGACACAGAAGACATGGGTTTGATCCCTAAGTGGGAACGATCCCCTGGAGTAAGAAATGGCAACCCCCTCCAGTATTCTTGCCTGGAAAACTCCATAGAAATAGGAGCCTGGTGCGCTACAGTCCCTGGAGTTGCAGAGCTGGACTTGCCCTAGCGACTGAGCACAGCATAAGCAGCATTGTCAGTGTTTGTTGGAAATTGTGACGAGGGCAGACCGTGATTACTGATAGGAGTCCAAGTCTCTAACCATCAACATTTCTAAATGTTCTTTTCTTTCAGGGCTTTAGTCAGCGGCCAGTAAACTCATACAGAGTGTGAGTAAAACATTAGCGTTTTAAGTCCTATTCTTGAAAAGAAAGTGAAAGTGTTAGTCTCTCAGTCATATCCAACTCTTTGCGACCCCATGGACTGTAGCCCACCAGCCTCATCTGTCCGTGGAATTCTCCAGGCAGGAATACTGGAGTGGGTTTTCATTCCCTTCTCCAGGGGATGTTCCCAATCCAGGGATCAAACCCAGGTCTCCTGCATTGCAGGCAGATTCTTTATTGTCTGAGCCACCAGGCAAGCCCACATTTGAACTTCAAGGCAAAGTCATTGCTCTCAGGCTTGGGGGAAGTAGAACCCGCATTTGTGAACACAGACTTTGGAGTCAGATAAACCTGAGTTCAATTTTTGTTTCTACTACTGCTAATAACTGTGTGACCTGGGGCAAGTCACTTGACCTGTTTGAACCCGTTTCCTTATCTATGAAATGAGATATAATGCTTAGCTGGTGGGTGTCTGCTGCTCGATCCTGTCCACTGAAGAGTGCCATGTCTGGCTGTGTTTCCTACAGTCCTAGGAATCAAGCTGACCCTCTGAATACATAGGTATAGAAACAAGAGAACTCAGATTGCTGATGACATTGTTCAATTCACCAAACTTGAAGCCCTCAACTCTCAGACTTCTTGAGGTAGCCAATTGTATCATGGTTACTTGCAGAAAAAGGCTTCTTAACTAATACAACCAAAGATAGAATAACTGCATCTTAAATGAAACCTAAAACCTTTCTCCAACCACAACCACAAACTATGTAGAAAATGTTTGCTAAATATAGTAATTTGGACCAAACCCAGAAAGGATGCATGGGTACATCCTGGGTTACATTTAGGAAATAACAATTGAAGGGAGATCTCAAAGGATGCCTTTCCAAGGGGAGGGACCACAAAGGCAGCTGTCTTCACATTTGCTTCAAGAAGCCCTTAAAAGGTTTGGATCAGGAGAGTGCCATGTTTGGAAGTTTTTAAAGTGTTTTGCCCTGGAACTGTCTGAAGTGAAGGGTGATTCCTGTCTGAGACATTTACCGCAATTCTGTTGCGATAAGCCAGTGAGAACTGATGTGGGTTTGAACTCCTTTCTGCCAGTGGAATACGGGAGAAAGAGATTGGAAGGTTTGGTGCTTTGCACGAGATGTCATTGAAGTTTAAAATGAATAGTAGGAAATAAAGTGTCACAGAAACCACAGGAGAGGAGAGTGCCTAATGGGAAATAGTGGTTACACCATCACCATGGCCAGTAATAAAATCAGGGACCCAACAGTGAGAACTGGCCTTGCTCCTGGCACTGCAGGACAGCTTACGTATAGTACTCTATATAATCCTCACGAGAAGCCCGCGTATTGCCCTCATTTGCTGATAAGGAAGACTAGAGTTGACAAGTGTTCCCACTGCTCGTAAGAATGGACCCAGGATTCAGGGTCTGATGCTTCTGAAGCTCATTTGTTCAGCCGTAGGGTAATCTCCTGAGAGGCAGTGACGCAGAGCTTCCAGCCGGAGAGAAAGCTGTCGGTGTTGGAAGTTAGGAAGTCATTGGTCAGAGAAGTTTCAGGTAAAGGTTGTGCTGAAGTGTGAAAGGAAAGTGAGAGAAGGCGGTCGGGAAAGGGACCAGTCATTGAAGAAGCTCAGGCTTGGAACTGGAGGGGGATAACCTGGAGGGCAGATGAGGACACAGAATGACATTATTTTCCAGTGGGTGTCATGAGAAGGGCTATGGTACCTATTAGTCATAATTATGGTGGTTTGGGAAACACATGTAGAAAGAGTGCACCCTGATGTCACTTAGAAATCAAAACATTTTGAACCCCCAAAGCCATTTCATACTGAGTCGTCATAAGAGATTCAACAATTCTAAGTTTTATTAGGCTGGGAAGGTCAGGACAGGTCCATAGATCTTGGAAGGACCACTTCCGCCTCCTGAGGGACCAGCCTCTGGTAAAACAAACAGATGTCTATTCAGATTGACAATATCTGATTCAATCTGAGGGTCCCTCTATCACAAGCCCCATGATAACTTACATATGAGGTTGTTGTTGTGAATGCACTGTCTTTGGCAACACTCTCATTGACTCCCCCCTCAGTGTTTATTAGAAAAGCATTCTGGCTAGCTGACTGGTTGGCCCTGTGGAGCCCATCACCAATGCCAAAACTGCTGGTGAACTGCTTCGGTGTAAATGTCAGCTCTCTTCTGATGCTTCTGCAAAGTTCAAGTCCTCGTGGTCCTTCCAACTCTGACCCTGGCCCTTGGGAGACTGTCCAGTCAGTAAGGGGAAAAGGGGAAGGGCTAGTCACTTTCCCACTTCCTTAGGATGAGGTGAATGACAGAGATTGGAGACTGAGTTATTATGATGGCTTGTTTGCCGAGTGTTGATTGAATCTGATGATCTGATTTCCATGAGTCTCTGGATCGAGACCTACTAGAAATAGGAACCTTTGTATTTCCTCTCTGACCCCTCCTTTTCCCTAATCTGGAAACTCTCCATGAAGAATTGGAGGGCACACAGAGGGCATAGTTTCCAATTAAACAGAAGGTTTCAACACAGTGATGTAAATACCTAAATAATTACACTTCCCCAGGCACTGTTAAACTGGTCCAGCCGGGAGAAGGCAGAACTTTTAGTTTCTTTTGTTGATGAAATAAATTTTGTGTCAGCAGGCAAGCTTCTGGAGGCCAAAGATCAGGTCTTTTGGCTCTTTTGTGGCCATAACAATCATTATTGTTGTTGATGAAATGTTTCCCAAGATCCCCTCCACCCTGCCCCATAGCAGGCATGTGATCTGATTTCACTTCCTACTCCCTGGTGGGTGGGTGGGTGGGGTCCTGAGACTAGTCTGGTCAATGAGTTATGGTAGAAAACTGAAATGTGTCACCTCTGTGCTGAAAGATTAAGTCTCTTGTTTAAGATCCTCCAGAGTTTTTCTCTGGTGTGGCTGCTGGTGATATTCAAGATGGTGGCTCCTTTATCCACCTGGATCCTTGAACATTAATGAAGAACAGCCTCCCAGCCTGACTTCCCAAACTTCTTGCTAAGTCTCAATGGACATGTGATACCAATGAGAAATAAACTTTGGTACCTTTAAGCCACCGACAATTTCGAATTGTTTTCCTGTAGCAGAATCCTGACTAATACAATAAAAGACCTAGTCTATCTTTTGAGGATATATTACACCTGTATAATATACTCTTAGGGCTACTGAGCTATAAGCACCTTGAAGGCAGACATGGCATGGTGCTGATTTTATATTGCTGGTACCTAGCAGAGGTTGACGTTATTTCTTAACAAAAGTTATTGTATGACTCCTTGAATACCCAAAGAGAGGGGAAACATGAAGAAAAATCGGTAATCAAAATCCAAAGTTTCCCCTAAATGTTATTTAAACCAAGAGTTTTCCACTTCTTCTTTTTCCATTGCCCACAAAAAGACAGCTTTCAAGCTTAAAATTTCACCAAATGCATACCCTGCATAGTCTCTGGTGAAATCATAAGAAAATAGAAAAATAATCTTTGCTCAGGAGAAAGAGGGAGGAACTGGTTACTGCAAAGTTGAGAAGTAGTTATGTTCAAAAAAAAGATGTTCGTATCATCTTCCTTAGACAATAGAAAAGCTTTCAAGATCTACTCTGGAGACATATGATCCCATCTTATGGATGGTGGCTCAAATATTTCATCTCAATTTTTCAACACTCACAGTCAATAACTTTCAATCAGATTTGAATTTATGAGGACCATATTTCAATCAGATTGAATTTATGAGGACCACAAAGTTGATGAGAAGAGTGAGAATCAGCAATACCATGTCTAATGGCTCTATTTCTAGCCCCAAACTGAGTCAGTTTAGGTAACTTCTGTAGTCAGAATGTGGTTTTGTTGAGCTTCTCTGGAATATTAGATGTAACCTGAAGCATCTCTCTTCTAGGTTTATATTAGCCCAGAACTGACTCTTCACACTCTTCATTCAAGTTCCTGCTGTGATCCCTGGCCCAGACACAACCTCAGGCCCAGGATAAGCTTCCTTTATTCTTACAGAACTAATGACCTGACATTGTACCATCTATTTGACTTGTTTACTTGGCTATTGTTTGGTTTTCCCCACTAGAGTGTAAGCTGCCTATGGTACGAGGGTCATCTCTCCTGTTCACTGATTTCACTTTGGTACCTGTAACTGTGCCTGGCATGTACTCACCACTCAACACCTGCTTGCTCATCGAAGCAACAAATGAACGAACAATGAATCTGTCCATTGGTGAACTGGGGCTTCTTAGATGTGGCTAGTGGTAAAGAACCCGCCTGCCAATGCAGGAGACTTAGATGAGGGTTTGATCCCTGGGTCAGGAAAGATCCCCTGGAGGAGGGCCTGGCAACACACTGCAGAATTCTTGCCCAGAGAATCTCATGGACAGAGAAGCCTAGTGGGCTATAGTCCATGGGGTCACAAGGAGCTGGACATGACTGAAGTGACTTAGCAAACATGCATGGGTGAGTTGCTTGAACCATAGAATTCCTAGACTGATAGAAGTGGAAGGAAGCCTAGAGTTGTCCAGTCCAAAACTGTGTAGAGCAGCACCCCGAGGGTCATGCCTAGGATGGCACCCAGGTCTGTGGTGGAGCCAGGACCACAGCCCCAGGTCATTTCTGTCTCAAGGTGGAAATGCCTAACATGCAGTCCCCAAAGGGTGGGCAGGAGGGAGGAAGGTGGAAACAACTGGGATGGATGAGAGCGATTTGGGAAGAGAAGCCACCAGTACCTTGAGCCTGTTTCTTCTGCCCATGGCTGCCCGACTGCCCATTCTTGCAGGTGGTGAGGGAGGGCATGCGGATTTGGATGGGAGGGAAAGACTAGATGGGGGGTGGGTACCAAAGAGAGAGGGGGATTGAGAAAAAAGCTCATTTTTTGGTTTCATCACGAACTTCGCATGCCTTTCCCTCTCTTTGTGATTTCTTTTTAAAATTATGAGCCACTGAGTATTTCAAATGGGCTTTCTGTTATGTCATAAATATTCAGACTGGGGATGGTAATTGTTCCCTGTGATTAATTCTGCTTACTCGGGCAAGTTGTGCAAGGTTTTCACTGGAGGGTATGTCTTTTATGTTTTAATGTGACTTGTGTATAATGCAATTTGTCCTTAACTGCACTTGAGACAGTGGAGTTCGGTTAAGGGCTCTGGGGGTCTTTTTCCTGATGGCAATGTTTGGAAGCACTTAAATTGGACGGTTTGTGTTACCCCTTCCCGAGTTGAGATGAAGGTAATTGATGGGGCTCAAGGCCAGAGGTTCCTACCGGCCGTCCCCGTCGTTTTGGTCTGGGGTTAATGGAGAAAAGCGCCCTGTTGAAGGTTATAGCATTTCCTCTGCTTCCATTTTAATGATATTTGCCTGCCAGTGTTTCCTCTTTGAAGAGCAATTTAATAAACAATCACTGGCGTTTCATGTTGAGGGTAAGATTTGTAATGGCATTCATCTCCCCGGGAGTTCTTCCTTGGCATGTGATTGGATCAAGCCCTTTGCAAAGAATACGGGTGAAGTGCTGGTCGCTCCCTCTGCACCCTGGGTCTCCTCCCTTACTGCCCCTTCTGCCCCCCTGCACAGGATGAAAATGGGGTGGGGGTGGGGACAAAGGACGATTTTCAGGATGACTCTGGACACTGCTTAAATTTCTCTTACTTGAAAAATGCTTTCTGAGGAGGTCAAATCTGAGCCTGGAAATACACTGAGGGCCTTGAACAGGAGGACCAAGGGGCCAGGGGGCACACAAAGTTCTGGAGTGTGGTTCTCAACCGGGTCCTACTTGGGGGTGAGAAGGAACTCTGCAGTCAAGGGTTTTCATAGTGGAAGGAGATGGGGGCAGCTCTTAAGCTTGACGAGGAAGATGACCATCACCCGGGGCTTATTAAGGGCCCACATGGGAAGACACTGCTCTGGGTGCTATGCAAAGCAAGCCCAGACCTGGAGCCAGGTGGAGGGCACCTATGTTTTGATTAATATCACATGTAAATTTGCACAGCCAATTAGAGTGGGCCTCAGGCTCTGGCGAAGGTGCTAGGGCTGAGCAGGGGCAACCACATAGGAGAGATGGACAACCTTCCAGCTGCTCCTAGTCTGTGACTGACAACAGCGATGATGCTCCCGTGAAGCCCCACAGGGAGGCCGCACCTCGAGGGAGACGGCAGCCTGACCCAGGGCTGTGGAGGGAAAGGACTGGGGTCCCTGGTCTGGATGGGTCGAGCCGCTCTGCATGAGGCCAGAGGGGTCCACGCAGTGTGTCTCAGAGACCAGAGCTGTGATGATTTCTACAGCGTCAGAGGCTGGCAAGGCCTCAAAGGCAGTGAGTCGGTTTCCTTGTTCATTTTTCTTTCAGCATGTCAGGGTTGGAAAGAAAATGTCACCAGACATTCCTGTTTAGGGTTCTTTTGAGAGCAGGTGTTTGACTTTCAGTGGGGAGATGACTGGCTGTGGCCAACACCCAAACACTTTGGGGAAGGCGTGGTAACCGTCACGTGGTGGAGGTGTCAATCCCCACGGTTGACAGTGGCTGTTCCCATGGTTGTGGACGTGTGAGCTGTAAGTTCCTACATCCTGTTTATCTTAAAGACAAGCCCACAGTGACAAAAAGATATTCCAAGGTTTAGCCAGTGCTATGCCATTGTAGGAGAAGGCAATGGCACCCCACTCCAGTACTCTTGCCTGGAAAATCCCATGGATAGAGGAGCCTGGTAGGCTGCAGTCCATGGGGTCTCAAAGAGTCGGACACGACTGAGAGACTGCACTTTCACTTTTCACTTTCATGCATTGGAGAAGGAAATGGCAACCCACTCCAGTGTTCTTGCCTGGAGAATCCCAGGGACGGGGGAGACTGGTGGGCTGCCATCTGTGGGGTCGCACAGAGTCGGACACGACTGAAGTGACTTAGCAGCAGCAGCATGCTATTATAAGTAAGTCTAAAAAGCAGCTGACACTGTGACTGCACAATAATTAGTGTGGCCTCTTGGAGAAGGTGGCAATGAGTTCTGACTTGTGGGTGTGACAGCAGAGGCGGCTGGTGTGTGCTGGGGAGGGGCGGGAACTGCCCATCACCTCCTGAAATCACTCTCCAGTTGGCTTGGAGGTGATGCAGACAACCCAAAATTTCCCTGGCTACCATAGACCCTAGAGGCTGGGGTTTTCTCTGACTTCACTGGGCACAAAATTAGAGGTAGGCTAGGCAATCAGGCACCCCACTCCAGTACTCTTGCCTGGAAAATCCCATGGATAGAGGAGCCTGGTAGGCTACATTCCATGGGGTCGCAAAGAGTTGGACACGACCGAGCGACTTCACTTTCACTTTTCACTTTCATGCACTGGAGAAGGAAACGGCAACCCACCCCAGTGTTCTTGCCTGGAGAATCCCAGGGACGGTGGAGCCTGGTGGGCTGCTGTCTCTGGGGTCGCACAGAGTCAGACACAACTGAAGTGACTTAGCAGCAGCAGCAGGCCATCAGGACAACTTAACCTTCCCTCTTTCTTTAACCTCCATCCACGCACTCATTTTTATACCTAAAAATATGCATTGAGATTGTCCTCCAAGATTCCAGTAAAGTGGAAGAAGAACAATGATTTTCCTTCTCTATTTTTCTGGGGAATAATTAATTCTAACTCCGTGGATCCTTCTATAGCAATCTTGTGCGCCAAGTTCATGAGCCGCCTGTGACACATGGAAGACAAGACTGCTGAATGAGGAAGTTGTTTGTAGAGTTGGAAAGGGCCAAGTCTTCATGGCAAATATGGTATCATCAGGTGCAGTATGGTTTAATGACCGAGAGATGGTTCTAGAACTGTGCACCTGAGTTTCAGTCCCAGCTCTGCCATTTACTAAGTGAGTGACTTTAAACAATGTGCTGGACTTCTTCATGCCTCTGTTTCAGCATCTGTGGAATGGGCACGATGTCAGAATTACCATAGATTGTGATGAGGGTTTAGTGATTGAAAGGATTAAATGAGCTTTACATACGAAAAACATTGGCACAGTACCTGGCATGTGTAAATACTTGATAAATGCTACTATTATTCCTTTTAGAAAAAAATTAATTTTTGTTGGAGTATAGTTGCTGTACAATATTCTGTTAGTTTCTGCTGTACAACAAAGTGAATCAATTCTAAATATACACATATCCCCTTTTTTGGAGTTTTCCTTCCCGTTTAGGTCACCACATAGCATTGAGTAGAGCCCCCTGTGCTATATAGAAGGTTCTATACATAGTATCAATAGGGTATATGTGTCAGCCCCAGTCTCCCACTTCTTTCCACCTCCTTTCCCCCTCCTGGTGTCCCATACGTTTGTTCTCTACGTGTGTGTCTCTATTCCTGTTTTGCAAATGTGTGCTATGCTTAGTCACTCAGTTGCGTCTGACTCTTTGCGACCCCGTGGACTATAGCCCACCAGGGTCCTCTGTCCACAGGGATTCTCCAGGCAAGAATATTGGAGTGGGTTGCCATGCCCTGCTCCTCCTGGGATCTTCCCAACCCAGAGAACAAATCCAGGTCTCCTGCATTTCAGGTGGGTTCTTTACCATCCAAGCCACCAGGGAAGTTCCTTTTGCAAATAAGATAATCTATTATTATTCCTTATTAATTCAGAACCTCAAATAAGTGTACTTCCCTTTCATCCCTATTGGCTGAAGTTAATTCTAATGTAGATAGATCTGTCTTTGGCCCTTATACTCTTCCTGAAAAAAGTAGCATTTACTGGGGTTTCCTGGTGGCTCAGATGGTAGAGAATATGCCTGCTGTGCAGGAGACCCGTGTTTGATTCCTGGGTCAGGAAGATCCTCTGGAGAAGGAAATGGCAACCCACTCTAATATTCTTGCCTGGAGAATCCCATGGACAGAGGAGCCTAGTGGGCTGCAGTCCATGGGGTTGCAGAGAGTCAGACATGACTGAGCAACTAACTAACTCTAGTGTAAAACTGTCTCAGCAAAACACAACACCCTCAACACATAGTCATGGGCCTCCAAGAACACCTTCCCACAGGGTGCTGGGGGCTTCCCCTTGCACTGTGTACAGGGTAGGGTGGGGGGCTGCCCCAGTGGACGGTGGTGCTGGCCCTGCAGGCACCCCGTCCCAGAATCATGTGCTCCTCGTCCCAGCTCAGCACACCTCCTCCTGGAGCCCTCAGTCCAGCCCAGCTGCCCTCGACCACTTAATCACCTGCTTGCCTTCACCCTCCTTCCCACCCCAGCCTCACGGACTTAGGGAAAAAGCAAATATGTAGTGTACACTGGCCCCTTTTCAGAGCCCCAAATCCATCGATGTCCATTAGATAAGTTCAGTCAATCGAAAGATAATTTCTTGGCCCCCCAGAGATGAATAGGATAATTTTATGTCATTAAACGCGACAAGGAAGAAGCTCTCTATGAGAGGAGCCTATTCTGGGAGGCCACGCCAGGGCCCACGTGAGAGTCTTGGCTCCTGGAAGAATCTTCCGGCGCCTTCCAGGCCATTCGTCCTGGTTAGTCGGAGGCCACCACCCTCATTAGGTCATGTTTACTGAAGGTGCTTGTTTTCTGTCTCTCCATTCAGTCAGTTACAGGACACCAGCAGGACAAAGAGTGTTGTAACTGACCACCAGTGGCGCTGGCTCCAGTCACGGATTACGGTTGCCTTGGCAACCAGCTTTGCTGAGCTCTCCACAGCAAACACACCGTGCATGGCTGGGTCAACACCCCAGATAATATGAGGATGTTATGCAACTCTTTGCTGAAGCTTTGGCAGGTTTTTTTTTTTGTTTTTTTCTGGACATTTCCCAGAATAGCCCCATATTCACAAATTCCAAATGAAGATTTCTAATTTCAGCCTGTAATCAGTATTCCTATTGTTTGCAGAGAAGAGCTGTTGCTTTTGGAAATATAAATTCAGGTCTGTAGAAGATTTGAATTGGGTGTTGCATCTGTTTGGGTAACGGCTAGAAAGCATATTTAACGATAAGCTTTCCCTAGACAGGAAGCCAGAGAGGCTGCTCATGTATTTCTAATGATCCCCATAAATAATTTCACCTACTTAGTTTCCAAACTTCAGCCATTAAATGGTTTTACTCTCATCTCAGCTAAAGAGAGTCTTGAAAATGAATTTTATAACTCAGAAACAAGCTTTTGCAAAAAACAATTTCAGAGACAGGACGGAGCCTCTTTGTGGAAAAGCAAATTGGCAAATAGGACAATTTATTTGAGATAGTGAGTACAAAGGAACAAGGTTCCAGGCTCTCCTAATTCCTCAAACCATTGAATTCTGTGCAAACAATTGCACAGTAATATAATCCAGGTTTCCAGAGTACTTTATGTTTATTTCTGTCTCTGATGTGAAGAAGAATATGTCACAGGGTAAGAGAGCACAGTAGTTGTGACTTGTGCCTACCTGAGTAGTGGACATGGTTTCTGATCTGATTGTTCTCTCTGTTGTCCCCATTGGTGAATTTCTCATCTTCTCTGAGTGCTGACTCCTAGGGATTATTTTTCCTCAACTTCCTCCTCTCACTTTTCCTTTTTTCCCCAGTTGAGTCTGATCTGGTGTTTTACGCGAGGCAGGTACTAAGAATTGGGTGTTCTCTTCTTAAGCAGCTCAGGTCAGATGCCAGAGGTGAGGTCTTCCTTTTCTTCTGTGTGCTCCCAAGGCCCAAATGATATCTCCAATGACACTGGGCCCATTTCTTTAAAACTCAGGTGGTACCTTCTTCCATAGCAATCACTTTGCTTTGTCTTTCACATCCACCTGGGAGAGGGGAACCAGTGAAATACCTTGATGACTGCTTTGATTTTTTCTTGCTCACAGACCCACAAGCTGTTTTAGACTGAGTGATTGTTAGGTGTATCAAGGTCATTAGTAACGAGATAATTTCAAGATGTTCTTCCTTCTAATTGTGCTATTATGTTTGTTTTTATCCTAGATGCAGTCTGTTTTTTTCCCCCCCCTGGAAAGTTGTGGAGAAAAATGATGAGCGTAAGTGTAAAAGAAGATGTATTTTACCTAAAGTATATATATATATATGTGCATAAGTGTATATATATATGTATGTATGTCATTGTTGGCTGTGCCACAGGGCATGTGGGATCTTAGTTCCACAACCAGGAATTGAACCTGCACCCCCTGCATTGGGGGCTTCCCTTGTAGCTCAGATGGTAAAGAATCTGCCTGCAATGCTGGACACCAGGGTTCGATTCCTGGGTCGGGAAGATTCCCCTGGAGGAGGAAATGGCAACCCACTCCAGGATTCTTGTCTGGAGAATCCCATGGACAGAGAAGCCTGGTGGGCTACAGTGCATGGGGTCGCAAAGAGTCAGGCATGACTAGTTGACTAAACCACCACCACCCCCTCTACACTGAAAACATGGAGTCTTAACCACTGGACTACCAGGGAGTTCCCTAAAGCATATGTTTTAAATTGCACTTACTATTAGTTTTTGCTTTTTATTTTGCAATAATTATACATTCACAGGAAATTCAAAAGAAATATACATGCAGGTTTGGTATCCCTTCACCGCATCTCCCTCAAAGTTAACAGCTGGCATGACTAGAGTGAAACAGCAAAAGTGGGAAACTGACATTGTTATAGTCCAGAGTTTATGCAAATTTTACCAATTACATATGCACTGTGTGTGTGTTGTGTGTGTGTGTGTGTATCTGTGTGTAAGTTTGTCACGTGTGGCATTATGTAACTACCACCACAAACAGGATGCATGGCTGCCACATCCCCACAAGGCTCCATTATGGCACCTTCTCGCAGTCATTACCACTCCCTCTCCGCCCCTGGACAAGTGCTAATCTGTTCTCCATCTCTATAATTACATTATTTCACTAATAGATGAATGGACGCATATGTATCCTTTTGAGATTGTTCAGTTTGTTCAGTCATTCATCCATTGAAGGAAATTTAGGTTATTTCCACATTTTGGCTGTTATGAATAAAGCTCCTATAAATCTTGCACACATTTCTACATGAAAATAAGTTTTTATTTCTCTAGGAAAAATGCCCAAGAGTGTAATTGCTGGGTTGTATGGTAAGTCCATTTTTAGTTTTAAAATAAACTGCAAACTGTTTTCCAGAATAGTTGTGCCATTTAGGTTTACATACCAGTTTATAGGTAATCCAGCTTATACACATCCTTGCCAGCATTTGGCGTTGTAATTATTTTTTATTTTAGCAATTTTAATAAGCATATAGTGAGGGTTTTCTATTTAGACAATCATCTCATTTACAAATAGAGATAGTTTTAAATTTTCTAATACATACAATTTTTCTTTTTTTTTTTTTTTTTGCCTTATTGCACTGGCTGGATCTTCCATTTCTATTTTGATTAAGAATGGTGAAAAGATATTTTGCCTTGTTCCTGATCTTAGAGAGAAAATACTGTCTTTCACCATTAAACATAATGTCAGTTGTAGGATTTTTGTCATCTTTATGAAGTTGACAAAGTTCCCCTCTATTCCTACTTTGTTGAGATTTTTAAAAATCATAACTGGGTGTTGAATTTTTTCAAATGCTCTTCTTGTATCAATTGATACGATCATGTGATTTTTCTTCTTTGATTTGTTGATATGTTCAGTTACATTGATCACTTTTCAAATACTGAACGAGTCTTGCATACCTGAAAGAAAATACACTTGGCTGTAATATACGATTCTTTTCAGACATAGCTGGATTTCATTTGCTAAAATTTTATGGAAGGTTTTCTGTTTAAACTTATGAGATATATTAATCTGTAGTTTTCTCTTTGGTCCTTCCTGCATTTGTCTGCTTTTGATATCGGGGTAATACTGGCTTCATAAAAGGAATTGGGAAGTGGAGAAGGCAATGGCACCCCATTCCAGTACTCTTGCCTGGAGAATCCCAGGGACGGGGGTGCCTGTTGGGCTGCCGTCTATGGGGTCGCACAGAGTCGGACACGACTGAAGTGACTTAGCAGTAGCAGCAGCAGCAGCAGTAGCTCCTCTTCAATGTTCTGGAAGAGATACTGTAAAACTGGTGTGAATTCTTCTTCAGTTTGGTAAAAGTCTCCAGTGAAACAATTTTTCAGGAGCTTTGAATTACAAACTCAATTCCTTTTATTGTTATGTTTGTGTGTGTTAGTCGTGTCCAACTCTTTGTGACCCCATGAACTGGACCCCACGAACTGTAGCCCATGAGGCTTCTCTGTCCATGGAATTCTCCAGGCAAGAATACTGGAGCAGATTGCCATTCTCTTCTCCAGAGGCTCTTCCTGACCCAGGGATCGATCTCCTGCATTGCAGACGGATACTTTACTATTTGAGCTACAGAGAAGTCCTGAAGTCCTTCATTTTATAGGGCTACTCAAATTATCTGTTTCATCTGGACTGAGTTATGATTGTTTGTGGTTTAGAAGAATTGGTCTATTTCTTTTAAATTGAAGAATTTATGCTCATAAAGTTATCCATGGTATTCCTTTATTATTCCCTTACTGGTTGTGGTTTCCTCTGTTTCATTACTGATATTGGTGATTTGTTTCTTCTCTCTTTTTATCTTTGACTCTCTTAATATAAATTAGTTTTTTTTCCAAAGGTCCAGCTTTTTATTTCCTTAATTTTCTTTATTGTTTTCTTGTTATAAATTTGATTTGTTTCTGCTCTGATTTTTACTCTTTCCTTTCTTCTACTTGCTTTGGGTTTATTTTGCTTTTTTCTTTCTTTCTAGTTTTTTGAGAAAGGAACTTATAATCTCGATTTGAGACCTTTTGTCTTTTCTCATATGAGCATTTAGGAATGTAAATTTCCCTTTCAGTACTGTTTTAGATGTATTTCCAATTTTTTTATATGTTGTATTTTAACTTTCATTCAACTCTATGTACTTTCAAATTTTCCTTTGAGAATTTTTCTTTGAGTCATAGATTTATTTAGATGTGCTATGTAATGTACATGTGTTTGAAAATTTTACTGCTGTCTTTCTGTTACTGATTTCTAGTTTAATCCCACTATGGTCAAGGTATATACTCTGTATGATTTTAATTCTTTCACTTTGTTTTATAAACCATAATAGTCTATCTTGGTGAATGTTTCTGTTTTTTTTCTTTTATAACTTTTATTTGTTTCACTTATTATTTTTAGTGGCATCTAATTGCTTTACAATAACTTTTATTTTTTTCATTTATTATTTTTAGTGGAGTATAGTTGCTTTGCAACATTGTATCAGTTTCTGCTGTACAACAAAATGAATCAGGTATATGTATACATATACCCCTCCCTCTTTCACCTCCCTCCCACATCCTACCCCTCTAGGTCATCACAGAGCACTGAACTGAGCTCCCTGTGCTAAAACTAGCTATCTAGTATAGCTATTCCTACTAGCTATCTATTTAAACATGGGAGTGTACTTATGTCAATGTTACTCGCCCAAATCATCCCATCCTTCCTTTCCCCCCAACCCCCAATGTCCGTCTGCAACACTATTCCTGCCCTGAAAATAGGTTCATCTGTACCGTTTCTCTAGATTCATATATATATGTTAATACACAATATTTGTTTTTCTCTTTCTGACTTACTTCACTCTGTATGACAGACTCTAGGTCCAACTACATCACTACAAATGATTCAGTTTTGTCCCTTTTCATGACTAATAGTCCATTGTGTGTGTGTACCACGTCTCTTTCATCCATTCATCTGTCAGTGGACATTTAGGTTGCTTCCATGTCCTGGGTATTGTAGCTGGTGCTGCAGTGAACATGGGTGTATATGTGTCTTTTTGAATTATGGTTATTCTCAAGGTATATGTCCTACAGTGGGACTGCTGGTTCATATGGTAATTCTATTTTTAGTTATTTAAGGAACCTCCATATTGGTGAATTTTTTGTGGGCTTTAAAAACTAATTTGTATACTGCTGTTGTTGGGTGAAATGTTTTATGGATGTCAATTAGGCCTGGGTGGTTGATGATATTATTGAGGTCTGTGTTGTTACTGGTGTGTTGTTTAGCGGGTCTATCAACTGGTGAGAGTGAGTTGCTGAAGTCTCTGACTAAAATTGAGTATTTGTTAATTTTTCTTTTCAAATCTATTAGTTTTTCTTTTGAGTGTTTTGAACCTCTGTTGTTTGGTGCAAATTTAGGATTGTTGTGTATTCCTGTTGGATTGAGTCTCTCATCATTATATAATATCCTTTTGTCCCTACTAATATTTTTGTTCTGAAGTCTATTTGATGTTAAAATAGCTACTGCTTTTTTTTTGATTAATGTTTGTATGATACATATATGCTGCTGTTGCTAATTTGCTTCAGTCGTGTCTGACTCTGTGTGACTCCATAGACAGCAGCCCACGAGGCTCCCCCGTCCCTGGGGTTCTCCAGGCAAGAACACTGGAGTGGGTTGCCATTTCCTTCTCCAGTGCATGAAAGTGAAAAGTGAAAGTGCAGTTGCTCAGTCGTGTCCGACTCTTTGAGACCCCATGGACTGCAGCCTACCAGGCTCCTCCATCCATGGTATTTTCCAGGCAAGAGTACTGGAGTGGGGTGCCATTGCCTTCTCCGGATATATATATATGATATATATAAATATTTCCATCCTTTTACTTCCAACATACCCATGCTATTATATTAGAAGTGAGTTTCCTATACAAAGTATATTGTTGTTTGTTGTTTGTATTCTTTAGAATACTCTGCTAATCACTACCTTTTCATTGGTGTCTTTTGACAATTTACATTTAAAGTGATTATTGATATTTGGACAAGTCTGCCATTTTACTTTTTTATTTTCTGCCTGTTCTCTTTGTTTCTTAATCCTTTTTATCTTGTCTTGTTTTGGACTACTTGAACATTTTTTAGAGTTTTATTTTTATTTACTTATAATGCTTTGGATGTCCCATTTGTATAGTTTTCTTATTAATATTATGGTATATTTACATAACTTACCTTCTAGTATTGATGATATACCAGTTAGAGAGAAGCGTTGAAGACTTGCTTCAAGTTAGCTCCCCTAACTCTCTACATTTTCTAAAATATATCTTAAAATATAATTATCTTCAGCATTTGCTTTACATACATTAAACACCACGTAAGATGGAGATGTGTTACAATATTCAACATAAAATGTAATTTAAGAGTATCATGAGGTGAAGAATGGTCTATTATGTTTACTCTTGATTTTATGCATTTGGGTGTACTTTTTTCCCTTATGAAGGTCAGGCCTTCTTCTGTTATCATTTGTTTCTGTTTCGAGTGCTCTTCTTCACCATTCTTTAACCACATGTCTGCTAGTGACAAGCTTTATTAGCTTCCCTTCATTTGAAAAGCTCCTAATTTCCCCTTCACTTCTGAACTGTGGTTTTGCCAGGTGAAGGAGTCACAGGGAACAGTTCTGAGATTTTAGCACTTGGAAACTATTGTGCCCCTTCCTTTGAAATCCATGCTTTCAGATGATAAATCTCTTTTAGTTCACATGGGTGTTCCTCTAGAGGTAAGCCATCACTCCTCTCTGAGTGTTATTTAGATATTTCGTCTTTGTTTTCAGAAGTTTAATTATGATATGTTTGGGTGACAATTTCTTTGAGTTTATACTGTTTGGGTTTGCTCAACTTCTTGGATCTATTGGTTTAAATCTTTGGGATTTACCACATTTTGGAAGTTTTCAATCATCATTTCTTCAAATACCTGTTCAGTCCCACACTCTTTCCTCTTGTTCTAGCATTTCCATGATGTAAATTTCTTAACTTTTACTTTTGCCTTGTAAGATCTAGGGCTCTAATAATTAATTTTTTTCCAGTTTATCTCCTTTTAGAATAAATGCTATGGATCTGTCTTTACCTTCATCAATTCTATCCTGTTATCTCCACTTACCATGAACTTTTTGTTTCATCTTCTGTATTCCTCAGTTCTATAATTTCCATTTGGTTCTTTTAAAACACATTTCTCTGCTAAGCTTTTCTATTTTTCAAAAATTTCAAGAAAATTTGTAGTTTTCTGTAGAGTCATTTTTACAAGGGCTGCTTTGAAATCCCTGTCAGGTAATCCCATCACCCGATTCATCTCCATGTTGTGTCAGTCGACTGCCTTTTACTTCCCTGGTGGCTCAGACTGTAAAGCGTCTGCCTACAATGAGGGAGACCCTGGTTCAATCCCTGGGTTGGGAAGATCTCCTGGAGAAGGAAATGGCAACCCACTCCAGGATTCTTGCCTGAAAAATCCCATGGATGGAGGAGCCTGTTAGGCTACAGTCCATGAGGTCGCAAAGAGTTGGACACGACTGAGCAACTTCACTTTCTTTCCTTCCCACTCAGGTTGTATTTTTCATGCTTCTTCATATCAGTGGTGCTTATGTCCTGGGCTTCTTGAATATTATGTTTGAAACATTTGATCTTATTTCAGATTCAAAGAAGCAGTTACCCTATTTAGATTTAGGTCCTGGCCTATTTTTGTGAGCTGTAGTTTCAGTGAAAATTTAGTTTTTGGAGCCTGTGCATATTATTCTAGTTGACTTCATCCTTCTGGGTTTGCTTCACTTTTACCCAATTCCTGTTGAGCTGCCCAAGGTAAGTGGATGGGCTGGAAGCACTGGGCTATGAATACTGCTACAGCTCATGTAGACTGCCATTGTCTTGGGCATAGGTTGAGGCGGATCTCCCCAGTAGGTCTCTGCTGGACTGCTCCTCTTATGGTTCTTTGGCTTGAGAGAGCAGACTCTTCTGTTTATCTATGCCTGGGGGTGATTCCAGGTGGCAGGCCTCTTTGCTGCCAGTTTTTATGGGTCATGGAAAGACACCAGGAGAGATACACTCTGATGTTGTTCCTCATGGCTTGAGGTCTGCAGGCAGTGCGCCTTTTTATCCCACCTCTCAAAGTTGTTTTAGAATTGTCTGATGAATTAGGTCCAGGACATTTAGTTATAGCTACAGGGGAGTAGCAGGGAAAAGTGAATCTATGACATCTTGTCCCTGAGCTAGACAGAACTTATTGTTTTTTAAATGAAGGGGGAAAAAAACTATCTTCCCTTTAATTAGAGCAACTTATTTCATTTGTTGAAAAATCAGAAAATAAAGACAAGCAAAAGGGAGAAGATAAAGGTAAAGGTCAATATTCTCAGAGATGCAAATATTATTGTTAACACTTTGATGTATGCCCTTTCTGATCCCCTTCTGTGCATATGAAGTTTCTGAAAAATTATCAAGTGTTATACTTACTTTTATGCTCGTATTCATTAAATATATTTGTAAGACTATATGTAATCCTTTATTTATACTAAGCATTTTTCATTGGCAAAGAAGATCCACAGCTGTTTTACTTAAGTGATAAAAGCTAAGATTGGAGGAATCAAGAAAACTGCCTTTGTAGTTGTACATAGATTCTGGGGACTAGGCTTCAAGAAAAGTTGGAATAGCGGCTCATCTTCAGTATCTAAGACCAACTCAAAGGACCTCCACCTCTCGCAACTGGGCCATTTTCTCCCCCTTGCTACAGAAATCTATTGTTCCCTGCTACCCTGTCAAGGCTATGGTTTTTCCTGTGGTCATGTATGGATGTGAGAGTTGGACTGTGAAGAAAGCTGAGCACTGAAGAATTGATGCTTTTGAACTGTGGTGTTGGAGAAGACTCTTGAGAGTCCCTTGGACTGCAAGGAGATCCAAGCAGTCCATTCTGAAGGAGATCAGCCCTGGGATTTCTTTGGAAGGAATGATGCTAAAGCTGAAACTCCAGTACTTTGGTCACCTCATGCGAAGAGTTGACTCATTGGAAAAGACTCTGATGCTGGGAGGGATTGGGGGCAGGAGGAGAAGGGGACGATCGAGGATGAGATGGCTGGATGGCATCACTGACTCGATGGACGTGAGTCTGAGTGAACTCCGGGAGTTGGTGATGGACAGGGAGGCCTGGCGTGCTGCGATTCATGGAGTCACAAAGAGTTGGACACGACTGAGTGACTGAACTGAACTGAACTGAACTCTATCTTACAGTTCCTAAGAGAAGGAATCTGTTTGGATCAGTTTTTACATAATTTAATATGGAGCATGCGTACTGGGCCATCTGGAGTCAAACCACATGATAGAAAGCTAGCCTCCAAAGTGACTGTCTTATATAAGTTCACTTTGATCTCTCATGGCTCAGCCCCAAGTCCGATATATTATGACCAGGGCACAGTGTTCATGACCCTTACTATGAAAAAGAGCTACCTATGGTCAACTTTCCCATAAAAAAATTGAGGAAAGAAGATACAGAGAAAGACTTCAAAAAAAACTTTAAACATTTGGATTGATTTCAATTTTTTTTGCAAGTCATTAACTTTGTTTGTTTCCCACAATCGTAAGTTTTATTTTTTCTTCCAGTTTAATTGAGATATGATTGACATAAGCATGGTGTATACAAGTGCATATGTGTGTATAACAAATATATATACATGAATACTAACACACATGTACTAAAAACCATGTGTTTATATTGATAATTCTGATTCCACTTATGACTTATATTGCAACAAGTAGGCCTGTGGTTAATCTTTGCTAATCGCCTGTGTCATAATAATAACAATACAAATCACTGTTGCTGAGACATATAGACCCTTAATATATGTAGGCTTCCCTGGTGGCTCAGCTGGTAAAGAATCCGCCCACAAAGCGGGAAACTTGGTTTGGAAAGATCCCGTGGAGAAAGAAATGGCTACCCACTCCAGTATTCTGGCCTGGAAAATTCCCTGGACTGTATGGTCCATGGGGTCCCAAAGAATCGGACATGACTGAGCGACTGTCATAGACACTCAGTGTGCATGTGTTCTAAATCACTTCAGTTGTATCTGACCCTATGCGACCCTATGGACTGTAGCCCACCAGGCTTATCTGTCCATGGGGATTCTCCAGGCAAGAATACTGTGAGTGGGTTGCTATTTCCCCATCTAGGAGATCTTCCCCACCCAGGGATCTAACCCATGTCCCTTATGTCTCCTGCATTGGCAGGTGGGTCCTTTACCTCTAGAGCCGCAACTATCAAAGACATTCATGTGTTTTGCTCTATTTTTGTTGAATTCTTCTGCCTGACTATCACGTTATAGACAATTGGATATTTCTTAGAGGAAACAGAGATCAGCGAGACAAAGTGATGTAGCTAAAGGCACATGAGTAGCTTCCGGGTCTGGCAACTGCACTGTGCTGACTTTCTCCTCTGAGAAAAAATGTATTCTCAGGAGAGTCAGCCTGTAACACTGTCTAGAAATGATTTCTGCTTACATTTTAGGAAGACTTTTAACAAGAAAGGTCAAACAAAAGTTAAGATTTTTTTTCTAGTTGACTCGCAGTTAAACAGAGATGAAATTAATCAGAAAATTCCATTCCTAAATATTCTAGTAAACTGAAGATTTCCTGATAATAGTATTTGTTTGGTGTCCACTGTATAGGAGTGTATAGTCACAGCTGCTTGAGTCCCTATGAGGCTGTAGAATTCTCCATTTCCTGCATCATTAATTCTTCTGGTCATGTATATCCAGGGTACCACAGGGACCTCACCGTGATAATTTTCTTAACTTTCCCTAAAGTATCTACTTTGGGGAATCTCTGGTACATTGCTTCAGGCATAGAATCTGAACAAATGAATATGTCAACCTATTAAAATCTGTGTAAGGTAGATATACCCAGATCAGGAGAGAAATAAAATTTTTCTACACATGAACATGTGTTAATAAGAATCAGATAGTTTAGGGACAATTCAACTCTGGGAGCTGGAGCTATGATTGATGAAAATTTCCCTTCCTTGGTCAGATGTTTGATATTACAGAGTCGATCCCCCAGATTGTGGAAGAAAGTGAGAACCAGCTCCAGGTAAGCACAGACAATAATTAAGAGATCATTTGTCTTGAGATGAACAAACAGATTCTACTATATATAGATGGGTAACCATCAAGGACCTACTCCATAGCACAGGCAACTATAATCAATATTGTGTAATAACCTATATGGGGAAAGAATCTGAAAAGTAATATGTATGTCATGTATATGACAGAATAACTTTGCTGCACACCTGAAATTAATTCAGATGCAACATTGTTAATCAACTATACTTCAAAAAAATTTTTTTAATATAAATAAGAAAAAGAGTATTTGTCAGAGATAGGAGAAGGGGTCGTGAGGAGAAATGAACATTTTCTAAGCACCTAGGAGGTGCAGGTACCGCAAGTTGTTTTCTCAGTTCTCTAAACAACCCTCCGGCTCAGCTGCTTCCTTATCAGTCCATTGCACGATTGAGGAAACTGAGGTTTCAAGAGGCTTGGCGATTTCTGAAAGTTTGTTTGCTAATAAGTCTCTGAAATTTATCTTTCTTTCCATTATATCTTCACCATTTGGTGAAGGTCTCAGGATGAAAACAGATTGATTGGATTCTGGAAATGAAGGATATCTGTTTAAACTCATAGAATACAAATCTACCAGAAGGCTCTCTCCAGTTGAAGTCTACTCAGCCCATCTTTAAAACACATGCAGTTTGGAAATTTGAGTCTTAGTGTCCTGGGAGCACAGCAACCTGGGACTTGTTGGGTTTGTTGCAAGACTTGGGACTAATGTGCCTCTAAATCCCTGAAAGGCACATTAGTGGGTAATTACACCAGATAAAGGCTAATGGGAGAACCACATCTGTTTTGTCGATTTGGCTTCAAGGAGAATTCTGGGTTAGGAGATTTAGTCAAATTGCTTGACCCTCTTTAGCCATCCTTCCCTTACCCCAACCCCAAGCATACCTGCAAGGGACCCATTGTTTACTGGGAAGATCTCCTGCCCTCGTGTGTGCAGAGAAACAGGGCAAGCAGCCACAGACCGATTCCCGTCCCATTGCTGACCCAGTGACCTGGCTGATGACTGTAGACAGACCATGCCTTTCTCTGACCCTGGAAAGAAAGGCCTAAAATGTGCCTAGCAGGAGGAATTTCCTGAGTAGATTTTTATCTTTGCTGTCTCCCAAGGGACCCAAAGTGTTTTCCAAATGAACTGGGAAAAAAATCATTTAAAAGAGAGTTTCTCTGCTTTAATTACTCCCCAGGTATCTATAGTCCAGGTGTTAATGGGGTGAAACATTCCAGGTGGTCAAGCCTTTCCTTTTTGCAAAGTCGATGTAAAACTTTCACTTGGGATATAGAGAACCATTATTAATTTTTTAATGCATGGAGTAATTGAAAACTTGTTCTTATAGGCTTTTCCTATGTTACAATGAAATTCAATCTGTAGAAAAGACAGTGATACTTGTTCACTAAATTCCATTTAATCTTTACTTGTTCACTAAATTCCATTTAATCTTTACTTGTTCACTAAATTCCATTTAATCTTTCTCTTCCTGAGCATGTAGGATGCCTACCTTAATAGCCTCCCTTCCAGTTAGATTAAACTCTGTGCCTGGTTCTCACCCGTGGGGTGTGAGCATAAAAGTTGTAATCCATTCCCAAAGCTGATCTCTGAAATCTCACATCTGAACATTTAGCCTACTCTTCCCTTGACGCAGGGACTGTGGAAACCAATTGCTGAGTTCACCTCATTGAAAGATAGAGGCAGCCTGCATCCCTGAGTACCAGATGGAGGAGGGATGCCCTGCAGAGTCATCTTCCCCATGAGATTTCATGTGAATGACATTCATACCAGTTTGTATGGTAGACCACTGAGATTTCTGGATTTTCTGATGCCACGGGTTAGTCAAGCCTATTCCAAATAATAAATCCTCCTTTTCATGTGTCCATACTTTGTGTTTCAACTTGTCTTGTACAATCTTGAGTGTTATAGAGAGCTAAAAGTCATTGGTCTAACCACTCATTTGGTGCTTGACTCTCCTTTACCAGATCTTTCTCAAGGGGATTTCATCTCTTCCTATACAGAGAAGAATCCACCTGCAATGCAGGAGACCTGGGTTCGATCCCTGGCTTGGAAAGATCCCCTGAAGAAGGGAATGGCAACTCACTCCAGTATTCTTGCCTGGAGAATTCCATGGACAGAGCAGTCTGGTGGGCTACTGTCCATGGGGTCACAAAGAGTCGGACATGCCTGAGCAACTAACACACGTACACACACACACACGTAACAGCCAATTAGAGCAACACTGACTTTTAAATATTCTCTTTACATTGAGCTATATATACATCAAATAGCATCTGCTATGTAGTTAACATGAACCATTAAGCCAGGCTTCTAACCAGCATTTCCCTCACCCTCAACTAACCACAATGCAACCAGCCCACAGAAGAAAACCACAAGTGCTAAGGGATTTTATAAATGTTTGAACTGGATTCCTAAATTAATATCACTATGTTTGGGCTTGTCCTCCTCACCAGTGGCCCCAGGCCTTGTTAGCATTAGTGTCTGCTCTCTACCTCTCCTCATTCTGACTCTGTACTCACCCTTCAGGACTCCAGTGCTCTGACATTTTTTGTTCTTCCCTCTGACGGCAGCACCTTCTGTTGTCTTAGGAGAGTATACTACCTTAGCTCCCAACTCAGTAGAAGCTCATGCACCACTGTCTTGGCCTCTCTGAAATGCCCTGGTGAGACCAGTCCAGCCCGGCCCTTCTCAGCTTTCCCAGTGACAAGGTGAGACCATTTCAGATTAGAACAAGCAATTCATTTTGCACAATGTCCAAGAGTGAAGTTTAGTAAAAGATATCTGTCAGACTTAAATGTTAGGGGTTAGCAGAGGCCCTTCTGTCCTGAGAAATCCTTTTTGAAGATAATTGTACAGAATTATATGAACTTTTAGTTACCTTCTCAGAGGTCACCTCAACCAAGAGAACCTCCTTGACCATCTTTTCTGTTCCACCTCTCATCATCTTTTCTCTGCACTATTTTCCTTCATAGCACTTTCTCCTGCTTGATGTATATTTGTTTGTTTTTCTGCTTCCATCAACAGAAATTAGGCTTCTTGAAAGCCATCACTTTATTTGCTCACTGCTGTATCCCCATGCCTAGGATAGTACCCAGCAAGTACTTGATGCTCAACAAATATTTGCTGAATATTGAATAAATGGCAGAAGGAAGGCACTTAAAGAGCTGTAAAATGCAGCTAAGGAGTTTTCCAAGTGTAGCACACACACATACAAAAGAAAAATCACAGAGAAATGGGGAAAAAAAAGGAAAGAATAAGGAAGAGATAAGGAGGATAGTTTTGGAAGTTTTAAATGTATCTAATTCAATTCCAGGAAGAGAAAACAGAGTTACTGAGGTGGGTGGGTGGGGGAGCAATTCTCAAAGTAATTGCAGAAGAAAATTTCCCACATCTGAGAAAATGATTTCAACACTGGAAGTGCTCATTGAGTTTCAAGAAGAATAAATGAAAAGATTGACCACAGATAAACTGCAGAACACTCAGGAGGAGACTAAATCCCTTAAGTACATATAGAAAACACCAGACAACTGCAAAGCAGGAGGAAAAAAGACTGGTATCTATGTGGTCATAGGTGACAGTGGTGCAGGAAGACAATGGAAAATGCTTTTGGACTTTTAAGCCTCAAACTGTATAATCATTTTGATTACCATTTAGTGAGGTTACATAAAACACACAGATATAGAAATAATCATCAATAGGCAAATGAGAAAATAAACAATGAAATATATGTATGTATTTTACATGTAGATGCCTAATAATGTACTGCTACATAGCAATAAGAAAAAAGCAAAGCAGCAAGGATAAATTTTAAAAACTAGTGTTGGTTGGTAGTAAGCTCAAAATAATACTAATATATGATACAATTACATATAACTTTAAAACATAAATCAACTGTTGTATTTGCTACTATTGGATCTATCTATCTACCTATCTTTTCATCAAGACACAGACAGAATATCTGACAACATCCAACACCTTTTCATGATAAAACACTCAACAAACTAAAAACAAAGGAGAATTTCCTCAACTTGATTAAGGGCATCTACACAAAGAAAAATGACAAAATCACACTTGATGGTGAAAAACGGAATGATCTCAAGCTAAGGAATAAGACAAAGACATCTGCTTTCACCACCTCTATTGAACATTATGCTAAAGGTTCTAGCTAGGGAAATTGGACAAGAAAAAGAAATATTAGGCACCCATATCAGAAGGGAAGAAGTAAAGCTATCCAAACTATTAGCACTAATATGTAAGGTCAGCAAGACAGCAGGATGTAAGATTAAAATACAAAAATCAATTGTATTTTTTACACTAACCATTGATGATAAGAGAAAGAAATTAAGAAAACAATTTCATTTATAGTAACACCGAGAAGAAATAAATACTCAAGAATGAATTTAATGAAAGAAGTACAAGACTTAAACACCGAAATCTATAAATATCATTGAAATAAATCAAGAAAAACCTAAAGAAATGGAAATACCCCATATTCATGGATTGGATAACTCAAAATGATAGCAATACTGAAGTTGACCTATAGATCCAAAGCAAAATCACAACTGCTTTTTTTTTCCTTTTGGTCAGTATTTAACCAATTTGATCTAAAATTTGTATGAAAATACAGGGAGACCAAAATAGCAAAACAATCTTGAAAAAGAAGAACAAAATTGGAGAAGTCATGTTTCCCAATTTCAAAGCATACTACAAATCTATAGGGATATGACAGCGTAATAGTGGTGTGCTGCTGCTGCTGCTGCTAAGTCACTTCAGTCGTGTCCGACCCTGTGCGACCCCATAGACGGCAGCCCACCAGGCTCCCCGTCCCTGGGATTCTCCAGGCAAGAACACTGGAGTGGGTTGCCATTTCCTTCTCCAATGTATGAAAGTAAAAAGTGAAAGTGAAGTCGCTCAGTTGTGTCTGACTCTTCGCGACCCCATGGACTGCAGCCTACCAGGCTCCTCCGTCCATGGGATTTTCCAGGCAAGAGTACTGCAGTGGGGTGCCATTGCCTTCTCCCAATAGTGGTGTAAGGATAGATAATGGAATAGATTTTATGGAACAGATTAGTGGAATAGAATTGAGAGTCCAGAAATAAACTCACAGATCTATGGTCAGTTGGCTTTAGATGAGGGTGCTAAGACAATTTAGTGGAGGAAAGAATAATCTTTTCAACAAATGGTGCTGAGACAATTGTACTAAAAATTAATTGTAAGTCTTTATGTATTGAAAAGCATAAATTCAAAATATATAGATAAAAAGCTGATAGAAAAAAAAGAGGAATGAATAAATCCACAGTTATAGTGGGAGACTTTAACAACCTTTTCCAGAAATTAGCAATTACTGCAGACAAAAAAGTTATGCAAGAAAAGAAAGAGGAGCTGACTAGCAAAATAAAAAGGATTGCTTCCAATGTAGATGATTATATGATCTTTATAAACATACATAGAATACATATAAACATTAATCGTGTGTTAATCAAATGTGTTCATCAAATCCCCAAAAGCTGTGTATTCTGTTTGCCATTTATAATAGATACAGTGAAATATAATTGCAAGTTAAAAATAGAAAGATACCACAAAAACTGTATAGTTAAAAATGAGGCAAAATACTTGTAATTTACTCTTGGACAAAGTAGGAAACAAGTGAAAATTATAAACTATTTTGATATTAACATTAAGATTACATATCAAAATTTCTGTGATTTAGTCCAAGAAGTTCTAAAAATTCATAACCTTATGCCTTTTTTTTTTAAAGATAAGGAGGATGGAAAGTGAGTGAACTAAGCTTTTCCAACCAAAGAGTCAGGAAAATTAAAACTAAAAGCAAAATAAGAAGATAATGATTAATAAAGAAACAAATTAGTGAAATAAAAATTATAATTTTATTATATTTTAGATAGATTAAAAAAAACAAGATGTTTTTTGAAATTACCAAGAATATTGAAAAACACGGCAATTGTTAATTAAGAAAAATTAAAGATGTGCTGGTAAATAATATTAAGCAAGAAAAAGGGACTAGACCTATAGAGACAAGAAGTTTTAAAAATCATAAAAGAATAACATTTTGGCCAGTAAATCTGGACACCTAGACAAAGCTGGAAAAAAAAAAAAAGATTTTGTTGCAATTATCAAAATTAGATCAGGAAGTAGAAAGCAGAGAACAATAAAAACAGTTTAAGATCAAACCAAAAGGCTCTCATTATACCTAATGTGGTTTTAAGGAAAATTCTACAAATTTTCAAAGAATAGACAATTGCCATCTTTTACAAACTGTTCCAAAATATTAAAAAATTAGAAAAATAGCTAATAGCTAATAGCTTTTTTATGAGGTCATAACATTCATGAACATGGATTTCAATTTTTTAAGTTAAATGCTAGTATATCAAATCTGGTAATATGTTAAAACAATACATCATGACAAATAAGTAATATAAACATTTATCCCAGTAATACAAACATGGTTAAACATCAGAAAGTCTAATTGTATAATCTCTGCATTAACAGATTAAAAATAAAAACATATAATCTTGTTATTATACATTGAAACCCATTTTTATATTCAACATCTAAAATGACTTTTATAGAATTCCTGCTGCTGCTGCTACTAAGTCACTTCAGTTGTGTCCAACTCTGTGCAACTCCATAGACGGCAGCCCACCAGGCTCTGCCGTCCCTGGGATTCTCCAGGCGAGAACACTGGAGTGGGTTGCCATTTCCTTCTCCAATGCATGAACGTAAAAAGTGAAAGTGAAGTCACTGAGTAGTGTCCAACTCTCAGCGACCCCATGGACTACAGCCTCCAGGCTCCTCCGTCCATGGGATTTTCCAGGCAAGAGTACTGGAGTGGGGTGCCATTGCCTTAGAATTCCTAAAAGTTCAAAAAAATTTACCAAATCAGTTAAAAAAGATGCTGCCATAACCTGTGAACACTATTCTTAATAGCAATGCATTAGAATCATCTCCACTAAAACCAAGAAGTGTTCTGAAATGCTTACCATCAATCATTTTTATTTTACCTTTTAGAAGCAACGCTAACCAATGAAATAACGCAGATACACACACGTGAAGTAGATGTAAGAATCTTAAATAGTAAGCGCCATGCCATTATGTGCAGATAAAATAATCTACTTAGATATCTAAGAAAATTAAAGGACAGATATCAGAGCTAATACAGAGCATTGTGGCAGAATACGACATTGGAGTAGGAAATGGCAGCTCCCCACCTCCCCCACTGGAAAGGGTTGCCGTTTTCTAGTCCTAGTATGTACCCTGATACTGGGAAAGATTGAAGGCAGGGGGAGAAGGGAATGACAGAGGATGAGATGGTTGTTTGGCATCACTGACTCAATGGACATGAGTTTGAGCAAGCTCAGGAAGTTGGTGATAGACAGGGAAGCTTGGCTTGCTACAGTTCATGGGGTTGCAAAGAGTCAGACATGACTGAGTGACTGAACTGAACTGACTGAACTGACACTTTGCTGGTGGCTCAGACAGTAAAGAATCCGCCTGCAATGCAGGAGACCTGGGTTTGACCCCTGGGTTGGGAAGATTCCCTGGAGAAGGGAATGGCTACCCACTCCAATATTCTTCTCTGGAGAAGTCCATGGACAGAGGAGTTTTGTGGTCTACAGTTCATGGGGTCGCAAAGAGTTGGACATGACTGAGCGACTAACCCTTTCATTTTTTTTCCACTTTCGTATATGTAGGTATGTATATATAACTGAATTGCTTTGCTGTACAGCAGAATTAACACAGCATTACAAATCAATTATACTTGAGTTAAACAAACAAACAACACTAAACACCGTTTTTTTGAAAGAATAAAAAAACCACTTATGCTCATATCCAATTATCTCATCCTCCATCTTTCCAGTTTGTAACACAACTGATTGGGGCCCAGGCATTTTCAGCTCATTAAGCTGTCCAGGTGACTCAACTGTGCAGCCTGAATTGAGAAACCTGGGATAGGGCAGTGGGTGCAAAACTCTTCCAAACATTGGCAGCACCTGGAAAACTTCAAAAACTCCTGGTCCCCCTGTGCTGCTCTCAGAGAATGGAATTTTGTGGCTCTGGGGTGTGACCCAGGTCCTTGAAAAGGTCCCCAGGTGATTCCACTGTGCAGACAAGCTTGGGAGACCTGGGTGCAGATATCCATACTGGAGCACATTATCCAGGCATCTCTGCGTGTGGAGGCTTGCGGGCCTGTGCTCTGGGAATAAAGTCCCTGTTCATTAGTGTAAGGAAACTGCCTGCTAGGATTTGAGTTGTATTTTGTGAGCAGCCTTATAACAATGACTAAATCTTCAAACATGTGTTTGATTCACAGGCTGTGGGAGGAGCAGTCAGCACCAGGAAGACAGGGAAGAAGGAGTAATAATGCACAGGCTCTAACCCTTTACACCAATATTTTTGGACAGCCTAGCTGTTGGATTGCTAGGAGTTACTGATATGATAGAAAGTTAATTCAGAAAGTATCTGCTTGTAAGATGCTGCTTTTACTCATTTTTGAGTTGCATTTTCAATCCACAGATTGGAAGGTAATGATATTCTGTTCAGTCAGTTCAGTCGCTCAGTCATGTCCAGCTCTTTGCGACCCCATGGACTGCAGTGTGCCAGGCTTCCCTGTCCATCACCAACTCCTGGAGCTTGCTCAAACTCATGTTCATTGAGTTGGTGATGCCATCCAACCATCTCATTCTCTGTCGTCCCGTTCTCCTCCTGCCTACAATCTTTCCCAGCATCAGGGTCTTTTCCAATGAGTCAGTTCTTTGCATCAGGTGGCCAAAGTATTGGAGTTTCAGCTTCAGCATCAGTCCTTCCAATGAATATTCAGGACTGATTTCCTTTAGGATGAACTGGTTGGATCTCCTTGCAGTTCAAGGGACTCTCAAGAGTCTTCTCCAACACCACAGTTCAAAAGCATCAATTCTTCTGTGCTCAGCTTTCTTTATAGTCCAAATCTCACATTCATACATGACTACTGGAGAAACCATAGCTTTGCTACATGGACCTTTGTTGGCAAAGCGATGTCTCTGCTTTTGAATATGCTGTCTAGGTTGGTCATAACTTATCTTTCAAGGAGCAAGCGTCTTTTAGTTTCATAGCTGCAGTCACCATCTGCAGTGATTTTGGAGCCCAAGAAAATAAAGTCTGTCACTGTTTCCATTGTTTCCCCATCTATTTGCTATGGAGTGACGGGACCTTATGCCCTGATCTTAGTTTTCTGAATGTTGAGTTTTAAGCCAGCTTTTTCACTCTCCTCTTTCACTTTCATTAAGAAGCTCTTTAGTTCCTCTTTGCTTTTTGCCATAAGGGTGTTGTCATCTGCATATCTCCATTATTGATATTTCTCCCTGAAGTCTTGATTCCAGCTTGTGCTTCATCCAGCCTGGCATTTCACATGATGTACTCTGCATACAAGTTAAATAAGCAGGATGACAAGATACAGCCTAGACATACCCCTTTCCCAATTTGGAACCAGTCTGTTGTTCCATGTCTGGTTCTCACTGTTGCTTCTTGACCTACATACAGTTTTCTCAGGAGTAGATAAGGTAGTCTGTTAAGAATTTCCCACAGTTTGTTGTGATCCACATAGTCAAAGGATTTAGTGTAGCCAATGAAGCAGAAGTAGATTCTTCTAAATGAAAAGGCAAAAGAGATGACACTGAAAAAACGATTTTCAGAGGTTACATATATCTGTTTTAGTGGACAGTTGTATTTTTAGAGGAGAAAAATGAGCCTCTTAAAACTGAAGTCCACATCTACTGCTTCTGACTACTCACAGACCCAGTGCACTTCTGGAAAAACACTCCTTTTTCTTTTGAGCCTGTTATTTTAAAAGTTTACACGTGAGCAGTGTTCCTGGATTTGTGTCACAGAGTCTGAACTCACGTCCTCACCAGACCTCAGCCAGGCTACTCAGAGGCCTTCTCTAGGATCTCCCAAACCAGAACTGGCTTCTTTCAATCATAAAGTGACATGGTGTGGCCATCTCCTGTGTCATGGGGGGACCTGCCTGCTGTGGGATAGAATCAGGTCAAGTCAACTAGAGAAGAAGGTGAGCCTGGAAGGGGAGACACCCTAGTTCCCATCCTGAGTTCCCTGCAGACACCTGGTTATCCTCAGCCTTACCTTCAGTTCTGTGGACTGTCCTGTGTGTGTTAGTCACTCAGTCATATCCAACTCTTTGCAACCTCAGGGACTGTAGCCCACCAGGCTCCTCTGTCCATGGAATTCTCCAGGCAATAATACTGGGGTGGGTTGCCATTTCCTTCTCCAGGGGTACTTCCTGACCCAGGAATCGAACCCCAGTCTCCTGCATTGCAGGCAGATTCTTTACCATCTGAGCCACCAGGGAAGACCTGGGCTGTCCTAGTACCATTCCAATGAATCACCTTTTTTTTTTTTTTCCTCAAGAGGCTTTGAATAAGGTTTCTGTCACTTGCAAGCCATAGAGTAAAGCCCAATTCAATATGGTGCCCCTTCCCTTGGTGTCTGGCTCCAGACGTACAGGAGGGGTGCCCTCCTCCCCCAGTGAGCCTTGAACTACTGGTGAGTCTTGATTACTAAAGATATGGAGCCAGGTTTTGTAGCGCACAGAAAAAAAACTGTTTTTTTTCTATCAGTAATGGAGACAGGGCAAGTGGCTGGAAGCAAAGGAGAGACTCCCAGAATGTGAGAAAGGAGAAAAAGCTCTTATGTGGGTCCCGACAGGGAGAAGTAAGCCTGGGTTTCTCACAATGCTTACCAAATGGACCAGAATTATTTAGCAAGAGTGACTTGTGCAGCTGGCCACACGCTGGGTTTTGTTGGGCTTTTAAGGCAATAAGCACCAATATTTATGCTACACAGAGATATTATGAGAGATATTATGTCATCTTCTGGACAAGGAAAATTGCTCAGAAAGAGATCAGGCTTTCCCAAGATCCCAAGGGGAAGGAACCAATCCCACCAAGGGACTGGAACCTAAACTCACAACCAGGATCTTCTAGGTTCAATCCTGTGGCCTTCATCAATACACCACTGTGTCTGCCCCCAAGGAGCAGATAATACCACTGGGGAGACATCGGCAACTCAATCAACGAGGGAGACATTTCCAGGAAAACGTCTCCAAATATATAATGAAAGCCGATAAGAAAAGAGGAATTTCTGCTACTCTTAAATGACAGATGTATGTCAGACAATGAAAGCAGGCCCTGCCTATGATAGGACTCGCCTGAGGAGTAGGTACCTTAACACATCTGTTCACCTGCATTCTGCAAGGTCAGTGGGTGGTTTTACAACAAAAGAGAGCACGAAACAAGGAAATCAGGAATCTGGATTCTAATCCAGTGTCATCACCAGCTGCTTGTCTACACCGTGGGCAAGCCTCTTAACCTTCCCGGGCCTCAGTTTCTTTGTCTGTAAAATGAAAGGGTTGGGCAAGATGATCTCCAGGGCCTCTTCCAGGCCTATAATTCTATGTCATTTACTAGAGTGCTCGTGGCAAACACACTACCCCGTGGTTTATAGTGCATTGTAATTACCAGGTTCAGAGCACGAGGACTCTGGATCCTAAATCAGTTCAATGTCTAAGTCCTGTTCAGTCACGTCAGGCCAGATTGTTTTCATATACTGAAATTTATAGCACTGCCCTTTCAGAGGAGGAGGTGAGGAAACTTCAGGTAATCTGTCCAGGTGAAGAAGGCCAGAAAGCCATAAATAATAATGAGAGTAAGAACCAACTAGGATTCCTTCTACTTTTCCAGGCACACTCACTGTAAATCCATGAGATAGATGGGACAGTGGTTACTTCTTTTTTCTTTTTTTCAGATTATCTTTTGTCAGATGAGAGCAGTGAGGCACAGGAGAGCTTATATGATTGGACCAAGGTCTCCTGATAACCGAGACAGTACTAAGACCTGGATTTTTGACTCTGATGCTGTTATCCCTTCCAACAGTCATGAAGTGTGTGTGTCCTTGGGGAGTCAGGGATCATTATAGTCTCATTAGCAAAATGTTCCTTTCTGATGACTAGGAAAAGGATCTGGCAAGTGTCACTCTTGGCAGGTGTTGGAGAGAGATACATCACGGGAGCGCAGGGGCTACTTTTGAATATTCTTTCTAACTTTTCCAATATTTTCAGAGCCCAAAGATACATGTGTCTTAGGGTCTTCATCCCATGAGCTGAAATGAAAAGAGAACTTGGTTGGCTTTAGGTAGGCCTATCATTATTGCAAATTGCATCTGGACAGAATGCAGTGGGGTTTTTCGAATGTCGTCATCTGCACCATCCCTTCATTACAAGGCTTGGTTGCAAGTGCTGCTGGCTTTCATCTTTGCACGTTTGTGATTTTGCTTTACATGACTCATCTTAGACTTTATTATCACATTCATGGTAATAAAGCGGGTTGACAACACTTTAAATAGTTGGCTTCCCATGATACGAGGCAATTAATTTTTATATTGCATCTTTAATACAAAGCATGGAGACAAAGCTTTTAAACATAAAACCAAAGAGGTAATGATTTTGGGGAGGGGGCAGTACAAGAATTGGATCCAGACAATATCAGAAGAGTTGAAATGTAGACCTAATGGAAAGAGAGTCCAGGAGGAATGCTGTCAAGCCCTGGCATGGGGTGCTAAGTAAGGCTGCCCTAGGATTTCTTTCTACAAGCTTTGAAATGCTGAATGGTCTGGTGGTTTTTATGATGAGGGAGTCACTGTAACCCAGGTTTATTTCCCCTTCCATTTTTTGGGAAAAAGGATTTTAAAATGACATGACCTAGCTTACAGGGGATATTAATAAAAGGGGCCTGTAAAAGAAAAACAGTGGGAGCTATAAATCATCCTGGGTGGAGGAGGATTTTTTAAAAGAGAGATATTAAAGCCCAAAGCAGAGAGAGCTGTGGCCTTGGTCTTGCTGCGAGCCCAAGCTGGACATAGGGAGCAGGGATGGAGAACAACAGAGGCCTGCATGGGTAATTACACCAAACTGGCTGAAAGCACGTTGCTAACCTCAGAGCTTCCAGAAAAAGGAAGGGAGGAAGTTAGGGGGTTTGGAGATGGAGGAGATTTCACTCCAGACTCTGGAACCTCCATTAGGAGAGGGTCTGTGTTCCAACAGTGGTATCCTGCTGTTGGGCTGGCTCAGGACACACCAAAGCAGAAGCCCTCTATCTTCTGAATTTCTCAGTGGTCCTCACCCTTCTCCCTTCAAACTCTCGGTGCTCAGGAATTTTCTCTGATCAAAGACGATCCCACAGGTTCTATAGTTTCATTCCAAGGCATGATCTGAACTCCCTCTAGTTTTCCCATCTGCTTCCAGGAGAGCATTCGTTACCTGCCATTTAAATTGTAAACATAAATATGAAAGTTAGTCGCTCAGTCATGTCCAACTCTTTGTGATCCCATGGACTGTAGCCCGCCAGGCTCCTCTGTCCATGGAATTTACCAGGCAAGAATACTGGTGTTGGTTGCCATTTCCTTCTCCTGGGGATCTTCCAGACCCAGAGATGGAACCCAGGTCTCTTGTATCGCAGGCAGATTCTTTACCATTGGAACCACCAGGGAAACCCTTTAAAGGTAAAATCAGCATTAAAGAATGGGTTCTCTGGCCCTGAGGTATCAGTGCTTTCATTTCATGGTGGTTAGAGACAGCTTTGCTTTGTCTCTTGTGACCTTCTGGGAGCCCCTTTAATGATGCAACTCAGATGATGAGCAATCCACCCGGTAAGCTGCTCATAGCTGCTCTATCTGCCTCCTTCATCACTGCCAGCTGCCCCAGCAAACCCACCCCTACCCAGCCTCAAGCCTGCCTTCTGTCTTTACCTGGCTGTCCTTAATTCTTCTGATGTCAACGTGGCCCCTGCTTTTGACTCTGTCCTTGCCCTCTCTCCCCCTGCCCTGGGATCTTCCTGGCCAGGACTCTAACTTCCTCTAAGCCTCTTTTTCCTCCCCATCATGGCAGAAGCTTCCGGCCAGCCTGTGACAATGTCCCCACCCTGCCACCCTGTGGGCAGGACTCCAGTAGCCACACCAAGTCTGGGTCCATGCCCAGACAGCGGAGGAGTAGGTGTGCTCCAGTCTGTTTCACTGAAGCAGTTTCTTGAGCCATTTGTGGCCCAGAGTCGTGGTTTTCAGATTTCTTTGACACATGGGAGCCTCTCTTTCAGTGAAATTTGGTGTGGAAGGCTTCCTTTGTGCTAGAAGGTACTGATCTGCAATACTTAAAGTGGGGGGGCCAGAGTCTCACCTGCTCCCCCAATCTCTCCCATGAGAGAGAGCCACCACGGCCATGAGAAGCACGCTTGGTGGGGTCTCAAACTTTTATCACATTGCACATCTTCCTTACCCAACCCCACCCACTTCTGTGCATCAGCTGCCCATGCACACTAGTGATTTCTAAACTCCCTTCTCCTGATCTTTTCCTGAACTTCCATTTGCACATTTCCAGAAAGGCTACCCAATCCAGTATTCTGGTCTAGAGAATTCCATGGACTGTATAGTCCATTGGGTTGCAAAGAGTCAGACATGACCGAGCAACTTTCACACACAGTCCCCTGCTAGAATTTACAACATGTATGCAGTGACATCTAATTATCCTCCTGGCATGCCCACCCTCACCCCATTTATCTGTTCTGTTTCTTACTTCCCATGTACACTGATAGGATTTCAAGAAAATTTGAAGTTACCTCTGGAGTCTTTCTGTAATCTCAACTCCTGCACGCCCCACCAGCCACCCTTCCTAGTATTCATTTCAGTTCAGTTCAGTCGCTCAGTTGTGTCTGACTCTTTGCAACCCCATGAATCACAGCACGCCAGGCCTCCCTGTCCATCACCAACTCGCAGAGTTCACTCAGACTCGCATCCATCGAGTCAGTGATGCCATCCAGCCATCTCATCCTCTGTCGTCCCCTTCTTCTCCTGCCCGCAATCCCTCCCAGCATCAGGGTCTTTTCCATTGAGTCAACTACAAGAGGTAGCAAAGTATTGGAGTTTCAGCTTTAGCATCATTCCTTCCAAAGAAATCCCAGGGTTGATCTCCTTCAGAATGGACTGGTTGGATCTCCTTGCAGTCCAACGGACTCTCAAGAGTCTTCTCTAGCACCACAGTTCAAAAGCATCAATTCTTCAGCACTCAGCTTTCTTCACAGTCCAACTCTCATATCCATACATGACCACTGGAAAAACCATAATCTTGACTAGACGGACCTTTGTTGGCAAAATACTGTCTCTGCTTTTTAATATACTATCTAGGTTGGTCATAACTTTCCTTCCAAGGAGTAAGCGTCTTTTAATTTCATGGCTGCAATCACCATCTGCAGTGATTTTGGAGCCCCCAAAAATAAAGTCTGACACTGTTTCCACTGTTTCCCCATCTATTTCCCATGAAGTGATGGGACCAAATGCCATGATCTTTGAATGCTGAGCTTTAAGCCAACTTTTTCACTCTCCTCTTTCACTTTCATCAGGAGGCTTTTTAGCTCCTCTTCACTTTCTGCCATAAGGGTGGTGTCATCTGCATATCTGAGGTGATTGATATTTCTCCTGGCAGTCTTGATTACAGCTTGTGCTTCTTTCAGCCCAGCATTTCTCGTGATGTACTCTGCATAGAAGTTAAATAAGCAGGGTGACAATATACAGCCTTGACACACTCCTTTTCCTATGTGGAACCAGTCTGTTGTTCCATGTCCAGTTCTAACTGTGGCTTCCTGACCTGCATATAGGTTTCTCAAGAGGCAGGTCAGGTGATCTTGTATTCCCATCTCTCTCAGAATTTTCCACAGTTTATTGTGATCCACACAGTCAAAGGCTTTGGCATAGTCAATAAAGCAGAAATAGATGTTTTTCTGGAACTCTCTTGCTTTTTCCATGATTTTGGAAATTTGCATTTCTGGTTCCTCTGCCTTTTCTAAAAACAGCTTGAACATCTGGAAGTTCACAGTTCACGTATTGCTGAAGGCTGACTTGGAGAATTTTGAGCATTACTTAACTAGCGTGTGAGATGAGTGCAATTGTGTGGTAGTCAGCATTCTTTGGCATTGCCTTTCTTTGGAATTGGAATGAAAACTGACCTTTTCCAGTCCTGTGGACACTGCTGAGTTTTCCAAATTTGCTGGCATATTGAGTGCAGCACTTTCACAGCATCATCTTTCAGGATTTGAAATAGCTCAACTGGAATTCCATCACCTTTACTAGCTTTGTTTGTAGTGATGCTTTCTAATGCCCACTTGACTTCACATTCCAGGATGTCTGGCTCTAGGTGAGTGATCACACCATCATGATTATCTTGGTTGTGAAGACCTTTTTTGTACAGTTCTTCTGTGTATTCTTGCTGCCTCTTCTTAATATCTTCTGCTTCTGTTAGGTCCATACCATTTCTGTCCTTTATCGAGCCCATCTTTGCATGAAATGTTCTGGTATCTCTAATTTTCTTGAAGAGATCTCTAGTCTTTCCCATTCTGTTGTTTTCCTCTATTTTTTTGCATTGATTGCTGAGGAAAGCTTTCTTATCTCTTGTTGCTATTCTTTGGAACTCTGCATTTGGATGCTTATATCTTTCCTTTTCTTTTTTGCTTTTTGCTCTGAAATCTCTCTTGGATCTACAGCCTATTCTCTGTCCTAAAAGCCTGGCCTGGGCTTTTATCACCTTGTGCAGGGATCATGGCATCGATATCCTGACTTAATACCTGCCCTGAGCCATTGCTGACTCCTCAGCACAGAGGAAGCCTTCCAGAGAAGTGAGGTGTGGATCCCCCATGGAAAAATGAGTTGGATATTCTAGGACTTCCTTTGGTCAATAATCACCATCTCACTATATTCTGAGAGTATGTTCTTGAGCATGAAGCTCATTGGAGAAAGTTTCTCATGGAAATGTCCACTGTTGTGCTATACTGCACTTAGTCACTCAGTTGTGTCCTACTCTTTGCAACCCCGTGGACTGTAGCCCGCCAGGCTCCTCTGTCCATGAAATTCTCCAGGCAAGAATACTGGAGTGGGTTGCCATGCCCTCCTCCAGGAGATCTTTCCAACCCAGGGATCAAACCCAGGTCTCCTGCATTGCAGGCGGATTCTTTACCGTCTGAGCCACCAGGGAAGCCTAAGAATACTAGAGTGGGTAGCCTATCCCTTCTCCAGGGAGGATCTTAGGAATCAAACTGGGATTTCCTGCATTGCAGGTGGTTTCTTTACCAGCTGAGCTACCAGAGAAGCCCAGGGTTCATTGAAGGAAATGCAAACACAGTCCATTCACTGACCTGCCTTCTGTGTCTCCTTTTCAGTGAGAAGCACTTCCTCCTTATGCACAGTGATGGTTGTTAAACAGCTGATCCTGTGAGCAAGAAATCCCACGGACATCCCACCATCAGTGCCTATCTTCCTGAGTTTCTCAATGTGCTTTGCGATTCACCTACTGTAAGAAAAAGCTAACATAAGAAATGGTTGTTCTGCCTCCCATAGGAAGGGTTCTTATTATAATGGAAAAGTTATTTTCACTTTTGTGGTTTCTTAAGGGTTCTCTAATTGGGTAACCCCCTGCTAACCCCTGGTGATGGCAGTTTCTATAGTGACATCTTTGTTCCACTCCTTGCACACTGAGGCCAGGGTCAAGTAATTCAAGCCAGGGCAGAACATGAGATAACAGAGCTCCAGAATTCACTGGTACTGAAAAGGCAGTGACCCCTGATGTTCAGTGGAGTTCTCACCCATTGAAGCTTTCTTTCACCTGCACAGAACATATGGGGTGTGTGTTATACCCCTGCTCAGTCTAGCCTGGAAGTGGGCTGACTTGATCTGTTGGACTTCAAGGCCTTGAGCTTGATTGGCTTTGGAAGTCATTCACATTTTACCTACACTTCGATAATAAGTTATATAAGCACACAAGTTTTCATGTTTTTCATTTTGAAAAAATGGAAACTATGGGAAAATATGAAGGATAACATAACAAAACTGTTGTATCTACCATTTAGAAATATTAACTTTTCAAAATTTGTCTTATTTGCAATGATTTTTAAGGAAGCAATGCATTCACAATAAGATTAAAATCCTCTTTAAATTTCAATCCTTGGCCCATATCCATTCCTAGCCCCTCCCCAAGGGGCCACCGCCTGCATAAGATGTGTATCCATGCCACCCACTCACTTCTTTTATTTCCTTCTACCAATAAGAAATTTATGTATTGTACTCTTTCAGTGACAATACAGTTTTAATATGCTTATATGTGTATATATGTATGGGCTTCCCAGGTGGAGCTAGTGGAAAAGAACCTGCAAGCCAGTGTGGGAGATGTAAGAGACTTGGGTTTGATCCCTGGGTTGGAAAGATCCCCTGGAGGAGGGCATGGCAATTCACTCCAGTGTTCTTGCCTAAAGAATCCCATGGACAGAGGAGCCTGGTGGGCTACAGTCCGTAGGGTTGCAAAGTGTCGGACACAACTGAAGTGACTTAGCATAGAACATATATATGTATACATAATTATATGTATATTTTCTCCCCAAACCTAAAGCTTATCAGTGTCTAAATCATCCCTAACAGGGAAGTGCTACTTTCAGACTTTCTCCTTCTCTCAACACCATGCTATCACCCACATCTTAGTTCAAGTTTATTTTAATTATATCAGCATTTCTCTCCTTTCTTCTTTTTCTTTTTTTCTGTATGTCTTTCTGTAACTTCTCTTATATTTGTTTATCAAAAGTTATTTAATTAGATTGTCTCATGATTACCCTTTGCAACGTATTCCGTCATTATGGATTTAGTTTTCTGGTGAAGTTACATGCTTTACTGTTTTTTTCAGAAAACATTTGCGAGAGAGTATTTTTTATGTTCTTATGTCTATGAAAATGCTTTCATATTGTCCTCATTCTTAAAGGATAGTTAGAGTGGGCAACAAATTTCCAGTTAATAGGAATTTTTAAAATTTGCTCTTTTTTTTATTGGGGTATAGTTGCTTTACAATGAGTAATTTTACTTCAGTTCTTTAAGATATTATTAATATCTTACTAATAAAAGCTTTTTTTAATTGCTCATGAGGAGTCTGCTATTGGTAGTTCTTTTGTGGGCAAATGTTTTTTATCTCATAGCTTCTAGTGTTTTCTCTTTCTGCTCAAACTTCTGTAGTTTTAATATGTGTAGATAGCTATTTTGAGTTTATTAACTCCTAGTGTGTATTTTTATTCTGACTCACATCATTCTTTTCCCCAGAAATTTCTCAGTTTTAAAATTTGTATATTTTCTCTCCCTTATTCTTTTGATACTTTCTTTTCATTTTGGAAAACTATTAAGTAAATTCTCAGCCTATTCTCCATGTGTTTTACATAATTTTTTCATCATTCCTATGCCTTTATCTCCCTGACCTGTGTTCTGGGATGTTTTCTCAGTTCTGAATTCTAATTCACTGAATTTTGTTGTAGATGGGTTCATGAATTAATGCATCTGTATTTTTCTTACAAAGCAAAGATTATTTCTTGCATTTTTTTTTGCCTTTGAGTACAAGTGTTTCTTTTTTCTCTTTTTTAAATAATTTAATATTTTTCTAAAACATCAATACTTTTGGTAGAGGAGGCATTTCTATACATTAGAAACAGAAGGGAGGGAGTTTATTATATACTTGATCCACAATCTTGGGGATACTTTTTTGGATTATAGTACATTTTATCCTTTCCCAAATTGTTACATCTAATATTGTTACAATGATCATACTTTCCAAACTAAATATCAAGTTTCATGATCTGAAAAGGGGATTGTTTTATAAGTTGTCAATTTATTTAAATGAAAACTCTGACAAAGTATACAAACAAATTACACTTAATCATGTGTTGAAATAATAAAGTTATAGGAACTGTAATAATCACACTAAAATCCAGACTGAAAAAGACACTATGAGTAAACATTTTTGAATCTATGTCTATGACTCAAGCAGCTACAAGACTTAGGAGATTCTTTCTCGTTCTGTTAAGTCTAGTGATGTAGGAAGCACAGATGAAATGAATATGCGCTAAGTGGACGTATTTTGTAGGATTTCTTTTAACGATCTCAAAGTAAACTGTTTCTTATGATTTGCTTCTTTCTGATCAAAGTAAGGTCTAGCAAAACATCCCAGTTGTTTGAAATTCTTCTCCTGTCTGATGGCGATTATAATGGCAGATTTTGTTTGTATCTGAGAACTGATCACATTTACAAACATAGGACTCATGTATGTGAAATTCATTAAAAGAAAGTTTATAAAACATTTTGTCATCATCTCAAAATCCTTTTTATATTATTATCAAGGCTGGAAGTTAGTAATATAAATAGTTAACCAAAAGAGAAGTAAACCTTATTTTTTTTTTTAAATGGGGAGAGGGATCAGGTTTTCTTCCTACTTTCAATATTCATATTTGAAAAGTTTTGGTTATGAAGACAGGGCATTATATTACACTTAAGAGCAAATATCATCTATAAATCTTCCTATGTCTTCTTGGTTATTAATTAATGTGCTAATGATGCCAAGAAATTTCTTAGCTGGAACTTGCAATTTAAAGTAGCTCTTCTGAAAAAAAAAAAAAAAAATCCTTGGCCAGATTCCCTTTATAGACCTAAAGACTTTAATACTTACTATATAATGCATGATTTGTCCTCATTTTTGGAAAGCTAATGAAATTAGTAATATGTGACTCATGTCAGTTATGCAGAAGGAAATCACAACACAATCTATGCATACCTTTTCAAAAATTACAAACCAACAGAACAGTATATGCAATGTTCTTAAAGTTCCTGGGAAAACGAGGTTTTTCAAAATTAAAATTATTTAATGCTTAGCATTGTTATAAATGAGGCAAACTTGCTTCAAATGATATGTTGGAGTTATAATTGGCAAACTTTAATCCTGTGTATCCTAGCAGAGTCATGGGAGGGCTCATAACACCGCCCCCCACCCCATGTGCTGCTGCTTGGTGCTGCTTAGTCACTCAGTTGCAGGAACTCTTTGGGGTCCCAAGGACTGTAGCCCACCAGGCTTCTCTGTCCATGGAATTTTCCAGGCAAGAATACTGGAGTGAGCTGCCGTTTCCTCCTCCAGGGCATCTTCCTGACCCAGGAGTTAAACCAGTGTCTCTTGCATCTCCTGCATTGGCAGGCAGATTCTTTACCACTGCACCATCTCACATGCGTGCTAAGTCACTCAGTCACTTTGCGGTCCTATGGACTGTATCTCACCAGGCTCCTCTGTCCAAGGAATTCTCCAGGCAAGAATCCTAGAATGGGTTACCTTGCCCTCCTCCAGGTTATATTCCCAACCCAGGGATTGAACCCAGCGTCTAAGTCTCCTGCATTGGCAGGCAAGTTCTTTACCACTAGTGCCACCTGGTAAACACCACCTGGGAAGCCCCAAAGTAATGAGCTGGTTTCAGGTAAAACTCTCTATAGGACTCCTTGGAAAAAGATGAGTTTGAGCTAGAGTTCAGCTTAGCCACTTGAAACAAAAAGAAAACTCATAAGCAGAGCGTGACAGCGGTGTGGGGAAGGTCTAAATCCTTCTCTTTACTTTCAAGGTAGAGAATTAATGGGCTGTTGAGCAGTCACTTTAAAAGAATTAAAATTAGACCTAGAGAAGAAAGAAGGACTCTTTGCTGATACTGACAGTCACCTACATCACTTGTCTCTGGGATTTAACACTAGTACATATTGGTCACTAACGGGGTGGTTAGACCTCTGCTCACCTCTCACAGAGTTCTCGAGTTTCTACACTGAAAATTTACTTGGATGCTCTTTTATTTCCAGATTCCCACCCTGGAATATTTAGGATAAACACCCAGGAATATACCATTTCTTCTGGTATGTTTGTACTTTCCTCTTTTTATCTTAACCATAAAAGTTTGTTAAATGAAAGTAAGCTAAACATTTATAAACCTTGGAGAAAAATAGTGCCTTGAAATACATGGAGTAATAATCTTTTAAGACTATTTAGTGTTTTCTGTACATAACTCTATATACCTTCGCAAAATTTTTTTGATCTTGAAATTAAGAAGTTTCATTTCCTTTGCCTTCAGGGAAAGAAGTAGAAGTTTCCAGAAAGAAACAATTTCTAAGAGAGATACCAGCAGTCAGAAGAGCTAGATACTGAAACTGAGTTTCAAACCCTCTGGTGATGATGCTATTTCCAGTATAGGAAAGCAGAATAAATTTAAGAGTGTTTGGTGTGAAAAGTAGGCACACAGAAAATTAAAATTTCTTGGAGGAAAAAAGTTACAAAAATTGACTAGAGTTGAAGCATGTAGCTTGACAATTATGTGCATACCAAAAGCTCCTGACCTGAGGTTTATAGTATTTTTCATCTAAATGGAATTTCCCTCACTTCACTGTAAAACCAGATTTGAACTTCCTAGATGCATATTTTTAATGTTTTCAGAAACACCGGGGTCGGTGCAAACTGATAGCTTTGTGCGGCTGGTCCGGGACACAGCTGAATAACCAAGGTACTACTTCTTCCTGCTCGTTAACCCCTCTCCGTGGTCTGGGTGGGGGTGCTTCGGAGAAGGGGGCATGAGAGACCAGCAGCCTTAGGGTTTAACCCAACACCCTCCCCGCTCCAGGGCCTCTGGACCCCCACCTCCCGCAGAATACTACCTTCATTTATTAAATATGTGCCTGGAAAGTTTCCCCAGGAGCCACATTCACTCCTGTCCACGTTTTATAGTGGTGGGTGTAGGGATGCAGAGGAATTCGCCAGAGACCCACCTGAATGAGGACTTTGAAAAACATCTCCAGACTTCCATCTCATTTTTAAACGTAGATTTTGGGAATGAGGGTGAAGCATTAGGAAAGCAACAGGATTAACCAAATTCACTGCTCTCTTGTTCCTTGTGTTTATTACACTTAAGGGTGTTTTGTCTCATTAAGAACCTGGCTGAGCCACCTACCCCAACAGTCCCATGTTCCCGACAGGAGTAATGTGTTCTATTTAAATTTTTGGCTCATTTGTTTAAAATGTTTTTTCAGCAGCACAAAAAGGAGCATCAAATCACCTCCCTCAGGAACGAGGGAACTGGCTTGGGGAGAAACTGTGCTGAGAGTACCTTTGTTTGCAGTGTGCGAGAGTCCATAGAGCCTGCTCTCTACCAATCATTGCACTGATGTGCACAGCCCTGCCCAGTGTGTATCAGTATTGCCCTCTTTTTCCATCTCCTACTGCTTAGCCTGCAGCAATCAGCCAAGGACCACAACCAAAAACAAAGCAGCCTAACACTGAAATGTAGAACTCCTTCTCAGACAACACATAAGACAGGAGAAGAGGGTGGGAGAGGAAGCAGGACATGGGACTCTGAATTTGAGAGGCCATGCTTTACATATCCTGTTGCATGGCTCAGTTCAGCCAGCTTTGGGCTCCTTTGGTCCTGAGAAGGGGATTTATGCTTATTTCTCTGACTAGGTTGTGTGTGTGTGTGTGTGTGTGTGTGTGTGTGTGTGTGTGCGTGTGCATGCCAAGTTGTTCAGCTGTATCTGACTCTTTGTGACGCTATGGACTGTAGCCCGCCAGGCTCCTCCATCCATGGGATTCTCCAGGCAAGAATATTGGAGTGGGTTGCCATTTCCTTCTCCCGGGGATCTTCCTGACCCAGGGGTCGAACCCAGGTCTGCCACATTGCAGGCAGGCTCTTTACTATCCGAGCCACCAGGGAAGTCCCTAAGATCAGTTTAAATCAGCCCAAATCAAAGTGCTGGCAGGGCTGTACTCCCTCCAGAAGGTCTTGGGAGAGTCTGTACCTGTCACCTCTAACTTCTGGTTCTGCTAGCATTTCTCAACTTGCAGTCACATCACTGCAACCTCTGTCTCTATAGTCACGTACCTTTTCTCTTCCTTCTGAAGGCTCCTTAGGGCCCCTCTTATAACACTTGTGCTCATACTTAAGGCCCACCCAGATAATCCAGAATAAACTCTCCATTTTAAGATGCTTAACTTGATCATGTCAGCCTTGCCTTCTCTAACTAACACAGGGGTCAGGAGGTGGACTCTGGGTGGCCATTACTCAGATAAGTGACCATCAGACCCATTGTTTTCCTGGCCCTCAGATTTCAGGGAAGCCAACATATTCATCATTTTTTCTGGAGAAAAGTTTAATTGAAAGTAGTGACAAACCCAATTCAGCCATTGTAGTTCTCACCCAGATTGAAGCTTATGTTTTCTAATAATCTATAGTAGGATCTCTAAGACTAGGATTTTATAGGGACGGAGTGTGTTAATTACACTTAGTTAAAGTCTCCGTCTAATCTCCTGGGCATGCAGCACTACACAGTGAACTTCAAAAGATTCAGAATTACAAGATGTTTCTTACTGTCTGGAACTTAGGCTGCTCATGGTATGAATTTGTGTCTATGAGACAGAATCTCATGGGGACAGGTAAGTGACAAAGGGAAACAAGAGTTGGTACTAGGGGGCAGGTAACAGACAGGTAAGTGACAAGGGGAAACAACAAGAGGTGGTATTGGTGCATCTTCCAGGAAAGTTCATGACCATTTCTCCCTCCCAAGACTGACTTAGAGGCTCCTCACCACACTCTTGAGTGTCTAGTTTTGCGTTTCCATCTTCATCCTTCTCCCATCCTTTCTAATGGTCTGTTTACCTGACTGTCTCCCTAACTGGACTGAAGACAAGGGCTTGTTCACCTGGAGACCCCCAGCAAGTAGCATGGCACTTGGCACATGGCAGAAGCTCAATAAATGTGTTGGCTTGAATGAATGAGTGGAGGGCAGTAAGTAGAACATTCTGGGCAGAAGGTTGGCTCAAGAAGATGCTCAGGGGTGGGGACAGGGCAACCTCATGCAAGTCTGTGAAGATCACCGGGAGGAAGGGGGGTGCCATGTGGCTGACTGAGCGTGCGGGTGGTTGGGTGGAAAGGAAGTGAGGGGACAGACGCTGCTCTGTTTTTGGCTCCTGGGGTCATTCTCAGCAGGAGTGGAGCCAGGGGGAGTGTGGGGGGGGGGGGCGGGTGGACGTTCCTGGAGGAGCACACCCTGCTGATGCAACAGGCAGTGGGGCAGAAGGGATGAGAGTCTGGGCCTCTCAGCTCAAGTCCTCAATCTGCCAGCTGTGTGAACTTGGGCGCATCACAGAGACCCTCTAAGCCACGGTTTTCTTGACAGTAAAGGATAACGCCAATGACCGTGACCCGTGGATAAAGAATGCAGGTCATGGAACAGCAGAGTGCCTGGGATGCAGGCAGGGCTATGTAACCAGGAGGCTGAATCTCGTCCGGGAAGGTCCTCGCTGAGATCCTGTTCACACCATGTGGTCAGCAGTTCTGACTGGCGCTGCAATCTAAGCCTTCTCTGGATACCTAGGAACTTGTGGGACGGTCAGCTTCCAGAGAGGCCTTGAGGAGAAACCCAGGGGCTGTCAAGGGCAAATCTTGACATCTCTCAGACTTCTGTGTGGGCATTCACAGCAATCAGCTGTGTCTGAGGTCCAAGTATCAGCCCTGGGTCCACAGTCGACCTCCAGCTTGCAAAGCACTTGCCTTCTTGCAGGCTTGAGAAACTGAGGGCAGAGGCGCTGGGAGCTTTGAAGCACCCTAGCTCAAAAACGGGGCCAAATGAGACAAGCATTAGTGCCTGTCTGATTTTCAAGCTAGATGAGATCTTTGGACGTACCTTTCAAAGAGATTAAACTAGGAATCAGAGCTAGTGGGCCCCTTCAGTGTTAATTGGAATCAATTATAAATATCAACACAGAAGCCCCTCCCTGCTGTTTCTTTTGATATCTATCACACATGCTGAAGAACAGAACTTAAATACAAATTTTGGAGAAATGCCGGATGTTTAAAAGGTCTTCATCTTCATGGTGAGGGGCCCTCCGTGGGTTTCCTCCTCCCCCGCAGGGTGGAAGGTCAGGAGGAGCCAGTGCATTTCCAATGACTTGATGGACCGGGTAAAACCCATTTACCAGCTGGAATATTTTTGACTAGATGAGGTCCTCATCAGAGTTCTAATTAAAAATCAATGTGATATATAATTAAATTCTAGTGATCACATATGCACCAGCCCGTCTCTGTAGCTTTTAGCCCGAGGCAGAGGAAAAGCGCTATTATTGATCAAGCCAGGAGCCCTCTGAGGTTGTCAATACACAATGTCTCCACTGAGGGAGGGCCCGGTGGCTTCTCGGAGCCTGAAGGACACGCCACTGACTCCAGCTCAGGGACCCGATCATCCTGCCCAGATTGTTTAAATGCTTTGTGCAGAGGGTGGGCCCAGTCTGCAGACTCCACCCCGCCCTCCTGCTCTCCAGGCAGTGAGCACCTCAGGGGAGGCTCTAGAAAGAGGACACTGACAGTGTCCAGACTCACGCTACCTTTGAGGCTTCCCTCCCCCCAGCCTCCCCCATGGGCAAGCTGCCTTTAGACAAGGTCTGTCAGGGACACAGCGGCAGTGAAGTCTGGAGACTGAGGATCCCCTTGGCCCCAGCGTTCTCTGAAGGCTCTAGTGGCCTCCTTTGAACCTGGTCCTCCAATCCACCCCACCCTTTATGTGGAAAAGTATTACTGATAGTTTACAGTTTCTTTAGATGCAAAGACATCGGTGTTGCTTGGCAGGCACTCAGGGCCACCTGTCAGTTTCACAGCAAAAGCTCCCATGTGTAAAGCCTCTCGTCCTTCGCAGAAGACCTCCACGTTGTCTTTGTGTCCCCCCAAACTGGTCCTATCACAATATGGCCGTGTGAGGCCCAGAAAGGCTGTTTCCATGCCCACCTTGCACAGGGGCACTTCCTCCTTCAAGGATCTTGCCAGGCCCATCCAACCTGATGGACTTTCAAAGTGAAGGTCAGGGTGCCCCCTCCCCCACCCAGCCAACACCACCCACCCCAACTGCTCCTGCCCTGTGCCCTGCGCCCCCAACAGGGCTGCCAGCTCTCTGGAAGTTTCTCTCTGTCTCTCTTGTTTTAAGCTGAATTTAGTCAGTATATGTACATATATATATATTTTTTTTAATTAATTAACTTTTGACTTCTTTGCTGCTCAGGGGCTTTCTGTAGTTGTGGTGAGTGGAGGCTACTCTCTAGTTGTGCTACGCGGGCTTCTTATTGCTGTGGCTTCTCTTGTTGTGGAGCAGAGGCTCTGGGGCCCTTGGGCTCAGTAGTTGCAGCTGCTGCTGCTGCTAAGTCACTTCAGTTGTGTCCGACTCTTCACGACCCCATGGACTGCAGCCTGCCAGGCTCCTCCGTCCATGGGGTTTTCCAGGCAAGAGTACTGGAGTGAGGTGCCATTGCTTTCTCCCATTAGTTGTAGCGCAGAGGCTTAATTACCCAGAGGCATGCAGAATCTTCCTGGAGCAGGGATTGAGGCCGAGCCCTTTGCATTGGCAAATGGATTCTTAACCACTGGACCACCAGGGAATATCCAGTCTGTATGTTTTTTTAATTAAAGATTCTTCCCCTTTATTCTCTTTAGATTTTTATTATATAAATATTAATATATTTTTGTTTTAAGATATGGGTGAGAACGTAGAGCAGAACACCAAAGGGCCCATCCATGGCTGGGAACCCATTTGTCCACACTGCCCCTCCCCCAAGCTCCCTGCTTCCCTGCTCCTCCTTCTTTCTTAACTCTCCTTCTCCTTCCCCTAGTCTCTCTCTCCCTCTCTCTCTCTCCCTGTGTATTTAAATAAAATAACACATTGATACTATTTTACCCACAGAAAAGAGGAGTCTTAGAAGCCCAGCTTGGTGGCAAGCAGGAATTTTGTCAAGTCCTTTGGTTTACGTGAAGGAAAGTCATTGACGGCCTTTGATCTCAGCTTCTCACACAGTGTGGGGCTGCGGCTGCGGCTGGGAAGAAAGTGAGTGTGACACAGATGAACAGCTCTCATCATCATCAAAAGAGAAGTGTGAGGTTCACCAGCCCAGGCTTCTTAAAAAAAAAAAAAAAAGTGTTTGTCTGGGCCAGGTCTTAGTTGCGATACATGAGGTGTTCTTTGCAGCATGCAGGATCTGTAGTTGTGACATGCAGGGTCTAGTTCCATGCCCAGGGATTGAGCCTGGGCCACCTGCACTGGGAGCACAGAGGCTTAGCCCCTGGACCACCAAGGAAGTTCACCAGCCCAGGCTTCCTGCAGAGATGGGGGAGCATGACCAAGAGCGCCCCCGAGTCACCACTGATTTCTCTTTCTCTCTCATTCTGTATGTAGTCCCCCAACAGACCTTAGGTCTGTCATCAAAATATATCTAAAATCTGACCCTGACCATCTGCCCAGCCAACACCCTGGTCCCAAGCTATGAGCATCTCTCTCCTGGGTTATTGCAACAGCCTTGATGTAAATTACAAGAGCCAATTACATTTCCAGGAACTTTGCAAGGTTTTCTTAAAGTACAACCATGATTTAAAATTAAATAATGTGCATTGGTGGATGGTGGATGAATGGGTAAAGAAAATATACCGATGTCTATATCCATATGCACAATGGAATATTATTCAACCATAAAAAGGAACTCCTGTCATTTGCAACAACACAGAGGGCATTATGCTAAGTGGAACAAATCAGACAGAGATGACAAATGCTGTATGATCTGACTTATATGCAATCTTACTTATACCTTTGAACTCACAGAAATAGACAGTAGATTGGTGGTTGCCAGAGACTGGGACTGGGGAGTGTCAAAGGGTACAAGCTTCCGGTTACAAGGGGAACACGTTCTGAGGTCAGACATACCGCATAGTGACGATATTTAGCTATATTGTATTGTATATACTGTCTGCTGTGCTGTGCTCAGTCACCCCAGTTGTGTCCAACTCTTTGCAGCCCTATGGACTGTAGCCCACCAGGTTCCTTTCTCCGTGGCATTCTCCAGGCAAGAATACTGGAGTGGGTTGCCATGCCCTTCTCCACTCTACCTGAAAGTTGCTAAGAGAGTAGATCTTAAAGGTTCTCACCATAATAACAACAATAAAGTGGTCATGATGTGAGATGAAAGGTGTGTTAACTAGCTTTATTGCAAGAATCACTTTACAGTTACATACATGTATCAAGTTATCACATCGTACAGCTTAAATGTACACAATGTTCTATGTCAGTAAAGCTGGAAAAATTAGATAATATAAAATTCCTATTAAATTATAGAAACCGAGATAATACATATCTGAAAGTCATCACTTCCTGCCTTTGCTTCTTTTCTTTATTATCCACACCTTTGAGGTTGCTATTGTCTGCAGTGATTGTCCAGTGGAAACGCCATATAATGATGACCATTCAGCATTGCTCCCCAGGTGTGTTCTCAGTTGTATGAGTAGCTTGAAACCAGCTATGACGGGAGCATAGACACCATACAGATTGGAAAATTCTACAAATCAGTGGAGATCAACACTTTATGAACACTCACTGTCACGTTTCCCTCTGAAGGAACCAAAGTCCTCATCTTCTGATGAAAGAGCTCATCAGACCAGAAGTCACTGCACACTTTCCAACCTATTTCTCTAACTTGACTCAGTTTATCCTGGTTCAACACCACTGTTATATGCCCAGCTACTCTCCCCCATTTTCAAAGTCATCCTTCCACAGATTGGCACAGTCTTAACACTAACTGGTCCTATGTCTTTGATGGCGCTCTGTAAGTTCTTGGGGCGGAGCCGGTACACGTTAGGTGCTCAATAGTGATTAGCAATTGATTCAGGACTAGGAATCTGCCCAGGAGAGGAAAGTGTTGCCAATGGTAGTGGAAATAGCTGTTACATAACATTATCATCAGACTTATTTTATTATCTGATGGAGTTAATATTTCCATATGCTTTGTCCTCCATTTTACACATTCCTATCCCAACCCACGAGGTGAGGAGTACCGGCTTCACTCTACAGACGAGGAAGTTGGGAAACTTGCCAGACTCACACGGTTGATAGGAGGCAGAGCAGAGACTTAAGTCTGTCCTCTTTCTGAAGGGAGGACTTTCAGCAGACATTATTGGAAGTAAATGTCTGAGATCTCTGTGGAGAGTTGAATTTTCTTGGGAACTGACACTACTGGAGACTGTTTGGTGTGGTCCCACAGAGGCCCCACCGTGGAGTATCCTTGTTCTCCAGATAGACAGTGACAGGAGATATAATGGCAAGGTCCCCCCCACCCAAGGCTTTCTATGCTCCAGACCTTTGTAACGAGGGGTCAGTGCTGTTCTGTTGGGCCGGCCCTTGGCTTCTTGGTGGAGGGGGAGTTTCAAGTTGCGGGCAAGTGGTGCCAAGGTAATCACAGTCTTTCACACCATGGGAGGCTGTGATAAGATGCTCCCCAACTGGAATGGGGACTCCTGGGGACTCAAGGGGTATTGACTAAAACATGGGCTCAGATGACCCTTGTCCCTAGGGCCCACGTGAGTTATGCCGAGGCACTCGTGCTGGCCTCAGAATCAAGTCAACCCAAATCCACGTCAGCTCATCTGATAGATTTGGATCATGTATGAGGAGTGCAGCTAAGGTCCCAGCTGTCGTGATTACACGGGCTTACCTTTGGCCCTTGGCTTCGGCTCTGCCCTTTTTTTATTGTCCTGAGGCCAGTGGTCTTGCTTCCCTCACCATCAGTTTCTTCTGTTTCCCCGTGGGGATAAAGCTGGGAGTCAGTGAGACACAGTGTGTAAGGACCCGGCTCTGGGCCTGGATCGTGGGCAGAGACGTCACATACAGGTTTTCTTCCATGATGACCGTTCAGGCCCTTCATCAGGGCTCTGCTGGCTCCTCCTGGTGCCGTTCTTCCTGCCAGGTTCAGACTGGGCTTCTTGCAGTGGCTGGGGAGTATGCTCTGAAGCTTTCCATTGGCCCCTGCAGGTCTGGAGCTCGTGTGTGTGTGTGTGTGTGTGTGTTTGTGTGTGTGTGTTACAGGGTGTGCCCGACATGCCTTTGTGCTAAAAGCTCTATAAATACAAGGAGCAGACCTGGGCGTGGTGCTTCCAGAACACTCCCAACTTTAGCCATCATCAAGGGCTCAGGTCAGAGACAAGTTGGAAATGGAGGCCGTTTGCCAGTCAACTATCCCCCAAAGCAGAGGTGGCTTTTCTTTCTCAGTGTCCACATCTTGACTCACTTGTCTTAATGGCATGAGGCCCCTCTTGCCTTTCTTGTGTCTCCAGAGCTGCGCAATTTGTTTTCAAGCATCTTTTAGAAGAACTGCCAGTTCCATATCCTGTCTGCCCACCTCTACCCCACCCAATCCACCTGCCACCCAGCACCACCCAACAGCACCCCCTGGTGGCCAGCAGGGGGCTTCTCTGGCCCCTGGTTTCCACTGCCTTGGTCTTTTAGAAGGAACACACTCATTCCTTTGTTCATTCAATTTCTATTTATTGGTTAGCTGCTCTGCAACCTGAATAGACACTGGAGACACCAATAGGATAGATTCCTGCTCTAAGGAGTTATACCTCTGTCATGCAGTGAGGGAACAGATAGACACCTAAGTGATTATAATTTTAATGTGATTGGGCCATGATAGGGTGTCAGGCTATCTTGAAGCTAAGAAAGTTCAAGCTTCAGAGTCTGTCATTTACATGTGACCCTAACAAAGTGTTCATGTGGTCATAGATTTTTATAAAATTTGCAGAAATAGGCTATTTTAAGGGGTTTCCCAGGTGGCACTAGTGTTAAAATATCCGCCTGCCAATACAGGAGACATGAGACATGTGTTTGATCCCTGGGTCGGGAAGATTCCTTGGAGGAGGAAATGACAACCCACTCCAGTATCCCTTCCTGGAGATCCCATGGACAGAGGAGCATAGCATAGCAGTCCATAGGGTTGCAAAGAGTCGGACACGACTGAAGAGATTGAGCACGCAAGCTACTTTAAAGGGGCCAGTTAAAATGACTTTTCTTCCCCAGTGGCCTCCTCTCTGACTTATTTCTCGTTTTATCAGATGGCTTGGAAGCGGCCAAAGGCATTTTTGGAACTGGATAAGGGACAGTTGAGTTTGGGATACATTTTGTCTGGGTTTCGTGAGATGTTTTTGTGTGGTTATAGTTAGGTTATTCTTAGCCCTCTTCACGCGGGAATGCCTTCCAAAAACACTTCCATCACCCACGGCTATGACTCACCCACCCTGTGACGTAAAGCTTCACAATCAGAGCCCATATCACAATTTAAACATATCTCCCAGCTCCTGGCACCAGAACAGTGTGAGTAATGGGAGAGAAAAGTGGTTTAAATGGACAGAGCCGGAAGCTGGTCTGTGGAATGTTCTTCAGGTTATCAGACTGTTGTATTGTAAGCAGAAGGTCTGGTTACAGAAAAACTTGAGAGAGGTTTCCCCAGGCTTGATAGCAATCTTAGAATTTTATAGAACATTCCCAACACAGGTCTCTGAAAACGAAAGAAATGTTTGCAAACAATCTACAGCTTAAACCAAACTACCATCAACTACATTAGAGAAAAGATATTGGCTCTTCCTATTCTCTGTATAGACAATAGAAGATAGAAAAAATGTCTTTTCATAGAGAACAGGCTTGTGGTTGCGTGGGGGAAGGGGTGGAGGCATGGACTGGGAGTTTAGGATTAGCAGATGCAAACTGTAGTATATAAAATGGATAAACAACACGGTCCTACTGCACAGCACAGGGAACTATATTCAATATCCTGTGATGAACCATAATGAAAAGAATTTGATATATTTTTTCATATATAACTGTATTACTTTGCTGTCAGCAGAAATTAACATGACATTGTAAATCAACTATACTTCAATAAAGTGTTATTTAAAAATTGTCTTTCAAAGATCAGAGCAGGGAGCTGAAAACTAGAGGGGAGGAAAGTAATGTAGGGTATGTGAGGCAATCGCTATTATGAAAGAAGTGTCATATTTGTGGCATTCATCAGGCCTTGTAGGTACATAATCTACTATGATTGCTTTTCTCATGCTAAATTCATTTTCCTCTCATTCCTGATTTTCATTTTAAACTTTATATTCTTTTCTGCAAAAGAATAGTGCCTCCATCTCAGATCCTACAGAACTTGGAGCGGACTTTGGAAAAGATGCTAGGTTTGCCCAGGGGAAACCAGGGAGGGTTCCCAGGGCATCTGTTTGTGAACTAGAGTGGGATGAGGAGACCCCCAGGAGGAAGATCTGAGGTGAGAGGCCCGTGGGAGCATCTGTACAGCAAAGAGGGACACGGTGACTGTGGACGCAGGAGGTCAGGCAGGGAGACCCATGAGAGGGCTTAGGCAGGGGGCGGACAGATACTGATTCCTCTGACTTGCCTCTGCCTTTCTTACCTGCAGCTTGTGGTTCATTCCATCTTTCCCCATGCTTCTCATTTTTAGATATATATCCACTTTACTTTTCCTCCATTCCCTTGTTGTTTTTTAGTTACTAAGTCGTGTACAACTCTTTTGTGATGCCCTGGACTGTAGCCCGCCAGGCTCCTCTGTCCGTGGAATTGTCCAGGCAAGAATACTGGAGTGGGGTGCCATTTCGTTCTCCAGGGAATCTTCTCAACCCAAGAATTGAACCCATGTCTCCTGCATTGCAGGTGGTCTCCTGAAGTGAAGGCAAATTCTTTCCCGCTGAGTTACCAGAGATTGCATTGTGATATATAAGGAAATAATTATACAACACACCATAATGCAGAATCACTAGGAGCTCTGAACTTGTTTTCCTGCAACTTGATGGTCCCATCACCCACTGGGGATGATGGGAGAGTGATGGGGAGCTGTTGTAAAAAAAAAAAAAATGAAGCTTTGCTTAGTTGCCCGGCCCTCACTTCCTTGTGTGCGGCTTGGTTCCTAACAGTCACGGACCAGTATAGGTACCTGGCCCAGGGGGTTGTGCACCCCTGCCATACACCACAATTTGTTTATGCATTCATCCTTTGATAAACTTTTGAGCTGTTCTCACCTTTTGGCTTTTTTGAAAAGTGCTGCACAAACATGCATGTATGGTACTTGCATGGGGATCAATTTTCATCTCTTCTGGGTACTTACCTAGAAGGGACATTACCACCACATTTGTTTTCGATGCTTTGTTGTTCTTGGCTGGCATCTTGGTTTGCCATTTTAGTCCCCTGGATTCTTGGAGAAGGAAATGGCAACTCACTCCAGTATTCTTGCCTGGAGAATCCCAGGGACAGAGGAGCCTGGTGGGCTGCCGAATATGGGGTCGCACAAAGTCGGACACAACTGACGTGGTTTAGCAGCAGCAGCAGCCCCTGGCTTCTTCAGTGTTTCTGGTTCACTGTCTTTTCCTCCCTGGTGTCTAAGCTCATTGAAAGAAACAGTCACACAGCTCAAAAGAAATTTGATTTGAGGATATGGAGCCCCCTGACGTCCATCAGTTGTAGAAAATCTTAACCAAAAGAATCTGAAAAGTATGATGGGATCTGAGGAGAAGGAAAACCTCAACAAATGCAGTTGTAGGAAGCGACTTCTCATTAGTTTCATTTCCAGAGATATCACACTTGTGGTTGGCGGTTCCTGTTTCTATGCTGCTTGGTTTCCATCATACAAACCAAGTTTCACACAGATGGAGTCCCATTTCCCTTCCTTTCCAGATGATGATTTACTACTTGATTTACTGAGTTTGTGGCTTCCCTGGTGGCTCAGGCAGTAAAGAATCCACCTGCAATGCAAGAGACCCAGGTTCGATCTCTGGGTTGGGCAGATCCCCTAGAGAAGGAAATGTCTACCCACTCTGGTATTCTTGCCTGGAGAAGCCCATGGACAGAGAAGCCTGGCTGGCTACAGTCCATGGAGCTGCAAAGAATTGGATATGACTGAGCAACTAACACTTTAGTGAGTTTGCAAGGATAGATCTGATATGCTTTCGAAGATTCTTTCAACTTTGAAATCCTAAGATTCTAAATCTATTGCTGGGTTTGCCATCTGATTAGATATAAAGGTGGCACCATTCCTATCAACATCTTGACTCTGAGTCTAAGCATCAGAGATTTGTTGCATTATAAATTTGCTGATAAATATATTTCTGATTGTTAAAAGCGCATTCCCTTTCCTTCCCTTTGAACTGGTAAGTTGAACATATTTCATGTGGATTGTTTGGTAAAGAATGTCTCACTAGCGGGTCCTGGTTTTAACGAATAGAGGAAAGCCTGCAGTTGGAACTCCATGTAGTTTTTGCCAGATACTTTTTCATGTCTCTGAACAGAAAAAGTAAGATGTCTTTATAAAAGTTTTCCTAAAAGTCTCAAGAGACATTATTCTGTCTGTCAGGTACAACTGTACCATCTCATGTGACTGCCACAGCACTTTCATTCTCTGCTAACTTAATCTCAAAGACACTTGCTTTCTATGAAAAGTGAAAGTGTTAGCTGCTCAGTCATGTCTGACTCTTTGCGACCCCATGAACTATAACCCACCAGGCTCCACTGTCCATGGAATTCTCCAGGCAAGAATACTGGAGTGGGTAGCCATTCCCTTCTCCAGGGGACCTTCCTGACCCAGGGATCTAACCCGAATTTCCTGCATTGCATGCAGATTCTTTACTGACTGAGCAGGGGAGCCCACTTGCTTTTCTATAACTGACTTTATACATGTATTTATTGGGTTGGCCAAAAAGTTTGTTCAGGTTTTTACATAAGATCAAATAGAAAACCCAAATGAAATTTCTGGTCAACCTATATATTTGTATTTGCTTGTTGTAACTTCTTTTACTTTTTTTATTTGGATGGCATGTCCAAATCCATATTTTTAAGAAGCATGCTCAAGATCTGGGATGCTTGTTTTATTTGAGTAAGAGGTGAACATTTATGCATCTAGGCTTCTCCACATTGCTGTGTCACTTGTTAAGCCAGGTCTATTTTCCAAGTCTCTACCCATTTCCCCTTATCACCTCTGAAGTGAATCGGTTGTGCTTTGTTTCAATCTGTCTATGTATCCTGGCTGAGGTCACCTGCCTGCACTTTGTGACTCTTCCTTTTCACACCCATGTCCTCTGATTACAACTACTTGCAGACACTGTGCATCACTGATTCTTTCTTGCAGTGTTTCCATCACCTTTTGTGTTCTGACTCTCAAAGAGACTTACTCAAATCAAGTCTCTGGGATAAATGACATTAAGGCCTTAGTCATTTGAACATCTCCTGCCTATGTGTGTTTTCATGCATCAACGATGGCTGACTCATGGAGATACTGTTCTTACTGGGTCAATAGGCTCTCCACCTTCAGGGGTCATCTGGTCTACCAGGTAAGCCGTAGAGATGTTTAAAAACATGTATTTCCTTTAATATTTTCTTACATGAGCACATAGGTTGAGCAACTGATGTTAGAGTTGCAGTAGCTTCTTTTAAGAAGGATAGACAAATTTTACATTTTCTTATTTAATCCCAGTAGATTTCTTGGAGAAGGAAATGGCAACCCCCTCTAGTATTCTTTCCTGAAAAATCCCATGGATGGAGGAACCTGGCAGGCTAGAGTCCATGGGGTTGCAAAGAGTCAGACAGAATTGAGCAACTTCACTCATTCAAGACTTTTTAAAACAATAAAGGTCAGTTTGTAATCTACGGGCTTTTCTTGTGGCTCAGCTGGTAAAGAATTGGCTTGCAATATGGGAGACCTGGGTTCAATCCCAGGGTTGGGAAGATCCCCTGGAAAAGGGAACCGCTGCTCACTCCAGTATTCTGGCCTGGAGAATCCCATCGACTGTATAGTCCAGGGGGTCACAAAGAGTTGGATACGACATGCCATAGATTCATTTTATAATCTATGAAAATGGGGTCCTCAGGAACTGGGTGTCTTGGCACACCAGAGCCCTGTATGTGTTTCTTTGCCCCAGAAGAATTTGCAAGAACATACTTCATTGACAATATTTGTGATTTTTACCCCCAAATAATGTGCATTGTGTAAATGCTTCTTCCTCAAGAATTTGTTTACTCCAAAATATTGCTGGTCTGCTCTGTGGGAAGCACCGATGTCTGCACCCAAGACTTGCGTCCTTAAAGAGCTTGCAAAGTGACCGAAGGGGAAAAAGAAAAGAAAAATATAACTGAGGGTCTGTTTGCATACACACACCTTGTGTTGCCTTTGTGTCTGTCATGAATCTTTTCAAGAAGCTGAGTAATAAACCTAGAAACAGAGATAGAGTTGATGGTGAGCAGCTACTTGGCTCTTACATGGTTTTGTTTGGAAGACAACTGGGAAATACAGAGCCATCTCATCGACCTTTAAATCAAAAATTACTAAAAGGACGCTCATGGAGAAAGAACAAACCCCATCCTCCTGATCTCACATGATGGCTGAATCCTCTCCAGGCCAAAATGCAGTTTCCTCTATAGTTCGTGGATTTTTCCTCTATCATTCTCCCCGTGCTTCTGAGAAGTGTAATGTGGCTAGGTAATCCATGTCTACATTTATTTTTGGAAGTAAATGTGAGGCTATAAAAGGGAAGCAGTGACATGTATACCTCCTTTTAATAGTTCATTAATCATGTTAACATTTATAAGCCATAATGTTTCTACTATTTAAGAGGAAGAATTGGAAAATGGTATTTATACAAATTAACTTTTTGTAGGTTTTCACATCCTGAGAAATGATGCTAAGAAAAGCAATGCTGCAGTCTCACAGCACTGAATCCAGTCATTGCCTAGTTCACATGGCCTCGGGAGTGTTTCCTCTCACTTTTCAGTATTTGTCATGAAATAGTAAATGGAATTGATGAGTATTTGTAACAGGTCATCCTGCAATTGCCTGATCACTGCTACAAGTTTCCTTACCATTTTCTACCCCTAAATGTACTCCACCATTATAATTAATGACATAAGTAGAAATTAAATTCTCTATTTTTTGGTATTCCATGAAGGCAGTGCCAGAAGTAGCAGTTGAGATTGGAAAGTGGTTGTAATTCCATAGAGGTATGTTCTTTCTGACCATCGGCGCTGACCCCTGGACCAGGCCACCTTGAAAGGCAGTGAACATGGTGATGATGGGAAAAACCATTTCTCAGGTCCCTCTATACCCTGAGCCTTTTATATTTCCTTGCACCTCAGTGGTATCCAAGAAGGCATTTTTGGCTGGTTTTTAACTTCAAATTTCTGGCCACTTCCATCACCAGGAGAAGCACATGAAACAAGAAGATGATAAGTTTAGTTTCAGGTTGTGGGCTGTGAATGGACACCACCTTTTGGGTCTGAATGAGAATCCATTTTGAAGCCCTAATTCCCTCTGGAATGGTATTATAAGGTAGGACTTTGGAGGTGAGCAGGTCATATGAGTGAAGTCCTTACACATGGGATTAACACTCTGATAGAGGCCCCAGAGAGTTCCTTTGCCCTTTGTACCATGTAAGGACACAGCTAGACATAGCAGGCTGTGAAACAAAAGGGAGCCTTCACCAGACACCAGATTTGCCAAGGACTTGATCTTGGACTTCAAGACTCCAGCTTTTCAAGAAATCAGTATCTGTTTTTCTTGTTTTACAAGTCACCCTGTGTATGTTCAGTTCAGTTTAGTCGCTCAGTTTGCCACCCCATAGACTGCACATGCCATGCTTCCCTGTCCTTCACCAACTCCTGGAGCTTGCTCAAACTCATGTCCATTGAGTCGGTGATGCCATCCAATCATCTCATCCTCTGTCATCCCCTTCTCCTGCCTTCAGTCTTTCCCAGCATCAGGATCTTTTCTAATGAGGCAGTTCCAAGCATCAGGTGGCCAAAGTATTGGAGTTTCAGATTAAACATCAGTCCTTCCAATGAATACTCAGGACTGATTTCCTTTAGGATGGATGGGTTGGATCTCCTTGCAGTCCAAGGGACTCTCAAGAGTCTCCTCCAACACCACAGTTCAAAAGCATCAATTCTTCAGTGCTCAGCTTTCTGGTCCAACTCTCACATCCATACCCGACTACTGGAAAAACCATAGCTTTGACAATATGGACCTTTGTCAGCAAAGTAATGTTTCTGCTTTTTAATATACTGTCTAGATTTGTCATAGTTTTTCTTTCAAGGAGCAGGCGTCTTTTAATTTAATGGCTGCAGTCACCATAAACAGACAAAGACACCACCTAGCTGGACTCTGAGAACTGCTGCGTCCATGTCTGGTTTGCAATTTAGCCATTTGGATTAACTGGCTAGACTAACTAGGTGGTTAATCATGTAAAATGTCCAAGCAGGTTTTCATGTGGAGACTCTCTATAAGCTCCTTGGAAAGATATCATAAGTGTTAGAATCCAGATTGAATTTATGGTTTGTTGGGGGAAGGGAGTACTGGGTGGGGAGAAAAACAGGAGATCTCTCATGTTAGAATGGGATGGAAAAATTGTCAGTGCTTTCAGAAATGTAGTTACAGTCATACTTCCAGGCTCTGGGCAAATAAGACTCTAAAGTAACATGGAGAGGACTTCCTCAGCTCTTCTGAGATTCTGGACCAGGACCGGGTAGAAGTGACACAGTCTGGATTTGGCTGCTAAAAGACTAATGCTGTCTGATCTCCTGATTTGGTAACGCAGAAATGCCTCTTGTGAGTTTTAGGCTGGCTGCCTGAGGACTCATCTTTCTAATGAAACTTCTGCAGAACAAGACAGAGAATCTGCTAGAACTGCTCCAGTGTCAGAGGTCACTGGTCTGCTCCAATTTTTCTATACTTGCTCTTTTCTCTTACAGGAGTTGAGAGAAGGTCATTTTTGACCTCTCTCTACCCCTTCCTGCCCTTCTGTGCACATTATTCCTTCCCTGTCCTAGGACCTCTCACTCAACACCCTTTTTGATGCTTCTATAACTAAATCAAGTCTAAAACATTTGAGACCAGTCTTTAAAAGGGCACTTTTTATTACTGTCAGGCAGCCATGACTGGTAACCTCGTTCCCTGTGTTTTGATCTTCTAGTATGTGACACTTTCTATCTGTCTACTGACACACATTGCCTGGGAAAAATCTTTGATTATCATATGAAGAAAGAAAGAAAGTCAAATCACTCAGTCGTGTCCGACTCTTCACAATCCCATGGACTGTAGCTTATCAGGTTCCTCCATCCATGGGATTTTCCAGGCAAGAATACTGCAGTGAGTTGCCATTTCCTTCTCCAGGTATCATATGAAGAGTCATTACTAATTAACACAATAACAATGGAAGAGAGTGTTCCATTATTTCCTGTTTCCAGAGAAAGACTTCACTGATGATTTGGAAATGTAATAAACTGTTTCCATTTTAAACATCAAAACCTTAGACACTTGCATTCTTTTCTTATCCACAAATAGTATATGTTTATGGTGTTCTTGTACATTTCTATATTTTTATACAATGACACAATTTATTAGCATATTTCATGAATGTTTTCCCATGACATTAAATATTTTTCTATGACATTTTAATGACTTTATTGTATTTCATTTTAAATTTATTATCACACAATCATACTGTTTCCAATTTCTTTTTTTTAGCAATATCACAATGATGTACACTTCTCCCTAAAATGTAGGAGAGCACCCATTTCCCCCAAAATCGTCTACAGAGGGTATAATCAGATAAACAATTTTAAAATCAATGTAATAGGTAAAGAAACATGTTATTGTTGCTTAAATTTGCATATTTTTGATCACCTGTAGGACTCCTCACATGAGTATTGAACATTTTTAAATGTTTATTGCCCATCTGTGCATTTTTGTGAATTTCCTCTTTTAATTTTTTTGCCTATCTGAGGAAGGTGAGTGAAATTTTTCCCAATTAATTATAACCAATTTAAAAATTCAACTACAGATGTGACCTGTTCCAAATAAATTTAGGTTTTTTTAACCATTTGCCCTTAAACTGTACTTATAGTGTGAATTTTTTTAACATATAAAAATTTTTTAACTTTAGTGTTGATTGAACTGTTCCAGTATCTTGGAAGAAATAAAACAATGTGTAAGCCACTTTCTCTGCCTTGAAGATGCCTACAAATCCAAGTGTGGAAATAAGATGTATGTAGGGGAGTTGGTGATGGACAGGCAAGCCTGGCTTGCTGCAGTCCATGGGGCTGTGAAGAGTTGAACACGACCGAGCAACTGAACTGAACCCTATAAAGAATATAGTGTTTAAAGCAGCTGCTTGTCATGGAAAGGTGTGTAGTTACTGAAAGATGAGCTTGTTGTTGGTGAGAGTTTGGAAAAAGCCCCTCGGATGCTGCTGATGGACACTGTCCTGCTGCCAGGTTGATAAGCACAGATTTAAACATCAGGCTGGACAAGAATGAAGAGTTTTTCCAGGGAGAGTGTGATGAATTGCACACCTACATGATCGTGCACTCGGGCTGACCCCCCTGCCAAGACTGAGTTATTTTCTCTCCTCTGGGCAACCAACTGCATATCTGTGCCAGCATCTTTGAAAACATCAGTGATATAAACTGTGTTTCTCTCTGGTCTGTGCAAACTTAGAAAAGTGTCCAGAAAAAAAAATCTAGGGAGAATGAGAATGAACATCAGTTTTCATGATTTTCTTTTGGAAAATTTCAAATGATACTGTGTTGAGGGTAAGAGTCAAGGAATTTCTGGTTTTTATGTCTCAGCACCTATCAGAGTACCCTGTGCTTTCGTCAGAATTTGCACTGTGCTTTAAGGATTCCAAGCCAATAAGACCTCACTCTGGTGTGTGTGCGTGTGTGTGTTTTCGCGTGCAATGGGGAAGGCACAGGGAGACAAGACTAGGATGAAATGAGCTGATTGCAGAAAGCAGGACCAGAAATGCTGAAAAAGCAGCTGCCCCAAAGGACTCAGACCCTGTGTGTGTGTGGACTGGGGGAGAGGCAATGTGGGGACAGCCCTCTGGAGGGTACAGCAAAGTGGCAGGAGATAGCCAGAGAGCAGGAGCGTTTCCAGTTCAGGAGGACTTCAGCCAGTGGGGTGCTTGGGTAAATGTTTAACAATTGGCTCTCTGGGGACTTCACAAAATCCTGATGAGAAGCATTTGCAATTTCTCTGGCGTAAACACCCCCACTGTGGTAGACCACAGACCGCCACTGGGGGAGTCACTGAATGGAAGGCTAGAATGTGCACCATGGGCTCTCACGAGCAGCTGGTGTAAGCTGATGGAGTTTTGTTTCTGCACCATCCATCCATCCATCCATCCATTCAGTCATGGCAGGACCACAACCACTTCTTGAGGCAGGAGCCGCAGAGAGGGCAGAGTTCAGCACTCCAGGGGAGACTGTGACCACAAGCAGACAGAGTGTCGGGGCTCCAGCTCCACAAGCTGGATCATCCTGGTTAGAGGCAGCAGGACCTGGTGCTAAGTTGTAAAGCTGAAGCAAAATTTCAGCCTTGAGTGGGAAGGAGAATGCTCGCAAAGAGGCTGCAGGAGTGCCAGCCTTCATCTCTCATCCATTTCAAAACCAGCATCATGACCCAGACACTAATGCTGTGGATGGCCTTCTTCTACTGGTCAGACCTGGCTCAGACATAGACAAGGGGAAACTGGCTATAGAAAACCACCAGAGACTCCCAAACCAGGGTCAGATAGGTCAAGGACTCCAATTAACACTCAGTGATGAGATGACCTCCTCATCTGCCTGTACACAAGGAGAGGAGTATTCCTATCATTTCAGTATTTGAACCTTGATGAAGGGGTGACCTTTCATCATTTATTCTGTCAACAGATATTGTTAGGTGAACAGATTTTGCCATCATGGAGTCTGCTGTCTTTTGGCAGGGACAGACGATCAACCATTAATAAAGAGATAAGATCACATCAGATGGAGGCGAGGCTGTGAAGGGCTGAGCTGAGACAGGGTCAGGGACAGGAGAGGTGCTGCTTTAGGTCACTGTTGTCGTTGTAGTCCTTTAGTCGCTAAGTTGTGTCTGACTCTTTTGAGACCCCATGGACTGTAGCCAGCCAGGTTTCTATGTCCCTGGGGTTTCCCAGGCAAGAATACTGGGGTGGGTTGCCATTTCCTCCTCCTGGATCTTCCCAATCCAGGTTCAAGCTGTGTCCCCTGTGTCTGCTGCAATGGCAGCTGGATTCTTTACCACTGCATCACTTGGGAAGCCCTTAACCTTAATTACCTTCAAAAAGTATTTCCAAATACAAACATGTTAGGGGGTAGGGTCGGGGAAGGTGATGGCACCCCACTCCAGTACTCTTGCCTGGAAAATCCCAGGGACGGGGAAGGCTGGTAGGCTGCAGTCCATGGGGTCGCAAAGAGTCGGACACGACTTAGCGACTTCCCTTTCACTTTTCACTTTCATGCACTGGAGAAGGAAATGGCAACCCACTCCAGTGTTCTTGCCTGGAGAATCCCAGGGACGGGGGAGCCTGGTGGGCTGCCGTCTATGGGGTCGCACAGAGTCAGACACGACTGAAGCGACTTAGCAGCAGCAGTAGCAGGGGTTAGGGCTGTAACATGTGAATTTCAGAAGTGGCAGGATTCAGCCCTTTGCATGGACATTGCCTTCAAGCAACACTGATCTAATATTCGTTATTCTCAAAATGTTGCACACGTGGGAATCACCTGCAGGACTTGATGAAACTCAGATTCTTGGGCCCCCAGGGATTCTTGTTTGGTTGATCTAAATCTGATTTAATAGGTCCGCTTAACTGTTTGCATTTCTAAGAGGCTTCCAGGTGATGCTGGTGCTGATCCACGGGCTGGTCTCTGAGCACTGAATTAGACAATAGATTTGGGGAACCAATCCTCCAAGAACTAGAATAGGATAAAATAATCCAAAAGAAATCCTAAAAAAAATTCAGCAATTTGGAAGACTTTTCATATTTCAGTGCCTTAGAGATTGTTTAAAAATCTTTTGTTTTTAAATAATACATACATGTAAACCTTTTTCTTAAAAAAAATCTTTTAATTTTGTTGTTATTCTGGCTAAAGGGTATTTCCCTTGTAATTTCCTTTGATAACCTGAAAGTGTTTTGCAAGCATTATTTTTAACCCTCAAATCTACTCCAGGGAGAATTGTAAGTCAAAAAATAAATATGGAGAACAGCAAACTTGAGATACAGAGAAATCAGTGCCTTGTACGAGTCAGCACAGAGCAGAAAGCAGGACGAGAGCTTGTTAAACAGAAGTCTGTCCACATAAGGAGATGTGAGGGGGAGTGAGTTAAACTCTGGGCAGCTTTTGAATTAAGCAATAAACTTTGCACGTCCATTACTGCATTGATGTGAAGTTTCCCTTTTAATTTTAAATGTCTGTGAAAATCAACAGACTCTTGGGTCGCAGGTCTTCTGAAACTGTGATAATCAAGCCAAATGAAGGTGCTTATAGATCACTGGTGATTCCTCCTGGCTAATTTGAAGCTGTTAACTTAGGACAGTCCTTCAAACCCAGAAAGTTGTGAAGTTTAGCAACAATGCAATAATGAATTATAAAAGCTGTATTGTTTCTACCATACCACCATTTTATCTAATTATTTCTGGTATAAACCCCAGTGGAAACAATGCTTATTTTGTTATGAAACTCCAACCAGAAACATTGGACCTCAGACAAAAAGGAAACTTTGGGAAAGATTCTAGCATCAAACTGTGGCATGTATATTCCCACATACATAAAATGAAGAATTAATATAAAATATCATGCCAAGAACACACTGCTTAATATTTGTGTATTTTCTATTAGAAACTTGTTTTGAGGATATCCAATTTCCACCACTGCCCCCCCCCCCGCCACCCCCCACCATGAATCAGAAAGATTGTCTCAATAACTGAAAGATACAACTCATTTCAAAATGTATCATTTCAAAATTCACCTAGAGAAATGTTTAGGAGCAAAGACAACATATTTGCAGTCAGTAAAGACCATTCCTTTATAGAAATATGATCATAAAGATGCTATCAACTAGTCATTTTAATGAACTCTGAGTTCCCAGAGTTTTGAAGGTGGTCAAGAGAAGAGATGGTGCCATAAACATCACAGAAAGGTTTTCCTTCAATGGCAGATAGTTCTTGTCTTATTATTAAGCTTTTTATTTTGAGATAATTGTAGATTCATGTGCAGTTGTAAGCAATAACACAGAGAGATCCTACATATGCTGCGCTCGGTTCCTCCCAGTGTTAACATCTTACAAAACTACACCTACACGATGACAACCCCAATACTGACCCTCAGGAAAATTCTCCAGGGTGTTTTGTGCACCAATAGTCTGCTCCTTTTTATTGCTGAGTAATAGTCTAAGGTATGGGTGTACCATAGTTTGTTTATCCATTCATCCATTGAAGGTCATCTGTTTCTAGTTTGGGGTCATTATGAATAAAGCTGCTATATAAACACTTATGTACAGGTTTTTTTTGTGCACACAAATCTTCATTTTCTGGGTTAAACATCTAGTAGTATAACTGCTGGGTCACACGGAAGTTGCAGGTTCAGATTTTCAAGAAGCTATAAACTGTTTTTCAGAGTGGTTGGACCATTTCACACGTCCACCAGCATTGCAAGAGTGATCCAATTTGCCTGCATCCTCACTAGCACTTAGTGTCGTCACAATTTTCTTAAGTTTAGCCCTTCTGATGGAGGCTAGTAATAGCTCATTATGGTTTTAATTTACATGTCCCCAGTAGCTGCTGACGTTCAAACCTTTTCACAGACCTACTTGCCACCTGTGTATCTTCTTCACTGAAATCTCTGTGTATGGGGGTTTGCCATGTTCTCTCTGGGTTGGCTGAGCTTCCCTGGTGGCTCAGCGGTAAAGAATTTGCCTGCCAATGCAGGAGATGTGGGTTTGATCCCTAGGTTGGGAAGATCCTGTGAAGAAGGAAATGGCAACCCACTCCAGTATTCTTGCCTGGGAAATCCCATGGACAGACAGACATGACTTAGTGACTAAACAAAAACAACAATGAAAAATTGGGGTTTTTTTTGTGTCACTATTGAGGATTAAAAGTTCTTCACATATTCTAAATGCTAGCCTTTTATTTGATGTATGGTTTGAAAATATTTTCTCTCACTCTGTAGCTTGTCTTTTCACTTTCTTAAGTCTTTTGCAGAGCAGAAGTTTTTTGTTTTGATGAAGTGCAATTTATCAACATTTTATTTTATAAATCATTCACTCACTGTTGAGTTCAAGAACTTCTTATCTAACCCTAGGTCCTGGAGGTTTTTTTCCTGAAAGCTACATAGCTTTACATTTAAGTCCATTTTGAATTGATTTTTGTAAAATATTTGACTTAGGTTTGAGGTTTGTTTTCCCCCTATGGATGTACAATTGAGTCAGCATCATTTATTGAAAACTTATTCTTCCTCCACTTTATTGCTTTTGCACTTTCATCAAAATCCATTGGAAATATTTGTGTGGGTCTATTTTCTGGGCTCTTTATTCTGTTCTCTTGACCTTTGTATCTATATGTCTGCCAATACTGCATGATCTTGATAACTGTAGCCATGTGGTAAGTCTTGAAATTGGGTAGACAGATCCCTCCTACTTTCCTGTTCTTTTTCAAACTTGTTTTAGCCATTCTATTTTTCTTTGCCTACTTATATAAAATTTAGAATAATTTTGTCTGTATCAACAAAAAATCTTCCTGGAATTTTGATAAAATATCGTTAAATTGTATAAAGCCACACAGAATAACTCTCCATTTGTTTAGATCCTGCTTGATTTCTTTCATCAGCACTATGCAGTATTCAGCAAAGTCTTCTACAAGCTTTGGTTAGATTTACATCTAAGTATTTTATGTTTTGAGCAATTGTAAATGGTATCATATTTTAAATGTCCATGTGTTCATTGCCAGTTTATAGAAATATACGTCTTTTTTGTGTTTCACTTGTATCCTTTGCTTTGCTGATCTTATCTATTAGTTCTAAAATGTTTTTGTTGTTGTTGTTGTTGTGTTTTCTTTTTACAGATTCTTTGGGATCTTCTATCAGACAATCATATCATCAGCAAATAGAGGTAGTCTTATTTTTCTCCTGCCTAGTCAATATGCTTTTTATTTCTTTTTCTTTCCTTGGTGTTATGGCTAGAGCTTTTAGCACTACGTTGAGTGAAATGATAATAGTAGATGTCTTGTCTTGCTCCCAATCTCAGGAGGAGTCATTCAGTCTTTCAAAATTATGTGTATTACACATAGGTTTCTGTAGATACGGTTTATCAAGTTGGGGAAGTTCCCCTGTAAGATTTTTGTTTTTCTTAACAAATTGAGCAGTTCAAATTGTGTGACTATTATAGGAGTTTTGCCTTTTCTTTAAACTTTTCCTGGATAGGATGAAAATCATACTTTTCAGGTTTACAAAAGACTTTGTCGTCTTTCCCTACTGGAAGTACATCGAGTCATTGTTTTACTTTTCCCAGATTTGTTAGAAAATGCACTGCTTTCGTAGAGAAAATGTTTGCTATCAATCTGAAGCTAAATCATCAAAATGAAAATAAATCTCAGGTCATTATTCAGCTAGTGAAGGACTCACTTCTTTATGGCATTGGTGTAACACAGGAACATTGGTGGGAAACGACGCACAAAGGGACCTGAATCCTTCCAGCCTCAGCTCGCCCTGTCTCTTTCCTGCCCCATGTCTCCCAGACCTGAAGAGAGATGGCATTTCAAGCTATACCACCGGGTAAGGGAAAAACATGTATTGATGAAGTACATATAAACAGGATTCTCACAGGCACATTTCTGTCTTCCTGTCAGATTTTCCACTTCTGGAAGAACAGCAGCAAATGGGTATTTTTTTAGGGTTGAAAAGTGGGGTAAGTTGGCATTGCCACCACTCAAGTTCAGGTCCATGGGTAAAGACACAGCTGACAAGTTTGTAAAGATGAAACTATAGAGAGACAGACACATAGGAAAGCAGATAATAAACAGAACAAGGAAAGAAATAAGAGCTATACCATCCATACACATCAGGAGTGGAAGCATGCATCTGTCTTCTGTAAAAATCAGAAATAACCGTTTCTCTTGGAATGCACTAGCCTCATTTACAGTTCTCAGCACAAGGGGCCTCTCTCCTGGACCATGAATTCGACTCTATCATAGACTGATTTTGGCACATGGTGGTAGATATTCATATGCTTGTATTCATATCTCACTTCTTCACCTATGTTGTATCACTTTTTAAGAGCAAGGTCAAGGTCTTTCAGTTTTTCCTAGTGTAGTACTCAGCACTGGTAAGTGCTGGTTAAGTGTTTCAATTGATGGTGGTTGAAATAGAAATGAATGGAGACAAAGATGAGAATTCAAGGAAAAAGTGCTCTACTCCATTTTTTATAAAATGTAATATTTAGGAACCGCCAAGTGTTGGCTTTATTATGTTTCTTTCATTTTGCTCCTGAGTGGACTGTGCTCTAGAATTTTTCATCCAGTTATGTAAAAATATCACCTTTGCTGCCTTTCCAAGAGCAAACGTTGTTGTATGCTCACGAGCTGGTGTAAGCGCCAGATTATAGGATCGATTTAAATGTCGTGATCATATCTCGAGTGGCCAAAGAGAAATTGGGGAAGGTAAGATGGGGTTTAGAGCAAACGATGAAAGGCAATCTTACCTGAATCTTTCCAGGTTATCACTTTACTGTGCAATGTTTCATTAGCTAATTGTTACTGAGACAATGAAGAAGTCAGTTCCAAAACAGTCAATTACTTAGTCCAATTTGGGTAATAAAAACATTCTATGAATTGAAATATAGTTTACTTTGAAAGGAAATTGTGCCTCCCAGGAGGCTGCTTAATGGTTTGGGGGAAAATGGTTCTATTATTCGCCTCTTTGTTGCAACATTATATGTTGGAAAAATACACTTAATTACTTTTGGTTGGCTCTAAAGACTTTCTGGTGCAAACTGCTAAAATATTAACAAAGAAACACTTGCATGTGAGAGCTGTATAGAGGAAGAGCCTGGGTCCTCCTCCTGGGTCCCAGGAGGAGGTCGAATGTACCCACTGTGAACCCAAAGTGCAGACCTGAAAGCCTCCATCTCTAGATTTTGAATCCAGTTGTTCTCCTATTACTTTTTATTTGTGATGAAAACTAGAAATAACAAGACAGTGACTCATAAGGATCCCTGGTGGACTTTAGGTAATGTACAAAAGATGCATCTTTCATATCTCACGTTGTTGTTTTCCGGTTCCTAAGTCATGTCTGACTCTGCAATTCCATGGACTGCAGCGTGCCAGGGGTTCCCATCCTTTACCATCCTACTGGAGTTTGCTCAAACTCATATCCATTGAGTCAGTGATGCCATTCAACTAGCTCATCCTCAGTTATCCCCTTCTCCTGCCTTCAATGTTTCCCAGCACCAGATAGGCAATTAAAATTTAGGATGCAAGAATGCTGAGGCCTTTGCGAATTTCTAGATTGTAAATTGCTATTTAAAAAAAAATTAATTTAACTCATATTTAGTAGCAAAAATGCATATCCTAACCCAATAGCTACACTAGATGACTGCATCTATGCTCCATTAAAAAAACCATCTTGAGGGACTTCCCTGGCGGTTCAGTGGCTAAGACTCTGGAGCTCCTAATGCAGGGAGCCCAGGTTTGATCCCTAGTCAGGGAACTAGATCCCACATGCCACAACTAAGGACTGGTGCAGCCAATAAATAAAATTAAAAAGAAAACATTTTGATTGCATTTAGGGGTGCCTGAAAATGAATCATTGTCATAAAACAATGTGTTAGGGAGGCCTCAAGTCCTGGAAAGATTTTCTTTGGCCCTATTGTCTTCTCTGCCATGCTTTCAAGACAGATTCCTCTCTCCTAATGCCACTGTCACTCATCAAGCAGCTTCAAAGTGGGTTTTCTGGGGACATAAAGATGGTGAATGTGGCAGCCAATTCCTTTTGCTTTTTAGAACAGTTTAAATAATTCTCTCTCTCTTCCTTTAATTTGCTGTTTCCTGGGTAAATGGCTCTGTCTCAGTGGTTCCTATAATTAGAGCTGAAGTCAAGCCCCAGATCTTAATTCCCTGATCTATAATGGGAACATATCAAAACTGCCTGGGAGGCCTGGGCTCATCTGTAGGCAAAGCTTCAGGATGATCAGGTAGCTGTGGGACAGAGAGAAGTTTCTCAGTGGATCTGAGCCTCTGTTTCCTTATCTGTGAAATAAGGATCAAAAGGATTTCTGGCTCATATGGCAGCCTTTTGTATAGAATTGGTCAAGTTAGTGGAGTTCTGCTCAAGGGGAACTTGGCAGGGGGACGAGCTATTTGCTGTTCACAGAGCAGGTGTGAGTGGAAAGATCATGGACTTAGTTTCCAGTCTTCATTCTGCATCAACAGAAAGTCTGATTTGGGGCAATGTACTTACACTGTCTGAGTCTGGGTTCCTCATTTGTAAACTGAAGTAATACTGACCTTGGGGGCTTGTTGGGAGGGCTGAAAGTCTGTGTCAAGAATTTAGTGGATATCTGAAAGTGAGAGTTCCTTTTCTTGCCTTAGGATGGCTGTGGGGGTTCCATCCTTATGTAGCCCTTAAGGGAAGCAGTAAAAAACCCAGGTAAAGAATTTAGATGTGTGTTTTATTACCCCCAGCTGATGGAAGGCATCTCTGATGGCAATAAGATTAGTCTAGCGCCACCTGCTGGAGAAACCTCAGTGCCCTCAGCTGAGCCAGCTCCCAAGATTCCCACCTGCTCTCGTAGGTGAGCAGGCATGCAGAGCCCTAACCGATCAGGCACACAACAAGGAGGACTCTTTTCTCTTCCCCTTCCTCCCTCTGATGCTGGGAAAGATTGAAGGCAGGAAGAGAAGGGGCAACAAAGGGTGAGATGGTTGGACGGCATCTCAGACTCGATGGACATGAATTTGAACAAACTCCAGGAGTTGGTGGTGGACAGGGAAACCTGGCGTGCTGCAGCCCATGGTATCACAAAGAGACGGACGCGACTTAGTGACTGAACTGACTGACCAACTGACTTCCTCCCCCTCCTCCTTCTTCACTGCTTTCTCCTAACACTACCATTAATTAGACCTAAGGTACCTTGGGGAGAAAGGGAGTCTCATATCGGTTTTTGATGTTTTTACTTCCGTTTCAGGGATATTTTTTTTTCCAGAAAGTATGACAGAACACAGACAGGGAGGTGTCGGTGAGGGTGCCTCAAATTTGTACAGGTGCACATGTGAATACACTCAGGCTAGAAATATTTCTGACTTATTGCAGTTATATTCGTGGCTAAACCTTCCCCTGGCTACATTCTTACTCTATCCTTATTCTCTCTGTATAGTTGGGAGGACTTGGGGAGTGGGGTGGTGAGCAGCAAGAATGAATGTCCCTGCAATCATTGCTTTCAAATAATAGAAAGAACAAAGAGAGAGAGAATGAAGGGAAGAAGGAAGAAGAAAGAAAGGTGAAGGGAGGGAGAGAAGGAAGGAAGGAACAAAGTTTCAAAGAACACAGCAGGATTGAAGTTTCCCAAATCAGAATTCATGTTCAGAAGACATATTGCTGAATTAACTCCAGTCTATGGAAACAAGGGCATGTGCCCGCATCTACACAGTGGCCACACTTTGGAGGAAGTCTTCCCCTCCCCACCTGCTTTCTCAGCCTTTCAGAGGCATGCTTTTCCTCTGTTGGACTAGAATGGAGATGCTATAGACTCTAAAGTGAAATTTTCTTCGAGAGAAGAGTTAAAAGAAAAACCCAAAACTTGGCAGACGTTCATCTGAAAGCAAAGAGCTCCATTTGGGACAAAGCTATTGAGTGAAAAGATAATGGAACTTGGGAAATCTGGTTCCGCTTAAAGTCTGTGACTCATTCACAGCCAGAGCACAAGTTCTTTCTTTACATAAACACAAAGCAGTAATTTGCTAAAATGATGGAGTTTCTCCCTGTGTGCGTCAGACGGCAGAGCATCCCACAAGGCTCTCCCGGGTCTGCGGGGACATTTTCGTTCCTATTTACTCTCTGAGTGGGTCATGCTAAGGTTTCACTTACCCTGTTTCTCAGGAAGCACGGAGGCCTCTGGGCAAAAGATCCAGTCATTGAGTTTGATTTCCTGTATTGGGTGACTCAGGTGACAAACTGGTGATTTAACTCCCTTAGAAAAGGTGTTATTATGAATACACTCCATCATTCTGCCTGATCTCCTTTTGGTCTTATGAAATGTCTTGAGTGTTTCTTGGGTTCCAGGCACTGCTCTGAGCACTTTCTGTGGGTGGAGTCATGCTAAACCTGGTGGGACACCACAGGATATTGGTCTGTTTTTGTTTGCAGATGTATCCCAAGGACCTAGAACAGAGTTTAGCGGAGAGTTGGCGCTCACTATGCTGATAGTAATGAATCAAAATCCCTCACTGCTGCCCAGTGAGGAAGGTAGCTTATGACTGAGGAAGTCAGAGCCCGAGAGAAGTTAAATGAATGTCCCAGGGCCATGTGTCTAGGAAGTGGAGGGGCCAGGAGAGGGCAGAAACTGGCTGTTGGTGGCAGACCCCAGAGCCCAGGGTCTTGGCCACTGTGGGGTACAGTCTTGCTTCCCCTCAACCTGCTCCAGGGACCTGATGATTCAGAAAGGCTATTCTTGCATAGCAACCCCACATGTGGGCATATTTCTGCTTCAAATCCACTGATTTCCCTCTGACTGTTACTACCATATCCCCATTGCTGCTCTCCGGCTGGTGCCTGTTAAACCTCATTCATCTTTCAATGCCCAGCTGAAGTCCTCCTTTCCCCTGAGCCTGCAGGGATTTCCCCTATGCCATATCTGTACCACACCGTCAGCACTAACCAGATTGAGTCTTGGCTACCTTTCAGTTATTTATTTTTATTGAAAAAATTTTTTAATTGAGGTATTAGTTTCACATGTACATCATAGTGGTTCAGTTATATATATAAAATACTTCCCTGGTGGCCCAGAGGTAAAGAATCTGCCTACCGATGCAGGAGACTCAGGTTTGACCCCTGGGCTGGGAAGATCCCCTGGAGAAGGAAATGGTAACCCTCTCCAGTACTTTTGCCTGGGAAAAATCCTGGACAGAGGAGCGTGGCAGGTACAGTCCATGGAGTCACAAAAGAGTCGGACAAAATGACTAAACAGCAACAACAACGTATACATCAACTCTCGTTCAGGTCCTTTTCCCTTATAGGTTATTACAAGAACTGAGTAGAGTTTCCTGTGCTATATATTGTTGTTTATCTGTTTTATACATAGCAGTGTGTGTATGTTAATCCCAAACTCCTAACATATTCTTTCCATCCCCTTTCCCTTTTGGCAACCATACGTTTGTTTTCTGGGCCTGTGGGTCTATTTCTGTTTGTGCATAAATTCATTGTTTTTAGATTTCATGTACCTTCTACACTAAGGAAGGTCACAAGCTCCTAAGGGGCAGTGACAATCTCGGGTGCCTGGACCTTGACCAGGTCGTCACCATCTTCTCCTTCAACCCCTCTCCGCTCCCTGTGTGCCATCTTCTCCCTTCAGTGGTAAAGATCAGATCAAAGGGGGCTGGAAATTAAATAAAGCCTAAATAAACTCGAAGAGGTTTAGCATAGGAGAGGGAGTTTAGCCCAGGGGTTGGAATGTGGACTCTGCCCTCAGTTTGCTAAGGCTAGAATTCCACTGACACTGTATTAATTATCTCTGCTGAGTAATAAATTAACCCCAGAACATAGTGCTGCAAGGTTGCAATAAATGTTATTTCACTGGGATCTCTCATGAGGCTGTAGTCAAGTGTTGGTTAGGGCTGCAGACATCTGAAGTTTCAATCAGGGCAGGTAGCTACTTCCAAGGGTGCCCCCACACCCAGGCTGGTGCTGATAAGACACCTCAGCTCTTTGCCATGTGGCCGTCTCTGCTGCAATCCAGCTGTGTTCCGTAGTCACAAGAGGTGAAACCAGATCCAGTGTGTGATGGCGCCACACGGGGTGTGGATGACAGGATGTGAGGATTACTGGGGCCATCTTGGAGGTTCATCTTCCACATGCACCATTTCTATCTATGCCAGTTTGGACAACTTACTTAACAACTTGCCATCAATTCCTTCATCTGTAAAATGAGGCTAATTTTTGGCATTGCATGTGTGCATGCTCAGTTGGTTCAGTTGTCCCTGACTCTTTGTGACCCGAGGGACTAAAGCCCACCAGGCTCCTCTGTCTGTGGGATTCTCCGGGCAAGAACACTGGATTGGGTTGCCATGCCCTCCTCCAGGGGATCTTCACGACTCAGGGATCGAACCTGCATCTCTCTATGTCTCCTGCCTTGGCTTGCCACCTAGGAAGCCCCAAGTTTTGGCATTGTATCACATTATAAACCTGTTGCAAGAACCAAATGGGTAAATATAGGCACCTAGGTCACAATTCAGATATTAACTGTTATTATTTGAAAGTGCAAACTAATCTCAGAGTAGCAGAAGGGCCTGACCTGGGGAATCTGGACTCCACCCCCCCACCTGCCCCCCGCTGCCCAACCTGTCTTTCCTTCTACCTCTCCCCCAGCTGTGTGTGTGTGTGTGTGTGTGTGTGTAAGGTAGTGGTGGGGTAAGTGCTTTTTCAGCATAAAAGTACTTTCTTAAAAGAAAATTCTTTTCTTCAAAAGTCCTTGCTGTATAAGAAGAGGTTTTTGTAAAGCTTCAGATTTACTCTCGTTTTTCTGCTCAGGTTTCCCATTAGCCTGTCTTGATCAGAGTGGGTTTATTTCTGGGACAAGGCATCCCAGGCTTACCTAACACCCATGCAAGATGAAATGGGGTGAGATGAGCCTCCCAGAAAAGTGGGTGACTATCACTTACTCCACTGGGGCCACTTACTGAGGATCCACTGGAGGGAGAGAAATGGTCAAGATGGAAAGACACAGAGAATAGAAAAGACATAGACTCGAGGATGGGATATTTTCTGAACATCTATCAGATGCCAGGTACTATGTCAAGTCTGGCAGTATAGGCAGACCTTAGAGATACTGCAAGTTCAATTCCAGACCACTGCAGTAAAGCTAATGTTGCAGTAGAGTCACATGAATTTTTCAGTTTCCCTCTCATGTAAAAGTTATGTTACACTATGTTGTAGCCCTTTAAGTGTGCAATAGCATTATCTCTAAAAAAAGCGATGTACATACCTTAATTAAAAAGTATTTCATTGCTAAAAAAAGCCAACCACCAACTCACAATGCAGGTAGGAAGGGGGCTTTCAAAACTGCCTCTACAGCTTCTGTTTACAGACTGCTTCTATTTAGAGACAGAAGACACTGAACAAGCATTGGTTTTAAGGGTAGATGTGTGGGTTTGATTTACACACACTGGGTTTACAGTATCTTTGAGACTGGGCTAGCAGCTAATACATAAACTGGAGTCCAGGGGAGAGGCTTGGGTTTGAGATGAGTTTATGGGTCACTTGTGTCCTTTGCGTTTGATGACTGCATGAAAGAGATTGCTTGGAGGGAGAAGCATGGAACTTTGGGAAATTCCAGCCTTGGGACTGGAATGGCAGGAGCGAAGTTCACACATCGCTAATAACAGGAAAAACTGAAACTCACAGCTGAGAGGTTTATAATAATAAATGTTATTAAGATCTATTTTTTAAGAGGCAGAGATTTGCATGGAGCTATAACCCTAAGCTGGCTTCCCTGGTGGCTTAGCGGTAAAGAAGTTGCCTTCAAATGCAGGATACACAGTTTTGATACCTGGGTTGGGAAGATCCCCTGGAGAAGGAAATGGCAACCCACTCCAGTATTCTTGCCTGGGAAATCCCATGGTCAGAGGAGCCTGGTGGGCTACAGTCCTTGGGGTTGCAAAAGAGTCTGATATGACTTAGAAACTAAACAACAACAGCAACATAACCTTAAGCATGGGGTTTGAGGACTGTCACATTTCCAAAATGTGGCTGAGATAGGGACTATACACAGCAGCCAAGTGGCAGGAAACAACCAGATAAGGGAGGCAGCTTCAAGTCCTGGCCAAGAGGAACCCAAAGGCACTGCTGGCCATGCTGGGAGTAATCATGAGGTATTTTAGTCTGAGTTGCTTTGAACAAAGCCTGGAAAGCCATAACCTTGGCCCCTTCTAGGAAAGGAACACAAGATCCACGGTTAACCATGAGGCTGTGAAAACATAGAAGGGATAAAACGTGAACAGGGCAAATAAAGAGCTCACTGAAAGTGATTCATGAAAACTTTCTCCCAGCTCTGAGCTGTTCTGAACTTTGCTCAGTTGCGTCCAACTCTTTGCGACCCCATGGACTATACAGTCCATGGAATTCTCCAGGCCACACTACTGGAATGGGTAGCTGTTCCCTTCTCCAGGGGATCTTCCCAACCCAGAGATCAAACCCAGGTCTCCCACTCTGCAGACAGATTCTTTCCAGCTAAGCCACCAGGGAAGCCCAATAATACTGGAGGGAGTAGCCTATCCCTTCTCCAGGGGATCTTCCCAACCCCCAAATTGAATTAGGGTCTCCTGCTTTGCAGGTGAATTCTCAAGTAAGGATTTTAAGCACAACTCAAACAAAGAAAAGCCTGAGATCCCCCTTGGTCCACTGACCTGTCCACACAGGGAGAAGAGGGAGCCAGGAATGGAGTGAATCAGAAACATCACTGCTGCGGTGAGGAGAGTGGGCTGAGCCTGGCTTGGATCTTGGGTTCCTTCTTTACTGGGTGCTGGGCAGGTGCCAATACAATCCAACACTTGTGTTACCTATGAGCGCATGCTGCAAAGAGTGACTTGCTTGTACAAGAGAAGTGTTCCTAAAAGGTTATGTTTCTCAAATTTTATAAGCCAAGTAATAATATATTTTGCATTTTTAATTTGACATTCTTATTCCAGAGTTGGTTTATCCTGATTTATTTTCAAATGATGAGGTTTTATAATGGAATACTACTCATCCATAAAAAAGAACAAGCTAATGCCATTTGCAGCAACATGATGGACCAAGAGATTATCATACCAAGAGAAATAAATCAGAGAAAGACAAACTCCATATGGTGTCACTTATATGTGGAGTCTAAAATATGACACAAATGAACTTATTTATGAAATAGGGAGATTCAGAGACATGGAGAATAGACTTGTGGTTGCCAGGGGGGAGGGGGGAGGGATGGACTGGGAGTTTGGGGTGAGCAGATGCAAACTGTAATATATAGGGTGGATAAACAAGATCCTACTGTATGGCACAGGAAAATATATTCAATGTCCTGTTAAACCATAATGGAAAAGAATATATTTGTATATCTATCTATATATATAGATAGCTAAATCACTTTACTGTACAGTAGAAATTAACACAACATTATAAGTCAACTGTACTTCAACTTGAAAAATTTTTAAAGCAAAAAGAACAGCTTTTAAAAAGTGATGATGCTTCTTAACAATTTTGGCCAAAAGTTACTTTTTTTGTTCCTTTTCAAAACAACTTTTTATTTATTTTTTTGCAGTAGGTCCTTGTTGGTTATGCGTTTTAAATAAAATAGTGTGTACATGTCCATCCTAAACTCCCAGTCTATCCCTCCCCCCTTCTCTCCCTCTCCACTCCAATTTTTTTGTCAACAATTTAATGATCTAAAAACACTTAAAGCCATTAAGAAGTCACCATAGAAGAAGAATCCTTTCACAGTATTATTAATTCATGGCTCTGCTGGGGCCTTGAGGCTCAGCTGGTGCTGGAGGACAGCATTCTGGAGATAGCATCTGAGTAGAGCAACTCTGCCTTCAGAGTCCAGAGAAGTTTACTGTGCAGAGGAGGAGTGTAACTCTCTTTTGTTTTGATGTCTTTATTCTAGGCCCTTAGGTTTTCTAGGCCCATATGTGGACTTATGGTGGGATTTATAAAAGGAAATTCTCAAATACAAACATGCCCTATGCTATAATCACAAACCCTGAAAGAGTGTCAAAGGGAAACAGGGGTCAGGAATAGCAAAGCTAGATTGAAACTTGAGCCCGAAGTCAGCATTTCATGCCTTAGCAACACAGTGGATGCAACGCTAAAGCATGGCGAGCTTCTAGCCTTGGGTGGGCATGAGGGGCCTGCAGATTCTGGGTTAGTTCTTCGTCCTTTGCACCTAGAATGGAAAACTGGCCCCAGCTTAGAGGCAGTAGCCTCAGGAGGTGAATGAAGTAAAGACAGTGTCAGCTTGTACCCCACAAGTATGCGTACCAAAATTGCATTTTTTTTCCTCCAGTGAGTTTTCTGAGCAACTAAGGAAGAGTTTTCTGAGCATTTAAGAAGAAATATTTTAAAATGAGAGAAAAATCTGTTATTTTTTTTAAATGGCAAAGACTTTGAGGATGTCTGAGATGGGGCTCCTTTTCACAGGTTGCATTTTGGGGCTTCATCTCTGTGTAACTTCTGCCAAATGAAAGAGCTGTTTTGTGTAATCACTTTGCAAGCAGAGGTAGGATAAAATTTGTATTTACACAGGGACTTGAGTGTTCTGAGGCCCTTTGGATATTGTTCATCTGTTGCCAGGGGAGATTCTCAGACTTTGATTCTGGATGTTTTCCATATACTTTGGGGCACGTTAAAGATGGAGGGATATTCCTCAACATTTCTAATGAAAGTTGGAGCCTATGTTTCTTCCCCTTGAACCTGGGTGGGCTTTGTGAGTGCTTTGACAAATAGGGCGCAGAGGTGCCAGTTTTCAGGTCCAGGTCTTACAGACCTGGCAGCTTCCTCTCTGTTTCCTGCAGCCATGAGCTGTCACATCAGAAGTCCTAGTATCTAGACGGCAAGGCTTAGACTTCAGGTGGAGAAGGGGAACTGAGCCCAACTAAGCTCAACCTTCCAGAATTTTCTACCAAAATATTAGGCGTATGCATTAAGCCATCTTGCACCCTCCAGTCCAGTCTTGCTGCTACCAAAACCCACCTACTGTCCCCCATCTCTGCTACATGGAGCAGAAGAAATGCCATGCCGAGCTGACTCAGAGATCGTAAGGATAAATACAAAGATTCCTGTCAAGAAGTAAGTTCTGATAAGAACATTTGAACTATCAAAAAAAAAAAAAAAAGTTTTCCTGTGCCAGGAATGCCTTTCTAAGACACATGACTCGTTTATAGCCACCTGCAGATTACAATCTTCAGCACACATTCCAGGCATCATTGGGGCATTTAAATTTGATTAGGTGGATGAAAAACTTCTGTATTAAATTCTTATCTGGCTTTGAAAACTTTCTCATAGACACCCTGAGAACAGATGCCATTCATTCCTCTTGACCTTTGCCCTACTGATTGTCAACACATTCCCAGCCAGAAAGCACAGGAGGTTAGAATAAGCCATCATTTTTAATCAGCTATTTCAGGAATACTCTACTAGATTTGGAGAAACCTCATTCCAGAACATCCAGGGTAATTTTATTGAGGAAATGTAAGAACCCAGCTCTTCTACTTCTGCAAGAACTTCAAGGTATTGGAAGGGTAAAGTTACAAATTGATTAGCTATACATCATACTTGGAGATAAGACTTGTCTCAAATAAATCAATAATTTCACTCAGTTTCGTTGCTCTGTGCATGGTGTGCTCTCTACAGATGGATGAATGCCTGTTTCTCTAAAAATGTTTGATAACGGAATGTTCTGGTTATTCAAATATCCAAATATTTGACTTAACTGGAAATTCCTATCTATATCAGAAAGCATTTCCCAATTTAAAAAAAATCAAGGAAATTAAATACTTTATAACTTCCACTGGAAGTTTCCCCCCCCATTTGATGATGTTGAAGGCCCTGGAATTTACCCAGTGTTCAAGGGCATGCCCCTGGAGAAGGAAATGGCAACCCACTCCAATATTCTTGCCTGGAGAATCCCACAGACAGAAAAGCCTGGGGGCTATTGTCCATGGGGTGGCAGAGAGTCGGACACAACTAAAGTGATTTAACATGCACCATGCAAGGGCGCCCTTAGGAACTCCGCAATGTAGACAAAGAAAGTTCAAGAAACTGTGAATCTGCTATGAAGTCTATTTCAGTGTCAGAGTCCAGAGTTGTGTAGAACCCTGAAGAGCGTGATGTTCATGTATCATTTCTCATGTATCATGCTCAGTTGCTCAGCCGTGTCCGACTCTTTACATCCCCATGAACTATAGCCCGCCAGGCTCCTCTGTCCATGGGATTCTCCAGACAAGAATACTTAAGTGGGTTGCTATTTCCTACTTCAGGGGATCCTGCTGACCCAAGGATTGAACCTGTGTCTCTGTGTCTCTTGCATTGGCAGGAGGATTCTTTATCAACTGCACCACCTGGGAAGCTCTAAAAAAGTAGAGCTTCGAAGTAAATCCACCTGTTTGCTTGAAGTTTCTTAGTATTTTAACTTGGTGGAAAGGTATATCCGCCTGCAATGCGGGAGACCTGGGTTTGATCCCTGGGTTGGGAGGATTGCCTGGAGAAGGGAACGTATTCTTGCCTGGAAAATTCCATGGATGGAGGAGCCTGGCAGGCTACAGTCCATGGAATCACAAAGAGTCAAACATGAGTAAGAGACTTTCACTTCCAAAGGGTAGTTCCTATAGAGGATTATGTTCTTGTCCCTGGAAATAATGTGTCCTGCTCAGTTTCTGGGAAACGGGGATATATTCTTACAGGTTCCCTGCTGGAACAGTTTTCAAACTCCTTGGTGAGAGTCAGTGTTCTCCCAGGGGAGTGAGGACTGAACACACTAGGGCAGCAGCTTGGAGAAGGAAGGAAGGGACCACCAGGAGAAGGGAGTCCTGGTCCCTTGGTGACTGTAGCCTCCCAGAGCTCACTGGTTCACGGGCTTGTTGTCGGAGACCCCAGATGCCAGCTCACAAAGGGCTCCACTCTCAGCGAGTCTGTTTGGCTCAAACTGAAGAGTCACAGTCTGGGATTGTGTCACCTGCACGTTCCCTTCACTGTCACATATGGAAATGAGGCTGCAGAACACAGCTTCTCAGGCCAGGTGGAACCAAGAAGCAGAGCCACAGAGGCAAGGTCTGATATGAACATTTGATGTCATCACCCAGGTTAGAAATCAACACTAGTTACCATAGAGATGGGCCTCTAGTTCAGGGAGGAGGGAATACTCTGGTTCCCACCAGCCCTGATCAGAGATGTCTATGCAGCCATTTCCCTAGTAGCCTTGGCCCTAGCCCAAGAGGAATCTCTCAGCACCTCAAACTGCCTCAGAGGCCAGCCTTGGGCCAGCCATCTCCCCAGTTATCCCTGTCTTCACACATGCAAACACTTAACAGCTGATTGCAGGCAACCAGAATGATCAGCCTGAAAGATTCCTTACTGAGGCTTTGGAGACTTAATCTCTACTGTTGGCGTGTATGCTAAATTGCTTCAGTAGTGTCTGACTCTTTGTGATCCCATGGACTGTAGCCTGCCAAGCTCCTCTGTCCATGGGATTCTCCAGGCAAGAATACTGGAATGGGTTGCCATGCCCTCCTCCAGCAGATCTTCCAGACCTAGGGCTGAACCCAGCTCTCCTGCACTGCAGGCAGATTCCTTACTGCTAAACCACCAGGGAAGTCCGGTGTTGGCATAAGTAACTCCAAATTTCTAACCAACCTGGACCCTCCACCTGCAAACTGGCTTTGAGGGACATGAAATCTTGATATAAGTTTCTTTTTATGAATACATACACACACACATATATATATGCTGCTAAGTCACTTCAGTCGTGTCTGACTCTGTGTGACCCCATAGATGACAGCCCACCAGGCTCCTCTGTCCCTGGGATTCTCCAGGCAAGAATATTGGAATGGGTTGCCGTTTCCTTCTCCAATGCATACATGCATGCTAAGTTGCTTCAGTCGTGTCTGACTCTGTGTAGCCCTCTGGACAGCAGCCCAACAAGCTCCTCTGTCCACAGGATTCTCTAGGCAAGAATACTGGAGTGAGTGGCTATTTCCTTCTCCATATATATATATATATATAAAATTATCAAGCAACAATCTCCATGTGCCTTTCAAGCATCTGTAAATGTGATGCTCGGTGAATGGCTGCTTGGGGTGCTGACTCATCCATGTCAGTTCCCTGCTGTGAACCCCCAAAGCACTGCCCTAGGGAAAGTCAGGCTATATATAAATATATGTGTAAATGAATGCATGGGTAAATGTCATATTCCTATTTATGTCTACCAGATGACTGAGTTAATTAGTCAACTGAGTGAATTAGATCTAAAGACACTGGATTTTCCCAGTCTGAACTTTCTCAACTGGAGAAGCCTTTTGGATTATAGGCACATTCTTTTATTATTTCATTGTTCATTCAGCATGTATTGATTGATTGCCTGCCGAGCATATGCCTGGCTCCAGGCTAAGTGCTAAAGCGATGATGTGAATCTAGATGGACATGGTCCTTGCCTGTGGGAGGCTTACTCAGGCCAGGAGGAAAGCCACACTAGAAACATCATTACTTGGGTTGTTAATCACTGGGGTGACAGTGCTGATCATGGAAATGTACAAGATTCAGTGAGAACAGGGAACAGGAGCTCTAATTACGGAGGTCAGCTTCTCTGTAAAAGAGACACTGAAATCAATAGCTCACTGGGCAGAGGGAGAGAAAGGTGTAGGCAGAGTGGTGTGGGAGGCAGGAGTTAGACATTGCTTGGCACTAAAAGATGCTGACAGCCAGGGTCAAGAGAGAGGGGAACAGGATTGTTAAGGACCTTATGGAATATTTTTGAAGATTTGGAATTTTATGCTAATATTAGGGAGTCATAAGGGTTTCAAGAAATGTGGCATGTGATCAGATATGGATTTTTAACAGATGGTTTAACTGTCCTGCGGAGGCTGAGCTGGAAGGAAGGAGAATGGACACACAGCTGTCAGGAGGCCCCTCGGAGTCCAGAAGGGAGATGCTGGCAGTGAGGAGATGAGGGTTGGAGGTTGGGGACAGGACTGGATGGATCCTCTGTCCTCCAGCCTCACTCACTTTGCAGCTCACCCTTTCCTTCTGAAAAGGAAACCAACCTCAATAGCAACGGGAAGGGAAAATTGTCACAGGTCAACATGCGTTGCACACCATGTCAGGCACTGTGTAAACCACCAGAGGGGTCAGCAACGAAGACAGTGGGGTGTGAGATGACACTCCCGGGCAGGTGCTCTCAGGGCTGCATTCTGCCACTTTCTGCGTTTCCCACTTTCTCAACCTCAGACACTTCTCCATCCCACATTTGTACTGTGCTGCTGCTGCTGCTGCTAAGTCACTTCAGTCGTGTCCGACTCTGTGCAAACCCATAGATGGCAGCCCACCAGGCTCCCCCTTCCCTGGGATCCTCCAGGCAAGGACACTGGAGTGGGTTGCCATTTCCTTCTCCAATGCATAAAAGTGAAAAGTGAAAGTGAAGTCACTCAGTCGTGTCCGACTCTAGTGACCCCATGGACTGCAGCCTACCAGGCTCCTCTGTCCATGGGATTTTCCAGGCAAGAGTACTGGAGTGGGGTGCCATTGCCTTCTCCACATTTGTACTGTAAGGAAGTGCTAATGTTGTCTTTGTGATTTTTCTACATTTCTTTTAGTCAGCATTTTCCTCTTCTCTGCTATGATATATTCTAAGGATCTGCTATGATGTATTCTAAGGATTTGGTATCAGTGGCTTCCCTGGTGGCTCAGCTGGTAAAGAAGTCACCTGCAATGTGGGAGACCTGGGTTCAATCCCTGAGTGGGGAAGATCCCTTGAAGAAGGAACAGCTACCCAGTCCAGTATTCTGGGCTGGAGAATCCCATGGTCTGTGTAGTCCGTGGGGGTCTCAAAGAGTCGAACATAACTAAGCTACTTTCACTTTCACTTTTTCTGAATAAAAAATTGAGAAATGAAAGTGTAAAAGTTGAAAATGTCTCAAGAAAAAAAAATAATCCCTGTGGTCCAGATTGGAGATGTTTATTTATTTGGCACATACTCTGTTCTAGGCATTAAGTGCATTGTGTGCATTAAGAGTCCTAGTATTTATCTTTGTAGCATTAGGAAATACTATTATTATTATCCCAATTTTATAGGTGACAAAACTGAGGCTCAGAACAATTAACTTACTGAGGGCTGCATAGCTGGGTGAGATGAGTGGCAGAAGGTTACTTCTCCAGATGAAGAGACATGGAGAATTTCTTCTTCCAGCCCAGTCTTTGCAAGGCCTCTACCCTCAAATCCAAGCTCTAAACCGTGTCGACTTGAAAAATAATCCCAAGCTAAAAGCTGAGAGTTACGTTTTAGTCGGTGGGAATTTTTAGGACTTCAAGCCTGGAGACAGCATCTCAAGTAACCCTGAGAGAACTGCTCTGAGGAGACAAGGGGAGGAGTTAGGTTGCATAAAAGTTTTGCAAGAATGGGCAGGTAGTCTGAACCTCAAACGATTAGTGCTAGTTAAAGAAAACCAGATATCCCAAGTTAAGGAGTTTAGCACTTTTCTAAATAGGGGAAGATGCAAGAATCTGGGCTTGCTGAAATCATTCCTTTCATATGCCCCTCACCTTCTGGGGCCAGGATCCTGTGTTTTTCACATCCTGAGCTTCCTTTGGGCTTACTGTAAGGGGTGGCTGCAGACTGATGGGTGCTGGGTGGCAGGTATTCTCCTTCCTGAGAGCCCTTAGGGCTCACTAGCTCACATTGGCAAGCTTCTATTACTGATGACTGTGACATCCTTGTTTACTGATGGCAGGAAATAATCTGTTTCTCAGCAGGCACAACCAGACATCCAACTCCATTGGAATAAAATCCTCAGGAGATTCCACAGGTCCTTCAGCCACTTCCGCTCTGGGCTGCAGGCTTATAGCTACTGCTTTCCCTGTCAAAGGGCCAGGGCTCTGGAAGCCACTCTCCCAGGTTGGACCCTACATAGCATTGAGAATGAAGATTTGCTGTTGATGCTCAGTTCTGTCTGATTCTTTTCAACCCCATGGACTGCAGCATGGCCAGGCTTCCCTGTCCTTCACCATCTCCCAGAGTTTGCTCAAACTCATGTCCATCGAGTTGGTGATGCCATCCAACCATCTCATCCTCTGCCGTCCCCTTCTCTTGCCTTCAGTCTTTCCCAGCATCAGGGTCTTTTTTAATGAGTTGTATCTTTGCATCAGGTGGCCAAATTATTGGAGCCTCAACTTCAGCATCAGTCCTTCCAATGAATATTCTGGGTTAATTTCCTTTAGGATTGACTGGCTTGATCTCCTTATTGTCCAAGGGACTCTCAAGAGTCTTCTGCAATACCACATTTAGAAAGATAACTGTGATCAAATGATACAAAGGCCAGAACGGAACAAAGCCTAAGACTATCTGCTACCCATCACCCACTGGGTGATCCTTCCAAGGATGGACTTTGTAAGCCATGAGTGAACCTGAAATTCTAGCTGACCTGTCTTTGAGAAACTTCCCATCTAAGTAATTGGAATGCCGTCTGGACGTGGTAGTGAAATCGTTAATGGAAAAACGTAATCACAGACATCAGAACAGTAAGCCTTTTAGTTCATTTTCTCACCTGAAAGAGAACTTGAAACACCTTGTTGTGCTCAGTTCTCTTCAACTCTTATATTAGGGATGGAGAAAATAGTAAGAAGTTCGATTTTTCAGAGTATAGTTGCCATGGCTGACAGAAATCAAATTTATAGCACCAGGAAAGTCTGGTTTTAATTCCTGCCATCTTCCTGGGATAGTGGGTGGCTTAGTTAATAAAGCTGATCTCCCACTTCTGGAATTGGATTGTGCTCCCAAGCTGAAACAGGTCTGCATTTAATTTGGATATGCTCATGTATTCTGGGTCTGTGCTATCCAATAAGGAATGGTGCTTAATTCTGAAGCGGCGGTGCTGGCTGAGGAGGAGTTTCACTTGTTACGGGTCTCCTAAGACATAAGGATTTTAAGCCGTTGCTTTCAAAAGTTGAGTCTGATTGTGCATGAGCCAAGGGGAGTGTGAGGGCAGTTGGGGGATTGGGGGAGGGTGTTTTACAGAGTCATAAAAGCACAGTTACACGTACCCAGGCAGTTCTCTCTCTGCTCAGATATTTAGGAAATTAGCCAGAAATCCAGAGCCAAGACTCAGCAACATTATTGATACTGAACAGGTCAAAAATGTCTCCTCTCTCTTCTTTTCTTTTTCTGCCAGTTGACGACAAGGGGATTTATATTCAGAGGTGGCTGTGTTTCTAGAGGACTCCAAAACTCTTTGTGTGAAATAATATACTTCATCATATGGACAGAGCTAAGAATAAAAGTCATATGATCATTCCTAATAAAGGTCAAAAACCACATTTGACAAAATTTATTTACAATTCATGATAAGACATAGGAATTGAGAAAAATTTCTTAACATGACATGATAAACTGTATATACCTCACCCCAAACTCTTCATCATAGTTAGTTGAAAAACACTAAAAGTTGTGTTCCACTAAGTCAGAAACTAGGCAAGAATGGCTATTGCTCATCATTATTGCTGAATCCTGTACTGGAGATAGTAGCCAAAGGAACTGGACAAGAGCAAATAATTAGAGGGTAAGGATTGGAAAGGAAAAAGGCAAAACTACCCCTTTTTGCAGACCATATGTTTACACGTCTGGAAAACTCAAAAGAATCAATGGAAAAATCTACTCCAAAAATTTCAATAGAGAGGCAGAATATAAAATTCACAAACACACTAATGAGTTAGAAAAACAAATAGAAGAGAAACTACATTAAAGTAGCAATGCGGTAGCAAAATACAAAACACCGAGGCTTAAACTGAGTAAGAAACGTGCAAACTATATGAGGAAAATGATAGAACAGTCTTGAAAGCCACACATGTAAACCTGAATAAATAACAAGATAACATCATGTTCCTATATGGCAAGAGATAGTAGATGTCAACTCTGCCAATGGTACTTTACATATTTAATGCCATCCAAAGAAAATTGCTGTTGTTTTTCTTTCTGGAGCCAAATAAATTTATTTTTTAAAAGTAAAAAAAAAAATCACCATTGAATTTGTTAGAGGATTGCTTCTGTTTTCCTTTTGCTGCTGTTGTTTTGGCTGCAAAGCATGTAGGATCTTAGCTCTCTGACCAGGGATTGAACCCACACCACCTCCTTGGAAGATGGAGTCTTAACAACAGGGCCACCAGAGAAGTTCTGAATAAATTTATTCTAAAGTCCAGTCAGAAGGATTAATAAATAAAACAAAGAATAGAAAGGGTGTGGGGGCTAGTACTACATGATATTGAAATATTTTAAAGTCTCTATAATTATAACAGTTGGCATTAATGTGTGAAGAGACAGACTGAGGTAATCAGAGAGAAAATTCAGAAGTATAATAGATACATAAATATATGTAAATTTAGTGTATGATCCAACATTTGCTGGACCATAGAGAAAGCAAGGGAATTTCAGAAAAACATCTACCTCTGTTTCATCTACTATGCTAAAGCCTTGGACTGTATGGATCATAACAAAATGTGGAAAGCTCTTAAAGAGTTGGGAATACCAGACCAATTTAACCTGTCTCCTGAGAAACCTTTATGTGGGTCAAGAAATAACAGTTGTGGAACAACTGATTGGTTCAGGATTGATAAATGAGTAGTACAGGGCTCTCTGCTGTCACCCTGTTTGTTTAACCTATACACTGAGCACATCATGAGAAATGACAGGCTGGGTTAGTTACAAGCTGAAATTAAGATAGGCGGGAGAAACATCAACAACCTCAGATATGCGGTTGATACCACTCTAATGGCAGAAAGTGAAGAGGAACTAATGAACTTCTTGATGAAGACGAAGGAGGAGAGTGAAAGAGCTGGTTCAAAACTAAATAGTAAAATATACTAAGATCATGGCATTCAGCCTCATTACTTCAAGGCAAATAGAAGTGGAAAAGATGGCAGGAGTGACAGATTTACTCTTCTTGGGCTCTAAAATAAGCAGATGGTGGCTACTATCTGATTACAAAGCCAGAAGATGATTGCTTCTCAGCAGGAAAGCTATGACATCCCGAGACAATGTGTTGAAAAGCAGAGACATTACTCAACTGACAAAGGTCCATATAGTCAAGGCTATGGTCTTCCCAGTGGTCACATATGATTGTGAGAGCTGGACTGTAAAGCAGGAAGAGCACCAAAGAATTGATGCCTTTGAACTGTGGTGCTGGAGAAGCCTCTTGAAAGTCCTTTGGACAGCAAGGAGAACAAACCAGTCAGTCTTAAGGAAATCAACACTGAATACTTGTTGGAAGGACTAATGTTGAAGCTGAAGCTCCAGTATTTTGGCCACCTGATGTGAACAGCTGACTCACTGGAAAAGTACCTGATGCTGGGAGAGATTGAGAGCAAAAGAGGGCATCAGAGGATGAGATGGGTGGATGGCATCACCAATGCAATGAACATGAACTTGGGCAAACACTGAGAGATGGTGAGGGACAGGGAGGCCCTCAATAATGGGGGAGAGAAGGATACACACACACACACACATAAGTGTGTGTATATATATATATGTGTGTGTGTGTGTGTGAAACTGGATAATCAAGCATCAAAGTGAAAATAATCAAATGGAAAATATAAAATTTAGACCTTTCCTTATACCACACACTAAGGCACTTTCTAAATGGGTCAGAACCTTTCATAAAAATGAAACCATGTTTCCCCGTCCTGACTTGAGCATCCATGGAGCTTGGTATCTGTGGGGGATCCTTGAACCAGTACCCCAGGGATGTGAGTGAAGTTGCTCAGTCGTGTCCGACTCTTTGCAATCCCATGGACGGTAGCCTACCAGGCTCCTCCATCTGTGGGATTTTCCAGGCAAGAACACCAGAGTGGGTTGCCATTTCCTTCTCCAGGAGATCTTCCTGACCCAGGGATTGAACCCTGGTTTCCTGCATTGTAGACAGATGCTTTACTGTCTGAGCCACCAGGGAATCTCAAGTATACCCGAGGGATGCTGAGGGACAACTTACTGAAGAAGAGTTGGGAAAAAGAATAGAACAAAGTGATGTTTTATGAGACACTCATTAAATGTGATTTGTGGGTTTTGTAGATAATCATGCATCCTGAAACGCACTGATACTCAGGAAGTATTTTCAAAGGGGCATTTGTTTAAGACACTTCGAAATAGATTTCAATGTGTTTCTAATAAAAAGAAAGAAAGCTCAGCCTACTCTCTTAAAATGTGTGTTCCATCTGTAATTTTCATACTGAGTGTATAAAAAAGCATGTCCCCAAACACATTGTTCGATGTGTGACTATTTGCAAGTGATAGCTACAATTTACGGAAGTGCATGGATAAATGTTGAAACTCCAAAAGAACTGTTCTTGATCTATGATCTGAGTGATACTTTTCATTTGAGACCTCAAGAAAAGAAAAGTTTCATAATGTGGACAATGCTTGGATTCACTTATTCAAGATATAAGCTATAAAAGAAGCTTTAAAAAATTCCTTTTATCACAGTTATCATTCAGTATTATTCGTTCAGAAGTAGATATCATATGTATCTTATCAAACTGTGAAGAGTTTAAGTATGGTAGGTTGAAGAGTTATTATTTATGAACGTCATACAGCACAATATTTTGTGGCTATTCATTATGTACTAAAAAAATGACTCCATAGATTTCTCTGGTGTCTCAAAGTTATTGTTAAGCTGTCAAACATATAAAAACTTACTAGCATCTTGAAGCAATCAAATATTAAATACTCAACTGTGTGTAAGTTGAGTACACCATTGAAAAATCAAACCCTTTGAAAATGAATTCATTTTAAGAGACATAGTATTTGGGAAACTTTATCTGATTTTCTTTGATAATTAATGTATACTTGTGAATAAAGTATTCCATAATTTCTTCTGTGGTCTAATTTTTGCAAGCTTCTGTAGGGATGACCTTTCAAGAACTTCTCTACCTTAACCAAAGTGCCCTTGCGCTATTCCTTTTTATTTTTAAATTATAACATCATTATATTTTGTTGAGTGGTAGGTAGAGAATTATAATACTAGGTATTAATAGAACAAGTAATGAGTACAGCATTAAGGTCAAGTATGTAATGCCAACTTTTGGGTGGGATCTAAATATTTCAGCCAACTCTCTGAAGGTTTTGTCGGCACAAACCAAACCAACTCCCATTTGATAACTGAACAACTTTTCTATTTTTTATCTGAATATATGAAGCACTTTTATTATTCTTTATTGAGGTATAATTGACGTGTAATCTTACATTAGTTTCAGTTTACAATGTAATGATATGATGCTAGTATACATTGCAAAATGGTCACCAAATAAGTCTAGCTAACATCTGTCACCACACATGGTTAAATTTTTTTTTCTTGTGATTAGAACTTTTAAGATTAACTTTCTCAGCAACTTTCAAACATGTAATACTGTATTATTGACTATAGTCACCACACTGTATATTACATCCCCATGACTTGTTTATTTTTTAACTAGAAATTTGTATCTTCCGACCACCTTCACCCATTTTGCCCCCTCCGATCCCCCACCTCTACCAATCACCAATCTGTTCTCTGTAGCTATAAGCTTGTTTTTTTGTTGTTATTTCAGATTTCACATATAAGTGGGATCATACTGTATTTCAAGCACACTTTAAATTATTACTCTCTCTTTGTAGAAGAGGAAATTAAGGCACAAAACAGTTAATTGCTTTCTGCAAGTTCAAGCTGAAATCTAGGCCCAGGCAGTGCAATTCTAGAGCCCACTGTTTCTAAACCACTGTGTGGTGCCAGACATCCCAAGAATATAGTTTAACTTCAGGTTAACGTTTCAAGATTTAACTCATGACATCTCTTACACTTGGGGAAAATAAACAATAATTTCAGTTGAAACTGGTTTCTTTTTGAATGTCTCTCTCTCCTCACATGTGTTCTCATTAAATTTGTTCATCCAGCTTTGCTATTCAGTTGCTTAGTTGTGTCTGACTCTGCAACCTCATGAATGGCAACACGCCCAGCTTCCCTGTCCTTCCCTATCTCCCGGAGTTTGCTCGGACTCATGTCCACCGAGTCAGTGATGCCATCCAACCATCTCATCCTCTGCTGCCCTCTTCTCCAGAAGAGGGAGAAATGACCCAGCATCAGGGTCATTTCTGATGAGTCAGCACTTTGCATCAGGTGGCCATCCAACGTTAGCAATATGGTCTACTGGTCTGCTTTCCCTTCTGAGCTTGAAGTTCCTTTAGGACAGAGGTTGTGCCTACTTTAGACCCCTAGCACTTAGCATGAAGCTCTGCCCAAGGTAAGGACTAAATCATACTGGCTAAATGAATAAATGCATTTTGTTTCTCTTCCTAGCTGTGCAGGAAAGGAGAGTTATCTTTGAAGCTTTGATTATCTAGATTTAGGGTTGGTTTTAGATTGTATTTGAATATTGACCAATGAGAGTCTGGCCAGATCAAGGAAGTTAGCATGTTCCGGAAAGTCAGATGCTTGCATACACTACCCTGAATCATTTTCCCATTGGTGTAATTTGAAAATGATAAGCAAAAAGTCACCTATCGTGTTTCTCAGAATTTCATTTTACTTCTATTGTCAGGTAATACATGGCTCTAGCTATTATTTTTCACCTAATTAGGGAGAAGGAGTAAAAAACAAAACAGAAAATATCAACAAAGAACCCAAAGCTTGTGCCTTTTCCAGGTACTTAGAGCAAGGATTTTATTTACGAGCTGATTCATTTGCTTCTCATTTTAATTATAAAAAATAAAAGGCTAGGTATTTTTCTGTCTAACTCACTTGGTCAAAGGGAGGAAAAATGCAAGTCTTTGGAACACAGTTTGTGGCTTGTCTTTTTGAGATCCTTTGAGAATTTCTCCTCTAAAATTCCTAAAACTTTGTATGTTGCTTCGTGCTTCTGGATGAAACTGATTACTAGAAACTCACAGAGCTAGAACGAATTTAAGCTACATGCAAAGAGCAAAAAGCCCTGGATGGGGAGAAAAAAAACTTGAGTTTTAGTCTTAGTTCAGCTATTAACTCAAAGGTGATCTTAAGCACGTCATTTAATCTCCGAGGACGTCCATTTCATCAGTCTGTAAAGTGAGAGGCCGGGGTTAGATGACCCTTCAGCACTCCGTCAGCTCTCACAATCTATAAATCTTTAACCCAGTTCATTTCCTCTTTCCAGCAGGCATGGCACAATGCAGCCTGACAGTCTAATGAGAAGCAATCCTTTCAGATTAAAGTCTGTGTGCTGGACCTGTCTGTAGGCATATCAGATTTATTCCAAATTTTTACACCCTGCTTTTTGTCTCCAGAGGCTGACCTTTAAAGACTGTATCACAGGTTCCATTGCCCTCTGGTTTTTGGTTAGATTCAGTCCCTGAAGGCACCAGAGGGGATTAGAAGGTGGGAGGAAGGAGAGGTCAGAGCTTCTGTTATCAGTTCCTAGTCTCTACAGGTCCTCCTGGGGGCCAGAGCTGGACTCTCCTCTTCCTGATCCGAAGGTCGCAGTTCCTGGTGGGTGGGGTGGGGATGGGGCTAGGGGGAGAGGAAACTGCCATAACTCTAGCTCTTAAAATTGCCTCTTTTTTGGTCTTTTTTTGTCTAAGTGTGACAGTGGCTACCCCTGAGTGCTTCATATTTCTTGTTGGTTTATCTTAACCCTACCTTCAGCTTTATGAATAGATGTCAACTACAAATTGGCACTAGCCATGGGCACTTGCCATCTACCTCTACAAGGATTAAATCACGTGCTCCTGCAGCTGCTGACCTTCAACACCCCTTGAAAGAAGTTCAGAGTGGAGAGCAGAAATGAGGCACTCTGTGCTTGGGGAAGCAGGGAATTGGCAGGACAGGTCTTCAGATAGTTAGATATTTTCAGGAGTCGATTTTATGAACATGATTCTTGTATCTTCCCACACCTAGAAAATCATTGAAATCCTTCATGGTTATGACAGCTCCTCATGACTAGCAAAAGCTCCTGAGACTAGCAGAAACTATTTGGAGAAATCTGTGCTTGATTCCATGTAGTCCCCCTTCACCAAAATCACATAGATACCAATTTTCCTTCCTACCTCTTTTGAGCAGATTCTCAGAGCTCTCTGAGTTGCTGTCTCTGGGGCTGCAGTCCTCATTTTCTCCCAAGTAAAACTCAGTCACAACTCTCACATTGTGCATTTTTTTCAAGTCCACAGAGGGCATTCATTAAGCTCGCTTTCATCCTTTCTCATTCTGAGAAAAAGGTAGGCTGTGTCTTCACAGTGAATGGAAGCATGGTTTTGTGGATTTTTCCAGCTGAAAATTTTTTCTAAGCTGATTTGGACATTTAGCACAAACAGGAGTTTATTAAATACTTCGACAGAAATAGATTTGCACAGGGACCTGATAGAAGTTTTTACATCCTGAGAGTTACATCACTGGGTAAATAGACAATTTTGACTAATGTTTCATCTTTCCTAAATATTGCAGTGGAAATGGTTCCTGGGTTCATTGGCGGATTCTGGGGAGATTAGGGCTGATGACACATCTGTTTATAAGAGTGCAATTTAGTTGGTTTACATGAGTCTAATTTCTTGAGTTAAATTACTCTCCTTGGAAGATAGACAGTACATTTTCTAATAAATAAAAATACCTCCAATATATACTAGAAAACTGAGAACTCTGCAATGTGGTTGACCAGCTGACCAGTAGCATAAATCAAAAACTGGCATGTTAATGACACATTTTCTCCAAAAGAAATCTGGTGGGACTTGCCTTAGTACAACACTATGTCCCAGGAAAGAACGATAAGAACAAGTGACGCTGAGAGAAGATTCTGAGAATTCCCTGAACTTTGGCACTTTTAGATTTCTTCTGGAATGAGATTAAAGGCAGAATTAGCAATTAATTTTCTAAAAGAACAGGAGAAATCTCATTGCTTTCCTGATACATAAGATTTGACTAAGTCTTAAAGATGAGATAAAACTTTATGGGTAGACTGGGAGAGGAAGAAAAGGCTTTCAAAGCAAAAAGAGAAGCACGAGCAAAGGCCCTGAGGTATGAGATGACTTCTTAGTACATTCCGAGTCAACAAGATGAATGTTCTATTGTAGAGTTCAAGACAGAGATGTAGCTGGAGAACAGACCAGCAAGGTCTGTATATGTTATGCCAAGGAGTTTGTACTTTATCCTGTAAACCAATTATTATTATGAGTTGTGCGTGAGTACTTGTGTGCTCACTCGTGTCTGACTCTTTGTGAACCTATGGACTGTAGCCTGCTAGACTCTTCTGTCCATGAGATTCTCCAGGTAAGAACGCTGGAGTGGGTAGCCATGCCCTCCTCCAGGGGATCTTCACCACCCAGGGACTGAACCCCCGTCTCCTGCATCTCCTGCATTGCGGATGAATTCTTTACTGCTGAGCCACTGGGGAAGCCCTTTACCTCCTCTTACCCAGCCCTAAAGCCAATAGAACTCATAGTGAGTTTGTCTTCAGGGAACTCTTCTTCTCCAGAACCAGTTTCTACACATTTCACTTTTACTACAAAAATATCCCTCCAAACAGTGTCTTGAAACATCGATTGTTTATCCCCATAGATCTGAGAGTTGGCTTCATAGAGCTGATCAGGCTGCACTTGGCTGAAAACAATGAAGTCATTTCTAAGATGTGAATGTAGGATGTATATCATTCACTGAGGAAGAGAAAGAGCATTCTTGAGGGGAAAGGTAAAGAGTGCAGTTTTGGATACACTGATCTGGTGATGTCTGTGGGACACTTGAGTGAAAAAGACATGGGACTGGAGCCTAGGAGACTGGTCTTGGCTAGGGAGAGAGAGAGAAAGATTGAGAGATAGAGAGAGATAGAGAGAGCTAAAGATAAATAGAGAGAAAGAGACAGAGAGATTGAGGGATAGAAATACAGAAAGAAAGAGAGAGGGGGTGAGTTATCAGGTCACCAGACTGTAAATCGTGGCCAAAGGCATGGCCATGATGGCTGCTAAGGTGATCACATAAAGTGACCAAAGGCAAAGGCTCTAATATGAAGCCTTGGGTGCACCAATATTTTTTAAATTATTTGTTTATTTGTATTTATTTTGGCTGTGCTGGGTCTTCATCGCTGTGTGGGCTTTCCTTTAGTTGTGGAGAATGAGGGCTACCCTCTAGTTGTGTGTGCAGGCTTTTCACTGCCGTGGCTCCTCTTGTTGTGGAGCACAGGCCCGAAGGTGTGTGGGCTTCGGTAGTTGCGGCTCCAAGGCTCTAGGGCACAGGTTCAATAGTTGTGGCAACTTGGGCTTAGTTGTTCCAAGGCACGTGGGATCTCCCCAGATCAGAGATCAAACCCGTGTCTCTTGTATTGGCAGGTGGATTCTTTATCACTAAGCCATCAGGGAGGCCCCGGTGCACCAACATTTAGTAGACATGGAGAGGAAGGACAGCTCACAAAGACAGCTTGGACGGGACAGAGATGCAGAAGAGAAAGGCATCATGTAAGCCAAAGGAGAAGAGTTTCCCTATTGTAGGAGTCATTTCTGTGACTGTAATTACTAATAGCACCACTGTTCCCTCTTAAACGTGTCGTGGTTTGATGGTAAATCTTGTAGTCTCTTTACCAATAATCTTGTATCTGTCAAATCCATCAGATGCTCTTCTGTTTTTATATATCATGACCACTCTGTGGAATCTGGTACACAAAAAGACCACATGATTTATCTTTGAACCAGGACATGTTTGAGAGTGAACAGAAGTTCACTCTCAAATAATAATGACAGAAGAACAACACATGTTCTCAGGCAAACAAGGCATATGGTCATGTGGTGTCGGGGATCCCTGCCAGGCTGTTTCTGCAGGGTGAGTGGAGTGTAAGCTTTCGAGTGAGCAGGACAGTGATGGGAACAGGGGAAGGCAGAGGAAGATGGAACAGCTTTCTTTCTGGGAGCTGGGTAAGTGGACAAGGAGGTGAGTGGCACAGGGAAATGATAGCAGAAGAGTGGGCTTTGCAGAAATGTTTGAATACTCTTCTAACAGAGGGCCCTCAGACAGTTTCTAGAACTGTGTATCCAAATATAACTGACTGTGAGAACTTCTAGGAGGATTTAGAATGTGGAACCTGTTGGTGAGACCATCCCCACTTTCTTTTTTTAGCAACGGGGCACAGGGTGAGGGGGTGGGGGGAGGAGGAGATCTGTTGCTATGAAGGTAAATAAGATACTAGATGGGGGCTTCCCTGGTGGCTCAGTGGTAAAGAATCTGCCTGCTAATGCAGGAGACACAAGTTTGAACCCTGATCTGGGAAGAACCTACGTCCTGTGCAGCAACTACATGTAGGCTCTGCTGAGCCTGTGCTCTGGAGCCTGGGAGCTGCAAGTACAGAAGCCTGCACGCCCTAGAACCTGTACTCCACAAGAGAAACCACAAAACTGAGAAGCCTGCACACCACAACTAGAGAGTAGCCCCCACTTATTTATTGCAACTAAAGAAAACAGCCCAGCAATGAAGACTCAGCACAACCAAAAATAAACGAGCAAATAAAATTATAAAAGAAGACACCAGAGGATAGAAAAAACAACCACCTAGGCTCAGTTTGGGATTTTTTTTTTTTTCAGCAAGAACAAAACCATGTTCTTACACCTGGCCTTGAAACACTCCATTGTCAGAGGCCCTCAGTGTTACAGCAATACGCACTGAAAAAAAAAAAAAAACACTCAAGATAAATAAGTATATTATGAGACAACTAAGTCTCAAATTGTGTCGAGAGTGTTCAGACCATCCAGAAAATGATGGATGGCTGCAGGTGGCATCCACTTCTTCATTCTTTGGCCCCTGATAAGGTTTTCCTCGAAGTAAGTCATTCCCCATCCACCACTCTCAACCTACAGCTAAAAACTGTTCTGAAACCAGACTCATGGCGTTGGATCCCCAGTGAACAAACCTTCTTTGTTAGCCATACTGTTTGGCTCAAAAGGGCATGTGAGCAGCATCAAGAATAATTTCATGATAATCTAGGTCAGGTTTTTCCTTTCACACCGGTGCCAGAGTGTGGGAGCACCAGTTTCACTGACTTCAGGAGTCATTGCAGCACAGGATGGCTTATCTGTGGGGCTGTGTTTCTCCAATGGGGCTCCGACCAGGGAGAGTAGAATCCTTGCTCTCAAGCAAGACTGGGAATGATGCTGAAAGCTCTACCCTATCGGCGTATGTATGTGGATTTCAGTTCTTTTCTTTTCAGAACTCTTTCAGTTCACTAACAACTAGTCGAATAACATTACATTTTGGCTAAGCAGAATGTGAGAAGCCATGTTACATTTGAAAAAGAATCTTTTCTTTTTAAGGTATAAAAGATAAGGGACTTAACAACTGACAATGATGAAACCACTTTGCCTAACAGAACTCCAAAGATAGGGCCCAATTCACTTTAAACGTTTCTTAGTTTCATTGAAATTTCAGGACTGTTTGAAAAAATGGAAAGACAGAGCTTTAACGGCAAGTATATAACATGTAAATTGCTTCCTCATATTATGGTAGATGGTGGACTCTTGTTCTCAGCCTTTTTGAATGAAGAGTGAATTCTGATCATCAGCTCTGGGTTTCCCACAGTAATTTGGCTTCACTGAATAGTAGAGTCCTTCAAAGTCCCACTGCACCATTTATTAGCTGTGTTACTTCCAATAAATTAAACTGTATCATTTTCCTCAACTGTAAATAGAGGGAAATCATAATGGCTGATTCACAGGACTCTGTTGTTAATTATTAAGTGTTGTGTTGGCAAATCCCTTGGTATAGGGCCTATTATATCTTAATACAAAAAGTTTGCATCTTTTTTTTTTTTTTAGTGAAGCATGACTATTTTATTTTAAAACTTAGCAATTGCATTGCTGGGGTTTACTGTTTTGACAGTGTGTCACAGATTATTCTAGTTAGTTTTTAAATTATTTTTTAAAACATCATATTTGATTTTGAAGTGCTTTGTTATTTGAACTGACATGGAACAAGGAGGGGAAAGCTGTTTTTTTTTTTTGGTGCTGATTCTGTTTTTGTTTTTTTTCTTTTTGTTTCTTATATGATATTATACATGTTTCAATGCCATTCTCCCAAATCATCCTGCCCTCTCCTCTCCCTCTCCCACAGAGTCAAAAATCTGTTCTGTACGTCTGCATCTCTTTTGCTGTCTCACATACAGGGTTATCGTTACTATCTTTCTAAATTCCATATATATGTGTTAGTATACTGTATTGGTGTTTTTCTTTCTGGCTTACTGCACTCTGTATAATCAGCTCCACTTTCATCCACCTCATTAGAACTGATTCAAATGTATTCTTTTTGATGGCTGAGTAATACTCCATTGTGTATATGTACCACAGCTTTCTTATCCATTCATCTGCTGTTGGACATCTAGGTTGCTTCCATGTCCCAGTTATTATAAACAGTGCTGCGATGAACATTGGGGTACACGAGTCTCTTTCATTTCTAGTTTCCTCAGTGTGTATGCCCAGCAGTGGAACTGCTGGGTCATAAAGCAGTTCTATTTCCAGTTTTTTAAGGAATCTCCACACTGTTCTCCATAGTGGCTGTACTAGTTTGCATTCTCACAAACAGTGTAAGAGGGTTCCCTTTTATCCACACCCTCTCCAGCATTTATTGCTTGTAGACTTTTGGACTGCAGCCATTCTGCCTGGCATGAAATGGTACTTCATTGTGGTCTTGATTTGCATTTCTCTGATAATAAGTGATGTTGAGCATCTTTTCATGTGTTTGTTAGCCATCAGTATGTCTTCTTTGGAGAAATGTCTATTTAGTTCTTTGGCCCATTTTTTGATTGGGTCGTTTATTTTTCTGGAATTGAGCTGCTTGAATTGCTTGTATATTTTTGAGATTCGTTGTTTGTCAGTTGCTTCATTTGCTATTATTTTCTTCCATTCTGAAGGCTGTCTTTTCACCTTGCTTATAGTTTCCTTTGTTGTGCAGAAGCCTTCAAGTTTAATTAGGTCCCCTTTGTTTATTTTTGCTTTTATTTCCAATATTCTGGGAGGTGGGAAATAGAGGATCCTGCTGTGATTTATGTTGGAGAGTGATTTGCCTATGTTCTCCTCTAGGAGTTTTATAGTTTCTGGTCTTACATTTAGATCTTTGATCCATTTTGAGTTTATTTTTGTGTATGGTGTTAGAAAGTGTTCTAGTTTCATTCTTTTACAAGTGGGTGACCAGTTTTCCCAGCACCACTTGTTAAAGAGACTGTCTATAATCCATTGTATATTCTTGCCTCCTTTGTCAAAGATAAGGTGTCCATAGGTGTGTGGATTTATCTCTGGGCTTTCTATTTTGTTCCATTGATCTATGTTTCTGTCTTTGTGCCAGTACCATACTGTCTTGATGACTGTGGCTTTGTAGTAGAGCCTGAAGTCAGGCAAGTTGATTCCTCCAGTTCCATTCTTCTTTCTCAAGATTGCTTTGGCTATTCAAGTCTTTTTGTATTTCCATACAAATTGTGAAATTATTTGTTCTAGCTCTGTGAAAAATACCACTGGTAGCTTGATAGGGGTTGCATTGAATCTGTAGATTGCTTTGGGTAGTATACTCGTTTTCACTATATTGATTCTTCCAATCCATCAACATGGTATATTTCTTATTCTATTCGTGTCCTCTGATTTCTTTCACCAGTGTTTTATAGTTTTCTATATATAGGCCTTTAGTTTCTTTAGGTAGATATATTCCTAAGTATTTTATTCTTTTCGTTGCAATGGTGAATGAAATTGTTTCCTTTATTTCTTTTTCTACTTTCTTACTATTAGTGTATAGGAATGCAAGGGATTTCTGTGTGTTGATTTCATATCCTGCAACTTTACTATATTCATTGATTAGCTCTAGTAATTTTCTGGTGGAGTCTTTAGGGTTTTATATATAGAGGATCATGTCATCTGCAAACAGTGAGAGTTTTACTTCTTTTCCAATTTGGATTCCTTTTATTTCTTTTTCTGCTCTGATTGCTGTGGCCAAAACTTCCAGAAGGTGAAGATGAAGTCGCTCAGTCATGTCCAACTCTTTGCGACCCCGTGGACTGTAACCTACTAGACTTCTCCATCCGTGGGATTCTCCAGGCAAGAATACTGGAGTGGATTGCCATTTCCTTCTCCAGGGGATCTTCCCGACCCAGGGATCGAACCCAGGTCTCCCACATTGGAGGCAGACGCTTTAACCTCTGAGCCAAACTTCCAGAACTATGTTGAATAGTAGTGGTGAAAGTGGGCACCCTTGTCTTCTTCCTGACTTTAGGGGAAATGCTTTCAATTTTTCACCATTGAGGATAATGTTTGCTGTGGGTTTGTCATATATAGCTTTTATTATGTTGAGGTATGTTCCTTCTATTCCTGCTTTCTGGAGAGTTTTTATCATAAATGGATATTGAATTTTGTCAAAGGCTTTCTCTGCATCTATTGAGATAATCATATGGCTTTTATTTTTCAATTTGTTAATGTGGTGAATTACATTGATTGATTTGTGGATATTGAAGAATCCTTGCATCCCTGGGATAAAGCCCACTTGGTCATGGTGTATGATCTTTTTAATGTGTTGTTGGATTCTGATTGCTAGAATTTTGTTAAGGATTTTTGCATCTATGTTCATCAGTGATACTGGCCTGTAGTTTTCCTTTTTCGTGGCATCTTTGTCAGGTTTTGGTATTAGGGTGATGGTGGCCTCATAGAATGAGTTTGGAAGTTTACCTTCCTCTGCAATTTTCTGGAAGAGTTTGAGTAGGATAAGCGTTAGCTCGTCTCTAAATTTTTGGTAGAATTCAGCTGTGAAGCCATCTGGACCTGGGCTTTTGTTTGCTGGAAGATTTCTGATTACAGTTTCAATTTCTGTGCTTGTGATGGGTCTGTTAAGATTTTCTATTTCTTCCTGGTTCAGTTTTGGAAAGTTGTACTTTTCTAAGAATTTGTCCATTTCTTCCAAGTTGTCCATTTTATTGGCATATAATTGCTGATAGTAATCTCTTATGATCCTTTGTATTTCTGTGTTGTCTGTTGTGATCTCTCCATTTTCATTTCTAATTTTATTGATTTGATTTTTCTCCCTTTGTTTCTTGATAAGTCTGGCTAATGGTTTGTCAATTTTATTTATCCTTTCAAAGAACCAGCTTTTGGCTTTGTTGATTTTTGCTATGGTCTCTTGTTTCTTTTGCATTTATTTCTGCCCTAATTTTTAAGATTTCTTTCCTTCTACTGACCCTGGGGTTATCCATTTCTTCCTTTTCTAGTTGCTTTAGGTGTAGAGTTAGGTTATTTATTTGACTTTTTTGTTGTTTCTTGAGGTATGCCTGTATTGCTATGAACTTTCCCCTTATCACTGCTTTTATAGTATCCCACAGGTTTGGGGTTGTTGTGTTTTTATTTTCATTCATTTCTATGCACAATTTGATTTCTTTTTTGATTTCTTCTGTGGTTTGTTGGTTATTCAGAAGCGTATTGTTCAGCCTCCATATGTTGGAATTTTTAATAGTTTTTCTCCTGGAATTGAGATCTAATCTTACTGCATCGTGGTCAGAAAAGATGCTTGGAATGATTTCAAATTTTTTGAATTTATCAAGGCTAGATTTATGGCCCAGGATGTGATCTATCCTGGAGAAGGTTCCGTGAGCACTTGAGAAAAAGGTGAAATTCATTGTTTTGAGGTGAAATGTCCTGTAGATATCAATTAGGTCTAACTGGTTTATTGTATCATTTAAAGTTTGCGTTTCTTTGTTAATTTTCTGTTTAGTTGATCTGTCCATAGATGTGATTGGGGTATTAAAGTCTCCCACTATTATTATGTTATTGTTAATTTCCCCTTTCATACTTGTTAGCATTTGTCTTACATATTGTGGTGCTCCTATGTTGGGCACATATATATTTATAATTGTTATATCTTCTTCTTGGATTGATCCTTTGATCATTATGTAGTGTCCTTCTTTGTCTCTTTTCATAGCCTTAGTTTTAAAGTCTATTTTATCTGATGTGAGTATTGCTACTCCTGCTTTCTTTTGGTCTCTATTTGTGTGGAATATCTTTTTCTAGCCCTTCACTTTCAGTCTGTATGTGCCCCTTGTTTTGAGGTGGGTCTCTTTTAGACAACATATATAGGGATCTTGTTTTTGTATCCATTCAGCCAGTCTTTGTCTTTTTGTTGGGGCATTCAATCCATTTACGTTTAAGGTAATTATTGATAAGTATGGTCCCATTGCCATTTACTTTATTGTTTCCGGTTTGGGTTTATACACTTTTTTTGTATTTCCTGTCTAGAGAATATCCTTTAGGATTTGTTGGAGAGCTGGTTTGGTGGTGCTGAGTTCTCTCAGCTTTTGGTTGTCTGTAAACCTTTGGTTTCTCCTTCATATTTGAATGAGATCCTTGCTGGGTACAGTAATCTGGGCTGTAGGTTATTTTTTTTCATCACTTTAAGTATATCTTGCCATTCCCTCCTGGCCTGAAGGGTTTCTATTGAAAGATCAGCTGTTATCCTTATGGGAATCCCATTGTGTGTTATTTGTTGTTTTTCCCTTGCTGCTTTTAATATTTGTTTTTTGTGTTTGATCTTTGTTAATTTAATTAATATGTGTCTTGGGGTGTTTTGCCTTGGGTTTATCCTGTTTGGGACTCTCTGGGTTTCTTGGACTTGGGTGATTATTTCCTTCCCCATTTTAGGGAAGTTTTCAACTATTATCTCCTCAAGTAGTTTCTCATGGTCTTTCCTTTGGTCTTCTTCTTCTGGGACTACTATAATTCGAATGTTGGAGCATTTCATATTGTCCTGGAGGTCTCTGAGATTGTCCCCATTTCTTTTAATTCGTTTTTCTTTTTTCCTCTCTGCTTCATTTATTTCTACCATTCTATCTTCTATTTCACTAATCCTATCTTCTGCCTCAGTTATTGTACTGTTTGTTGCCTCTAGGGTGTTTCTGATCTCACTTATTGCATTATTCATTATATATTGACTCTTTTTTATTTCTTCTAGGTCCTTGTTAAACCTTTGTTGCATCTTCTCAATCCTTGTCTCCAGGCTATTATCTGTGATTCCATTTTGATTTCAAGATTTTGGATCATTTTCACTATCATTATTCAGAATTCTTTGTCTGGTAGATTCCCTATCTCTTCCTCTTTTGTTTGCTTTGGTGGGCATTTATCCTGTTCCTTTACCTGCTGGATATTCCTCTGTCTCTTCATCCTGTTTATATTGCTGCATTTGGGGTGCCCTTTCTGTATTCTGGCAGTTTGTGGAGTTCTCTTTATTGTGGAGTTTCCTCATTGTGGGTGGGTTTGTATCAGTGGCTTGTCAAGGTTTCTTCATTAGGGAAGCTTGTGTCGGTGTTCTGGTGGGTGGAGCTGGATTTCTTCTCTCTGGAGTGGAATGACATGTCCAGTAATGAGTTATGAGATGTCAGTGGTTTTGGAGTAACTTTGAGTTGCCTGTATATTGAAGCTCAGGGCTGTGTTCCTGAGTTGCTGGAGAATTTGCATGGTATGTCTTTCTCTGGAACTTGTTGGCCCTTGGGTGATGCTTGGTTTCAGTGTAGGTATGGAGGCATTTGATGAGCTCCTATCGATTAATGTTTCCTGGAGTCAGGAGTTCTCTGATGTTCTCAGGATTTGGACTTAAGCCTCCTGCTTCTGGTTTTCAGTTTTATTTTTACAGTTGTCTCAAGACTTCCCCTTCTATACCACACTGTTGAGAAAACCTCTAGGTTAAAGATTAAAAGTTTCTCCACATTGAGGGACACCCAGAGAGGTTCACAGAGTTACAGAGAAGAGAAGAGGGAGGGGGGAGTTGGAGGTGACCTGAATGAGATGAGGTGGAATCAAAAGAGGAGAGAGCAAGTTAGCCAGTAATCACTTCCTTATGAGTGCTCCACAGTCTGGACTGCTCAGAGATGTTCATGGAATTATACAAAGAGGAGGAGAGGGAGGAAGGAGACAAAAGTGGTCAGGAGTATAAAAGAGGGGAATGAAAAGGAGAGAGACAGATCCAGCCAGTAATCAGTTTCCTAAGAGTTCTCCACCGTCTGGAACACATAGAGGTTCACAGAGTTGGGTAGAGAAGAAAAGGGGGAGGGAGGAGACAGGGGCGATCTAGTGGGGAAAAAGAAGAGTCCAAAGGAGGTGAGAGCAGTCAGGCCAGTAATCTCGCTCTCAAGTATAAATGGGTACTGAAGATTGGGTTTTTGAAGGTACAAAATTGATAACAAATATCAAAAAGCCAAGATTAAAAATCTAGAGGTTGAATTTTCAAAAATACAATATTAAAAATTAGAAGAAGAAAAAAGAAAAAAAGTCACAAGAATTATTTTAAAAATAATAAAAATAAAATTAAATATATATATGAAGTTTGCTTTAAAAATAGGGTCTTTTGGAGGGGAAGTAATAGTAGGTTATAAAAATGAAAACTAAAGGAGAAATAGAGGACTTAAAAATTAAAAAGTGTTAAAAAAAGAAGAAGAAAAAGAAAAGAAGAAAAAACAAACATCAAAAAAAAAAGAATGATTGTAAAAATGGTAAAGATATATCTAGGACTTTCTCTGGTGTTGTTGTGGGCAGTGTGGGATCAGTTCAGTTTCAGATAGTTCCTTGGTCCGGCTTATATTTCTCAAGATCTATAGGCCCCTTCCTATGTAGTTGGTACTAACGACAGGATTTTAATCTATTGCACCTGTCACTTCCAAGGTGGTTCCCTCTGTTTTAGCTTCTTCTATTTGCTGGTCTCTTCAGTGTCCAATTTCCACCCTGACACAAGGGGGGTGGCGGTGGACAGTTTGTTTTTTTTTTTTAGGCTCACTTGTTCATTCACTCTGTGGGGAGGGAGGGATGCTGCAAACAAATAACACTGGCGAGTGCTCACAGTGTCCCAGCCACGCTGGGCCAGCCCCCGCTCACAGCACACACAGCTCAGGCTCTAGGTTACTCCACTGGGAACCATCTGAGGCTGGCCCTGGGCTGCATGCACCTCCCAGGTCTAAGCTGCTCAGGCTCAGGCACTCAGGTAGTCCCCAGAGGCGCAGACTGGTTGGGCCTGCATTTTGTGCCCTTCCCAGATCCGAGTAGCTCAGGTTTTTGGCAAGCGCAGTCGCTGCGACTTATCGCCTCTCCCGTCCCTGCTGCTCAGTTTTCTGGTTGTACAGCTGGTGGACTTTCTCAGGCAGATGATGACTGTCCAGACCCCCAAGAATTCTTAGTTAGCAAAGAAGCCTGTTTGCAGTTTCGTAGGTAATGTCTCTCTGGGGCTGCGATTGCCCCCTTCCGGCCCTTCCAACTCTGGCTGCCTGTCACCAGAGGGGGATGGTCAGCAGCCGGCTAATTCTGTTTCGTCCTTTGTTCTGTGCGCGGTCCTGGCAGTGTCTTATGTTAGAGCTTTTTGCGTGGTAGCTATCCCACAGCCTGGTTTGCTAGCCCAAGTTAGCTTGCTCTGGTTACACTCGGGGCATTAAGGGCATTTGGCCCAATCCTTGTAAAGCAATGCAGCCCGTGCCTCCCTGCCCAGCCCCCGCTTGCTAGTGGCAGATGCAGGCGTCTGCGCTGCTTCTCCGCTGGGGGAGTTACCGTTGGGCTCGTAATCTGTGGGTCTTAATTATTTATTTAGTCTTCCTCCCAGTTATGTTGCCCTCTGTGCTTCCAAGGCTCGCCACAGACTCGGCAGTGCAAGTGTTTCCTGGTGTTTGGAAACTTCTCTCTTTTTAAGACTCCCTTCCCGGGACTAAGCTCCCTCCCCACCTCTTTTGTCTCTTTTTTTGTCTTTTATATTTTTTCCTACCTGTTTTTGAAGACAATGAGCTGCTTTTCTGGGTGCCTGATGTCCTCTGCCAGCATTCAGAAGTTGTTTTGTGGAATTTACTCAGCTTTAAAATGTTCTTTTGATGAATTTGTGTGGGAGAAAGTGGTCTCCCATCCTATTCCTCCACCATCTTAGGACCACCCTCAGGAAAAAAAAAAACTTTTATCTTAATACAAATAGATACTCAAGAAGGATCTACTGTATAGCCCAGGGAACTCTATTCACTATTCTGTAATAACCTATATGAGAAAAGAATCTGAAAAAGAATAGATATACATATATGTATAACCAAATCACTTTGCTGTATACCTGAAACTAACACATTAGAAATCAACTGTACTCTAATGTAAAATACAAATTAAATTAAAAACTCTATAAATATTAACTATACTGTTGTCTCTTCTTGTCATGAACCCTAATTGAATTGGCCTCAAGAAGACTCTATTTAGGATGGAGGGGACACATGTGTACTTCGGGCTAATTCATATTGATGTATAGAAAAAATCATCACAGTATTGTAAAGTAATTATCCTCTAATTAAAATTAATTAAAAAAAGGAGACTCTGGAAAACCCTAGCATTTGGGGTAAGCTACTTCAGCCTCCAAACCTTGAATCTGAATGATGGTGCAGGTGTTCAGTACCCCTGATGGATCTCTGCATGTAAATGTTCAAGTTCAGAGAGCTCCCAGCACTAGGGGAGTAGGGAGCCTAACTTGGAATCTGTCTTCAACAGTAGTGGGATTAGGGCTTTGCATGATTTTCAGGTTGGAACTCCAAGTTACTGGCCTGCTTCTCCCTCCAGAGCACTTGAAACTTTTGCTTTCTCCAGTCTCAGCTTTATGGGAATTGAACACTGGTGGTCACTGAACCCTGGCTTTTTGACCTGGCGTCCTAGCTCTGGCCTGGAGGTTTCATCATGAGAGCTATTCCTGGTCTGCCATTCATTTCTCATGAGACAGCCTTCTCCACTGGATGGGGGACTGTCTAAATTATGTATAGAAACAGGATATTTTTTATCATGAATGATAAGGAATTGAGTGACATACTTTGACAAATATACAATGTTATCTTCTGCAAACCAGTCTTCCTGGTGGGTATTATTTGGCTTGTACAATGCAATGCTTCTTTGTCATGATTCCTTAAAATATAATAGACATGAAATGACAGCAGAAAAGTCAGTTGCAAATAACTCTTTATTATGACTTTCAGGATAGGTTATAGAACTATGTATCATGAAGAAAAATTCTAGAAGCTATTTAAAAAATAGCAGTCTTAAACTATTACAGTAAAGAGGAGATCATGGAAAGAAAACATTTTCTTTGTAAGTCTCAACAGAATGGACACATGGCACTTTAGTGGAAATCCTATAAAGAAGAATATTATTGATGATAGGCATTCTGTCATTAGTGTTTAAAAAGTCACTTTTAAAGTGTGAAATGTACAACTGTGGCAGATTCATGTCAATGTATGGCAAAACCAATACAGTATTGTAAAGTAAAATATAGTAAAAATAAAAATTAAAAAAAAAAGTGTGAAATATAAAGATAGATAGATACATACATGTATATCTGGGGTTTCCCTGGTGGCTCAGTAGTAAAAAAAAAAAAAAAAAAAAAACCCACCTGCCAAGGCAGGGGATGTGGGTTCAATCCCTGGGTCAAGAAAGTCCCCTGGAGAAACAAAATGGCAACCCACTGCAGTATTCTTGCCTGGAAAATCCCATGGACAATGTGGGGGCTACAGTCCATGGGATTGCCAAGAGTCAGACACGACTGAGCAACTAAAACAACAACAATATGTATGTCTCTATATTTTTAATGAAAGTGAAAGTTGCTCAGACTTGTCTGACTCTTTGTGACCCCATGGACTATATAGTCCATGGAATTCTCCAGGCCAGAATACTGGAGTGGGTAGCCTTTCCCTTCTCTAAGGGATCTTCCCAACCCAGGGATTGAACCCAGGTCTCCTGCATTGCAGGCAGATTCTTTACCAGCTGAGCCACAAGGATATCCTAAAAGTTTGGAACAGGTCTATACGTCATTACTTAGAAATTCCAGTTCCAGGGTGTTATCTGACAAGAAATATTTGTTGAATGCCAACTAGATTTTCTTGGCATTTGAGATTCTTCAAGGAAGAATGACATTTATCAGTGCCCTTTCTGAGCTTACATGCTAGCAGGTCGCCACAGACAGTAAACAATGAACATAATGACTAAGTAAGTCAGAAAGTGTGATTGAGGGGTTAGCACTATGGGAAACTAGGAGAGCAGGTGGGGGATCAGGAATGGGAGTGTGGTAAAGAGCAGGTTACAGATTAAACAGCAATTCATTGCATTATTTTTAATAGTATTCCATTGTATGGGAGCATCATAATTTGTTTTAGTTTATTCCTAAATCTTCATTATAAATAAAGCTTCAATGAACATCCGTATCTATATGTGTGTATACATTTGTCTCCCTGCCTGATCATCTTCTTAAAATAAATCTTCAAAGTTAAATTATTAAGTCAAATACTATATGCAGGTTTATGGCTTACCTTAGAGAAAGTCTGAGCCAATTTACACTCATCTTGCACTTACATTTTTTATGCTTGCCCAATTTTGTCATCAAAAATGGTAATGACTAGATTTTTCATGATATATTCTATGACATTAAATGAAAATTTAAAAACCATGTATTTGCTCAGTTCAGTTCAGTCGCTCAGTCGTGTCCGACTCTTTGCGACCCCATGAATCACAGCACGCCAGGCCTCCCTGTCCATCACCAACTCCCGGAGTTCACTCAGACTCACGTCCATCGAGTCCATGATGCCATCCAGCCATCTCATCCTGGGTCGTCCCCTTCTCCTCCTGCCCCCAATCCCTCCCAGCATCAGAGTCTTTTCCAATAAGTCAACTCTTCGCATGAGGTGGCCAAAGTACTGGAGTTTCAGCTTTAGCATCATTCCTTCCAAAGAAATCCCAGGGTTGATCTCCTTCAGAATGGACTGGTTGGATCTCTTTGCAGTCCAAGGGACTCTCAAGAGTCTTCTCCAATACCACAGTTCAAACGCATCAATTTTTCGGCGCTCAGCCTTCTTCACAGTCCAACTCTCACATCCATATATGACCACAGGAAAAACCATAGCCTTGACTAGACTTGGTCGGCTAAGTAATGTCTCTGCTTTTGAATATACTATCTAGGTTGGTCATAACTTTTCTTCCAAAAAGTAAGCACCTTTTAATTTCATGGCTGCAGTCACCATCTGCAGTGATTTTGGAGCCCCCCAAAATAAAGTCTGACACTGTTTCCACTGTTTCCCTATCTATTTCCCATGAAGTGATGGGACCAGATGCCATGATCTTCATTTTCTGAATGTTGAGTTTTAAGCCAACTTTTTCACTCTCCTCTTTCACTTTCATCAAGAGGCTTTTTAGCTCCTCTTCACTTTCTGCCATAAGTGTGGTGTCATCTGCATAACACATTAATCACACACACACACTTGCTGCTGCTGCTGCTAAGTTGCTTCAGTTGTGTTCGACTCTGTGCAACCTCATAGACAGCAGCCCACCAGGCTCCTCTGTCCCTGGGATTCTCCACGCAAGAATCCTGGAGTGGGTTGCCATTTCCTTCTCCAACACACACACTTGACTAAATGTTAATACACCAGCATGTTAAATCTTTCTTTTTTAAATTCAATACTATGGGTGATTTTTGTTTCTTCCCTCATACTTTCCCACAGTTCCTAGCTCTTCTATACTCAGTGTGGATTTTCTTTGTCTAATTGCTTTTGCTTTAACATATAATAAAGAAAAATCAACTTTAATCAAGCAAACAATATTGGGAAACTTTATAATACTTTGTCAGAGTTCACGACAGATCACAGTTTCATGGATTGGAGAGTGCCATTTCTTCATTTTCTTATTAATCTTCTCAAATGGTAAAGTATCTTAAAACACAAACTAACAATTCTCACTATCATCTTTTGGCCAGACTACTTGCCTGGTTCGCTTAGGATATGGCAGAAAAAGTCCTGTTCCTTTTCTGCTAGGTGGCTTGGTCCTTAAGACTTGGAAATGAGTTTTCCTAAAAGAGCAGCCACAATTCAATTTAAAAAGTTTTGTTTGGTATATGGGTGGGGAGGGTCTTGCAGGGTGGTCCTGGATCAAATCTCTCCAAAGCAGCAGCTCATCCCTTCACCCAAAAGCATTCTTTAAGGGGACCCAACCTGTTAAACCATGGCCAAGTCAGATATGGAGTTATTCATGCAACAAATATTTACTAACGGACTAAGCGCTGGTGATACAGAAGTGAATTAAAGAGACCCCAAGAGTCCCCGCCCTCATGAGCTTCTCTGCTCGTGGGGGAGGCCACACTGTAAACAAGGTGAGTAAGTAGATCACTGGTAGGTTCCACAGGACAAAAATAAGGTAGGAAAGAAGGCTCTAACACACAGGAGGGGGAGGCATGCTGAAATCTGAGATGGAGTAGCTAACGAGGAGCCTCACTGAGAAACTGTGATGTTTTCAGTAGCATCATTTCCTTGGCATATTTCTTGCAGTGACCTTGAGATATTCTGACACCAGGAGAGTAGCAGGGTGGCTGGACTCTGGTTAATATCACCAAGGACATCCATCTAGGGTCTGGCCTTCTTCTTTCAGAACCCTTGGGAGCGGAAGTGATGGCAACTGCAGGGGCTGAGAAACCAGAAGGGAGAAACCAGGAGAAATAATGAGAGAATTTGCCTGAAGCCAGAGCTGTGTCAGGCATGTCTTTTCATCTTAACTGAGCTGACTTGCTCCCCTTCACAACCCTGCCTCTGTCTCTCTCTGCTTTGTTGTTCCTTGGCTTCACTCCAACTGCACTTGAGACACCCTCCAAAACAAATAACTAAGACTCCTAAATGTTTAGAAAACGAACAAGGTAAGAATTTTTATTGAAAAGCCAGTTTGTGTACTTGAAGCCGCCACTTATTGGCAAATACTATATTTTTTTTTGAACAGTGGAAACAAGTAATATTTTAAAGTAGCTGCACATTTTTGTTGTTGTTGTTTTTCAGTTGCTAAGTTGTGTCCAACTCTTTGTGACCTCATGAACTGCAGCCTGCCAGGCTTCCTTGTCCTTCACCATCTCCTGGAGTTTGCTCAAACTTTTATCCATTGAGTTGGTTGATAAGATGGATTCACCGACTCAATGGATGGTTAGATAGCATTATCTAACCATCTAGCCGTCTCAGCCTCTGTTGCCCCCTTTTCTCCTGCTCTCAATCTTTCGCAGCATCAGGATCTTTTCCAATGAACTGGCTCTTCACATCAGGTGGCCAAAATATTGGAGTTTCAGCTTCAGCATCAGTCCTCCCAAAGAATATTCAGGGTTAATTTTCTGAATATTTAATTTAGGATTGACTGGTCTGATTTCCTTGCTGTCCAGGGAATTCTCAAGAGTCTTCTCTAGGATCATAGTTGGAAATCATCAATTCTTCAGTGCTCAACCTTCTTTATGGTCCAACTCACATCCATATATGACTACTGGAAAAACCATAGCTTTGACTAGATGGATCTTTGTCAGCAAAGTGAAGTTTCTGCTTTTTAATACACTGTCTGATTTGTCATAGCTTTCCTTCCAAGGAGCAAACATCTTTTAATTTTGTGGCTTCAGTCACCATCTGCAGTGATTTTGGAGCCCAAGAAAAGAAAATCTGTCACTGTTTCCACTTTTTTCCCATCTATTTGCCATGAAGTGACAGAACCGGATACCATGATCTTTGTTTTTTGAATGTTGAGTTTTAAGCCAGCTTTTTCACTCTCCTCTTTCACATATAAAATTCATATTTTATGCATAGGAAATAAATGTCCGTGTACAAGGACCCTTAGCATCAAGAGCACTTTGTTGTTTTGGGTAATTTATAAATTTCAGATATGATGGGAATGGACATGTTCATTCCTTCCCACGTGCACTTGAATACGTGGTTTATTCTGGGCTCACAACTTGTCTGGCCTCTGGGTGCTCCCAAAGCAAGCATGTCAATTCCTTGTGAAATATTTATACCTGTTACATGCTCCATGAGAATTAATGATGTCATGCAGGGACAGAATGAAGATGGTTTAATAGTAAATATAAAATACATGCTTTTTGGATAATATAAAAATATTTTTACCTAAAAGTCTCCAAAGGCTCTTCAACTTTGAACGATGGTCAAGTTTCTATTTTGTCATGTAAGGGCAACAAGGCATGCAGTGTCCAAACTGGCTAATAATTCTGAGCTCATGTTTATTTGTTTTTGGGTTTATTTTTGTATGAACATTCGAATGTCATTATGTCTGATGTTCAGTATGAATGAGTCCAGTAAAATGTAGCCAAACGATGACTCCAGAGGCTGCCTGGCATGATTCCCCACTTCATGCCCCTCTTGATCTCTACCTGTCACTCCCCAAGGCCATGGCTCTGCCTCTTCGAAGCTGCTTCTGCTCAATCGCTCCCTGGAGGGGAACAATGCCAGGAGTTCAGGAAGAAGCCAGTTATGGTGGAATGGCTGGATGGATTGAAATCCTAAAGAGTTATATAAATCTGAAGGTTGAATTATAGTCACTTATATTATAGTATGTGAGATGGTCTTCCCTGGTGGCTCAGATGGTAAAGAGTCTGCCTGCAGTGCAGGAGACCTGGGTTCAATCCCTGGGTTGGGAAGATCTCCTGTAGAAAGGAATGGCAACCCACTCCAGTATTCTTGTCTGGAGAATCCCATGGACAGAGGAGCCTGGCAGGCTACAATCCATGGTGTTGCAAAGAGTCAGACACAATTGAGAGGCTAACACTTTCAGCATGTGAGATAAAGGGAGGAATTAAATAGAAGGGGCACTGTGATCAGAAGAGGTGTGTGTCTCTCTCGTCTGGAAAACAAGCCACCAGCACCTGCATCCCATCCCAGTCATGCACCCTATCTTGTAGTTGTTCAGTCGCTCAGTTGTGTCCGAATCTTTCTGACCCCACAGACTGTAGAACACCAGGCTCCCTTGTCCTTCACTATCTCCTGGAGGTTGCTCAAATTCATGTCCATTGATGCTATTGAACCATCTCATTCTCTGCCGCCCCCTAATTTATAACTGGTTTAATCACTGGTTTAATTGGAGCTGGTACAGCACTCTTGCTGTGGGAGGAGAGAGGGAAAAGGACTCGGAAAGTAGTCTGAGCTGTATTTATACTCTCAGCTGAAGTAAAGAGCAGGTCTACAGTTACTGGGAATCAGATTGGAAACCTGATCACTGAGCCACTTGTGATCCCTCCTTGTTGGCTAGTGTAGACAGCCAATTGGAGCCCCTGGACGATGCCTCTCTCCGTCTGTTGTGGATGGATTCCTGCCATCATTTCACTGAAGAACAAAAAGACACCCCAATTCAGATCGAATGCAGAGTGATGCGGGCTCTGGCACCAGTCAGCAGTCAGAATTACTCAAGGTCCGGTACACAGAGTGACCTACTTAGAACTTTTCTCTTACTTTTGGAACGCCTTGCCCTTTCTCATTCCAACCGGCACAGGAAATGCAAAGGCTCGGGGCCAGATGCTTCAGAAATTGCCATGAAGGGCTCCGAACCATGCCAACTTCCTGTGTCAGTTGACAAACCTCTTTCTCATTAGTTTCACCCACGTTGGGGGGCTGCCCTGGGCTCTGGGGATCAGAAGATTTCTTGGCTCCCTAAACCTCTCTCCTCTCCCCTTTAGGGACATGAGTCCTCTGTTTTCCATCATGTCATCTCTCAAGGGGGTGCCTAACAAAGTGAGACTCCCTCCTGCCCAACCCAACCCAGGTGGCTTCCGTGAACACGTTTGGTTTCACATAGGCTCTGCCCTCCCATATGGAAATCACTGAATGGGAACAGGTTTGTCTGGTGTAGCTTCTAACAGCCAGGTCACTGCTGGAGTCACGAAGGTGGAGGATGACAGTTCTCCTTATTCAGGTTTCACTGGGACAGGAGAAGAGAGGCTCAGAACAGGAGGCCTGGGAGCACGCCATCTCCAGCTGTCCTGGGGAGACACGAAAAATGCCTTGTCCACTGTTCCTTTTTCCGCTTTAACCTCCTTCAATATATGCATTTATATATTGTATATAAATTTATATTTAAATTAGGTGTAATTTATATGGGGGCTTCCCAGGTAGTTCAGTGGGTAAAGAATATGCTTGCAGTACAGGAGATGCAGGAGATCCAGGTTTGATTCCTGGGTCGGGAAGATCCCCTGGAGGAGGGCCTGGCAACTCACTCCAGTATTCTCACCTGGAGAATCCCATGGACAGAGAAGCCCGGCGGGCTACAGTCCATAGGGCTGCAAAGAGTCGGACACAACTGAAGTGACTTAGCATGCAGGCATAAGTTATACATAAATTTATTATTTAACTATATAGCTACATTATGCATAAATTTATGTCTATATAAGTAAACGTGTTAGAAACCCCATGGTACCTGAAAAGGATTGGCCTGACCTTAGTGCTGTTGGCTATGAGAAGTCTGCTTGCGTATGACCACACAGGGCACGCTTCCTGCCTCATTGTGATCCCAGAATCACATGATGCTCAGCTGTCTTGCGGACAAGCCTTCCCATAGAACGGCTTTGGAATGCGATTGAACATCCTCAGTGAAGCTCTTCCTTCCAGTGAATCAACTGGGTCTGGGCTTTGGTGAAAAATGATGATCCCTCCATTTTGTGAATGAAGCAAGTGATGTCTCCAATGCGCTGAGTCTTGAGGCAGAAAGAGAAGAAGGATCAAAAATGGTGAGCCTCAAAAACATTTTCTTATTTCCCTTTCTAACCATAATGAGTCCTCCTGCTGGAGATAAATAATAAAGTTGTGGACTCATTGTCTTTTGATCAATTATAATAGTAGAATTATAGAAGAAGGACCACTGACATTTGTTGAGATGTTCCCAAGGTAGAGACAAGAGCAGTGGAATGTCCTATGGTTGAATCTTATGACCGTTTACTTGGATTCTAGGTATAATCTGATAGCCCACATTTGACTTTGGTTCAAGGCAGGGCAACCAAGTCAACAATGAGAGAGACTCCACTCAGAATGGCCATGACTTTTCAAAACAGGGAGATTTTCTTACTTATGTGATGCTTCCTTGGAAGCCAGCTAACTCTTCTTCAGAGATGAAGGTAGATTGTGTCTGTAATTTCTAAGCCTGGCCATTCATTCATACCACCTGGAGTGGCTGGGGAAGCTGAGTCTTACAGCCTATAGAACTACTGATTCAGATTTTAAGATGGTGTCTATAAAGGAATTGTTTCCAAGTGATCTCAAACCTACTACAAGTCTGTACTCCAGGGTTAAGGAATAGACCCTGGAACATGCTTCAGACTCTAGGATTCTAGGGGGGCACTGAATGTATGTGTGTAAGTGTGTGTGTGTAATGTTTGTATGTATATATATATATATATATGTATATATATATAGATATGATAAGTGCTTCATAAACCAGAGAGTGTAATATCAGGTGCTGTTTGTTATCATCGGTCACCTCTATGTTTCACCATGAGTCTATGTGAGGCTGAGCTTATAGCCAATATGGAAAAATCAAGATAAATTCTAAAAAAAATAAGGCCTCTTGTGCGTGGCAAAACTGGTATTTCACTGGAGTGTCAGTTGCCGCGGACACAGGGACAGGAAATCACAAGCAGAGCTGGCTGGGTTCAGTGGGTTTAGGGGTGAGTGCAGGACACAGACTCAGAACTGGGGTAAAGACAGAGAACATGAGTCAGGAAAAGAAGCTGGACAGAGGCCAAATGGCAGAGGACACAGGGTGACCCAGACCTGACAGACAGGAACCAGAAGACCCACAGGATGTGCACAGAAGCTTGAGGCGCAAGACCAGACAACAGGAGAACCACTCAGAAAGTTGAAACGGGGCTCCCCTTCCTAAACGCAGTTGGCTGGGATCAAGGAAGGGTCTGACGGAGTGTCCAGGTCACGAGAAGATGCTCAGAGTCAGGCTGTTTCTGAAACAGGTGGACCCTGCTGTTCAAGTGGGAGTCTGAGGTCTCTCAGGTCTGAGGGTGTAAAGCACACATCCTGAAAGGTTTGCAAAGAATCTGAGTTTCTCAGCCAAATGGGCCATTGCCTGGGGTTGTGCCCTCTGGGTAAAACAAAATAGTCCCAGTCACTAACTGCGCAGAGCTTGCTGTCTACTGGAACACAACTCTAAGATCTTTTTGCCAAACTTAAGTCTGATTATTTAACTGCTCCTGAAGCAGGATGTAAATTGCATCGCCCCAAGTGTAGGTGATACCTACACTTGGGGAAGAATTATTAAACTTTGTCCAGCCTCTAATGAAAAGATAATGAATACCCTTCTCAAAATACAGTTCAAAGAAGCTAAGAAATAGCAAGAAACACTCTTGATGAATTTATTCAAAGCCTGAGACTGTTTGAGATAATGAAGATTGGGGATATTATTATATTTTACTCATGACATGATTGGTCAGGCAAATATGAGAAAATTATTACATTGTAAAACACCTGGCATATGCAATAGGAAGTCTTTTGAACTTTATTAAAGTTTATACTTTTAAAACATAACAAATTTAAGTAGAAAATGGAGCTTTTATATTGGCAACCCTAACATACTGTTGAAAAAAATCACAGAAATATTGGCTTTGATAAAAGTTAATGCAACAAGCTTAACTGGTCATTTGTTGATATTTATGAACATGTTGAAAACTGTTCATTAATAGTATAGAAATAATCAGTTTTATTAAGGGATGGTCTTTGTACTTAAGATTTTTCAAAGTGATTTGTAATGATACAGAGAGAAGTTCAAGTTTTTATGGGCTGGCAATTTAATGAATTACATGAAATTGAAGATCTTTGAATATTTTTAACCTAAAAAAAATGATATTTTCCTATGAAGGTGCAGGTGTGTTAGTCACTCAGTCATGTTTGACTCTTTGCAATCCCCCGGCAGGCTCCTCTGTCCATGGGATTCTCCAGGAAAGAGAATCTCCAGTATTCTGGAGTGGGTAGCCATTCCCTTTTCCAGGGGATCTTTCTGATCCAGGGATCAAACTGGGGTCTCCTGCCTTGCAGGCACATTCTTTACCATCTGAGCCACCTTTATGGATCAACCTAATTACTAATGTGGAGGGCCAATTGGTTGTTCATAGAAAAGGGGTAGTGTAAATTCCACATGAAACATCCCTTTGGCCAATAAAGAAGCCTCATTTATGGAATAGCTGTTAAATATATGATGAGTATATCAGATGTTGCTAATATTTTGACAATAGTTTTTAATAAACTGAATGAGGTCAGTCTAGCAATGCAGAGCCACAATGTGCTAACAACTTCACAATCAAAAATTAAAACTAACATATGACTTTTGGACTCCATATGTGAAAGAAAAGAAATTTCCCTCTTCTGAAATTAAGTGCATGTCTGATAGGAAGAGGTACCAACAATGTGTTTTTTGTTGTCAATTGTTGTTGTTTAGAAGGAAATGGCAACCCACTCCAGTGTTCTTGCCTGGAGAATCCCAGGGACGGGGGAGCCTAGGTGGGCTGCCATCTATGGGGTCACACAGAGTGGGACACTACTGAAGTGACTTAGCAGCAGCAGCAGCAGTTGCCAAGTTATGTCTGACTCTTTCTGCAACCTCATGGACTATAGTCTGCTAGGCTCCTCTGTCCTTGGCATTCTCCAAGCAAGAATACTGAAGTGAATTGCCATTCCATCCCCTGCATTGGCAGGTGGATTCTTTACCACTGAGCCGCCGGGGAAGTCCCTGTTGTTAATTAGATCACTGGAAAACCTCGTTGTGTTCTAGAATACATTCGAATAATTTTCTGCCACAAATGAACATATAAAATAGATGAGGAGTCCACCCACTGACAGTGTGTAAATTAAACATGAATTGTAGCAGAATACTTGCAGCTGAAAGCAAAAGGAAGCCCAGTGAAATGTATCTAAAATTATAAGGCCATTTCTCTCACAAATCTCAAAGTCTGTATGTCTCAACATTGTCAACAAGGACCAGATGCCTGGTCCAGGTCCCTGGGCTGGGAGCCCATGATTGCCATGGCCCCCTAGTTAGAATCACAAGCACTGCAACAGGGTCTTGCTGAAATCTTTTGACAGATGCCCTTCAGCAGACATCCCCTCTGGTCTCATTGTTTGGAAGGACTTCAGTGTTAAGAGGTTGAGAACAACTTTATTCATTGAGATCAGTCAACTTCACCCTTGGAGGGTGAGGAAGACTCCTGCCTTTCTGAAGGACTCAACCACTTTTGCAGGAGAGTGGGCAAAATAGAGGTTCTGTTATTGAGAAACAACTCCTAGGATGCATATTGGAAGGGAGCCAAGAGTAGAGACCTCAAAGTCAACAATATTGACTTCAGATTCTTTACCTGAGAAAAGACTTTTACTTGAGTCCCTTGGACTGCAAGGAGATCCAACCAGTCCATTCTAAAGGAGATCAGTCCTGAGTGTTCTTTGAAAGGAATGATGCTGAAGCCGAAACTCCAGTACTTTGGCCACCTCATGCAAAGAGTTGACTCATTGGAAAAGATTCTGATGCTGGGAGGGATTGGGAGCAGGAGGAGAAGGGGACGACAGAGGTAAAGAATCTGCCTGCAATGCAGGAGACACAGGAGACATGGGTTTGCTCTCTGGGTTGAGGAGATCTCCTGAAAAAAGAAATGGCAACCCACTTCAATATTCTTGCCTGGAGAATCCCATGGACAGAGGATCCTGGCAGGCTACAGTCCAAAATGTAGCAAAGAGTCAACCATGACTGAGCAGCTAATCACATACACCACACACGCACAAGGATCATTAAAAAAGTTCAGTTCAGTTCAGTTCATTTCAGTCGCTCAGTTGTGTCCGACTCTTTGCGACCCCATGAATCTCAGCACACCAGGCCTCCCTGTCCATCACCAACTCCCAGAGTTCACTCAAACTCAAATCCATGGAGTCAGTGATGCCATTCAGCCATCTCTTCCTCTGTCGTCCCCTTCTCCTCCTGCCCCCAATCCCTCCCAGCATCAGAGTCTTTTCCAATAAGTCAACTCTTCTCATGAGGTGGCCAAAGTACTGGAGTTTCAGCTTTAGCATCATTCCTTCCAATGAACACCCAGGACTGATCTCCTTTAGGATGGACTGGTTGGATCTCCTTGCAGTCCAAGGGACTCTCAAGAGTCTTCTCCAATACCACAGTTCAAATGCATCAATTCTTCGGCGCTCAGCCTTCTTCACAGTCCAACTCTCACATCCATACATGACCACTGGAAAAACCATAGCCTTGACTAGATGGACCTTTGTTGGCAAAGTAATGTCTCTGCTTTTGAATATGCTCTCTAGATTGGTCATAACTTTCCTTCCAAGGAGTAAGCACCTTTTAATTCCATGGCTGCAGTCACCATCTGCAGTGTTTTTGGAGCCCAAAAAAATAAAGTCTGACACTATTTCCACTGTTTCCCCATCTATTTCCCATGAAGTGATGGGACCAGATGCCATGTTCTTCATTTTCTGAATGTTGAGCTTTAAGCCAACTTTTTCACTCTCTTCTTTCACAAGTGGCTTTTTAGTTCCTCTTCACTTTCTGCCATAAGGGTGGGGTCATCTGCTTATCTGAAGTTATTGATATTTCTCCCGACAATCTTGATTCCAGCTTGTGCTTCTTCCAGGCAAGCGTTTCTCATGATGTACTCTGCATAGAAGTTAAATAAGCAGGGTGACAATATACAGCCTTGACGTACTCCTTTTCCTATTTGGAACCAGTCTGTTGTTCCATGTCCAGTTCTAACTGTTGCTTCCTGACCCGCATATAGGTTTCTCAAGAGGCAGGTCAGGCGGTCTGGTATTCCCATCTCTTTCAGAGTTACAAGTGGATTAAAATCTGCCCTACCTTGGATTTTCCATAATCCTTCACCTCTGGATTGAGATCTGACTTCAGCTGGAGTCCAGGTCACAATGTATTCATTCTATATAGAGCAAATATGTCCCCCACATTCACTCATAACTATAAGCTGAATTGTGGTGACATGAATCTACTTTTTCTATTAATTTATTTTATAAAATAAAATATTATTAATATTATATGATATATTATTACATCATATCAATACCATTAAATATATACTATTTTAATACATAGTACATACTAATTTATATAAAATGGAAAATATCTTTAAATATCATACTTTAATATAGTGAAAGTTGCTCAATCATGTCCAACTCCTTGCAACCCAATGGACTATACAATCTATGGAATTCTCCAGGCCAGAATACTGGAGTGGGTAGCCCTTCTCCAGGGGACCTTTCCAACCCAGGGATCAAACTCAGGTCTCCCACACCGCAGGTGGATTTGTTACCAGCTGAGCCACAAGAGAAGTCCAAGACTACTGGAGTGGGTAACCTATCCCTTCTCCAGTGGATCTTCCTGACCCAGGAATCAAACTGGGGTCTCCTGAATAGCAGGTAGATTCTTTACCAACTGAGCTACCAGGGAAACCCATCATTGTATTATATGTCAATATTACATTATTAATAAAATATGTATTTAGTACAGAGAATGTTGCTTTATTTTAGGAGGCAGAATATATTTGCTTTTAAATAAAGGAGATCTCCAGAATTTCAGCATTTGAGTGGCAAATGGAAAGAATATTAGCCAAACGATACTGAACATATGTTAGATTTAAGACTTAATTTTAGCCTAGAACTATGAACTCCGTGCAATTAACAAACCATCTGAAATTAAAGGGAGGAATATTATGATGGGGATTCATATCAGTGGAGGGAATGGACCAGTGTTGACAGACACAAGGGCAGAGCCATGCGTGAAAACACTGGGATGTTGACATAAGAAAGGAACATGGCCAGGCTTCTCCATCCTCCTCTTGCAGAGTTAATAGTTAATGAGCCTGGTCTTGCTACACCTTTATATTATCTGTGGTTACTTAGTAAATGGTACATAGTTCATTCTGTATATGGTTCAGTTCTTCTAAACTATTTTGGGGGTTTTCTTGGTAAAATTGGAAGTTTAAAAAAACATAACAAAATAAAACAACTCCTTTAGGGTTGCTGAAATGGGTAAGTCCAAACATATTTCTGTGGCTCAGCTACCTGACATTAGGGAGGAAGCGTAGAGGGCCTGCTCATATGAGTTTCTGCCTTGGGGTTATATGCATAAATGTATAAACTGACCAAATAATGCAGAGGGTCCCCAGAGGGAGAAAGATCTCTTTGAAGAATATTTTAAAGACACTGCTTGTGTATCAGTCAATTTTTTTTTTTAAGTTAAGAAAACTATCCTGTCTAATTTTTTTTTTCCTTGAGACCCTACATTTTAACTCATTGTTCTAGTTTTCTTGCCCGATAATTATAAAGTTTTTTGTAAGGTTGTTCATGGCTGTCTGGCATCCTTCTTATCTCTCTCTATATACGTTCTGATACCTTTTCTGTCTCCCACAGAGATGCACCGAGTGTACATTCATGTCTTCCCTTTAAATCTCTGACCCATGACTCCGCTCCAGATTCCAGAAAGTGCAGGCTGCCTTCTCATCCACAAAATGTTTCTTCTCCTGGTCAATGTTGTTATTTCCACCTAAACAAAATGAGAATGAATTTTACCATGTTGAGTAAAAGAGATATGTAACTTCTTTGAGTTAGAAGGAACTTTAGAGACAAATGGAAAAATAATATCTTTTTCCATAGAAACAAAAGGTGTTTTTTTTTTTTTTTAACTTGAAGAGTTAATAGGAACTAGCAAAGGAAAGATAAACAACCCAAGGAACAAATAGGCTAAGGGTTTGCAAAGCAATTCTCAAAAAATGACAGAAACCTAAAAAACATATATTTCATGCCTTGAATCTTATTATCAGTCAATGGAATACAGATGACAGAGTGGTGCCATTTTTATGTATCAGTGTGTCAAAGCCTGAAAAGGATTATGGCCCCTGGTGTTGGCATCAGTGTAAGGAAGTGGGGGTGTTACATGCTACAGCTACAAGCTAACAGGTCTGTTATATGTGCAGACTTTCTCTAGGGCATTTGGTGGTGCCTAATAAATAGCTCAGTTGGCAAAGAATCCTCCTGCAATGCAGGAGACCCAGTTAGATGCCTGGGTCGGGAAGATCCGCTGGAGAAGAGATAGGCTACCCACTCCAGTATTCTGGCCTGGAGAATTCCATGGACTGTATAGTCCATGGGGTCACAAAGAGTCAGACATAACTGAGTGACTTTCATTTCACTTCACTTCAATAAAGCCTTAGAGCTTCCCAGGTGGCTCAGTGGTAAAGAATCTGCCTGCCAGTGCAGGAGACTCAGTTGACACAGGTTTGATCCCTGGGCCAGGAAGATCCCCTGCAGAAGGAAATGGCAATCCACTGCAGGATTCTTGCCTGGAAAACCCTTGGGACAGAGGGCCATCCTGGCTCCAGGGCCTCGCAAAGAGTTGGCCACTGAGCATACACATACACGCATACATCTCAAAGTTTTAAATGTGCTTATAGTCTTTGAAGTAAGAACACTCCCAGCATTTTATCCTAAGGAAATAATTTGAGAATCAGGAAGAATTTTCATGTGCCAGAACATCCCATATAGTATTTGTAACCTCAAAAAAAAAAAAAAAGAAAGAAAGATAAAGAAAAAGCAATCCCTAACTACACAGTGTTAAACTATTGAATAAGTAATATTAAATAAATTGTGTATCCATGGGATACAAGCAAATGCCAAGCAAAAAGCATTCAGTCTCACCTTCATCCCACTTCCAGAGGTAACTGTTACCATTGATGTCTTAGTTCTTGGGGCCTTTTTGGTGCAAAGATAGTTATTTTTGTCTTTCCTCTGAAGGAGCTCAGGGTTCAGGATTCTTTGATCCTCTAAATCGGTTATCATTCATTCTTTTACTTTTTGGCTTGCAAATCCAGTTGCTATCATGTTTTCTTCCATTATTTTTCCTCTGAGGGCCTTTAAGAAAATTCCCTTCTGTTATTTTGTGGTGTTTTGGGAAGAAACAGAGTTACATGCGTATTTGTCAATCCATCATATTTAACTAAACATTCTCAGCCTAAGATTTTTTGAAAAGTTTGTTGACTGAGACTGCTTGCAAGTTTTCTTTAAAAAAACTTTTAAAATAAACTTTAAAAAATGTTTATTATATATTGAAGTATAGCCTATTAACAACGGTGATAGTTTTAGGTGAACAGCAAAGGGACTCAGCTGTATGTATACATGTATCCATTCTCCCCCTAACTCCCATCCCATCCAAGCTGCCACATGACATTGAGCAGAGTTCCCTGTGCTACACAGCAGGTCCTTGTTGATTATCTGTTTTAAACACAGCAGTGTGTATGTGTTCATCCCAAACTGCCTAACTATCCCCTACCCCCCGGCATAAGTTCCTTCTCTAAGTCTGTGAGTCACTTTCTGTTTTGTAAGTTCATTTCTATCATTTCTTTTTAGAGTCCACATATAAGGGATGTTATACAATATGTCTCCTTCTCTGTCATTTGCAAGTTTTCAGTGAGACGGATTTTTGTGTGTCCATTTATGTGTTTAGTTGGAGCAGATGTTCTAGAGCTTCCAGTGTGCCAAGCTTACGGTGCAGCAGAGTGGGAAAGAGGAAAGACGCCCTCCCCTTTCTGAGTGATAAGTTTTAAAACAGTTTAGTGAGACATCTCTTTTGTTCACAGCTCTTTGTGTTTACAAAGGATTCTCAGATGCAACACTGGATGCTGGGGTCTGAGAGAAAGTCCAGGTGATAGAGACACAGACTCTGTTTGATTCTATCCGGCTCCCTCTTCACTTAGGATTCTCCAGGGCTGGTTTTCCTGGTTTCCCAGACATGGCTAGTCACGTCTGAATCCCCAGAGTGAAGGCAATTTAGGCTGAAGCTGGGATTCCCACTACATTTATTTTCTTAGCAGGAGATTTTCAGATCACTTAACCAACTTCTTCGTTTTACAGGAAAGCAATATGAGGCCCAGGAAAGTTTCAATGACTTAATTAAGGTCACAGGCTAAGTAAGTGGGAGGATCTCATGACCGGAGCTGTAACCAAGGAAGTCTAACATAAATTTGATCTTCCTTGAGAAAATATTATGGAAACAAAGAAAGTTATCTCACTGCATAAGATAGGAAAGGCAGGAGGAAGTCTGCCTAACTGATCCTGATCTTATAAAGGTAAGGCCATGAAATGTGACCTTCACATCTGACCTACTTAACCTCTCTCCAGCACTGAAATTTTAGGACAAAAATAACTCACATTTACCAAAGCCTAAACCTTTCGGCTCACAATAATACTAGAGAAATGGAAGCCAGCTAGTCCAGAGTGTTTGGGGTTCCTCAAGTCCAGTCTTTGTTGAACTTTCCCCATCTCTGCATCCTTTTTCATCATCCAGTGTTATTCTTTTATTGTTGCTATAAACATTTCTTGCACTTTCCTTTCTATTTCTCCTCTTCCAGTGAAGGCTCTGGTTTTCACTTTTGAATTCATCTCTGCTTACTCTCAGCCCATACGGTCTGTTGCTTCAGTTGTGTACGATTCCGTGCAATCCTATGGACTGTAGCCTATCAGGCTCCTCTGTCCATGGGATTCTCCAGGCAAGAATACTGGTGTGGGTTGCTGTGCCCTCTTCCAGGGGATCTTCCCAATCCAGGGATTGAACCTGTGTCTCCTATGTCTCCTGCATTGGCAGACAGGTTCTTTAGCACTAGCACCACCTGGTAGACTATATATATGTGTGTGTGTGTGTGTGTGTGTGTATCTGAATCACTTTTATACCTGAAGCTAACACAGTATTGTAAAACAACTATACTTCAATTTAAAAAAGAAGGAATTCTTTCACAGCTGTTCTGCCAGCAAGATAAAGAATGTAGACAAATTTCTGGTGTGTCTTTGGAATCTCCGCAGTGACAGACAGCATGTGACATGAATAAGGTCCTTTAGGAACTGAAGTCCCTTTACTTATTCCCATTTTTATTGTCTGAAAATATTCTCATCTGAGCACTCTTAGGAACATTAAGGTAGATCCTTCAACAACTTTTATAGAAACGTGGTTAACAGAAGTGAACTCGGTTCACTTCAATTTAGTCACTCAGGCATGTCCGACTCTTTGTGACTCCATGGACTGCAGCACGCCAGGCTTCACTGTCCATCACTAACTCCTGGAGCTTGCTCAAACTCGTTTTCATCAAGTTGGTGATGCCATCCAACCGTCTCATCCTCTGCTGTCCCCTTTTCCTGTCTCCAATCTTTCCCAGCACCAGGGTCTTTTCAAATGAGTCAGTTCTTCGCATCGGCTGGCTGAAGCACTGGAGCTTTAGCTTCAGCAATAGTCCTTCCAATGAATAGTCAGGACTGATTTCCTTTAGGGTGGACTGGTTTGGTCTCCTTACAGTCCAAGGGACTCTCGAGAGTCTTCTCCAGCACCACAGTTCAAAAGCATCAATTCTTTGGCACTCAGCTTTCTTTATAGTCCAATTCTCATATCCATACACGACTACTGGAAAAATCATAGCTTTGACTAGATGGATCTTTGTTGGCAAAGTAATGTCTCTGCTTTATAATATGCTGTCTAGGTTTGTCATAGCTTTTCTTCCGAGGAGCAAGTGTTTTTTTCATTTCATGGCTGCAATCAGCACCTGGAGTAATCCCTTTCTTCCCAGGGTGGAACTGAGGCAAAGAAGTTATATTTCCTTACAGCTGTGAAATTTTAAAGTCTTGACTTTGGTGCAGAATTAATGCCCAAGGCAGTGGTTCTCAGAGTTCCGTGCTCCAACCAGTGGCATCAGCCTTATCTGGGAAAGTGAAAAATGTAGCTTCCTGGGCTCCCCTCCAGACCTATTGAGTCTGACTCTGCAGTGTCTGTTTGAAAGGGCACCCAAGGGATCCTGATGTGGCCACGTTTGGAGGACCACTGTCCTCACAGCCTAAGGTCAGCTCCTCCTCCAGAAAACACCTGAGATTTATTTTTAATTTTTAAAAGACTTATTTATTTATGGCTGTGCTGGGTCTTCATTGCTGTGCGAGGGCTTTCTCTAGTTATTGCATGCAGGGGCTTCTCTCTAGCTGCGGTGCGTGGGCTTCTCATTGCAGTGGCTTCTCGGTGCGGAGCACAAACTCTAGGCGTGCGGGCTCAGGACTCGTGGTTCAGACTTAGCTGTCCCGTGGCATGTGGAATCTTCCCGGACCATGGATCAAACCGATGTCCACAACATTGGCAGGCAGATTCTTCACTGCTGGACCACCAGAGAAGTCCGCACTTGAGATTTAAAACAGATTCTGTCTGAGAGAATGGTCTGGGCTGTCAGTTGAGTGTAGGTAAATCAGCTGAAGCCCTCTCCAGGCAGGTCCCTTGATATCTTGGATTCGGAGGTGAAGTCAGTAAAGTTCCAGATTTTCTGAAATCGATCAGAACCTTGTTCTCAACCAGAGCTTTGGGAGTTCAAGTGAGTGAATCAACATTTCCCCCAACATTTTCTAGGAAAAAAAGAAAAGACCAAACATCTATCAAGTTGAAGATAGACTGAATCTGGTTATACTCTTCAGTTTGTCCTCAGTTACTGTTGCTGATGGTGGGTGAGTAAATACTTACAGCTCTACATAGTGGTTGGGCCCTGAACAAAATGCCTGCAGGGGCACAGAGGTGGCCCTGTGGCTTCAGTGGTGCCCATGACCCACGAGTGCTCAGACATTTAGAGAACTCAGCTCTGGGGCTCCTGTCTTTGCTCAGCCCAGCATCATTCCCAGGGAGCAAGCTGTTACCCTGGTGGGTCCAGGTTTTGTGTCATGGAGGCAGGATGAAGGGAAACTTCAACAGACAGACTCCAATTCCATTTCCCTAGTTGTGAACCTTGGACCACTTAAACCCTCTGGGTGTTTGTCAACATGCAGATCCCCAGGCACTGCCTTAGAATTGCTGAGTCAGACTCTCCAGACACTTCATTTAGTAGGTACCCAGGGCTTCCCTGGTGTCTTAGATGGTAAAGAATCTGCCTGCAATGCAGGAGACCTGGGTTTGATCCCTGGGTTGGGAAGATCCCCTGGAGAAGGGAGCAGCAACCCATTCCATTATTCTTGCCTGGAAAATCCTATGGACAGAGGAGCCTGGTGGGCCAGAGTCCATGGGGTCACAAAGAGTCGGACAGAACTGAGGGACTAACACTTCACTTCATGTTTCTCTTAGACGCAGATACCTCTGGCAACCACTGACCTGTGCCATCTGACATTCCTTCTCTTTTAGATTTTGATGAGAATACACAGTCTTCTGCCACTAGTTGGAATTTGGGCCTCTAAAGAGGATGCTGTACTGTGCTTAGCTGCTCAGTCATGTCTGACTTTTTGCAACCTCATGGACTGTAGCCTGCCAGGCTTCTCTGTCCATGGGAATTCTCCAGGCAAGGCTACTGGAGTGGGTTGCCATGCCCTCCTCCAGAGAATCTTTCTAACCCAGGGATCAAACCTCGGTCTCCCGTATTGCAGCAGGATTCTCTATCGTCTGAGCTACCTGGGAAACCCAAGAATATTGGAAAGGGTGGCCTATCCCTTCTCTAGGGTTCGTGGATTCTTTACCAGCTAAGCTACCAGGGAAGTGCTCTAGAGAGGATATAAAGTTGAAAATGAGATGAGCCTGGCTTCAAGTCCCAGATCCAGCAGTGACCCCAGGTAAGACTTCTGGCAAGTGGATGCACTTGTTTGAACTTCAGTTTTCTTATCTGTAAAATGTGATGATTATAATATCCACATGGCAGAAACATCAGGAACAAAATGAAAATCTGTTAGCAAAGTTATTTATACCTGTTGTAAATATATGCATATATGTAATACAGATAGATGTGTTATTTAATAACATTTTCTAAAGAATTCATCTGCTTTCTAGCCTTAGAAGATGCTTTAAAAGAATCTATTTCCAAAACACTGTTCTCCAAATGGTGATGGGGATGGAAAGAAGGAAGGAAGGGAAGAGGGGAGGGAGGAGAGGATCGAATAACAGGGAAAATCTGATCTTATGATTCCAGCTCCTCTGTAGGGCAGGCATTTTTTATCATCTAGAATGTACAGATGAGGTTGCTAAGAACCAGGGAAAAAGAGAAATGCATTCCTCAGTTTTGAAACCTCGGGCTCCCTCTAGTTCCTCAAGGGGCAATCCCGGCTTTGATTAAATCCTGCTACCATATAGCCCCGCAGTGTTTCGACATCACTGGAGATGTGAATCTGTTCATGTCCCCGTCTGCCTCTGAGGTCTCAGCAGACATGACCCCAGAGTTCAAAGGCTGTCAAGTGTCAGGTTGCTTGAACCAGCCTTTCCTGAGGGTTTTTCTCTTTCTTTCTTTTTTTCTTTTTTTTGAAGATATGACTCAGTCCTTCACCACCTCTGGCCAAATAAACCATGTTCCAGTTACCATGCTACCAGTATATTGTCTGAAAAAATGAGATTTAGAGAACTTGTCTGCCCTTTGTGGCGACAGAAATCCTGGTGCAACTTTTAATGGTCTTAGTCATGCTATAGGGGGTTGTGGTGACTTAAACTTTGTTTTGAATGTCAAACTTGATTCCAGGCTTAGATATGGCACCAGGACAAGCTCATTAAAACTTAACTCTATGTATGTTGTAAGAACTGGGGTTGGTATCTTTTGGGGCCAGTGAGCTGAGAATCCAGTCACAAGCCCAGGTCTTTGATGATGTCACAAACACTAAATAAGAAGAATAGCCCTGGGAAAGATTGCAATCTTTGTTTGGAATGTTGTAAGTCCATTTAGGGCAAAATCCACTGACCACTTCCTGTGCACTCTGCAAAGACACCATTCATAGGCTGTGGGGAGTTTAGAAATTGAAAACGGACACACTCAATGCAAACCAGGATTCCAGATTCTTTTTGAGTTGTTGGAGAGGCAATGGAAAATAAACAATCCCCGGATAATCTAATATGGTAACAAAATTAGCTGTATCTTTTCGTTTTATACGACGTCAAAGCACAGAAGACAAGTTTCTCTTCTCTTCATGGAAAAGCCAAATAATTTTAAAATTCCCAAAGATATCAGCTTCTTCATATGCAAAGACCTTCCACAGACTTGGCTGGTCTTTTCAGAGTGCACATACAAAGGGATAATATTTCATGGGTAGGTGTGGCCATCATTATGTCAGGGTGTGTGCATAATCACCCCAAAGGTAACAATTTCCATGGAATAAATGGACTAATAGCAATGAAAGAAGACAAGAAGACGCCCTAGTAATATAATTTTTATTGGCTCTTTCCTTCACTCACTGTCTGGATGGACAAATAGCTGCCTTGTCTCACAGCAGAGCACTTGGAGAGCTCTTGGAGAGCTCTTGGAAACCCCTGCTTGTCAGATTCAGCTCTGCAGTCTTATCTGTAATCTGAGGACACCCCCTCCCCAACCCAGCAAGTCTATCAGATAGAATCCAATTCAGGAAAACCGCTTCGGAGGGATTTCTTTCTGGCTTCTTTCTCAGAGCCACAGGGAGCTGGGAGAGCCCTGCTCCCACGGCCTGTCCACCTTGGGGAAAGTCCCTGACAAATCATTTCTAAGCATGGAAGGAGTATCCCTGTGATTTAGCGCACTTTCCAGAGTCTCTGAAACCTGCCCGGAGTTACAGAAAACCTAAGGGCGGTGAAGACGCGGCGGAGAATTATTGAGCGTGAGGTAGAGAATGGACCTTTGCCATGTTAACATCCATCATGAAAGTGAATGGGTGATTTATGTTTTCCAGAAATGGCTTTTTGGAAAGATCTGAACTTCAGCAGCCCTGGGCTCTCACTGACATTTGTCTCGCGTTATAAAATATCATCTCGCAGGAACACCATTTCATGACTTCACAGAGAATCATGTGTATTTAAAAGTTCTGTGGGTGTGTGTGCAAAAAGTTGAAATAATAGCCAAATCCTTACTGGATTAAGGCGACTCTATTTGAAGCCAATTGCTTGAGATATATATCAGACCCGGGCTTGGTTGGACAAGGGAGCTTTGCTGGAACTCTTGTAGGGATTCGCCCATCACAGAGGCATTTACTGCTTGTGAAATCTTAACTGAAAAAAAGCAAAGAAGAGTGTTAATCGCTCAGTTGTGTCAAACTCTTTGCAACCCCGTGGACAATAGCCCATGGCCAGAGCCCTCTGTCCGTGGATTTCTCCAGGCAAGAATACTGGAGAAGGCTGCCATTCTCTTCTCCAAGGGATCTTCCCAATCTTGGGATTGAACCCAAGTCTCCAGAATCACAGGCAGATTCTTTACAATCTGGGCCACCAGGGAAGCCCAGAATCTTAGTCCCCCCTCAATTCTATATTTTTTTCTTCACGACAGATCAGAGCCTGTATTTATTTTGTCCCTTTAATTGTTTCCCACTCTAGAATGCAAGCAGGCTCTCTGAAAACAGGAACTACAGGCTTGTTCACAGTTTTCTTCCCAGTACTGAGCAGAATACCTGCTGAAACATTATATTAATAGGTGCCTGGAGAATCCCAGGGATGGGGGAGCCCAGTGGGCTGCCGTCTATGGGGTCACACAGAGTCGGACACGACTGAAGCGACTTAGCAGCAGCAGCAGCAGGAAATATTTGTTGGGTTAGTGGTCAAAATGGAGCTGAGTCTTTGGGGCAGTACTTACAAGAGTATCTTTATCATGGCGTGACTTGAGAAATGAAAATGAAAAGATATTAGATAACCTAACTTCTACATTGAAGACTAGATCAACTCAGCAATAAAGGGTAAAACCAAAGTATAACATATTGATTTAAATTTGATTGTTTGGAATATAGGGCCAGACTTGAGAGGAAAAATCCTCATATTATCTCTTGTGATGGAAGTACAGTGTTGTGGAAAAATCACAGGAATATCTGGAAGATGTTGACTGAACCCATGCCACATGGACCAGTCAGAAAAGAGGGGGTGTATCATGACTGCCCCTCCAAATAAGAGATGGGCTTTCCATTGCTCTAATTAAAAGAGACACATGCATCCCAATGTTCATAGCAGCCCTATTTACAGTAGCCAAGACATGGAAACATCCTAAGTGCCCATCAACAGGTGAATGGATAAAGAAGATGTGGTTCATATATACATAATGGAATACTACTTGGCCATGAAAAAGAATGAAATTCTGTCATTTATTTTTTAACAGCAAGAAAGGACCTGGAGGTTATTGTGTTTAGTGAAACAAGTCATACACAGAATGACAAATACTCTATGTTATGACTTGTATGTGAAATTTAAAAAATAGTATGATTGAACTTATTTACACAACAGAAACAAACTCACAGACATAGAAAACAAACTTACGGTTACCAAAGGGGAAAGGAGCGGCAGAAGATAAATTAGGGCTATGGGATTAACAGCTGTACACTACATAGGCAAAAATAAGGTAAGCGACAAGGATTTGTTGTATAGGGCAGAGAACTAGGTACAATATCTTATAATAACCTATAATGGAAAAGAATCTGAAAAAAAAGATAGATCTGTACATACATGCTGCTGAGTCGCCCCAGTTGTGTCCGACTCTGTGCGACCCCATGGACTGCAGCCCACCAGGCTCTGCCGTCCCTGGGATTCTCCAGGCAAGAACACTGGAGGGGGTTGCCATCTCCTTCTCCAATGCATGAAAGTGAAAAGTGAAAGGGAAGTCACTCAGTTGTGTCCGACTCCCAGCGACCCCATGGACTGCAGCCTACCAGGCTCCTCTGCCCATGGGATTTGCGAGGCAAGAGTACTGGAGTGGGGTGCCATTGCCTTCTCCACTGCACATACATATGTATAATCAAATCACTTTGCTGTACACTTGAAACTAACACAATATTGTTAACCAATTGTACTTCAATTTTAAAAAAAAGAGAGAGATGGAGTTTCTGTCAATAATAGTTTCGGAGCACAAGGTGACCATGCCTTACCTTCTAAGGCAAGGGTCCTCAGCGTCTGGAATCTAATGCCTGATGATCTGAGGTGGAGCTGAGGTAATAGTAACAGACGTAAAGTGTACAGTAATCATGCTCCTAAAGCATCCCAGTCCCTTGTCCATGAAAAAACTCCTCCACGGAACAGGTCCCTGGTGCCAGAAGTGTTGGTGGCTGCTGCTCCAGGGTCTCTCTCCCAGAATACACACAATCCAAGGGCAACCAAGCACCGCCCCAGATGGCCTGAGGGCAAACAATTCTTAATCAAGCCCACCATGTGTCAGGCTTTCTGTACTCATATCATAATTAATCTTCACCATTCTGCACAGAGGTTTGCTCAAGGGAAGCACTGAAGATCAGTTCCATTTGCTGAAGTTCTCAGGGATTAAGTGCAGGTTCTCTGATTCCAGAACTTTGACTTGAGATCTGAGCAAAGGCATCAAGAGTGACCTTCTTTCCTGGATGAGTGAGGGGATGGTGGGGGTCCACATGATCACCAAGGAAAAGCACATCTCTCCACAGTTAGGCTCCAACATTGGTTTTGGTTTGGATCTGAATTTTTAAAGTTCTTCAAGGATCCAGGTGGCCTGAGTTTTCATCCTAGAGCTACTTATTCCTGGAGCCACTGCCCAAAATAAGTTTGAAACTGAGCCTTCAGAAAGCATTTGCAGAACTGGTTTCTCTTTATTTCCAATCTGTAAAGTGGACACAGTTGTACCCAGTTCACCGTGGTGCTCTTATGAGGCTAAAATTAAGCCAGTAGGAGCAAAAGTAGCAAAAGTACTTTCAAAAGAATTGGGTCTAATGGAGAACTACTTTTTCTTCCATCTAAATAATTTTCTAAGTCAAGTGAAGGTAAAAATATTTAAATTTCCATCCACTCTTCTCACAGGAGATCAAAGTTTGGCTTTTATAGTTTTAAATGGGGAAAAAAGCCACTTTCTCATCAAGTGCTTTTTCAAGTTGCATTTTCTGACTGTCTGATGAATACAGGACAGCAATTTCTTCACATTAGAACTGTTTCTCCCCCCTCCCCCCTTTCTGGTGGTCTCTTGTAGCTAATTGGGTTTAAAGGGGAAAATCAGGTGTTCAGAAACACTCACTGGTTCAGACTCATTAATGGTTCCTTCTTACTCTATTGTATCCTGGCAGAAGAGTTACAAGCATGTCTTTTCTACTCCCACCCACTTCGCTTTTAAAAAACTTTTGACAAAGACCAAGCCACAAATACCCGCAGTAGATCATCAAAAGCCAGCACCAATTTGGCTAATGGTGCGCACTTTGTTTTTAGATTCTCTTAATACTTTAAGCACTTAACTGGAGCCTGTGTTCATGGGAGCTCTACCCTGTGGTTTGCAGGCAGAAGCCCAGCTGACGCTTAGTGCCCCTGTCTGAGAGTTGATAAGGCTGTCTGGAGTCTCTAAACTCTTTTCAGTGCTAAATGTTGAGCTGCAATCGGGTGCCTCCCCCTGAACAATGTATGTTGTTTTAAAATGATTACTTAATATAAGAGGTTTCCAGCGCACTAATGCTCAGGGTGTTTAAACAGGGTAATGGGGTATCTATAAAGTGCCTTTTTAGTTGGCAACTTAATAATCTCCCTCTTGTTCAAATATTATTTACACCACAGCACATTTGATACCCTCCAAAAGTTAAACAAGCCATTCAGGAAAACGGGATTGAGTTGTGACAGGCTGAAGAGAAGCTCTGGGAGTGCCAGTCTTCATAGAGGGTGAGATAAACTCTCGCATCTCTTTGTGTGTCCGGCTTGGGAGACAGAGGAATTTTAACTGCAGATGAAAAGAAAAGTGAGACACATCCAACTGCATCTATTAGGCTAGACTCCAGAGATATGAAAAGCAATTTCTGCAAGGAGTTCATTTGTTTTTCTCTACCTAATGCTCTGGAAATGATCACCTATGTGTGAATGGTCCATTGGATGTTCCCCGCAAAAAACTGGGATATAGGGAGAATCCTAGGGACACTTGACTCAGGGAAGAGCTGTAGCCCCTGGAGGCCTGACCTGCCCGGGCCTGCAGTGGCCATCATGTGATACGGGTAGACGGTCACTGTGTCCCCATCCTGCTACTATTGGGACACCTCATATATCTGAAGGTGGTGACATCAACACCCCCCCATACACATTCTTTATTATTCTTCCCCTTCAACTTTATTTATTCTTTTTTTTTTTTTGATGCTTCCAGGTCTTTGTTGCTAAGTGGGCTCCCTCTATTTGTGTTGAGCAGGGGCTCCTCTCGAGTTGTGCTGCACGAGCTTCTCATTGTGGTGGCTTCTCTTGTTGCAGAGCGCTGGCTCTTGGGTGCATGGACTTCAGTAATCATGGCACACAGGCTTTGCTGCTCTGAAGCATGTAGAATCTTCTGGGACCGGGGATGGAAGCCATGTCCCCTGCATTGGCAGGTGAATTCTTATCCACTGGACCACCAGGGAAGTCCAGGCTTTATTCATTCTTGATCACTAAGAGACTCCTCCCCGCCCCCTCACTTTTTCTAACTCCTTGACTTTTAAAGGTCTCTAATTAGGGGAGAAAGAGGCTTGTAGTGATAAGAGCAGAAGATCAGGCTCTAAGACATTAATATTGGAGGAGGCAATGGCAACCCACTCCAGTACTCTTGCCTGGAAAATCCCATGGACGGGGGAGCCTGGTAGACTGTGGTCCATGGGGTCGCGAAGAGTTGGACACGACTGAGTGACTTCACTTTCATTTTTCACTTTCATGCACTGGAGAAGGAAATGGCAACCCACTCCAGTGTTCTTGCCTGGAGAATCCCAGGGACGGGGGAGCCTGGTGGGCTGCCGTCTATGGGGTCGCACAGAGTCGGACACGACTAAAGCGACTTAGCAGCAGCAGCAAGACATTAATATAGTCCAGGAGATGCTTCAGTTCTGAACTTCAAATTCCCATCACATGTGCACAAATATACATGTTTGTTTGAGAAGAGAAACTGAGCATTTCATGATACTCATTCTCTGGCTGTGACTTCCCAGCATGTTAGACATGAGTGGAAAAAAAGCAAAAAATCTCTTCCATCTTCTGGGTGTTTGGGGAGGTCTGTATATTTGATGTTTTGAAGGCAAAGCCTCTGGTTGATGGACAGGTGTGAGGGTAGGAAGGAGAAAGAGCTGTGAACCAGAAGATGGGCAGTTGGCCTTCGGCCAGGGCTTCCCAGGAGCGTGGCCCATGATCCTGAACAAATCTCAGGGTGGTATTTTTGTATCTGTCACATGGGACTGATTGGATTATACAAATGCCCTCCATCCAGATGCTCAGCATCACTGAGAGAGCAACAGGGGATAACAGAGCACTTTCTTTCGAGAGTCAAGATGCCCAGCTATTTTTATCACCCTTCTTGTTGAATAAGCCCCAGGACTCTGGGTTGGGGAGGGGGAGCTGTGACCATCCAATCCAACAGTGGGAGTGGCAAGCTGTGAAGATGGGAAACTCCTAGGCATTCACAGAAGCCCTGGCTTCCCAGGACCCATGGTCTACAGTGAATATTGCTGTTGTTTAGTTGCTAAGTCATGTCTGACTCTTTTGCAGCCCCATGGAATAGCCTGCCAGGCTCCTCTGTCCATGGGATTTCCCAGGCAAGAATACTTGGAGTGGGTTGCCATTTCTCTCTAGGGGATCTTCCCGCCTCAGGGATCAAGCCCTCGTCTCTTACATTGCAGGTGGATTCTTTGCCACTGGGCCACCAGGGAAGCCCTACTATTACCAATGACAACAACATCAGGAGGATTTCCCTTTGGAATTGAAGAATGGTTAACTCATGTGGTAACTCATGTCCCAAGTCAAGGCCCTTGGGCCAAACAAGCGAACTACCCCAGGTGGGCCCAGTGCTCCGTGTTAAGGGTGTATGCCTAGACACCTGGGCTGTCAACTGGAGCCCCTGCCTTTACCTTCATTATCAGACATGAAACGGCAAGTGACATCCCCCAGCTGCTCAGGGCTGGGGGACACACCCAAGGCTCCAAGGCACAGAGTCCTGGCTTGTGGCCAAGACCTTGGGATCCCAGCTTCCAGGCTTTTGCTCTTTCCAGTCCAACACACAGCTTCATGGGAGCCACTGCCAGGAGGGTGTGAAGTCCCCATGGCCTGGCTTTCATCACTGGGAAGCTGGTGTCAACACTGGATGGGTAATGGGAAGGAAAGCAGTGTCTTGTCGGGAAAGAGGACGGTTTTCTGCTCCCTGGCACCTGGGAGAGGCCTCCAGGGATGGCTGGGAGCCTCTGAAAGTCCTTCCCAGCTGCCGGCGTGAGAAGCTTCCCAGCCCGTGCGGATGCTGGGGGCTGGGAAGTCATTGTGAAAACCATCTCAACCATCCTGATGGCATCAGCTCTGTTTCCAGCCTATAAATCAGGCAGGTGCGGACCCTAGGCATCGTCTTCTCGTGGTAGATGATGCTGTCACTGGATCTTAGGGGCCCAGGTGGCCTGGTATCTTCCCCCCCAAAGATGCACCCTGACTACGGTTTGTTTCCGAGGCTGTCTGTTTCCTCCTGCGCCCACACCAGTGCCCACTGCAGGAGGGCAGCAGGCCTCCATGGACCCTGTGTTGCTCTCCACAGGTGTTCTTGCCCATGGAGGCTCAGGTGTGGGAGCCCGGGCGATATTTCTTCAGCCCACTGCCTAGGCCCTGACTTCTCACCAGGGAACAGCTACGCAAATCTCAGCCCAGGCCACCCCAGCTATATCTAGACTAGCCCAGGGGCCGGGGGATGGTCTGGGGACCAAGATCCCCATGGCAGGGGCTGGGTCCCTGCTCAAGACTGCACGAGATGGCATCATGGCCCTGGTCAATTTGCTGAAGCACATTTCCATGGAGAACTTTCACATAGAGGCAATTTTTAGCATTTGGTTACAAGAGAATAGTCTATGAATAAGGTTAGAAATTCCAGCCCCATTGATTCTGTGCCCTGATGATTCTGCTTGGCCCTGGAAGTTGTTTTGCCCTCGTTTGGGCAAAACAGCTCTGCCTCTCAGTCGGTGCGGTCTCACTCTCTATTCGTTCTATCTCCTTGCTATTAGCCTGGGCACCAGGGAGGCACGATGTGTCTTTGGTAATTTCCTCCAGGGGCCTGAGACTGCCAGCAAGAAAAATTATAGCCTCTCCTCTCACTAAATCCAAAAGTCTGGTCCAGTGACCTTTGCTTGGAGACTATATTTCTCACCACTGCACCAAGAAAAAAAAAAGTCCAGCCCAGGGCTTTGATCCTGAAAAGCATGAAAAGAAAACAACACACAAAACAAACAAACAAGTCAGCCCAGCCCAACCTGGGCAAAGGGAATTTCTTTTCATGTGGTTTCCTCGCGTCTACATGCTGTGACAGGTCCAGGATGGCAGGACACTGAGATTGGATGTTTGGGGAGAGCCATGCTGGCCGCCTGGAGCAGGGCTGGATTCAGAGTCCCTCGTGGGGCCCTGACCGCCTGCCCCCCACTCCAGCCAGCAGGCTGCATCTCCCATCTCTCTGAGTTCCTCATTCAGGAAGGCTCCTGCAGCACCTTCATGAGACAGTCCCAGGGCGGAGCTAAGGTGAGGGTGGGTGAGGTGAGCCCTGGGGCACAGCCTCGAGGGCGCACATGGAGGCCCCCTGCTGGTCCTAAGTGCCCCTCGAATGTTTTCTGCTTCAGTCTCTGCTCCTTCCACAACACCTCCCTGCTGTGGTTGGGCCAGCTTGATCCAGGGTGACCAAGAGCCTAAGCAGAGAGTGGTGAGGAAATATCAGGGTTCCACCAAACTTTCCCCTTCTCAAATTGAGGGAGGTTTCAAACCTGTGACCACATTCTACAAGTGTGTGAGAGGGGATGTGTGTGCAAAAAGGTCACAGAGACACTGGACACAAGCCACGCTGCTGGAGTTCACAGGACAGAGTGTGGCATCCCTGTCTGTGTGGTTAGCAGGTGTGCTGGGTGTAAAACTCACCACCAGGTAAATGCCCACAGGAATTTTCCTTCCCCAGCATAAACTTTCTATGCTATGATAAGCTCAGATAGTCAGTTGTGTCTGACTCTTTGTGACCCCATGGACTGTAGCCCACCAGGCTCCCTTGTCCATGGAATTTTCCAGGCAAGGATACTAGAGTGAGTTGCCATTTCTTCCTCCAAAGGATCTTCCTGACCCAGGGATTGAACCCATGTCTCTTAAGTCTCCTGCACTGGCAGGCAGATTCTTTACCACTAGCACCACCTGGGAAGCCCTCTCAAATATCTGAGGGGACTCTTCAGAGATAGAGACGTTTCTCAAGTGGAGACATGAGTCAACGAGACCTGGGTTATTCCTGGTGATGCTTGTCCACTCAAATCCACAGACTTAAAACCTGAAGAAATGGCAGTTACAAAAATTGTATCCCAAGAGGATGGCCCTGCCAGTGGGCTCTGAGGAGCCATGATGCAAATTGGATCAATGGATTGGACACTTACATTCAGGCCCATAGCACAGGCTTTATGGTGAAAGGACATTAAAACTGGATTCTCCTGCCTTAGAGGCCTGTGATGGTGGAACTGATGCCAAGCATCCCTGCAAACTGCATGAGGGAAAAACAGACATCAGCTTAGGAACGACAAGGAACACAGAGCTGAGAGGGGTCTTTACAGAGAAGAGTGGTGCTGAGGCAGGTCCCCAGCGTGGGGATGGGAGGGAACACAACCCCTCAAATCAAGGCAAGTTACAGAGAGGGTCTTCAGGAGGAGGCCTTGACGTGGCCCCTGGGGTTTGGAGGCCTGGTATTTGACTCTCTCCATGAGTTAATCACAAGGAGCCATAGTCTAAGCCCAACAGGGCCGGAAAGACAGTTTCCCTGGAATGTATTTATTTCCATCAACAGCATGACAAACACACCTGTGTTTTTCCCATGAGTCCACGGGATCTGTAGGAAGGAGATGGTGTGGAGACATCTTAGAAAGAAGCTGCTTTTGGAGGGAGTTCTCCTGGAAGGGTGAAGGGCTCCACGGAGCAGTGGGACCCAGGAGCACAGCAGGTGGCCTGCATGAAGCACTGTAGGGTAGGGCTCCCAGTCAGGAAAGAGGGGACCCCACATGCCTGCTCCCTGGGGAGCCCAGTGCCATAGCATAACTGCGTATGAAATGGTCCATACTCACATCCTTTCACTACTGGCCCAGCCCTGAAAGTGATCAGAGCCAGGGCCTGGGGGAAGGAGGAGGGATGAAAAGTCAGGAGCAGAGGCAGAAAGAAAGCCCACTGCCCAACCCCCCTCACTGCTGGCTTTACAAGGGGAGAGATTCTACCTGTCAATGAAATTTGTTCTGATTTATACCACTAGTACTATTTTACCTGCTGAACCGAGATTGTTTATGGGACAGAAAGGGCTTGGAAAAGCTTTGAGGTCTGCTTGAGATTTCATGTAGGGACATGTAAGAAGTAATCCTCAAGATGACTTTCATGGTGAAAGATGGGAAAGAAGACTTTATCTTTTCCTTTTGTACCTATGAAACTTAGCTTATTCAATAAAATATACCATAAATAGAAGTCCCCTCCTCAGGGGTGTTTGGAGGAGAATACATATAGCAATATGTATGGCTGAATCCCTTCACTGTTCACCTGAAACTATCACAACAGTGTTAATCAGCTATATCCTTTACAAAACAAAAAGTTTAAAAAAAAAAAGGAAAGAAATCCCCTCCTCAAATCCTCACAGGGATTGTCCTAACAGAGGGCAGAAAGAGGGGAGTGGCTGCACTGGTTTACTGGGACTGCTACAGCAAAGCCCCAAAGGATGAATGGCTTAAACAAGAGGAAATTTATTTCCTTGTGGTTCTGGAAGGTAGAGTTTGAGGTCAAGGTGTTAGTAGGGTGGGTTTCCTCTGTGGTCTCTCCTTGGCTTGAAGACGGCTGGGTTCTCCCTATGTCTGTGTCTAAATTTCCTCTTCTTGTAAGAACACCAGCCATGTTGGGTTAGGGCCCACTCTAATGACCTCCTTTCAACTTACTTACTTAGTTAAAGACGCCTACCTCTGAATGGTTATTCTCTCCATCATGGCTCCCACTGAAATTGTTGATGATTTTAATATCCTTTCAATTATAATTTTTCATAGAGTGAAAAACACTGCTCACATGAAAATACAGAATAAACACATAAAAAATGAAGAAACCAATATGATGATAGAGCTGATTCCAAGGGCACTTTGAGGATCTGACTGTTCATAAGCATTTTGAAAACAAGGGGAGGATGGCATTGCTAGGGTGGATACAAGACTGGTTCCTGTTCCACAGGCCATAGTGCTAATAATTGGTGGGATTATCTCTTGCACAGAAATGTAGAAGTTAATGTGTAACTTTACAGTGTCTGGGTTCTAATCAAACAGCAAATAGTAAAGTCAAACACAGGTACATTCTCCTAGATAATCTGGTGATCTGAAGTAGGCTTGTAAGACGTGCTCCACCGTGACACTGAAGAGACACGTCACCACGTGGGCCTTATTCCCGAGTTTTCTATAATGTCTCTGGGTGACTCCTTCCAACACAGAGGCCTCTCCATCGCCTGTCTTTGTCTCCTGAGGACCTGGTTCTCTGTTTTACCCCTGCTCTGTATCTTCCTCTGTCTTTGGCTCCCAGACCAGCCAATCACTGCAACATCCTGCCTCCCAGTTTCCATCCACCATGTCCTATTTTTCCAGCTCGCTTCCCCTCATTTCCTAATCCCCACAATTTTCCAGCTACAACAAGAGCTTTAATCCACCAATCCCATCACCTTTCGACGTCTCTTCCTGAGACCTGAGACTCGGGACCCTTTGCTGCAGGGCTTGCATCTGGACAAACATCTCCTCGAGCCACAAAATACCAAGAAACTAAAAGGGACTGGAGTCAACTATGGAAAAATGAGATACAAAAAGCCCCAAAACCCAACTTCCACTTCTGAAGAGCAGTGAGCAAATGCAGGGTACTGCACAGGTCCCCTGCACACAGTACCACCAAACGGATGGGCAGACCACCTAAGCCACCCCTCCAGACAGACCCCTGAACCTGCCCCTGCCCTCACCCCATACGAGGCACCAGCTCACTCCTCCTTGAGGAGCAAACAAGGGAAACTGTTACTTGTCTTGACTTCCTCCTGCTGTAGCAGGGGCCCCAGTAAAAGCTTGCCTGAATGTTCTGTCTGGCCTCTTATCAATTTCTATTGATTAAGGAGGCAAGAGCCCTGGTCAGTAACATTATCACCTCTTGTCTTCACATCCCTTTCCCCCAGCTTAAATCCTGTGGCCAGTCCTTATAAGCACCCCCTTTCAGAGACCATCCAGTCATTTGCTTGGCTCGCACTGTGCCCCCTCCCCCGGCTAAGCCACACGCAGTGGTAACTCTTCTACCTGTCCCTAGCCCCACACAGCTGAACGTTGCTGGTGACAGTCATGGAGATAGTGATCTCTCTCACTGAAATTCACGATCACTGACCCTGTGGGAGTTCTCAGCGTTCCCAGATAATCAAACTGCACGTCCCATGTCCATCCTCTCCCCCATTCTCCCAAATCTGGGATCAGTGACCTTTTCGGTGAAGTGATGGATACTAATATTTTTGGCTTTGAGGGCCATCACCGCTATGCAACAAGCACTCAACTCTGCAGTCTGGCAAACCAATCCCTGTGCCCAGAGCCCTACATGATTTCTTCTCTTGCCTCAAATTTCCCATGCTTCCTCCCCTATTCTTACTTTCAGCTGAATTCTTATTGAAATAGGACTGAGAAACTAGAAGCACACAGGAAACAATGTCCACAAACTCTACCCATGAGGACCCGTGTCCAAAAGCCTACTTTCTGGGTTCTGTGGACAAACTGCTTTTGTTTCTGGTGAGGCCAGCCCTCCTCTTCCAGGACTCAAGGGCCCACCCTCAGTTTCCTCTGCATCAGCTATTTTCACTCCTTGATGGGTTGTCTCAGTCAATATACAAATACAATTATATTTCTCTGCATGTGTGCTAAGTCATCTCAGTTATGTCCGACTCTTCTGTGACCTTATGGGCTGTAGTCTGCCAGGCTCCTCTGTCCATAGGAATTCTCCAGGCAAAAATGCTGGAGTGGGTTGCTATACCCTCCTCCAGGGGATCTTCCTGACCCAGGGATCAAACCCACATCTCTTGAAGTCTCCTGCATTGGCAGATGTGTTCTTTATCCACTGAGCCACCTGCATAGAAATATCCAATCACTATATTGTGCATCAAAAGTTAACATAATGTTGTAGGTCAGTTATACTTTAAAAACAAACAATCATAGAAAAAAAAAGATCAGATATATGGTTCCTAGAGTTGGGGGGAGGAGGATTTGAATGAAAGTGGTCAAAAGATACACATTTCCAGTTATAAGATAAACAAATATTGGGATACAATGTTCAACATGATAAATGCAATTAACACCACTATATGTTATACAAAAATTGTTAAGAAAGTAAATCCTAAGAGTTCTCATCACATGGAACAATATTTTCCTTTAATTTTGTATTTGTCGGAGATGTGGATCACAATAAACTGTGGAAAATTCTGAAAGAAATGGGAATACCAGACCACCTGACCTGCCTCTTGAGAAACCTATACGCAGGCCAGGAAGCAACAGTTAGAACTGGACATGGAACAACAGACTGGTTCCAAATAGGAAAAGCAGTACATCAAGGCTGCATACTGTCACCCTGCTTATTTAACTTATATGCAGAGTACATCATGAGAAACCCTGGACTGGAGGAAACACAAGCTGGAATCAAGATTGCTGGGAGAAATATCAATAACCTCAGATATGCAGATGACACCACCCTTATGGCAGAAAGTGAAGAGGAACTAAAAAGCCTCTTGATGAAAGTGAAAGAGGAGAGTGAAAAAGTTGGCTTAAAGTTCAACATTCAGAAAACAAAGATCATGGCATCCGGTCCCATCACTTCATGGGAAATAGACGGGGAAACAGTGGAAACAGTGTCAGAATTTATTTTTTGGGGGCTCCAAAATCACTGCAGATGGTGATTGCAGCCATGAAATTAAAAGGTGCTTACTCCTTGGAAGAAAAGTTATGACCAACCTAGATAGTACATTCAAAAGCAGAGACATTACTTTGCTGACTAAGGTCTGTCTAGTCAAGGCTATGGTTTTTCCAGTGGTCATGTATGGATGTGAGAGTTGGACTGTGAAGAAGGTTGAGCGCCAAAGAATTGATGCTTTTGAACTGTGGTGTTGGAGAAGACTCTTGAGAGTCCCTTGGACTGCAAGGAGATCCAACCAGTCCATTCTGAAGGAGATCAGCCCTGGGATTTCTTTGGAAGGAATGATGCTAAAGCTGAAACTCCAGTACTTTGGCCACCTCATGCGAAGAGTTGACTCATTGGAAAAGACTCTGATGCTGGGAGGGATTGGGGGCAGGAGGAGAAGGGGACGACAGAGGATGAGATGGCTGGATGGCATCACGGACTCGATGGATGCGAGTCTGAGTGAACTCCGGGAGTTGGTGACGGACAGGGAGGCCTGGCGTGCTGCGATTCATGGGGTTGCAAAGAGTCGGACATGACTGAGTGAATGAACTGAACTGAACTGAACTAATAGGTGTTTACTAAATTTATTGTGACAACCATTTCATTATGTATGAAAATCAAATCATTATGCTGTACACCTTAAACAGTACTTTACAGTAATGAAACTGGAAGAAAAAATGGATATTTCTCGACTTCCTGATTTTCCTTCTTCTTCCAGCTAGTGACTCATTTCTCTCCCTTCCTTTTCAGCAAAAATCCTTGGAGTCATATATTATATTGCCTCTGAGTTCTGTCTTCCTGCTGTCAAATCACTTTTTGGTTGACAAAAAACTGATTTTTCCTACTGCAACAGAGCAGGACACTATGGGGCCTTCCCAAGACAGACCTCCCACCTATGTCCTCCACCTGCAACTTATATGTAGAAAAATTTTAGCCAAAGAATAAATTTAATCAGATAAATGAGAAAATGCAGGCAAAGAAAAATAGTTCAAGACTGAATAATAACGGTTTAGTTATTAAATAAAGTCAAAGACCTTTAGTTCCTCCTCAAGGGCTATAGATAATATTCTGAATCATATTCTAAGAGTTGTCTTATAGATACTGAAACCCTCACCAAGTGGAAGAAATTAACTACATGATAACCAGACTGTAGCCATGACATAAGCTGCCAAAAGTGTGAAAGGTGGCCTCAAGGAAATGGGTACAAACCAACCCTGGAACTGACGGTTGACCATACTTAAAACAATCAAAATGACACTGATCAGACCACTGATGACCAATTTCAAGACGACTGTCAGAGCTGACTGTGCTGCTGCTGCATGCAGTCTCCTCTCTCTACCTACACACCCTTGAAACACCTCTTTAAAATCTCTTGTGCCCTGTGACAATGGGGAGTTGTTTCTTTGGGACATGAGTCCACCTTCTCCCCAGGATTGTCCCCTTTCTCAATAAAGTTATCTTTCCGTCTATCCAACACTTGTCTCTCAGTATTGGATTCTTGAGCAACAAGCAACCGAACCTGAGTTCAACAACACTCTCTTTCTACCAAAACTGCTCTTTTCTCCATCTTCTGAGTCTCCACATTGTCAAGTCCACTGGTCATTCTTGTCCTCACATCCCTTAATCCACAACAGCACAGGCACTGCTATCATCTCCCTCCTCCATACATAACTGTGGGTCTTTGCACTTGGCTTCTAGAACACGATTCTCTTGGTTTTCCTCTTTCTTCCTTGGCTTCTTCTTTGCTGGTGAACACTGCAGGCATATGCTTACCTTAAAGCCTTTGCACTTACATTTCTGTTCTTCTGCAGGTAGCACATGTTTCTCCTTCACCCTCAGCTACTTGAATGACACCTTCTCAGTGAGCCAGTCCTTAGTGGGGCCATCTGTCCAAAATCAAAACCCCCTCTCCCAACATTTCCTATTCCCTTCGTGTTTTACTTTTTATTTAATACTTAACTCCATCTAATATGCTATGTATTTTATATAGTGGCATGTTTATCTTTACTCTCTATCTCCAAGAATGTAAAATATTTAACTATCTTACATAAGTTTTATGAAATCAAATAAAGAAGATCTTTGTTAAAATCTAAAGACAGAATATTTGTTATCACAGCTGTTGGCATATTGGGAGAACCTAAGAAAAATCAAGTCAGCTAATGGACTTTTTCTTAACTTAATCTTTAAAATAATTAGGAAGTAACTGAACTCTTTTCCAATATATTCATCTGGAAAGATGCAGGCTTCCTTTCTTGTGCCTTCTGATCCTTTGGGTCTTGAAATCTTTCCCAGACTTCAGATTAGTAAGTATATGACTCCTGTTCAGACTCTTTTTGGGAATCAAACTATGATCCCTTTGTCTCCTTCTATCTTTGAAATTACATTCAAGACAAGAAATAAGCTTCCAAATTATTCCCCACAATTCTAGAATCAACTTTCTGTGGCTTCAAAAACCCTATTCAGTGCTCATAAACTCAATCCCAGGATGTTTAAACTCCACAAGGAAAATTTGATTCAAATTGGCTATATCCGTTTATGTAATGTGTCCACCAAAGGATAGGCTTCTCTGCCTTCTCAGTTTGTTTTGGGGTATGGCTATGGGATTCTGGCTGGGTCTTCGACAGCAAGCCTATTTTACAGTGCCATTTTTATTGGCAGAAACTTTATTATGCCAATCTAAATGGACTGGTGAAATTATTTTGAAAGTAATCTTGAAAGGTAATCAATAATGGAGGTCTGACTTTATGGAGATCAGTTTTCTTACTCCCCATCCTGCAATCCAGACTGTCAATCATAAATTGAAAGCAGTAAGTGTTTTTTGTCCTAGTCAGAAGAGGAGCCCAGGCAGCAGAGAAGCAGTGAAAGTTTGACGTCGGAGAAGCCAACACCTCACTCAAATGTCAGAGCGAGGGGCATGAGTCCCATGGAAAACTGAAAGACATCTTTATGGGTGTGATGCAATCCTAGGAGGTGGCCACCTGGTCCATCCCAGGGTGAACTTTAAGCCTCACTCTCCCTCTTGGGGTCTGCTTGGTCCTCGTATTACAGAGCATCTCTTGGAGTATTTGTAGTTGTGACGGAGTTGGGACTACAATGACTCAGACAACCAAAGGGGTAAGTAAAAGGATTAATCAGCATGGCCGTGTGAGTTCATTGCATGTTTAAATTTTCACCTCACTATGCCAGCAGTGACTTTTCTGAGAGGTTGTAACAAAAGTTTTCTGATGAAGGAAGATGGTCCTTTGGTTGAGCCCTGTTAGAACCCACTAGTAGTTGATGAATTCTCCAGGTTTTCCCTATCATGGCCACTAACTAGAAGATTACTAATACACCATTTGTGAGTAACGTGTTCACTACTTAGTTGATTCTTCCCTGGAAGCAGAGGAATCTCCTCCCATAAGATGGTAGAAACTACTGATGTCTTATAAAGGAGACAGATTCACAGACATCACGCACACCCACACACACCCCTCTACCTCTTAGTCTCCAAATCCCCATTGCAGTCTGCACCAGCAGGCTGCTTTTTTAAAATCACTGTTTCCACCTCCACACGTGTGTGTGTGTCTGTGTGTGTGTGTGTGTGTGTGTGTGTGTGTGTGTGTAAACAGGTGGGAAGGAGGGCAAACCCAGAAACCAGCCTTCTGTGGTCAGGCTGCTCTCAGCTACCCCTAAAGATGACATAGCCCTCCCTCCCTTCTTGAAATCTTACTCAGCAGCCCTCCCCCACCCCCACTATCCTTAAAATCTTGCCCAGACACCCAGCCTGCACTTATCTTGCTTTAAAATCACAGCATGGGAAGGAGGCCCCCAGGTCAGGGTGATGGTCATGTTTCATGCTTATTATTCTGCACCCAGACAGACAGTGAGCTCTTTGAGGGAAGGCCCATGCCCTCTGCTTTCTACTTTCTATGCCTAGCGGGAGACCTGGGTTTGATCCCTGGGTTGGGAAGATCCCCTGGAGAAGGGAAAGGCTACCCACTCCAGTATTCTGGCCTGGAGAATTCCATGGACTGTTATAGTCCGTGAGGTCGCAAAGAGTCAGACACGACGGAGCGACTTCCACACACACGTGCCCAGCGCTCTGCACCAAACATGGGAGGAATTTAATTAAAATTTGTTGATGGATTAATTGCACCCATTGACTTAGTCCTATTGTTAAGGCAGAAGGTCATCTCTCTGAGGCCTGCTCTCCTGCTGGGAAGTCGCCCCAGCCAGTCAGTGAGAGAGCTGAAGCTCTTGGAACCCCCCTACCAGCCTCCCCACTGCCACGGTCAAGGGTGGAGGACAGAGGCCTGCCCGTTCTGCCAAGGGTCTGTGCTCTCTGCCCTCAGAGCACTGTCCCTGCTAACCCCTCTTGTGGTCCCTGCTTCTCAAAATCAGGGGCAAATACTCTCCCCCTGCCCAGCTCAGGTACGGTGGTTTCTGCATTCGACCCCCTCCCCTCCTTTTCCCGCCCCAACCTTCTAGAGGGAGAGGGCTGGGGGCAGAAACTCCCTGTAACTGGCACAAGGGGAAGACATAGGTTTGGGGCTCAGGAGACACAGGAGTTGGTCCTGGGTCCAACGCAGACTCAGACACTCACTCCTACCCACCTGTGAACAAGCGTCTGGACCTGCTTTGAGGATGTGGAAGATGGATCCAACATCAGCAACTTCATCTCCACCCATCACAAGTTATCATTCAGTCCTGGGGCCCTACTCCTGGGGATTTGGGTTTGGTGGGTCAGTGGGGGAGCCTGGGCTTTGTGGACAACCAATGTCTGCTATCAGGAAAGCCTGGAAACTCTGGTTTAGCTGACTCTGGTGGGTACTGCTTAGAAGTATTCACACAGGGCTCCCCAAGGGAGGTTCTTGGACACCATCTTCACAATTTTGCCATATTTATATACATTCCATGGACTGAATAGCTTCATGTTTTTCTTTATATTATCCAGCTTTTTTTTTTTAAAGATCTTCTTTAGCCTATTATCTGTAAAACCTCACTGCTTTGAGGTGCTCTTATCCTCTCATATGCATTAATGTGAAAAACATTTCAAATTAAAAATGTTCACCCCTTCACACCAACAAAACTCATTTCAGACTTCACCCCACCAGGGTATGTGTGTATTCTGCCAGAGTTCAAAAGTGGAGCGGCTCGACGAAGAGTTAATTTACTTGGCGTCTCCTAGGTGGACATTTAAACCCTTTTAACCCTGCAGTTGGAATGTGCAGCCCTGTGACCCCAGGCTGGGGCGGGAGCCGCTGGCGAGGGGGAGGGCAGGCAGCTTCCAGAAGCTTCGTGCTCTGTGCTCTGTACCCTTATCTCCAGAATCCAAGTGCTGGCACACAGGAGACAGACACAAAAAAGCTGTTAAATCACAATTCCCCAGTCGAGTCCCTGGGCAGAGGGGGGTTACTTTTGGAAAAGGGGAATAACACACCCACTGTCATTATACATCAGTGTTCCAGTGTCCTGGTATTGTCACATCCCTGTGTCCTTCCCAACACACACACACACACACACACACACACACACACACACACACACACACACACCCGTTTGTAAATGGAATCCCAGTCAAGGTAAGCATGATACTTTAAAAGCAAAGCCTTATCTCTGCTCTCCATCAGGCCCCCTTGAAAGCACTTGCTGTCTGGCTGATCTTTCTCTAGGAATCTGTTTTCTTTGTGGCAGCTGCTGAACCCAGTGAATCAAGCCAGTAAACTATTTTGACAGCATCTGCTTCTTTTATTCTTGCCTCTCTCCAATCCCAGCCCCCATTTAAAAGCCCAGACACAGCCGCTCCGGGCCCCACACTGGAGGCAGACAGCCTCTGTCACTCACTAATGGTGTCATTCATTCTTCAGCAAATCTTAGGGCCTGGAGGTAACAGGGCCAGGGTAACTGAGGTCTGCTTTCCCACTGATGCCCTACCCATGGCCTTCCCAGGGCAGGAGCACCTCCTCCCAGAAGGTGTGGGGTACCCAGAGGGGTGGTTGCCCCCAGATATGCCCTCCCCTTGTCTGTTCACTCCAGCAGTCAAACATTTGTTCTCTTGAGCCTGGTTTTAATCTTCGGTGTTTTGGTTGTTCAGAGTTTTCCGTCCAGCACTCAATACCTAGAGAGATGTAATAACATCTCAACTTGACACCTTAGCAGAGAGAGTCAGGACCTGGCTACATCACAGCAACGGAAGGGGCTGTGCCGCCTGAAGCCGGGAGTGGGGGCTCAGGAAAGGCGGGTGAAAAGACAACTTGAGGGGACAGGAGGGCGTTGACTTGGATGGGCAGGGGCTGTGTAGCAGTCCCACTCTCAGTGGTTTGTGTGAGGACACCCGAGGTCTGCAGGAAGAACGAAGTTGCTGCTCCCCAAGCTGCCCACCTGTTTTTCAACGTGGAGAAAATGCAAAGGTTCTGCCACTGTTAAAACAGGTGCTTTCTTTGATTTCCAGGAGAGCCTTTCCACAAGATAAGACAACCAGGATACAGTATTTAGATTCCACAGAGAAACTTAGGCTGGTGATGGACACACAAAGAAAGGCAGGAATGAACAAGGCTTGAAGAGGGTAGTCCATCAGATCCTGAGGTTGGGAGGAAGTGGCAGAGAAGGGTCAAGGTCAGGCTGAGAGGTGGTTTTGTGCAGAGATGCATGGCCCATTGTCACAGTGCAGTTCAAAGATGTGCATTTCTGGGGAGTCAGATTCACCATGAGGAGACTTCTTCACCTGTTGGATGAGGTGGGTGATGAGATGGGTGGTCTGCCCTGGGTGGCTTCTCCTGTAGGGGAGCAGCACAGGGAGGTGGCTGGACATCTGGGTGAAGGTGCCAGGATTTCTATAGCATATTCTGGACCATGAACGTACCAGGTGAGCTCCATGTCTTCCCGCTTGGTGGATGAATGAACCTAGTTGAGGGGTATGTCTGATCTCAGAGTTGAGTGAGAGTTTCTGTCCATTTGAACTCAGAGAAGCCTCTGTCTGGGTGGTTATTTTGATTCAATAACTAAAAGTATATGTTTTAGTTTGTTAGGGTGCCCATGACAAAATATCACAGGCTTAAACAACAGAAATTTATCTTCTCACAGTTCTGGTTGGTTGGAAGTGCAAGATCAAGGTGTCGGCGATTCTGTTTCTCTTGAGGCCTCCATCCTTGGCTGGCAGACAGCCGCCTTCTCGCTGAGTCCACACGGGGTCTTTCCTCCCCTGTGCACCTGAACTCTTGCTGTGTCTCTACGTGTCCTAATCTCTTCTTCATGAGGACAGTTGTCAGACTGGATTAGAGCCATGTTACTGCTTTCCCTGTAACTTAATTGTCTCTTTAAAGGCCCATTTCCAAATACAGTTACTTCCTGAGGTCCTGGGGGTTAGGGCTTCAGTGTGTGAATTTTAGTGGGGGGCACATTCAGTTCCCAACAAGCAGGAACCCTGGAGGACACTGAATGTGAAAGTGTTAGTTGCTCAGTCATGTCCAATCTTTATGACCCCATGAACTGTAACGCACCAGGCTCCTCTGTCCATGGGATTCTCCAGGCAAGAATACTGAAGTAGGAAGCCATGCACTTCTTCAGGGGATCTTCCCGACCTAGGGATTGAACCTGGGTCTCCCACATTGCGGGAAGATTCTTTACCATCTGAGCCCCATGGAGTTCACTGAGGGCACAGTGATTTTTGTCTATCAGAGTCTCCAGTGTCCTGCTTCTTCCTGAGGAGCACCTTCCCAGATGTAGGGATCACGCTCTGTCTCCTGAGGCGCCCACCCTGTACTCTCTCCTCAAGACAACACCTTCCACGATTTGGGGAATGTTCCAAACAAGTTTCCTGTCATGTGCAAGACAAATATTGTGTATATTTAGCATGACAGGTAAATATTTTATAGACTCTGAAGTAAATAATGTATTTATTTGAAATGTCAGTGTAACTTTTTATAGACTATAGTAGAACTGCTAGCCAGCAGGGAATCTGGGATGCTCGGAGTTTCACTCTGGATGGAAGGCAGGCAAAGTCGGGGTCAAAGGAAATCAGAACAGGGCAGCCTGTTCAGGACCCATCAGAATGCAGCTCCTGTTCTCCCGCTATATGGACGGACAACCTGTTCTCAGATAAATTACCCACTGCAACTCAGGACCGACTCCCCTAGCCTGGGAGGAAAGAGAACAGGACTGGGAGCAGCAGGTAAACCTAATTCATGAGCCAAAATGACTGTTTATTTGTTTTGTTTGTTTAATCTACAGAATGAGCTTCCCACATGGCGCTAGTGGTAAAGAATCTGCCTGCGAATGCAGGAGACACTAGAGATGCAGGTTTGATCCCTGGATAGGGAAGATCCCCTGGAGGAGGAAATGGCAGCCCACTCCAGTATTCTTGCCTGGAGAATCCCATGGACAGAGGAGCCTGGTGGGCTACAGTCCTTGAGGTTGCAAAGGGTCAGACACGACTGAAACAACTTAGCACACACATACACTTACAGAATGCAACTTGCAGAAAGGCTGATTTTTTTCTGTCTTATCAGGACATCCTCAGTGACTGATGACACAGATGCAGCAGGCAGTCAGTGACTATTTCTGAGAAAAAGAAAAAATGATGGTGAGATTTGATGCCAAACTGAATAGCAGTTCCAGTACACACTTTTCAAAATGCTGCAAACCCCCCAGCCCCACCCTGAAAATGCCCACACGTTGGATTCATAAACTGTGCCAACCTTCAGTGTAAGTTTATTTGTGTTGGTTATAGGAACTCGCTGGAGTTAGCTGTGCAGTAGTGTGTGGTTGTTGTTGGCTTGGAATTAGAAGCAGGCACTCTGGATCCTAGGGCCCAGGTAGGTGCCAGTCTGGTGAAGGGTGATTTAGGGGGCACTGGGAGCAGAGAGAGGCACACTCAGGTGGGGATGGAGAAGAAAGTCTGAGAAGGAGAAGGGAGGGGTGTCGGGGGGACCAGAAGACCTTTCCTACCTTCCCAAGTTTGCCCAGGAAGTGCCCCTTTCACACATGATGATGAGTGTTTTGAAATTAAATGTAACCAATCATTCATTGTCCCAGGACTAGTTACCAAGAATTTTCACTCCATTCAGAATAATACCAGTAATAGCATTTGCAGCAAATACTTAGATGAGTAGTACTTGTTGTTCAAACTGTTTTACGTGTGTCAATTTATTTCATCTATCCCACGAGTGGTGGAAAATAGAGGTGAGGAAGGAAGACTGAGGATCTGCCAGCTAAATAGAGCCTGCATGGATTCATCAGTACCGTTTCTCTAGATTCCACATCGATGTGTTAGTACACGATACTTGTTTTTCTCTTTCTGACTTCACTCTGTATGACAGTCTCTAGGTCCATCCACATCACTACAAATGACCCAATTTCATTCCATTTTATGACTGAGCAGTATTCTATTGTATGTACCTGTTTGTCCTCTTATAGAGTTCATGAGGTTCTCAGGACAAGTATAGAGGGTTGGTTTGCCATCCGGTCCTCCAGCGGATCACGTTTGGTCAGAATTCTCCGCTATGACCCGTCCGTCTTGGGAGGCCTTACACGGTCTGGCTCATAACTTCATTGAGTTACACAAGCCCCTTTGCCACGACAAGGCAGTGATCCATGGGTGTGTCAGAGGATGAGATGGCTGGATGGCATCACCAGTGCAATGGACATCAACTTGGGCAAACTTCAGGAAATGGTGAGGGACAAGGGAGACCTGGCATGCTGCAGTCCCATGGGGTCGCAAAGAGTCAGACATGACTGGGCAACTGGACAGCAACAACAGTGAGCCTATCCGCAGGGCAGGATTAGAGGCACAGACTCAGAGAACAAACGGGCAGCCACAGGGGCAGAAGGGGAGGGTGGGATCACATGGGAGATTGGGATTGACATATACACTACCATGTGTAAGATGGATAGCTAATGGGAAGCTGCTGTATAGCACAGAGAGCTCAGCTCTGTGCTCTGTGATGACCTGGGAGGGGATATATGTACACATATGGCTGATTCACTTCTTTGTACAGCAGAAACTAACATAACACTGCAAAGCCCTAATACTCCAAAAATAAAATAAGACAAAATAAAAAATCTGCTTGGAAACACAAGCACCTCTCACAGATCACAGAGGCAGAAGGATGAGAAGACTCTGAGAGCCCAGGTCCCACACTTCTACCGACAGATGTTGGAAAGCGGCATTTCCAGGAGCCATCCTGCGGCTCATAGTCACTAATGGAAGCACACAAAGCCCTGTTCCCCGCCCAGGGGCAGACCTCTTGTCAGATTTCAGGACGTGGTATCAACTGGCTTGTTCACTGGAGAGGCATGGGATCACCAAGAGACAAGAGAAAAGAGAGACAGAACATTTTTTAAAGACCATTTCTCCCTTCTAACATTTCTGTTAGGACAGCACAAGCTGATGTATCGCTCAATCTCAAGTTTTTTTTTTAAAGATCACCTTCTTTTCTCAACTTAAAATCAAAACCTTAAGTCCTCTGCAGCAGAAAGCCAACAGAAACCTTGTTGTTCAGTCGCTAAGTCATGCCCGACTCTTTGCAAGCCCACGGACGACAACCTGCCAGGCTCCGCTGTCCATGGGATTTCCTAGAAAAGAATACTGGAGTGGGTTGCCATTTCCCTCTCCAGGGGATCTTCCTGACCCAGGGACTGAACCCACGTCTTTTGCATTGGCAGGTGGATTCTTTACCAATAAGCCACCAGGGAAGTCTGCTTCTTTGTTACCTGAGAGCATTTTAATCATCGGCTGTCACAGTCACTCAGTTGACTGGTCAATCCGCATATTGCCAGTCCTGAGCCCCTCTGGGAATGCAGCTGTGGTCTCTGTCCTGACAGACATTGACACATGTTGCACCCACAGAAAAGAATATAGTGTAGTATATGGTTTTCTTGGTATTCTAACTGTGAGAAATCCTTTAGAGTAAACTGTGTGTATATTAAGAGGGTGTCGGGTAATTTTTAAGCAGATTCATCCATGACTTCCTTTAACCTTTGGATCTCATGTGTTTTGGAGCACTGAAGTGTCTGTTACTCCTCGTTCATGCCTGGGGATTACAAAAGACCAAGTTGTGTGGAACGACCCTGCCCTGAGGTTGCTTCCAGAGTCCGAGGTTGCCCGGTATAAAATATTCCAGATATATTTCCTGGTACAACATACTTTTAAAATTATATGCTTTCAACTCAAAGCATAATTGGATATAGGAAACTGATGCTCATGCTGTTTTATAGCATGTTTCTCATACCCTGTGGCCTTTTGTCCCACCCCCGCCCCACACACCCCCATCCTTGAATGCGCAGAGATTAAACCTCAAAAGAATCCAAGTGTAATCTCTGAGCAGCTATGGATTTGTCAGGAAAAAAAAAAACCCTGTCTCCACAGCAGGCTGGATCCTGTCACCCTGCACCACTTTAATCACTGAATCTGGACTGGCAGTGTTTTTACAGACAGTCGGGATTAAAAAAGGAAAACAAAAAAAAAAAAAAAAGGAAAGATAAAATTTATGGATGTCCCAGGGTCCTCGCTGTCATCTGACAATGATGACCTTCAGTGTTAATGGTGTGGAAGCTGGGGACTGCCCCTTTGGAAACTGAAAATGAGGGCATTTAAAAGAAATCAAAGAGCAAGTATGAAACAAGGAAGACATCTGCCATCATCTATTCTGGTGTCTACGTAATCCTCCACACTTTAGTCCGAGAGATCACTTGAGATTCTGGGAGCCTTTCAGGAGATTATCTGTATCAGTTAAGGCTTTGAAGTAGGGGCTGCTGGCATCTCATTACTGACAGAGATCAAAACCCAGAGAAAGAGGGCCGTCCCCAGCCTGTAGGGCCTCATTCACACATTACAGAAGCACTTTATAATCAAAGCCAGCGACAACCTTCATGTGCTACCTGCCTGGCCACAAATAGCTCTTCCCGCCTCTCCCTCTCTTGTTCCTGCCTTTCCTTCAACTTGTGTTAATTCCTTCTTGCTGTGCCAACATCAAGGAAGTCCTGAAGCTTGTAACGGCAGTTCTCTTCTAAGTGAAGGACAGACTTTCAACACTTTGAGAAAGGAAAAAATTAAGACACCATGAGGTTGAGTGCTTTAAGTGGAAAATGTGCTTTTGATGGAAAAATATTTTAGCAACGGGTCACTCTGCGGTTCATTGGTGCCGTGGTGGGTTTAGCCCTGGAGGGAAATTGTTTTACTTATGGTCTGAGCCTGGTGCTGAAGGGGCTCCTGGAGTGTGTAAGCTCTGCTTCGGGGTGTTCTGACCGAAACTGTTGATTAGCACAGAGTGTCCTGCTCCCGTGCGGTGACCTGGGGGACGTTTCCTAGGATGATGGCAGGAGAAGGCAGGAGATCTAAACAGATGTCCTGATTGCAGCTTAGATTTTTCCAGAAAACCTTTTGTCTCCTTGCCCTCCCTCCCTGTTCTTTTACAAAACGTCAGTGCTATTGAGCTTGTCCTTGGGTCATATTCACTCAATAAAAGCCATCCCCTGAATCCATACACCACTCTCTCAAATCCCAGACTCCTTTGTCGGGTAAATCCTGCCACTTGTCTGCTAAATGCTGCTTGGGAAGTCACAGAACTGGCTCTCTGCCATTCTCCACCTTTAAAACCTTTTCTCTTTTTAAGATCCCTATTCACCACCTCTCCCATCACTCTCGACTAATTACCTTGTTTCCTTGTCACTGTGAAAACAAAAGCCATCGGGCAGAAGCTCCCCTCATTTCTAACCCACTTCACTCTCTCCCACCTGTAGACTTCCCCACGCTGCCTGTCCACGTTCCCGCTCTCAGGTTCCCCCCGCCCATGGCCCACCCTACCCCAGCTTCCTGGAACTCCACTCTCTTCTAGCTTCTTAGACGTCTCGGATCATCTCTCCTCCTGGACCTGCAGTTGCCCATCAATCACATGGCTCTTCCTCATCTGCATCTGTACATGTTCAGAGCCTCTCATCTGAAAACCTGAAGAACAAACAAGCCCATGCCTTGAGCCCATGTTTCCCTCCAGCCTTTTGACTCTGATTTTCTTCTTGGGTAAGAGCCTTAAAGAGCTGTTGAACTGAGTGTCTCTGTTCCCTCATTTTCTACTTGTTCCTCGTTCATCTGACCACAGTTTTCTCTCGGCGTCCACCATTCCATCAAACCTCTTTCCAAGAATAGCAATGGCCATCTCATCCTCAAACCCAAAGGCTACTTTTCAACTGACTTGTCTCCTCACTGGCATTTGACAAAGTTAAGTCTTTCCTTTCCTTGATTTTCTTTAATGCCAACTTTTCTTCATTTCTCTATTCCCAGAGAAGTCCTACCACATAGTAGGTGCTTAATATTAATAAATGCTTGAACAAAGAAGTTTCATCCATTCCCCCTTTATTCCTGTTTTCCATTCTGTTCCTTTTCCTTTTTTATTCTCTCGTGTCTTGGATCAGGCAGAGTCTTGCCCTTTGGTGGGAAATGGAGAGGCATTCTTGATCCTGACCTTACCTTGCATGACACAAAAACAATGGTCTGAATATCAGTAGGAAGTTTAGCCAAGGGAATAACAAAGGTTGGTGAAGATGCAGAGAAAAAGGAACCCTCCTTACCCTGCTGCTGGGAATGTAAGCTGGTGCAGCCACTGTGGAAAACAGTACGAAAGTTTCTCAAAAAGTAGAAATAGAACTACCATGTGACCCAGCAATTCTACTCCTGGGCATACACCCAAAAAAAGCAAAAACACTAATTTGCAAACATATATGCATCCAAAGATCATAACAGCACTATTTACAATTATCAAGGTACAGAACTAACCTAAGTGTTCATTAACAGATGAATGGACAAAGAAGGAGTAATATATACATAAACACACACACACACAATGGAATACTATGCAGCCGAAAAAAAGGGATGAAAACTTGCCATTTGCAACAGCACGGATGGACTTGGAGGGTGTTGCTAAGTCACTAAGTCATGTCCGACTCTTTGAGAGGGTATTTGCTAAGTGAAATAAGTCTGACAGAGAAAGACTAATATTGTATGACATCACTTATATGTAGAATCTAAAAAGACAGCAAACTAATGAATATAACAGCAAAGAAAAGGTCTTACAGGTATAGAGAACAAACCAGTGGTTACCTGTGGGGAGAGGGAAGGTGGGAGGGGTAGAGGATTAAGAGGTACAGACTGTCATGTATAAAATAAGCTGTAAGGATATGCTGTATAACACAGGCAATACAGCCAATGTTTTAGAATAACTATAAATGGAGAATAACTTTTAAAACTTGTGAATCACTATATTCACAAGTCATGTCGCTCAATTGTGTCTGACTCATTGCGACCCTATGAACTGTAGCCCATCATGTTCCTCTGTCCATGGGATGCTCTAGGCAAGAATCTGGAATGAGTTGCCATTCCCTTCTCCAGGGAATCTTCCTGACCCAGGGATCAAACCTGAGTCTCTTGCTTTGCAGGCAGATTCTTTACCTTCGGAGCCACCAGGAAAGCCCACCCTTTAAAACTTGTGAATCACAATATTTCACACTTGTAACATATATTATTGTACATCAACTATAATTTGATGAAAAAGAGATGAAAATCTCATTCCCCACCAAACTTTAAAAATACTTAAAAAATTTAAGTATCAATAAATAACAACAACAAAAAATGAATAAAATCCCATTTCTACCTTCAGGGACCTTACATCTTAGAAGAGGAGGCAGGTATAGTATCCAGAATCACAAAATAATAGGAAGGATGTGAATGCAATTGATACGGGGAAGCTGGGGGTTCACAGTTACATCACCAAGAATGGATACAGCCAAGAATATAGAACATTCACCGTGCCTGAGTGGATGCACACCCATAGGAACAAATCCATGGAGGGAGAGAAGGAAGGAATGGAGAAGAAAGAGGGGTTGGGGGGAAGATGTTGAGCATGAAGTTAAATTATATTTTGCAATGTTTATAAAGTAGTTCTTTTCTCTCTCTTCTCTGTGCCTGAAAAGAGAAAGCCAGAAAGGAAAGCAGGAGGGAGAGAGCACAGAAGTGTAAAGGCCAGACTCACAGTAAACCTTTGACATGGAAATCGCGTGGCCCAGATGAGCGACGCCCCTGCCTCTCCGAGTCTGGGCCACAGGGCAGGATCCTCAGGAATGTGTCACAGGAGGGAAGTGGAGCCTGGCTTATGTAGCTCTGAGGACAGACTTCAGCTGAGATTGCCCAAGGGTGCCTGGAGAAACAGGAACAAAAAGGAGACAGTAAAATGGCTTAGTATGTTTTCACTCCTTTCCCCTATCACTGAGGGTAACACACAGCCTTTCTGCCCTAGTGTAGACACTTTGCTTCCCAGGTGGCACTAGTGGTAAAGAACACACCTGCCAATGCAGGAGACATAAGAGATGTGGGTTTGATCCCTGGGTAGAGAAGATTCCCTGGAGAAGGAAATGGCAGCCCACTCCAGTATTCTCGCCTGGAGAATCCTATGGACAGAGAAGCTTGGCGGGCTGCGGTCCATAGGGTCACAAACAGTCAGACACGACCGAAGCACCTTAGCACCCACACATGTAGACACTTTCCTAGGGTCTCGCAGAGGAGGGTGGGCTTATTAAACTGTGATTGGCTCTGAAATGTATGCAGTTTCCACTGTGAGCCTGTCAAGACAAGGCGGGTGAACAGAGGAAAATAGCTGCCATCCAGGGTGTCTACATGATCTGGGTCATAGGCTGGATCATCTTAACTGAACTTCAGGGACAGGGATTTTCTGTGCCATCCAGATTGTCTGAAGCTGATCTGAAATCTTTCTGAGGGCTGATTCATCTTTCTTCTAGAGTGTATCCCTTCCAAGTCTCAACCAGATATTTAAGGGTTCCCCGCAGAGAGACTCCCACTGGGTGAGCACTGCGCAGTTCCTTTCGTCCTCCAAACCTCATGGGGCTTCTGTGTTATCCTTGACTTGGCTTGATTAAATCTTTTACTGATTAGCTTTTTGATCCCTTCAAGGATTTTTTTAAAAATAGTCTTAACAGATGTTCCAATTGTCTGTAGCAAGAGAATTTGTACAGATTGTCTTGAGGATACTATCATTGCTACTCCTTTCACTGAGACATGTTTTGGGGGGATTCTGTTAGTGATTTGGCTAAAAAAATCTGTGCACAAGTCCAGTCTTTACTGCTAATAATGAATGTTGGTGAATAACTTCAGCTTTGGGGAGTTCATTTTTCTTCTATATCAGTAACTCAGTTACATGATCTTTCACATCCAAAATTTTTTTATTTCTAAGCTCAGGACTTCCCAATCAGAAAATTACAATACACTGAGAATAAAATTTTCTAGATTTGTGATAATTTAAACTGACTAAATGTATCAAACATGTCTGCCTTACTCTGATTCCAGTATATTTATCAGGATATGTTTCCTGAGGTTCATGCCAATAACAGATGTCAGTGTTCAGTGTTCATATATCTGAGGAGAGGAGAAAGAAATGGTAAGCCACTCCAGTATTCTTCCCTGGGATAATCTTATGGACAGAGGAGCCTGCATGCTACAGTCCATGGGGCCGCAGAGAGTCAGACATGACCCAGCGACTAAAAAACAACATTATCTGAAGAGGGAGGAAAATTGAAGTCCAACTGTGTCATCAAACTCCACTCAAGTGGAAAGAACCACAATGGCTTTTTTTTTTTCTAGAAAAGTGAACTACGTATTGGAAATAGTGTGCCAGATATTGGGGATTTTTAATGGCAAAAAAAAAGGAACCCTAAGGCACCAACAGCTTTGATGCAGCTAGTAGCCCTAGAGCTGGAGGATCAAAGGAAAAAGGATGAAATTACTAAAGTGTGGAAGCTTATTCTCTCAGGCTTCAAAATCACTGCAGACAGTGACTGCAGCCACGCAATTCAGAGATGCTTCCTCCTTGGAAGAAAAGCAATGACAAACCTAGACAGCATATTAAAAAACAGGGACATTACTTTGCCTACAAAAGTCCCTAAACTCAAAGCTATGGTTTTTCCAGTAGTCATGTATGGATATCATAGCTGGACAATAAAAACGGCTTAGTGCCGAAGAACTGATGCCTTCGAACTGAGGTGTTGGAGAAGACTCTTGAGAGTCCTTTGGACAGCAAGGAGGTCAAACCAGTCCATTCCAAAGGAAATCAACCCTGAATATTCACTGGAAGGACTGATGCTGAAGCTGAAGCTCCAATCCTTTGGCCACCTGATGCGAAGAACTGAATTCTGGAAAAAGCCCCTGCTGCTGGGAAAGATTGAGGGCAGGAGGAGAAGCAGGTGACAGAGGATGCTGGACGGTCTCACTGACTCTATGGACATGAATTTGAGCAAGTTCTGGGAGATGGTGAAGGACAGGGAAGCCTGGTGTGCTGCAGTCCATGGGGTCACAAAGAGTCAGACACGACTGAGCGACTGGACAACAGAAGCTTGGAGGAAGGATTGTGGGGCCAAAACTTGAACCTCGGGGAAGAGGCCCCCCCTCGTGCTGCTGTCTCAGGAACTTTGAGGGGATTTCCCTCAGTAACTTTGGTCAGATATCCTACGGGGACACAGAGAGGCTGGGTCTAGCACCGCGGGGAAAATCTGCCAGTGGAGTCCAGGGCTGCTACCGAAACAGCCACTCTGCCCAAATGCAAACCAGGCAGCCAGCCTCTTCTCCCTCCGGCTACCTCACAGCCTCTCTCCGGCCCCCTGCTGGTAGAGCTTCGCATACCACCTGCCGGCAAAAGCGAAATGCAGTCCGGCCATCACAGAGCCAATTATAAAAGGATGGGTTTAAATTTGACCGACAGCACCTTAACCATCAGCGCACCATCTCTGCAGTCTACACGAGATCGGGTATATTTTATTATGCTGTCATTGTGAATTATTGGAGTTTTAGGAAAATGAGCTATGCTGATGCCTCAAGTGTTTATGTTGTTTTACCCTGGCAGGTTATGTCTGTGGAAGAAATATGGGTACATTAATAGCAAAAGAAAATGAACCCTCAGAGGAATCATAGAAAAGAGAGTCACTTAGAGAAGCAAAAACTTATTTTTTTTTATTCCCGTTTTCAACCTATATTTTACTACTTGAGGAATTGCCTTATCTTAGCTTGTTTAAAAGCCCATTCTACTTTCCTATAATATATCATCAGACAAGTTTTCCTGTCCCTAGATTCCAAACTAGCATCACTGGAGCATCAGTCCACCGTACAGAGGCTCTGAAGGCTGTCTGCAATTCACACACTTCAACACAACCCTCTGTCTAAATACAGACAGGCTCCCAGGGAGCTTTTCCTCGAGTGACCTGTCGTTAATCTGGTTACTTGCAAACAAACACATTCCCTCCAGTTTTAGTTTGCTCCATCTCTCTGTCTCTGCCTTTCTTTACCACTATATAAGGACGAGCTCAAATTGTGTTTCAAATTTCATTACAAATTTCATCACAAGTCAAATTTCATTACAATGAACTCTGCTGTGGTGTCTAAATTATTTTTATTATTGTGCAGTTTGTTATATCTAATGAGGTCTATTGTTAATCAAGCTTTTATTTGGGTTTCAAAATCCTCATGGTACAATGAGAACCAATTGAATCAGTGAGGTCTGTTTTATGATAAATGAGTTATTTATATACGGTGGAGTGGTTAGGGTTGTTCAAAACCAGCCAAAGAGATGAGAGTCCTCTGTTCTAAAAATTTATGCTAAAATAAGAAGCACAGGCACTGCCATCTATGCAGTTAAACATTCTTATGCATTTGCCAATATAGAGCAACCCGTGTAAACCAAGACCAAAGCAGAAGCATGATGTCAATTAAGCATAGACTTTGCTGTTTCTTAGGAACAATAATGAGGACTTCAAAGCATGAAATGCTCTATATTGACAGTTGTCAATCGGGCTTCTTCAGTTGCAAACTGTGGAAACACTCCTCAGTGGCAGTAGTGATAAAGAAACCACCTACCAATATAGGAGGCATAAGAGACGCAGAGTCGATTCCTGGATCGGGAGGATCCCCTGGAGGAGGGCATGGCAACCCACTCCAGTATTCTTGCCTAAAGAATCCCAAGGACAGAGGAGCCTGGTGGGCTACAGTCCACAGGGTTGCAAAGAGTCAGACACAACTGAAGCAAGTTAGCATGCGTGCAACATGTATAACTAGACACAAAGTTTATTGAAAAATATTTACCAGTTCATAGAGTCTCTGGAAGGACCAGAGGCACCGTTTTAGAAGCAATCCTGCCAGGTTCCTCTGTCCATGGGATTCTCCAGGCAAGAATACTGGAGTGGGCTGCCATGCCCTCCTCCAGGGGGTCTTCCTGACCCAGGGATTGAACCTGCATCTCTTTATGTCTCCTGCATTGGCAGGTGGGTTCTTTTACCACTAGCACTGCCTGGGAAGCCCAGTGCCTCCAGGAACAGTGTCCACATCAAACTCTAGAAGCAGACCCATGAAAGATGCCATGGGCACGCTAAAGAATGGCCATAATGTTTCAGTGGAGCAAGATGGATGATCTCTATAGACACCTGTGCAGCCTTGTATCTATGCCCACCAGTAGTGTGCTATGCTCAAAAAACTGTTGAGAGGGGAGTTGTCATGTTAAGTGTTCTTATAAAAACGCAACAAAATTGTGAAAATAATTAAAAGAGTGGAGGTCATGGGCATTGAAAAGTGCCTCTTTGATGTGAGTTTGGGCCCCTCATCCTAGAAAGGCTGCCCCCCTGCTATCTTCAGAAACTTGAGGTATCTGCTTCCACTATTGAGTCCCGGCTGGCATTGCCTTCTGATACAGCTCTACGTGGTTGCATCTCGTTGGCTGAAGGCTAGATCCACCCCCTGTGCCCTGGCTGCCTGTGAGATGTAACAAGCATGCTTCTGCCTGCATGGAAGACTGGAGGAGCAGGTCTGGAGGCATTGACACATGAGACGCTTGCGTGCATGCTCAGTCGCACAGTCATGTCCGACTCTTTGCAATCAAATAGACTATAGCCCAGCAGGCTCCTCTGTCCATACTGGAGCAGGGTGCCATTTTCTTCTCCAGGCCATCTTCCCCACCCAGGGATTGAGCTAACATTTCCTGAAGCTTCTGCACTGGCAGGCTGATTCTTTACCACTGAGCCACCTGGAAAGCCCACTGACACATAAGATAAGGAATCCCAAATGCAAGAGGGGGTATTTAAAGGTCCCAGCCAGTGAAAAACAGTGGGAAAGGTGTAAGTCATTGCTCAAAGTGTGGTACTTAGTCTCTGCATGGTGATAACTCCGGGTGCTGAAGGAAAATGAAGATTTCTGAGCCCTTCCCCTAGATACTATAAACTAGAATCCCTTCAGGGCAATCAGAGACCTGCATTTTCCACAGGGTCCTTGGGTGACTAGGATGAATGCTACAAAGGGGGAATGCCCACACAGTTTATATTTTCAAAAGCACTTTGAAAAAACTGTAGTTAATTGACCTTTAGAACTGAATAGGAAAAAGAGAAATGGTTCTTTCTGTCAGAGATCAAAATCTCTGTAATTCTGCATAGAAAGGTCTTCTGCTGTGGACAAGACAGGTAAGAAATGTTGTTCTTCATTCCACACGAGGCGCACCAAAGGAGGAAGAAATGCAGATCTATGATGTGAAGAGCTTAACCTCTGAGGCTAGAGTTTGAATGCATTCTATCTCGATTAGCATGAGTATCAGACTGTATTTTCCCAAAGGTGGCCACAACAATATTTCCCAGCCCACATGGTATTATAGAAGCTTTTAAAATCTTGACCTTCCCCACCCCCCATCAAGAAACGGAGGTCACTTTTCCCCATACTGAATCTGCCCTTTGTGACATCTTCAGCCAATTGAACGTACCAATGGCTGAAGTAACGTGTTGTGACTCCTGAGACAAAGTCATAACGTGCCTTGTGCTTCTATCTGGTCCTCTGTGGACACTTGCTCTGGGAATCCAGCCACAGTGCTGTGAGGAAGCCCAAGCAGCTGACACAGAGGCGAACAGGGGCCCCTGCTGACCTGCCGGTGACTAGCGTCCTGCCCTGGAGGCCATTGGTGAGAATAGGTCCCCAGCCCCAGGCTGAGCGGGCCACTTGGTACCACATAGAGCAGGGTCAAGGCATTCCTACAGATCTTTGACAAAAACGTAAATGAGTGAGAAAATGAATCACTGCATTGCTCTAAGTCTCTAAATCAGGGAGGTTTTTTGTATAGCAACAGATCACTGATAAGGAAATGACCTAATTAACCTCTTTGTGATTCTGTATCTCTGTATATAAAATAAGAACAGTAACTGTATCTACTTCACAGTTTTAATATGAATTAGATAAGTTATTGTATGTAAAGCACTTAGAAAATAGCCTGACTATTATAAGTGTTATATGAGTATTTGGTTGAAGAAATAGGTGAAGGTGGACGGCATGACCAAAGAGGACATTAAGAGGCAATCCAGAATTCCTTTAAACGTACAGTGTAATTGTCCCAGATTTCATGTATCTGATATGCAGATGTTTAATTTAGTCATCATCCAAATGATGACTTTTTTAAAACTTAAAATGAGTTTTACTAGTTTTAATTCTATCATTTCAGCTAGACTAAATTCATTAATATTTATTTAATTAAAATGCATTATTTGTTCTTGCCATGAATCATTTATTCTTATTATTTTCAAGTTGGACATTAGAGTCTAGATACATGGGTATGTTTCAAATCTCTTTCCCTTAATGAATGACCTTAGCCAATCACCTTCGTTGTCACCAAAGACCTTGTTGTTGCTGTTCAGTTGCTCGGTCGTGTCCAACTCTTTGCTACCCTGTGTTCTGCAGCATGCCAGCCTTCCCTGTCCTTCACCATCTCTTGGAGCTTGCTCAAACTCATGTCCATCGAGCTGCTGATGCCATCCAACCATCTCATCCTCTGTCGTCCCCTTTTCTTCCTGCCCTCAATCTTTGCCAGCATCAGGGTCTTTTCTAACGAGTTGGCTCTTTGCATCAGGTGGCCAAAGTATTGGAGCTTCAGCTTCAGCATCAGTCCTTCTAATGAATATTCAGGACTGATTTCCTTTAGGATGGACTGGTTGGATCTCCTTGCTGTCCAAGGGACTCTCAAGAGTCTTCTCCAACACCACAGTTCAAAAGCATCAATTCTTCAGCATTCAGCCTTCTTTATAGTTCAACTCTCACATCCGTACATGACTACTGGAAAAACCAGAGCTTTGACTACACTGACCTTTGTCAGCAAAGTAATGTCTCTGCTTTATAATACGCTGTCTAGGTTTGTCACAGATTTCCTTCCAAGGAGCAATTGTCTTTTACATTTATGGCTGCAGTCACCATCTGCAGTGATTTTGGAACCCAGGAAAATAAAGTCTCTCACTGTTTCCATTGTTTCCCTATCTATTTGCCATGAAGTGATGGGACCGGATACCATGATCCTAGCTTTTTTTTTTTTTAAGATCCTAGCTTTTTGAATGCTGAGTTTTAAGCCAGATTTTTCACTCTCTTCTTTTACCTTCATCAAGAGGCTCTTGAGTTCCTCTTCATTTTCTGCCATAAGGGTTGTGTCTTCTGCATATCTGAGGTTATTGACATCTCTCCCAGCAATCTTGATTACAGCTTGTGCTTCATCCAGCCCGGCATTTGGCATGATGTACTCTGCATATAAGTTAAAGACCTACTAGTCTGCCTGCTGCTGCTAAGTCACTTCAGTCGTGTCCGACTCTGTGTGACCCTATAGATGGCAGCCCACCAGGCTCCCCCTTCCCTGGGATTCTCCAGGCAAGAACACTGGAGTGGGTTGCCATTTCTTTCTCCAATGCATGAAAGTGAAAAGTGAAAGTGAAGTTGCTCAGTCATGTCTGACTCTTAGCGACCCCATGGACTGCAGCCTACCAGGCTCCTCCATCTATGGGATTTTCCAGGCAAGAGTACTGGAGTGGAGTGCCATTGCCTAGTAGCCAGCAAATAAGCATTTGGAAAACAAATGAATCTATCCCATAAGATGTGAATTTTAGATCCTCCTGTTCTTCTAGGATGTGGTTCTTTACCAGGCAAATGACCTGTTGGAAATAATATTAATAGAACTCAGAGTCAGAATAGCTGAACCTGTGGCTCAAATGTGATATAATCTTGTTGGGCACCAAGTTGTCACAGGGTTGAGATGCCAGGAGATGCACCATTGATCAAGGTGACAGTGGCTGGACAAGGAGGACCTCTGAAGACAGGCAACCCTCCCAGGGCCCCAGCCACAGAAACTCCTGTCACCAGCAGACATCTCTGAAACAAGGGCAGGTTGTCTAGTGACCGGCCTTCTTTCCCTCATACCTCAAAATACCTCAAAGCCGTTGTATTTGTTATTCTCACTGTAGAGAAAACTGACTCTAAAGTTAGTAGCTTAAAACTACAAACACTTAGTATCCTGTAGTTTCTGTGGGTCAGGAATTAAGGATGGGCTACGCTGGGGGCTTCTGGGTCAAGGTCCTGCAGGAGGTGGCAGTCGGGCTATTGGCTGGGGATACAGTCTTTTCTGAGGATGTGAGAGGGGCATCTTCTTCCAAGATCACTCACGTGGGAGGAGGAAGGAGACCTCAGTTCCTCTCTGGCTGTTCACCCCAGGCTTGCGTCCCTGGGCAGAAGGGCCTTTCCACAGGCATCCTGCTTCCCACAGAGCAAGCAGTCTAGGAGGGAGAGGACAAGAGCCAGAGTGAGAGAGGGCCTTGGAGATATTTTTTTTAGCGCTTCACCTTGGATGTGTGATTTGCAGCCCCTGCTGCTGTGTTATTCTGTTTGACCCACCTGGTACAACTGGGGTGTGGGCTACTCCGGGACCATTTTCAAGGCTACTCACTGCAGCCATCCTTGTGTGAACAGCTTTTTCCCTGGTGTTCCTTTCAAGTCTCCCCTCGATGTTTACCTCCATCCTATTGCATCTGCATCGCAGTGCTGGAGGTGAGCTAGGAAGGCACTCTGCTCACACCACACCAACAGCTCTCTGTCCGGGGGCCACCGTGTGCCTGGCTCTGAGATGGTCACCATGTGGACTGCAGAGAAGGACAGCTGTGTGCCTGCCCCCACTGGTGTTCTCTTGGGGCAAATGAGTCAGAGTGTGCCTAATGACAAGGCAGGACAAAATATAGCCAACATAAAATAAAGAAACTGTGGTTCTCATTCACATGTAGTCAAGTGTTCATCAAGTTTTAACTAGTAAATGAAATGAAGAGGTTAGGGTAGGCGATCTCGGGATCCTGGTCAGCTTTCCGTTTCCTAAGGATTGTGTGTTTAAGGAATATAACTGGAGATGATGGAAAGAGGGAGGTGGAAAGCCAGTGGGACCTTATGTTCTAGAAGCTTCCATAGTTGGCCAAAATGGCCTCCTGGCCTTCACAGGATTATAGGATGTCTGGGTTAAGAAGGAAAGGGGTGGAGATACAAGCTATTACATATGGGATGGATAAACAGCAAAATCCTGCTGTATATTATATTCAATATAGGATTATATTCAATATCTTGTGATAAACCATAAATGAAAACAAGATGCAAAAGAGCATATATATGTGTGTGTGTGTGTGTGTGTGTGTATAACTGAATCAATTTGCTGTACAGAAGAAATTAATACAACATTGTAAATCAACTATTCTTCAATAAAATTAATTTTTAAAAATAAAGAAGGAAAGGGGTGAGCTGAGGGAATGATTTAATTCTAAAGTCTCAGAGGCCAGCACTCATAGTTTCATTGCACGTTAGCCAAGAATGATTGAAGTGATTTTGTAATTTCCATCAGCTTTCCCTGTGTACATTTCAAGACAGAGACTGGGACTTAAATTTCTCTTTTCCCTTGGAAGACTATACATGACTATACCTTCTTCCAGTATATGTGGTCGTGTCTTTTTTCCTCTGATATTCATATCTTTCTCCTCCTTAAAAATGTGCAAGTATTACTACTTATCGTGAAAAGTCAACCTACTTCATTTAAAATGCTCATGCTTAAAAAAAAAAAAATGCTCATGCATTGCTCTTGTCATGCTGCAGGATGGTGAGGATCCCAGCAAAATCTGTACCGACCTCATTTTATAACATAAATGGCCCAACCTGATAAACAGATATTTGGGATGAGTCAAAAGCATACTGAATTTGTTCCTATTCCTTCCACTAAGCTTCTGTTTTTTAAAAAAAAACTGTGAATATCTTCTTTAACCTTTTCTTTCTCATTTAATTATTCCCATGTATGCAGTTTGATGGGACTTTCCAGGTGATGCTAGTGGTAGAGAACCCAACTGCCAATGCAAACGACAGAGGAGATGTGAGTTCAGTCCCTAGTTGGGAAGATCCCCTGGAGGAGGGCATGGCAACCCACTTCAGTAGTCTTGCCTGTAGAATCCCATGGACAGAGGAGCTGGCAGGCTAGGGTCCTTAGGGTCACAAAGAGTCGGATACGACTGAAGTGACTTAGTACACAAGCACATGCAGCTTTATATTATACTTCTTCATCTCTTTATAGGGATGGCTTTAGAACAGGCAGCTGTCCACAAGCTGTGGTTGCTGAGTGCCTTCCCTGTGCAAGCAAGCTGATGTGTTCTAAACTCTATACCCTGGGGACAGAATGCCAGTCAGTAGAACTGAAGGTCTTGTGTAGAAATGCAGAAGGGCAGGTTTCACTCCAGATCTACTAACTCAGAATCTGCATTTTGCAGATTTTATTCTTTCTTCTAGAACTGTCATTGAGAGTGGACAGTTACCTGTATTTCTCGATGGTATGTGTGCACCAGAGCGAAACTGGCCAATGCACGTGGGTTAGGAAACTACTTCCCCGGGACTTCTGGAGCACTCTCTCTCCTTCCTCCCTCTTTTCTACCTCTCTCCCTCTATTTCTTTCTCCCTCCCTCCCCTATCCTTCCATCTCTTTCACTGTCTCATTCTTTCTCTCTTACCTGCATTGACTTTACCTTTTTATTTTTCTCTGGAAATACTGAAATAATCGAGGCTTGTTTTTGTTTTTCCCCATCCCTTGGAGCTGATCTCTTTCATCTTTTTTTCAGCCAGTTCCCTTCAAAGCTAAATATTAAACAGATCTGTCTCCTGACAGCTGACCCCGGATCAGGACGTGCTCATGGTCCTCCCCCTGGGGGCGGAGAGCTGAGCCGACAAAGGTAGAGGAGAGACAGGATGGAGCCAGTGCCTGTCCCCTGGGGAAGCCCCAAAGTTGTGTCTCTGCCTTCACATCAGCCAAACACAGCCAAGAGTCAAGCAACGAAGAGCTTCTGGAAGGCATTCTCGTAGAAATTCCTTTTTTTGCCAGAGGGTGAAAAGCTTGCTAATTGATTTTGTCTGCCTTTCAGATGAACTTAGAGAGACACCAGAGTTTGAATTCTAACCAAGAGGTAACATTTTTAGATCCTGGAGCAAATGTTTCTATGTATGTCGCATGACCTTTGCGTGTTAGCATTTTTTTTTTCTCTCCAGCTTGTCATTCTCTTTAGTAAGGTAAGAACAGTTAAAGTGCATTAGGCTGACTGTCTTTTAAAAAATATATTTCTTTCGAAAACCATTACATCTTCACAGCTAATTGATAGAAGAAAGCTAGCTCCTCCCAAACGCTTTGAGACATTGGTGGACCTGCCTCTGGCTGAAGAGGTGGGTGGAGGGCATTGTCCTGAAGACTCCTGGCCAGAGAACCCCCCTCAGCCTCTTCACTCTCCCCAGGGCTTAGAGCTAAACTCAGTGCGCTTTGGGTTCATATCTAATGTGCTGTGGGTCTCATGAAAATACGGAAGAGGGGATGGGAAGAGAAAGCAGAAATGACAAAACACTCCTTGGCCTGACCGTTTCAAGTTGAAACGAGCAAGCTGATGAAGCCCTGTAAAGTTGACAGAAATGCCAGCTTTACAGTTTACAGTTGTTTTAGACACAGAAAAGCCAACCAGCCTACTAGTCACTGTGAATGACTAAAGTTTTTAAGAGGACAAAAATCACAGCAGTCAGAAAGCCCGCCCACGATCCTAAGAGAAAGAACCTGGGGTCAGAATAAAGAGTGGGTGGGGTGCCTCTCCCTGCCTAAAAGGAAAATTATGGGAAGCCTATGAATTTGGGTTCACAAAGTCTTAAACCCTGTAATTTCACTTTCATTCTTCCTGTCTTGTTCTTCTGGATTGGGGGAGTGTTGTTTATGTGAGTTCTGAAAAATATGGGTTTGTGCACTTGCTCAGTGCATGAATCTCTGGAAATAGGAGGTGAAAAAGTGAATTTATTTCCTCTTGTAGCCTGACTTCAACCAAGGACAAGCTTAGAAATTCTTACACTGTTTGTAATATAAAGTAGAAACTAAGGATAGATTGGGTTTTGTTATTATATCTTGTTTGTTTTTAAATGTAAGTAGTACCGTAAAGTTTCATGGAGACTAGTGAATAATATTCATAATCATATGCCTGGTTTCTGAGAAAAATCTGGGGCTTCCCTGGTGGCTCAGCTGGTAAAGAATCTGCCTGCAATGCAGGAGACCCGGGTTTGATTCCTGCCTTGCGAAGATCCCATGGAGAAGGAAATGGCAACCCACTCCAGTATTCTCACGTGGAAAATCCCATGGACAGAGGAGCCTGGTGGGCTATAGTCCATGGGGTCGCAAAGAGTCAGTTATGACTGAGTGACTAAGAGAAATCTACTAACCCTCAAAAAATAAACTGGGCTAGTAAAAGTATAACACAGAGGGAAAATTTTAAAACCGGGGATATATTATCTACTAGCCTTCAGAAGGAGAGAGAGAGAGAGAAGTATTAGCCTCATTCAAAGTCCCGGTTTATGTCTTTTCCTTCTATATCCCCTTCTTACATCTTTCTGTAATTTACATATTTCTATAATGGGCCTATAATCTTTCTGGAACAAGCAGGAATATAAATTTCTCATTTTGATAATTTTCTGTTCAAAATTAATCATTACTTTAAAAAAAAAAAAAAACCTGAAAGGTATTCTTGAGTTCAGTAACCAATAACTTTGCAACTATTATTAAAAAGCAAGGGCTCCTCCTAGTGATCTTGCTAAACCAATGCAGTGTCTCATTCCAGGTACATTTGTTTTATTTGTGGTGTAACAGGTTCATTATCCTTAAACACGGAAGGAAAATCCACTGTGTCTTCAGAGAACAATAAGGGATACACGTGTGTATTTTAACAAAACTGCAGTAACGCCTTCAGGCCACTAGGGGCCATTTGAGTAAATTTCCTCTCCTGATCCAGAAATAGCGTTCATCGCCCCCTTCTTCCCCAGAAGACCCCTAGGGGCAAAAGCAGGACCTGGTCCCACTCCGAAGTGGGATGTTTTTAGGTGTACGGATCAGGCTCATCATATTCAATCATCAGTACTTCTCTAATTTGATTGTTGTTCAAAATCTCTTTAAAAGGAAAAAAATATGTGTATTCTCTCCATACTGATTCTACAACCAATTGCTCTACAGTAGAGATGCATCCGGAGAAGGCGATGGCACCCCACTCCAGTACTCTTGCCTGGAAAATCCCATGGACAGAGGAGCCTGGTAGGCTGCGGTCCATGGGGTCGCGAAGAGTCGGACACGACTGAGCAACTTCCCTTTCACTTTTCACTTTCATGCATTGGAGAAGGAAATGGCAACCCACTCCAGTGTTCTTGCCTGGAGAATCCCAGGGACGGGGGAGCCTGGTGGGCTGCTGTCTATGGGGACACACAGAGTTGGACACGACTGAAGTGACTTAGCAGCTTAGCAGAGATGCATCTACAAAGAGATTGCTCTGGGACTTTCCTGGTGATCCAGTAGTAAAGAACCTGCTTACCAATGCAGGTGACACTGGTTCAATCCCTCGTCTGGGAAGATCCCACATGCTGCAGGGGAACTAAGCCGGGGTGCCACAATTATTGAACCTGCATGCCTTAGAGCCCGTGCTCCACGACAAGAGAAGCCACTGCAATGAGAAGCCCGAGCTTTCTAACTAGAGAAAGCCCTTGAAAAGCGACAAAGACCCAGTGGAGCCAAAAAAATGAGATTAAATTTTAAAAAAGGAGTCTCAGTCTTGTTTATTAAAATAAACAAGATTGCCCTGGCTTGTTTATCATCTGCAAAAGTGGGGTAGCATGAAGACAAGAAAGCTGACGCCCTTTTACTATTATCTGTTGTAGTCAGATTGCTGGATTAGACTACTCCTTACCCTAAGAAAGAAATGTAGCTTAAGTCACTACAGTCACTACTGCTCACCCGCTATGGGGGTGCGGTGGAGTACTGGGAAGTGCTGTTTTCTTTCTCTTTCCCTCCCTGAGATCATTTATTAAGTAGTACTATTCCAGACCAGGTGCATCAGGAACCGTGTTCTTTTTGAAAGTAGCTGAGTTTGAAAGACATCATCTTCCGGGTTTTACCAATATCGAGCTCTAGAAAACTCTTGGACATACCCAGGTAACCATGCAAGTCTGGGACACCCAAGTGTCTGTGTGGGTCTCAGGGAGCAGGACCCAGGCTCAGCCGACAGCAGGGAGGCCACCCCTTCTTCCTGATGAGGTTACAAGACTGTTCATTGGTAGCGTGTGGAAACAGCTTTAAAGGAAAGCACAGCAAACTGGTGTGTTGTAATTGGGTTTAAGCACTGTTGAATGGGATATAAAAGTGACGCATCCTCCTTATAATTACAGCTGTCGTCTCCAGGTTTCATTCAAAGTTTTAATCATGCTCCAACTCGCAGTTTGCCTTAAAGCTTCCCTGTTTCATCTCAAAAGGCAACTGGCTGTGGGAGTGTAACAGGAAATTCAGAGGCAGGTTGGAATTTTCCTCCACAAAGCCCTGTGATCTTCTTTCTTTTTAACTGAAGTATGGTTAATTTACAATGCGTGTTGCTTTCAGGTCTACCTCCATATCTTCTGTGCTTAGTCACTCAGTCTTGTCCAGCTCTCTGTGACTCCACGGACTGCAGACCGCCAGGCTCCTCTGTCCAGGGGATTCTCCAGGCAAGAATACTGAAGTGGGTTGCCATACCCTCCTTCAGGGGATCTTCCCGACCCAGGCATTGAACCCACGTCTTTTACATCTGTACGTTGACAGGCAGGTTCTTTACCGTCAGCGCCACCTAGGAAGCCCTCTTTTCCCTTATAGGTTATTACAAAATACTGAGTTCTCTGTGCTAGACAGTAAGTCCTTGTTTGTTCTATAGCCAGTTAGAGTACTATTTTCTCGACATAGTTTTGGTCATCTGGATAGCCTAACCCATGGGGTGGTGGCTAAAGAAAGACAGTGGACCAGTGGACGTTTCTGCTTCTTCTCATGCATGTGGCATTGGGGTGTCAGGGTGAGGGCTGAATATTCCAGGTTGGAGTCTTTCTGAGGTTTCAGCTCCCTTATCCTGGTACATGGACTTTCGGGAAGATCAAGTTTGAGTTTTAAGATGTGGACAGGAGGCCAGAGATTTGCCTGCAAAATACAACAAAGTCTGAGCTTGCAGAGGCTGGCAAGGGGACAGCGTGGCCACGACCGGCTTGGGCTCGGAGCCAGGGCCCCCGCAGAGCAGGAGCCTCGCTGGGGCTTCTTCCCAGAGCCACCGCAGCCCAGCCCGCGCTCGGACGGCAGACAAGCGCTTTGCTACTTCTCCTGAATCATGGAAACAAACAGGCTGGGCCAGGATGGAATAAGTGAAGCTGAAGATTAAAGACAATTTTAAGAGAGACACGAATTAGAGAGCTGGAGAGGCCGATTGTGTCTATCCCGTTCTCTTTTATTTCCAAGTATCATCTTGCCGGCCTCTCCTTTTGGCAGGGAGATCAGGGTGGCTGGTCCGGGAGTTTTGGCCTCCACCAGGATGCCTGGAGGCAGGAAGTGCAGAGAGGACCTGGATCCAGTGGTGTGGATGGGGGCAGGGGCTTGGCCATGACACCAGAGCCCCATCTATTGGCCCTCTCCATCCTTACAAAGAAGATGCTCACAACTTGTCCTGACAGCAGCCCATCATTTCCCTAAAGAGCTGAAAGTATAAAGCAGGAACACCCAAGAGCTCACAGGTTCCCAGGTTATTTCTACATAGCCCTCCTCCCCCACTGTAAACCCCCAACCCCTTAGATGTCCAGGACTTCAGGATCCCTTTGAGCTCCCCATCAAACTGCCCTTGGCCAGAACTCCAGTCCATTTGTCTCTGGAGACAGTCTCTGGTATGTTCACAAAATGAGCATGGGAGACTCCAGTTTCACAATCAACAATGTACCTAAAAATAGAAAAAGTTTTGTTCCAGGATAATTCTGTCTTTAAACAGCAAGATCAACAAAAGATGCCTTCAGGGAACTGGTGGTCCCGCACTCAAATCTAATGAGATTCTGGGCTCCTTCTCTGCAACAGGGAGTAACATGGCTCCAACATGGTCCTCTTCCCATCACCTCTCACTGAGCTAGAGTGGGGTCTAAGCTCTCAACAGTCATTGTGACTTTAAACCCACGGGACCCATGCTGGTCCCATCGCCAGGTTCTAGGAGGTACTGTTTAGTGGACTATTGCAGGACAAAGCAAGGCCCATGGTCTAATTGGCTGAAAAACTTTTTTAAGAACCCCAGAATGCTAGTTGCCAAACATTTCTTCCTCTAAATTTTTAAATCCCCGGATAATTCCCTGGAAATGTAATCCGGATGTTTCTGACTCATGTATATTTAAGTCCATCCCCTTGTTGTTTTCAAAAGGCACTTGATGGAAATTCAGAGTGAGTCTTTTGTCTTGACCCAATCAAGGACTGCTGCAAATGAGACTCACAAAAGTCAACACAGGTTGAAGTGAAGTCTGACCGCTTTTGTCTGTTTGCTTACTTTTTTCTTAATAGTCTTGTTAAGTTGCCCAAAAAAGACAGGAAAGAAAGGTACTATCCCATGCCATAGGGTGAAGCCTCCTGAGTCTGAACTGGCAAACTGGGATCCCACCAGTAAACAGTGTGGTAATAATGACTTTTCCAGCAAGTCAGCTTAGGAAAGGGAATGAAAAAATAAAACAAAAATAAATATTGATTCCTAGGTTCTTGCTGCATTGTAGGAAGTACTTTTCTCTCCAACTGGTAGATGGAGAGACAGCCTAGTTTTATTGTTATGTCAGGAGGTAACTGGCTTCCTCAATGACTCAGCGGTAAAGAATCTGCCTGTCAATGAAGGAGATGTGGGTTTGATCCCTGGGTCAGGAAGATCCCCTGGAGGGGGAAACAGCAGCCCACTCCAGTCTTCTTGACTGGAAAATGGACAGAGAAGCCTGGCAGGCTTTAGTCCATAGGGTCACAAAGAGTCCAACATGACTGAACACAAGCAAGTAGCATGGAAACGTATCAGTTACCATACGTAAAATAGATAGCTTACGGGAAGCTGCTGTATAGCACCAGGAGCTTACTTTGGTGCTCTGTAGCCTTGTCCTGACCTGGAGGTTTCTCCTTTCATGTCCAGAGAGGTTATCAGAACACTTTCATGCACAACAACACTCCTTTTTCCTAATAATTCTCCTCTTATCTTTTACAAAAACAGAGGTCTTCCCCTCTCTTACTGCACTACAATTAAACACAAGCTAGTAGGAGTTTCTCTAACCTGGATCCTTTCTCTCTCTCCTGCTGCTTTGGAAAATTGGAGCAACGGGCATGATGCCACAGTACAGGCACAAGGGCAAGGGTTCTCGTGTGACGGATATGCTTTGGGTCCAGCTTCAGTTCAAATAAATATTTTCAAAATCTAAAATTCATTTGGCAAATAAACATGCTCTATGTGTAATAGATATATTTATTAAGTACATGAAGAGTGAATAAATGAACACTGATGAAAGAGGAACCATAGTGTTGAGTGATAGAAAAAGCCTCAGTAGTTAGTTTCACAGTTTCATAACTAAGCTAGCAAAATAATGAGTGAAATGCAACGCCAAACAACCCCCTGAAATTGCAGTAGAGCACACTGACCACAGTCAAGCGAGACCAAGGAAGAATAACCAATGGTCATAGAATGACATGGAAGAAAAGCTAGCAAAGTCTATAGATGTTAGCATCGGTTGGATTTTTTTTTACGTTTATTTAACAGATACCTGGGGCTTCCCAGGTAGCGCTAGTGGTAAAGAACCTGCCTGCCAATGCAGGAGACATAAGAGTCTTGGGTTTTATTGCTGGATCGGGAAGATCCCCTCGAGGAGAGCATGGCACCCACTCCAGTGTTCTTGCCTGGAGAATCCCATGGACAGAGGAGCCTGGTGGGCTGTCCATGGGGTCGCTCAGAGTCGGACATGACTGAAGCAACTCAGCACACACGCACACAATCGATACTTAGCTTCCCTGGTAGCTCAGTGGTAAAGAACCTGCCTGCCAGTGCAGGAGATGCAGGTTCTAGATCCCTGGGCCAGGAATATTCCCTGGAGAAGGAAATGGCAAACCACTCCAGTATTCTTGCCTGGGAAATCCCGTGGACAGAGATAGAGTCCATGTGGTGGCAAAAAGAGTCAGATACAACTTAGTGAAAAAAACAAAACAGAAACAATAGATATTTGGGAGAATAAATGTTTTAATAAACCATTCGATAATTTGCAAGGTGCTGTGAATGCCAGGAAATCATAATGAAGCAAGAAATCACCTAAAGACCCAGAAATATGACTATGCTTGGGACAGACAGAGAAATATGAAAATAAGGCAGCTCTGAATGCAGACAGAGCCACCCAAGGAGGAAAACCCTGGAATCAGTAAAGCATATGTGCAATTGAAAGCCAACACAGTGCTCTTTTTCAGAGCTCGAGGTCGTGTGTTACTTGGAGCTCAGGCCTGCTGCAGTGTTGCTGTGTTAACTTTTGCTGAGGGACTTTGCTGCAGAAGATGGAGGATCTTGGAAACTGTGGTACAAAACCACGCCCCGTCTTCAGCTCTCTAAATAACAGACGTCGGTCTACACGACGTCCACAGTGTGGGCTGGTATGTGAAAAAGAAGCTTTCCCACAGTGCCAATTTAGTTAAATTTGGAGGGCCCAGTCACTTTATCCCCTAGGACCTGAGCCTCACTGGGAGCAGTCTTGATCCCTGGGTAGGGTGCTTCCCTGTTGAACAGAAATGATGGTTCTCCCATAACGTGGAGTCCTGTTGAGGTCCCTCACTCAGCAGGGACCTGCTAAACTCACAAGCCTGTAAATTTAGCACTTCCCCTTTTTCACGTCAACAAATCCCAGATTTTGATTTTCATTATTTCATTGCATTCTTAAGAACAAAAGAGGCAAAACAAAAAATAGTTTCCAGTGGCAATCTAGAATCATACGCAACAACTTATTTCCATGTTAAATTAAGCACATCTGAGAGATTCTTGGCTTATCATACATTGTCATAATTACGTTTGTGTAGCTTTATTCTAGAATTCATCTTTCGAGAGCTTCTAAGATATACCAGTTCAGAAAGAGAATGCCATAATTTTTTATTCACAGCAGATGGAAGCCAGCACATACAGTTAGAAAGTGATGGTAGGGATGTTTTATCTTGGGGAAATCTAAATTTGGAAAACGTGCTGCCTGGTGCCTTGAGACGATGTTAAGAACACACTAACCACAGGCAGTGCTTTTCTTTCTTTGGGTGTATTTTCAGTTGTGTGTTCCCAAGTTTTGTTTGGGGTTGAAAAAAATACTTTTTTTCGGGAGGGGGTGTTTTCTGTAGAGCACATAAGAGATCACTGGATGTGCTCAGTCGTGTCCAACTCTTTGTGACCCCATGGACTGGGGCCCACCAGGCTCTTCTGTCCATGGGATTTTCTAGGCAAGAATACTGGAGTAGGTTTCTGTTTCCTGCTCCAGAAGCATATAAGGGACCATTGGATACAGCCCTCTAAAAATTTAGTCACAGGAAAAGCAAGTATCTTCTGAAACAGTGAAATTCTCCCTTTCATCAGAATCTGAAAACAATGTAGTCCATTGTGTTTCCTCTCTCCCTAAGCAGCCAGGAAGCCTAGAATTAAATTTAATGTTAAGTGACAGTAACTATTTTAAATCTCCCCATTGACGTGCTTTCTGATTTTCTATTTTAACCACCTGATTGTGAACACACACTTTATTGAAACCTGCCTAAAATATTTTCTGGGAGAAGGAAGAATAAAAGTTTGTTCTTTCACAGCAAAACACAATTCAAATTCCTTTGGAATGGATGGGTTCTTTTGGATGAAAACCCTCTGGTCAACTACAAATCCTTAGTCACTTGGGAGAATGGGCTCCATACTTTCCCTGTGTCCTTGTGCACAAAAACTGCAAATTGAGTAATACTCCACTGTTTATATATACCACAGCTTCTTTATCCATTCATCTGTCGATGGACATCTAGGTTGCTTCCTTGTTCTAGCTGTTGTAAACAGTGCTGCAATGAATATTGGGGTACAAGAGAAAGATAAATATCATATACTAATGTATATATATGGAATCTAGAAGGATTGTACTGATGAATTTATTTGCAGGACAAAAATGGAGAAGTTCCTTCCCTTGTGGCTCAGCTGGTAAAGAATCTGCCTGCAGTGTGGGAGACCTGGGTTCGATCCCTGGGTTGGGAAGATCCCCTGGAGAAGGGAAATGCTACCCACTCCAGTATTCTGGCCTGGAGAATTCTCAGAGCTATCTGAGGTGCTGTCTCCTGGGCTGCAGTCCTCATTTTGCCCCCAGTAAAACTTAACTTGCAACTGTCACATTGTGTACTTTTTTCAGTTAATACTAGCATAGGGCTTATTTAAGCATCTTTATCAACAGATGCTTGTGCTGTAAATTAACACAACATTGTAATTAACCATACTTCAATTAAAAAGAGAGAGAGAGAAACTTGTTCTTACTGGCTCTGACAAGGTACAAAATGGCATTGAATCTGACTTGATGACATTAGTATTCTAATACCTGATATGACAAATTCCAAAGCACTGCAATATACAGTCCAAAAAGCTAACCAAATCACTCTAAAGCTTTAAAAATAAACATTGACACTTCAATTAGGGTAAAGGCCTGGGAAAAAGGAGAAGAATCTGCAGAAGCATCGAAATGAAGCCAGTTTGCCCACCTCAAATCACATTCTTAGACTAGTGGCTACTACTAGTAGAGTTTTTCAACTCTTTGTTATTTTGTCACTTTTAAAAGATTTTATGAAATGTGACTAGAACTTGATGCTGTAGCCCAACACTTCCTTTAAAAAGATATGTAGTCAGTGAATCATTCTTTATAACAAAGAGCCTGGGAAAAAATTAAGGAAGGGCACACAGGAATTTGTGGAATTGGTAACCAATCAGAAAGCCTGAGATAAAGAGTTTCCATTCAGTCTGACCTAATGATCTTTGAAAACTTAATAAACCTGTAGCAAAGTTGTTTGAAATCCCCAGTAATAAATAAAGTGGTTAAATTCCATTCATTCCTGCCTCCTGCCTGGAGCTGAGGTCTTATCTGGGAACACAACACTGAACACTTTAAATCTCTGCTGGGATCTGCCTGCCCTGGGAGGCAGCCGGCAGTAAGAAGGGAGAAATTTCCCAAGTGCCTTATCTTTACAATTTGTGCTCTCCAGCAAAGCTGTCATCTTTTACTTCCATCTGCACTGGAAATTAAGGAGCAAGTCTTCCCAGATGGCAGGGGCTATGGATGTTGGCAATAAATATATAAGTGAAATTAAAACAAGCTCCCCAAATGCACAGCTTCCAACTACCCTCTCTAATTTGATAATAGGCTTATTAATGCAAAGGTAACCTGCCCAAAGTTTGAGTTTCCTTTAAAAAGCCTAAATATATACTAATGCCTATTTTAAGACCATTTGGTCTACAGCAAAGAAGATTTAAATATGTAAACAAACTAATTTTCTCTTTTTTTCTACCTACACATATCAGTTTATTCTGATCTGAATAAGGAAAAAGAGCAAAAGCCAAATATTTCCTCTATTTTAAAAACATTCAACAATTGCTTTAGACAAAAACTAGTACCTTCAAATCCTAAAAAGCGAACCCATATTCTAAAATAATGGATTTTCGTTTACTTAAAAAAATCAAATCTATTATGATATAAGAGGAATTCATCTCTGAAAAAAAAAAACTGTTTCTAACGAGTACTTTCTTTAAGATTATACTCCATTTATAGTTATTATGAAATATTGGCTATGTTCCCCATGTTGTACAATGTATCCTTGAACAGAGTAATTTTCAAACACAACTACATGTTCTGATCATACTAAATCCACAAGCCAAACAAGAACTTTACGGCCTACTGTGCTATTATTGAGACCTATAGCCAAGATTTCTCTGCTGTTAGGAAAAGAGTAGAAAGCTTGTTCTTGGGCACAGTGGGGGACAGAAATGACCACTTTATATGCCCCAAATGGATTTCACTTGACTGTCTGTCCCTCTGCCCCTCCATGCCCTCTCTAACCAAACAAAGAGGGGCTGGGAAGAACAGTGAATTGCCAGGTCCTAGTTTGTATTCATTTATTATTAAGTACTAACAAATCGATGGCACCCCACTCCAGTACTCTTGCCTGAAAAATCCCATGGACAGGGGATCCTGGTAGGCTGCAGTCCATGGGGTCACGAAGAGTTGGACACGACTGAGTGACTTCACTTTCACTTTTCGCTTTCATGCATTGGAGAAGGAAATGACAACCTACTCCAGTGTTCTTGCCTGGAGAATCCCAGGGACGGAAGAGCCTGGTGGGCTTCTGTCTATGGGGTTGCACAGTCGAACAAGACTGAAGCGACTTAGCAGCAGCAGCAGCAACAAATGCTTAGTGACAAAACACACCCACACACACCCATACACACACACAACAGACACTAAATCTGCCACTTCTTTCTGTATTAGTCTCTTAGGCCTTTTTCCCCCCAGTGATGTTCATCGCAAAACACATCCTTTTCATCCTTAGACCCAAAAGAAGTGCTTGACAAAAATACAGTCCATTTTATTATAAACAGAGGCACAGAGTGCTAATAAACACACAAGTCTCACGGTTTGTGCTGAATATTACGTTTCATTGATTTTGAGGGTGTGTGGTTTTACTGGGATTCGATAGCTCTTAACGTTGTGGTCCTGGATCCCGTGGGCTCATAGCCTGTGCGTATGTACACAGGTATGTGCACAAAAATGCACGCACTGGGCAGATAATGATGTCTGGGTAGCAGGACCTGTGGGGATGTGGTCTCCATAGGCACAGTCAGCACATTTACAAGTGGTCTTTGATGGGTGCATTCACAGATGCCCAGGGATAACCAGAATTCGATGTGCCAGAAGCTCCCGTGTGCTGCGCTTCCTCTGTTGCTTGTTCACAGCCTCTCTGCATTTCTGTGCTCTCTCTGTCCTGGAAGCTGATCTCTGCAGGTGGCTTTGTCCCGGGCATCTACTGCCCTTTGACTTCCTCAGGGTTTCAGCCCATGGCAGCTCCTGGCAGCGGATCTGAAGGGGGCTGAGTTCCTCCCTGGCTCCCATGAGGAGACCCTAGGGTGCCTGCTAGGTTTAGGTTCAGAAGTAGCTGTGGGTTCCTGTTGATGCTGCAGAGATGCTTTACTGCCCTTTGTTGGGTTCTCTACCCACATCTTTGGATAAGGGACTTTCATTAAACCCTTTGTAGTTATCACTTTCCAATGCCTTCTTTTACTGGCACATACGTGTATTTGTATAGGTTAAGAAAGATAACTATACTTAAAAATACACACACACACACATATATATATATATATTTGTCATCTAGTAAGAACAGAAAATTTTTTATTGATAGTCCCTATCCCCTAGTCCTTTGGTACAATGTATTGTACAATACTGAAATATGAGTGATTAATAAAGGCTAATAATATCCTGTATTGAGTACTTAGGTGCTCAGTGTTTTACATATATGATCTCACTTAATCCTTATTACCACTCTAAAAAGTGAGTGTTATCATCCCCATCTTCCACACCAGGAAACCAGGGCACAGAGTGTTAAGAAACTTGCCCAAGATGCCCCAACTGGTCATCTGCCAGGCACTGGAGCCTGTGTTCTCTTTTCCATGTGCGGAACCACCCAGAGAGTTCCTGGGCTCAGAGAAGCTGTTCTTAAATCTGCTCACCTTCCTTGCTTCCACTCGGTTTCTCCCTTTCTGGATTTCCTTCTCTGTCTCCCATTGCATTTTATCTTTTTAAATATATATATCCCTTCATCCATGGGATTTTTCCAGGCAAGAATACTGGAGTGGGTTGCCATTTCCTTCTCCAGGAGATATTTCCAACCCAGGGATTGAACCCGGGTCTCCCACATTGCAAGCAGACTCTTTACCATCTGAGCCACCAGGGGCGCATCTTTATTTTTTATATGCATGAATATATGTATTTGTATACATATGTATACACACACACACACATATATATATATATTTGACTACAAAAGGCTTCTCTCTAGTTGTGGCACACTGACTCAGTAGTTGTGGGCATGTGGGCTAGTTGCTCCAGAGCATGTGAGATCTTAGTTTCTCAACCAGTGATCAAACTCACGTCCCCCACCTTGAAAGGTGCATTCTTAACCATTGGACCACCAGGGAAGTCCCTCCCATCACGTTGTCTTGCTCTCTACTCTGTAACTTCACTCTCCATGTTCTCCTGGGTTTTTCTCTTCTGCTCCTTCTTGAGCTATAATTATTTCCTCCAGTGCCACACAGAGTGAAATAACAGCAAACTGTTTTAAGAGTGAGATGTCGCCATTAGAAATTATGTCTATGCGAAGTTTTTTTTTGGTTTTTTTAGTTGAGGTACAACATTATATGCTTCAGGCATACAGCAGTGACTCACAGTTTTAAAGATTATGTTCCATATATAGCTATTGTAAAATATTGGCTGTAATCCCTGTGATGTAAAATATATCATTGTAGCTTGTTTCGTACCTGATGCTTGGTACCTCTTAATTCTCTCCCCCTATCTTGTTCCCGCTTTCCCTTTCCCCACTGGTAACCCCTGATTTGCTCTGTGTATCTGTGAATCTGTTTCTTTTTTCTTATATTGACTAGTAATATTTTTTTAACTCCACGTATGTGATATCATATAGTTTTTGTCTTTCTCTGTCTGATAGAAAGTTCTTAATGATATGGAAAAGGCTGGATGGTCAGCTCACCCAGGCATCACCATGTTGTTCGTCGTGTTTCCCAGTGCCCAGCTCAGGGCAGGCACTCAGTGGACAAGCGATACTCGTGTGTTGAAGGAATGCAGTATTGAGCTTAGACAGCTGGACACACAGCACATGCAGCGCGATCTCAGGAAGAAGTCACAGGTGTAGAGTGAAAACTGGGTGGATATGGGCCCATATAGGATCAGTAGCTGCTTTGAGATCATGACTTTTCAGGTGTTTGTCTGCACCTTTAAACTTTCCTGTGTTTTCCAAATGTTTCACAGTGGACAACATGCTACTTTTCTAAGGTAAAACTACCCACGACAAAGCAAAAGGGTTCCCTATGACTGGACACTGTGCTCTGAGTCTCCTGTTTCAGCTGGACTCTGCCCCTTGACCTACACCTGATGTCCAGCCCTCCTGTGACCACAGGCAATGCAGTTTGAAAGGCTGTTATCTCATCTGACCCAGAACTGTAGGTGACTTATCAACATCAGGCAGAGAGCCTGGCGAAACACAAGCTATGACCTCTGGTCCCTGAGTTCTTCGTTGAGACCTCTCTTTGTTTCTCTTTGCAACCACCTTCAAATCTGTAAGAATCATTTCCAAAGCTCGAGGTAGAGAACTCTTGTTTCAGTGAAGGTTTGACTGTGATTTCTGTTCTGGAGGACAGACACGACTGAAAAGATGCAAAAGTGTCTGGTCCCCAAAGAACTAAACTAAAAGAGGCCACTTCTTGATGGTTCCAGATATAGTTGTCAGTGATTCTGGCTCCTGACAGGAATCTCATTTCTTCAGGCTGCAGGAAGAATGTGTTTCCTGGCTGCAGGCAGAAAGGGATCAACCAACATGAGGTCTGCATGTTCTAGGCCCCAGTTCTCCCACAAGGCTTCACAGAAGCCTCTCTGGAGGGGTTGTCACTGCCCTGAAATAGTCTTGTGCGCTTAGAAGTAAGTTGGGCTACTTGCCACATCTCTCACAAATAGGAAGATTTGACTGAGCATGTAAATAGTTCCTGAAATTTGAAATACCATCAATTGCATCACTTTAAGAATTTTTCTTGGGACTTCCCTCATGGTCCAGTGGTTAAGACTTTGCCTTCCAATGCAGGGAGTGCAGGTTTGATCCCTGGTCGGGAAACTAAGATCCAAATGCCTCATGACCAAAAAAAACAAAAAAAAACGAATCATGAAACACACAGAATATTGTATCAAATTCAATACAGACTTTAAAAGTGGTCCACATTAAAAGAAGAAGAAGAATTTTATCTTTTAGAGAAAAGGTTCACACAATTTAGAAACGATTGCCTGCTGTAAGACCCTGGCATTGGACATCAGTTACCCAGGATGTGTTCTGGGCACAGAGAGTGCAGAAGCTGGAGGTGGATGACAAAAGCTTGATTCAGAAGATTTCAGGCCAAAAGCATCTTGGAAACTACATACAGGGACAGTGGAACTATATCCAGAGGACAGTGGTGTCTGAAATGTCATGGAATTGAAAGAAATGGGTTCTCTGCTCCTAATCAAAAAAACTAGCTTTCTCTCTAGGAATGGAAAAGATCACAGAAGCAAGGTCTGATGTATCTCTAAGGGGACGGTTCCTTTCCTCCTGTTTTTATTTTCCTTCTCAGGTGCCTGTCTCACTGTCTGACTCCTTTTCCAGATACCGTGAAAGAGATGTGGATACTGGGAAGGGAAACAGAAGGAGCCACCCTAAGGAATGAACAGTGCTGTGGTACTGAAATTGATTTAACTGCACTTATTAGATTGCAGTCTCCTGCGAGCAGAAATCGTTTTTAGAATTTATATGTTTAGTCTCTTCTAGTGTTCCTATAAATAAGTCTTCTTAAAGCAAAAAAAAAAAAAAAAAGAGAGAGAGAGCTTATTTCTTGCTTCCTTGCAGTGTAGTTTTTCTTAAGCTAATACATGTGTTCCCTTCCCTCTTTTGGTGAAGTTTGTTATTCCAAGTTACAATATCATTTTTGAAATCTGGAAATATTTGTGGAGAAAAATGAACTGGCTTGGGCAAGAGACTAACTTTCGGTAAACTTGAAAGAAAATCTTGGTGATTTGCTTGCCTTCATTGACTATGATTCGGGGTTTGAATGTTAATTCTACTTCGGTGGGTTTAGTTCAGTAGATATATAGTCCATTCTGCATGCAAGAATGATGCAGTCTCGGTGAAGAACAGAGCTAAGAAGGATCGAGTCCTCACCCTCAAGTGCTCACATGTCAGCAGCTTCTAGAACTTTCAATTTACTACTGGAAACTTTTCTCACCCAGATCAGCATGCACTCTTGCCAAGGTATGCAGTCATCTTTATACAGTCCAGGATGTCAGTCACCATTCATGACTTAAACGCTCATTAACCTGACGGTCCTCCCGAAGCTCCAGACTCACACGTCTTGTGCCTGCCTGGCATCCACCCTTGGTTTCTGTGCCCAGAACAGAGTTACCTCTCTCACCGTCAGTTTCCATTCCTCCCCTCGATTTCTTCCATCATGTTAAATAACAAATCAGCCCTGTGAGGATTCAGGTCCCGCCCAGGGCTGGAAGCCTCTTCCCAAGGTGGAGGTTGGTTGTCAGCCATCCTGACAGGTGTCCCTGTGCCTTCTTGCCCCACCCCCCACACGCTGTTCTCATTTGCAGCAACTAGAGTGAGCCTGTCAAGACTCATGTGCTCCTTGCCCTCCTGTCTCACCTAAAATAAAAACCAATCTCCCTCCAATGACCTTTCAGTGTCCCTGCGTCCCTGCGAGGTCTGGTCCCCTCATCCCCATCGCGTGCCATCTCCTGCCTCTCCCTCATTTTCTCATTTGGTCTCCTTGCTGCTTCTAAGAAACACCAAACCCATCCCCGGCCCCTCGGTTCACAGTTCCCTCTGTCTGGAATGTTCCTTCCAGGGAGAGCACCTTGCTCACTTTCTTCCTCAGCACTTGCTTAAATGTCACCCCACTAGTCAGACCTTCCCTAACTAACCCATAGAAAGAGCCCCCTACCCCCTACTCCTAGCCTTCTGTGACCAACCTCCCTTATTCTAGTTTATTTTTCTCTCATAGAGCTTTATACACGGATACACAGTGTGTCTCCTTGTTTCTTTACATGTTGTCTGTCTACCTTATCCACCCCGCCCCATTTCCTGACTTGAATATAGGGCAGGGTCTCTGTTTTGTCTGTCTCCCACGTCTAAGCAGGACCTAACGTCTAAGCTATACTGCCCTTTCCCGGGGTCAGAAAATAAAGAGCTTGGCTGACCCTTCACATGTCCAGAACTCAAAGTTCTGCTTAGATGAAGTGCATGAGATGGGTCAGGCTTCAGGAGTTGCTGATGGACGGGGAAGCCTGGCGTTTGTGCTGCAGTCCATGGGGTCGCAAAGAGTCGGACACGACTGAGAAACTGAACTGAACTGAACTGATGAGATGAGTCTGGTTTTTTATCTTTTGCTTCTTTCATAACAAATTCAATTTTAGATTCTGCTAATTTGGGAGAGTCATTTTCTCAGAGACTCTTTGACATTTAAAAAAAAAATGACAAAGTCTAGTTAAATAACATAACACGTTGCTCCTTCATCTTCCAAGTGTCTACCCTAAACTTAATCTACCTTAATCATAAAAGTGATGTGGGCACAAAACAATGAACAGGATAATGGTGGCTTTTTATACAGTTAGACATTGCTAAAGTAATTATTATTTTATTAATAAAAATCTAAGTTTTTATTCAATACCAAGCTGAATCTCTTTTGTTCAAAACTCCTCAATAAACTTTTTTTTTTTTTTTTTGGTATTCTTGGAAAAAAAATAAACAGAGTTAGTTTTATTAAAGCCTGATCTTCTTTCCTTCCAAAGAGCACCCAGGACTGATCTCCTTTAGAATGGACTGGTTGGATCTCCTTGCAATCCAAGGGACTCTCAAGAGTCTTCAACACCACAGTTCAAAAGCAGCAATTCTTTGGCACTCAGCTTTCTTCACAGTCCAACTCTCACATCCATACATGACTACTGGAAAAACCATAGCCTTGACTAGACGGACCTTTGTTCACAAAGTAATGTCTCTGCTTTTGAATATGCTATGCTAAAGCTGAAACTCCAGTACTTTGGCCACCTCATGCGAAGAGTTGACTCGTTGGAAAAGACTCTGATGCTGGGAGGGGTTGGGGGCAGGAGGAGAAGGGGATGGCAGAGGATGAGATGGCTGGATGGCATCACTGACTTGATGGACATGAGTTTAAGTGAACTCCAGCAGTTGGTGATGGACAGGGAGGCCTGGCGTGCTGCAATTCATGGGGTCGCAAAGAGTCAGACACGACTGAGAAATTGAACTGAACTGAACTGAATCTTCCTTCCAGCTCATGAAGGTGTGGAATAGCCGTTCAGAGTTCAGACTCTGGAGTTGAAAGAATTCAATCCTCATTCCACTCCATGGAGCAGTGGCAGGTTGGACAAACAGACCCATCCCCACCTCACCTTCTTCATCCCTTCATAGGCAGTGATAATAATAGTCCTCAACTTACTGTGTTATCAAAAGGATTAAATAAGATAATGGGGATAAAGTCATTAGCATGGCTCTTAGTTATCACTTGATCAGTCTCCCTTGTTTTCTTCGGTTGCCAACTCACATCATCTCATGTTGTTAAAACGTGGCCTTACCTATCCTTTTCCAAATAGGACTTGGGTAGCTGTGGCTGACTATAAAGCTGCATGACTTAAGAGAAGCTGGAAAGCAACATCAAAGTAAGAGGAGGTTCAAGTACTTTGAGGTGGTCGATTGGATTGTTTTGATTGAGCTTCTAATTAGACTCTAGACTTGCTGGTATCCCAGATTCCAGAGTTTCATCACTCTCTTTATTGGAAAGTAAAAAGAATACCAGCTCCTTAGCTCAAGATAAATTTTCCTGACACCAAACTGTGAGAAGAACTTTTAAACTAGAATTTTATATGCAGAAAGGTGGTAGAATGGGAATTGTATTTAGATTCCATCCTGTTTTATAATAAATATGGAAAAGGTTTCCTTAAAATTGTTTCTGATGGGTATGATGTGGCCCAAATAAATGGTTGAATTCTGGCATCAAGAATGAAGCAGAAAGATCAAAGTATTATTTTATTACTGATAAATATCATATTGGAGAATGTGGCTCTTATCCACAGAAACGCTGGGCTACTAGTACTGAACCCCAAACCTTGAGAGGTTTATCTAACTAATCATAGGTAAGGTCCACCATCGACCTCATGTGTGTGGGGACCTGTCGCTGTGAGACACTCCCAGGGGCTGTGTGGAATGCTTGCTTTCTGTAGGCAGAGTCACAGAAAAGGCAAGAAAGGGCAAAGAAAGGTCTGGGGTGCACATACCCAGTTCATCATCCTAAACTTGCAGTGAAACAAGCTCCACCTCCTTCCCTGCAAATCAGGGTATCTCACCAGTGAAGTTTCGTCCTCACGTGAGAGCAGAGGCACCATCTGTACGACACCTCTAATGGAGACTGCCGATTGAAGCCAAGGAGCGCATCCTCCAGGAGCAGTCTGGGGGTGTCTGACTTGATCCAAGGAGACAACTTAGACAATAAGGGCCTTATCCCCAGGCCCAGATAAGTCATCTTGCCTTTCCATGTTTTTCTTAGATGAATCCTCTTTGTCAGGCATATACATGCTGGGAACAAAACTATGAGCAAATAAACTGACCTTGAGCACACAAATATATGATGGCAGATAATAGTAAATGCCACAAAGAGAAGATAAAGCCAACACTGAGAGTGTTCAGTGGAGAAGTTGCTTCAGCATGAAATTCTAAGAATTCTTTGTGGAGGATGTATACAAAACTGAAAAGTGTCAGTTCTCAGTTGTGTCCAACTCTTTGCAACCCCATGGACTGTAGCCTGCAAGGCTCTTCTGTCCTTGGAATTCTCCAGGCAAGAATTCTGGAGTAGGTTGCCATTCCCTTCTCCAGGGGATCTTCCTGACCAGGGACTGAACCCGGGTCTCCTGTATTGCAGGCAGATTCTTTACAGTGTGAGCCACCAGGGAACACTTTGAGTGACTTTCAAAGAATGCTTTGAAGACAGGGAACAGCATGAAGAAAAGGGAATATCATGTGCAAAGCTCAGAGCTCAGAGATGTGTGCTGTGAGAAAGTTACAGAAGATAAAGGGCAGGGAAAAGAGGGGGACAGAGACACTGCAGTGGTAGGTGCGGTGTCAATCGTTAGGGGTTTTGCAGGTGTACTGGGTGGGTGGGCGGGTGATCTTCATCCCAAGAACAGTAGTTTTAAGCTGAGAGGGTGCCATGATCAGTCCCCAGACTTTGATGGGTGCTGACCAGGAGGCCAGCTCCTGCTTGTACTTGGATGAGGATCCCATACTGGTATCTGATGATGAACCACTCTGCTTTGGTGGTTCTGCTACCAATGACCTGGCATCTGCTAGGCGGCTTGAGTTGCTTAACTTGTGTTTTTCTTCCCAGGGGCACAAGCTACCATGTTGCCCCAGTGGTTTCTTCACCATTTCCGAGGAGACAACTTTATGTAATTTTCAGAACTTGTACAAATATTCAGTGAGATCCTGATGCTTTCTGAGATTTCAGGTTTGGACAGAGAAGCTGTGGACTTGAGTTGGTTTTTCAAAAGAGATTATCAATCATTTACTTTATTCTTAGCCAGTCTTTGAAAAAAAAAAAATATGGCTTACAAAAATATATCAGTTGTAGAATGAAAACTTGGTATAAGTATGTGACAAAGGAGACTCAAGGACAGGGTGGTGGTGGAGAATAGGTGCATACAGTGGAGCTTCTGAAACTCCAGCCCCCAGCCAGCTGCAGCCTGGGTGTGACAGAAGTGGAGATGGGTCTCGGGCTTTTGAAATCTCTGACTGCAAGAATCTTGGCCTCTGCTGTGTCTGCCTGAGTGCTTTGTCTGGAAAATGTACAACTGATGGGGCCTCCCTGGTGGTTCAGTGGTTAAGACTCAGCATTTTCACTGCTGAGGGCCCAGGTTCAATCTCTGGTTGGGGAACAAAGATCCCACCAGCCATGCCGCAGCCCAAAAATGAACCTCTGGCAACTGAAAGTACTGAAGTGATGGCATTTGAAGAATGTATGTAAGACATAATCATTTCAACTGTGTCCCAATAGGTATAAGAACTGGGGAGAAGGACCATCACTCAGAACCCAAACCTGAACCAAAATCAAATCTGTTGTCTATGATTATGTCTGTGGGCTGGATGAGGTGGACAATTCCCGGTTTCTTTGTTTTTTTTAGGCTTGCAATAGTAATGCTAACGGTAGTCTCACTGAAAAAAAGCAAACCAACACAGAGTCTCCTGGCTGTGAGGGTGCCAACAGAGTCAGCTTTAGTGTCAGTGAGAAGCAGAAAATACCAGACACCCCCTTCTGCGTAGACTTGGGAAGTGTCACCACAAATCCCCAACCTTCTGCCCTCAAGGTAGCTAGTTTATCTGTTCCTAAGGTTTGGAGAGCAGGACAGTGCAAATTCCAAGGAAAGCCCTGAGGTTATCTCACATTATGTCATGTTGCCAACTTCAACAGAGCTTGCCCTCAGGCTGAACTCCACTTTGCCCAGCTGCCCGGAGCTAAGCCCAGCGGCTCCAACAAGCATGGCCTTCCCAGCCAAGCAGGAGCCACCTAAACAAACCCATGGCCTGTTCCCAAGAAAACTCTCTGACTGTTTATAAATAGGACAATGGTTCAGTCCCACACTTCCTGCATGGGGTGGGGCTTGGCCGGGGTGGGGGAGCGTCAACTTGCATTGGTGCACACTCAGAGCATCCTTGAACCCCCAAACTCCAGCCTCTCCCCAGTCCAGAGTGCCTCGATCTCTTCCTGGGCCACTTAGAACCCTGAGACCCAGGCAGAAAGGATGGTGACCTCAATTTCCTACTGACTACTGGGATGATGCTTCCTTTTCCCCTATGGGGGTAAAAAGCGCCTAAGTGCAGGTTCTGTCAATGTAAAAGTATAGTCAAGACCTGAAAGTTTAGAGTTATATTTTATTTGGTGGGAATTTCTAGGGCTTCCCTGGTGGCTCAGAGGTTAAAGTGTCTGCCTGCAATGCAGGGGACCTGGGTTTGATCCCTGGGTTGGGAAGATCCCCTGGAGAAGGAAATGGCAACCCACTCCAGTATTCTTGCCTGGAGAATCCCATGGACGGTGTTGCAAAGAGTCAGACATGACTGAGCAACTTCACTTTCACTTTCACTTTCTAGGACTTCAAGCCCAGAAGAGGAAGGAGCCAGTTTATATATTAATGAAAGTTTTGCAACAAAGAGCAGGTAGTCTAACATCAAAATATTACTGTTAATTAAAGAAAACCAGATATCCCAAGTTAAGGGACTTAACGCTTTTCTGTGTATGAGAAGATACCAGCGTCTGGGCTCACTGAAAACATTTCTTTCATATGCATCTCACCTATCTATATTCTGGCCTGGAGAATTCCATGGACTGTATAGTCCATAGGGTTGCAAAGATTCGGACACAACTAAGTGACTTGCACTTTCACTTTTCACCTATCTGAAATCAGTATCTTGTATTTTTCACATCTTGAGCTTTCCTTCCTCCAGGCTCACTGTTTAGTTCAGTTCAGTTCAGTTCAGTTTATGAACTTAGTCGTGTCCAACTCTTTGCGACCCCATGAATCACAGCATGCCAGGCCTCCCTGTCCATCACCAACTCCTGGAGTTCACCCAGACTCATGTGCATTGAGTCGGTGATACCATCCAGCCATCTCATTCTCTGTCGTCCCCTTCTCCTCCTGCCCCCAATCCCTCCCAGCATCAGGGTCTTTTCCAATGAGTCAACTCTTGGAAGGTGGTGTGAGGTGGCCAAAGTATTGGAATTTCAGCCTCAGCATCAGTCCTTCCAATGAACACCCAGGACTGGTCTCCTTTAGGATGGACTGGTTGGATCTCCTTGTAGTCCAAGGGACTCTCAAGAGTCTTCTCCAACACCACAGTTCAAAAGCATCAATTCTTTGGCGCTCAGCTTTCTTCAAAGTCCAACTCTCACATCCATACATGACCACTGGAAAAACCATAGCCTTGACTAGATGGACCTTTGTTGGCAAAGTAATGTCTCTGCTTTTGAATATGCTATCTAGGTTGGTCATAACTTTTCTTCCAAGGAGTAAGCGTCTTTTAATTTCATGGCTGCAGTCACCACCTGCAGTGATTTTGGAGCCCAAAAAAATAAAGTCAGCCACTGTTTCCCCATCTATTTCCCATGAAGTGATGGGATCAGATGCCATGATCTTCGTTTTCTGAATGTTGAGCTTTAAGCCAACTGTTTCACTCTCTTCTTTCGCTTTCATCAAGACGCTTTTAGTTCCTCTTCATTTTCTGCCATAAGGGTGGTGTCATCTGCATATATGAGGTTATTGATATTTCTCCTGGTAATCTTGATTCCAGCTTGTGCTTCTTCCAGTCCAGCATTTCTCGTGATATACTCTGCATATAAGTTAAATAAGCAGGGTGACTATATACAGCCTTGACGTAATCCTTTTCCTATTTGGAACCAGTCTGTTGCTCCATGTGAAATTCTAACTGTTGTGTCCTGACCCGCATATAGTACTTTCTCAAGAGGCAAGTCAGGTGGTCTGGTATTCCCATCTCTTTCAGAATTTTCCACAGTTTATTGTGATCCACACAGTCAAAGGCTAGATGGCAGCTATTCTCCTTCCTGAGTGTCCTTAGCTCACTGGCTCACATTGGAGGGCTGCAATGGCTGATGACCTTGCCAACAAAGGTCCATCTAGTCAAAGCTATGGTTTTTCCAATAGTCATGTATGGATGTGAGAGTTGGACTATAAAGAAAGCTGAATGCTGAAGAATTGATGCTTTTGAACTGTGGTGTTGGAGAAGACTCTTGAGAGTCCCTTGGACTGCAAGGAAATCAAATCAGTCAATTGTAAAGGAAGTCAGTCCTGAATATTCATTGGAAATACTGATGCTAAAGCTGAAGCTGAAGCTCCAATACTTTGGCCACCTGATGCGAAGAGCTGACTCATTTGAAAAGACCCTGATGCTGGGAAAGATTGAGGGCAGGAGGAGAAGGGGACGATAGAGGATGAGATGGTTGGATGGCATCACCAACTCGGTGGACATGAGTTTGAGCAAGCTCTGGGACTTGGTGATGGACAGGGAGGCCTGGTGTGCTGCAGTCCATGGGGTCACAAAGAGTTGGACACGAACAGCTGAGCAACTGAACTGAACTGAATGGCTGATGACTGTGACATCCTTGTATACAGATATGGCAGGAAACATTTCACTTCTCAGTTCCAAATCTGATGCCCTAAGATGGTAACTATGCTCACCAAGTGTCTGAAGCACATGCCATCTGACAACACGTTTAACAGGTGTTAACACATATTAGCTCGTTAATCCTCAGAACAGTTCTCTGGGGCCAGCTCTCAAGGTCCCACGCTGATCAGCTCCATTCACAGTTGGGAAAATCCAGGCACAGAAAGAGTGGTCTTTCCCCAGCTGGCCAACGGAGGCAGGGACCCATCCCGAGCAGTTTGAGCTTGGAATCTACAGTTGTATATTCATTTTGTACAAACACAAGTCAGGGGAAAGAAGGGAACTGAACTCAGGATGCAGGGCCAGGGCAGGCTGGGAAAGTCTAGGCATTTTCAAATCTTTTAAGTCCACAGAAATGGGAGGAAAACAGCAGAAGGACTGCAGCAAGGGTTCTCGGCAGAATCAGACCAGACTAAGAGGGTTCAGAAGGTGGAAACTCCTCCTCCTTGGCCAACTGGTCCCCAACCCCAGCCTGCAGGCAGAATTAAATTGTAAAGACATTCCCATTAGGAGGCTTGGCCCTAATTATGCTAAATTCCTAGCACCATCAATCCAAACTCGGCTAACCAGAGAAACCAGCCCTTTCAGTTTAAAGAATGCCTCATTCTTTGTTATAGCTTACCTGTCCAGGTATGGCCCTCACCCTTGGCTCTGCCTCCTCACACACTGAACTAAGATGCCCACCCTGCAACTTGAGCAGTGGAGATGGTCCATTAGTTGGCACAGCTCACATCCTCTCCACGAAAAAAGCTGATGTTCCCAAGGTGATTTTGATCTCCTACAAGAACAGTCCCCACTGCCCATCAAGTATTCCAATGTCAATGTGCTTTTTGTATATAAGGGCATTTGATTATATTTTGGGTCTTCAAAAATTGGCATCAGATGTGATACACTGAATAAAGTTGCCAGATTGTTTTTTTTTACTCCTCCAGACTGAAGCCTCGCCCTCTTAGTAGGAGGAAGACCCATCCAGGTAGTAAAGAACAAAGGATACTGTTTCTCAGAGGCCAGGAGAATGATCTTAAATACCACCTGTATCACCTGGGTCAAACAGCCTTAAGTGTTCTAATGAATAGTACCTTCCAACAGGATTTCTCAGACTTGAAGATATATATACAAGTGACCTGAGGATCTTGTTATAGGGTGGATTCTGATTCAGGAGGCCTGAGCTGGGGTCTGAGATTGTGCATTGCTGAAGAGCTCCTGGGTGATGCTAGTGACAAGGACAAGCCCTTAAAATCTTCCTTCTTCTTGGGATCCATGCCCCAGACTGATCCTGTACCAGTAGATTGTCAACTTAAAAAATAATCACAACCTAAAAGCTGAGAGTTATATTTTACTCAGTGGGAATTTTTAGGACTTCAAGCCCAGGAGATGACCCCGAGAGAGCTGCTCTGAGGATGATGGGGGCGGGAGTGGGGAGCCAGGTTATGTAGAAATTTGCAATGAAGGGCGGGTAGTCTGAATGTCAAAAGTATTTTTGTGAATTAGGGAAAACCAGATACACCAAGTTGAGGAATGTAGCGCTTTTCTATGTATGGGAAGATGCATGAGAGTCTGGGCTCATTGAAATCATTCCTTTCATGTGCATCTCAGATATCTTGGGCCAGTATAGTGCATTTTTTCACACCCTGAGCTCCCTTGGGGTTCACCACAGGGAGTGGCTGCAGTCTGATGGCTGTTAGAGCACAGGTATTCTCTCCTTCCTGAATGCCCTTAGGGTTCACCAGCTCACATTGGAAGGCTGCAATTGCTGATGATGACTATGACATCCTTGCTTACTGATATGGCAGGAAATAGTTCATTTTTCAGGATACAACCCAGATGCTTCTGGAAGGGATGTGATTCTTATTACTGATGACCCAGAAAGACAATGAACTCACCCTGGGCTCTTTGGATGGGAGGGTCTTTTTAGATCTTAATGGTTTTCAATGTTTTGTCTGAGTGTTTTCCCATTACCCAGAAAATATTTCCCATTTGACTGATGTTCTGTTTTAATAGAGGCATAGCTACCTCAAAGGAACGCCCTGTCTCTAAGTTGAGCAGAAGAAGACTTTTCTGGGGCTTTGTGGTTTGCTTATTTCATGTCTCTGCATGTGGGTTACAGGATCAGGCTGGACTGGGCTGAAACAAATGTCCACTCTATTAAAACTGAAAAAAACGATCAGAGCAAGAACTTTTCTCTTTTTGAAGACAGCTACCTCATGTAACCCTGTGTGGGCCCATGATGTAAGATGCAATATGACAGGAAGGCAGGTCCCCAGACCCTTTGGAAACAAAGGTTCTCGTTTAGATTTTTGTCTTAGAAACCACAAGAGTCGTCATGTTGGGCAGATTACCTAACCTGAGCCTCCTTAGCCATAAAACAAGTGAGCAAAAGAGATGAGAGATGGCCAGATGAGAAGGTGAACCCACACAGCTCACAGGTTTGCCTGGATCAACTCTCAGCAGGTCTCATCAGGGTGTTCTGGCAACAAAGGCTGTCAATTGCTCATGATTCTCCCATAAGGAGAATCTGACTTTTGATGTCTTATAGAAAATTCCTTCACAGTAAGAAAGTAGAGACTCAGTCATGGGATCACTGAACTGAGTCCCATGTGGGTTTTCTCTGTGGAAGTTTGCCCCTCCATCCCGTGGACAGGTGATGGGAATACGTATGATCACACACTACATGCTATTGGCTGTTTTCTTCAATAACCACTTGTGGGTGGTGTTTTATGACACTGCATAGGAAAAGCACGCTCAGAAGACACCTTTTAAATTTTGTGTTTGGGGAAGATAAAACTCAAACCAGGTTTTCCTGTTTAAGTTTCTCCAACTGCTTCCCATTCTTTAAAAAATGTTTCCTACTTGCCTTTTTTTTTTTTTTTTCTTTAAATCTCAGTGTGAGTGCTTCTGCCTCAAAGGAAGTGATGGAAGCCAGGCTGTGCTCCATCCATCCATTCTCCAGCTTGAAGTCCGGTTAAGATTCTTGGGTTGCCTGGATTGAACCTGAGGATCATAGAACTTTAAAATTGAAAAGAATCTTGGAGGAGTCTTATATAAAACTATCACTATGTAAAGAATCAAAGTCAGTAATAAGAATAATGAACATTTATTGACTGAACATTTACTATATATGCTTTAATCTTACCAACCTCCTCGAGATCAGTATAATTATCATGCCCATGGTATTATGTGTAAAACTGAGGCTCAGAGAGGTTGAGTAACTTGCCCAAGATTGCTCAGCTTTTAAGTGATGCAAACCCAGGTTTGTGTGATTCTGTACTTGTGTTTCTAACTACACTTAAGCAAAGCTTTTAATCAAGAGAAGCTGAGCAATTTTCTTTTCAGATAATACAGCCATATCTGGAACCAGAACCCATTTCACCTGACTCAGGTTTTCCTCTTTGACAACAAGGTGGCTCTGTCTTAAAGCAAGCATCATGTCACATGCTTCTGGCTTGAGTCTTGACCGAGTACACTTACAGTAAAGAAAAAGATTTATTATCTCACAAAGCTTTTATATATGAATCAACAATAGTACAGAAATAATACCTAAATCACATCACAATGCAGATAAAAGGCTTGGTTCTACTGATCCCTTTTTGCAAGGGTACATCAGATTTCCTCTAATGTCTGAAAGTTTTGTGTGTGGCACTCAAGACCGAAAACACAATGCCTCAATGACACAGCATTTTTGATAGCTATTCCCATACAGAGGTTGAGTCTACCTAACTTTAAAGGAATTCATTGAGACATTCTTTCAAGCCAATGAATCAGTTTTTTTGATGTATATAACAAAGACCTCCATAAAATTGGCTAATCTTCTCCGTTAAAATGGACTGGCTCTCCCTATGGTAAATACTACTGCAACATCCAATTCTTTCTCAGGAACTAACATTCTAGGGTTGTGGACTAGCTGTTGATTTGTTCCTGTTAGTAGGGAGATTGGAGTGTAAAGGGCTGGTGTGTTAGTTAGAGGGGTTTCTCCAGTGGCTTATAGGTAAAGAATCTGCTTGCTATGCAGGAGTTGCAGGAGACATGGGTTCAACCCTTGGGTTGGGAAGACCAGTGGAGAAGGAAATGGCAACTCACTCCAGTATTCTTGCCTAGAGAATCCCACGGATAGAGGAGCCTGGAGGGCTACAGTCCATAGGATCGAAAAGAGTCAGACACAAGTGAAGCAACTTAGCACGCACACACACATGTTAGTTAAAAAAAAAAAAAAGTATGAGTAAGAGATTATCTGAACTTGTCAGAGAATGCCAAACAAGAATTATCTTCCAGCACACCATGACAAATTTCCTGTCCCAAACCTACTGGAATATCCTAACAATTACTTTAACCGAGATTGAGGGATGTGGGAGAAGGAGAATGTCGGTCTGAAAAGACTCATCTATACTTTCAAAAGCCCTTTAGCTTTTTGCTTCTCTGAATTGACCTTTCTGCAGGGCACTGGATCTAATTAAATCTCCCAGTCTCTTAATAACAGTCTTCTTTTAACGCTACTATTATCTGCCCCCACACATGGCTGGTTTGATAGTGCATTCCTTGGGCCCCAGGCCTGGCATGTGCATCCCTCAGCCTCTGTCAGCCTGGACACAGCCACAGTATGGTTTCCTCCATCCCTCAGGGAGAATTCAAGCTGTGGGGTTCATAGTCCAATACAGCTTTGTGTGCTATGTCACTTCAGTCGTGGCTGACTCTTTGCAACGCTATGGACGGTAGCCCACCAGGCTCCTCTGTCCGTGGGATTCTCCAGGCTAGAATACTGAACTGGGTTGCCATGCCCTTCCCAAGCTGGGGATGGAACCCAGGTCTCTCATATTGCAGGCGGATTCTTTACTGTCTGAGCCACCAGGGCAGCTCTGAAATTCAGGAACTTTGCTACCTGCAGACAAAGCTCTTCTGCTTGGCCTCAGGGGTCACATGCAGGGCTGTCTGTGGCTGCAAGCATAGAGCTAGTAGATTCTGGACGATGCTGACCCACAGAGCTGGGCCTTTGTTAGCCCTGTGAGGAGCTATGGCAGTTGTGGCAAAAGCTGAAGCATCACCACAAACTCTGGATGCTGGCAGGAGTGGTCCAGGGAGTGGTGAGGCGCATGACACAACAGGGCCCTGGATACATCCTTGAAACCCTAGGTTGTTCCTTCACAAGGGCTTCACCCAGAAGCATGATTTCAAAGCCCAGACACATCTACAGGCTCTTCTAGTTCATGACAATAACTTAACTCTGTACAACTTGACAACAAATGCCCCCAAATCCCTGTGGCTGAATAAAAGATGGCGCTCTAGTGGGCTGCCATCTATGGGGTTGCACAGAGTCGGACACGGCTGAAGTGACTTAGCAGTAGCAGCAGTAGAGCTCTTTCTGTGCGTGCACTGTCTACTCCAAGCCACTTCTGCCTGGAGCCTCCGTGTCCTTCCCTCCGGAGACAAGATATCCAGCTGACTGGGTGTACTCTCACTTTAATGTACCAGCTTCACCCCCGTGTGTCTAAGGGAGCAGATGTCCTCCGTTAAATGTGACCATGAGAACGGGCTGAGTCAGGGGCACTCTGGGCAGTGTGGGGTCATCACAAAAAGACGAAAGATGGACCTAGTCTCGCTGACCAAGTTCAGCAGGACTTGTAGGAGCTGGTGTGAGATTCCTAGGAGGTCAGCCAAGGCAGTGCCAGTGGAAAATGGGCTGGAGAAGCAGAAGCCACACCGGCATTGGCTTGTATGGTTCTTAAGTTTGAATAAATAAAAAGGCCTCTATCTCCGTGGTCAGCAGCGTCTCCAGAAAGTCCCAGTGGCCTCTCCTTCCAAACTTCAGGAGGCTTTTACACTAAGAGGACTCAGTTCTCCCCTTTTGAAGGCAGCACGAGTTCAGTTTCTTCTTAGGAAGAGGCCGGATATTGGGGATTCTCTAAGGGCACTTTTGGAAAATTGAACATAGAACCTTTTATCAGTGACTGCATAGCTGGCTTGAGCCCACAGCCCTCACATTCATCAGAAGCACTTCAGGGAGAGAAAATTAATGATAATCCTAAGTACATAATGACTTGCTGGAGACCAGAAGGCTCTCCTCTGATGGCTGGAGTGGAGGCTTGCCCCACGGTAATGAAAGACACCGCCTGTGTGCGTGACCTCAGTCGTGGTTCAGGCTGCAGAGCAGAGAGCTGCAAAGTTGGTACAGACAACTTCATCTCTTTCCTGGGAACTGAGAGCGACTCAGATTAGTATTATGGGTAATAGTGTCATATTTGGTTATTAAAAAAAAAAAAGGAAGAAAGAAAAAACCATTGCTTTCAATATTTCTTTCCAGTTTAAACAAAATCTCACAGAGCCCTAGGAAAATATTATACCAATCACAAAATAACAGGTTATTGTGTACAAGGGACTCAACCAGGACTGCAGCCTTCCTGTTAGAGCACATTAGGTCCATGGTGTGTCTGCAGACAGAAACTAATTACATGCATTCTAGTGAAACTGATGCTTCATGTTTTCCAGAACATAGATTTTCTAGTTTTCCCAGTGAGACAGTTGGCAGTGGCTTTGGTGTACACTCTCTTTCTCCTCTGTGCTGATACTGAGAGTGATTGTCCAGTCCACCCTAGGCTCTGAGAAAATTGTCAGAAAAAAAAATCTCACTAAAATGTACGTGACTGGTACCAGAGTTCATTCTTGAAATCAGAGAAGGGAGGGAGAAGAAGCCTGGGGCTCACTGAACACCTGAAACAAGGGCAAGAGCTTTGGAGAATCCTTGGGAATTCCTGTTTTAAAGGGGAGATTTCACAGTTCTGTTGAAGTAGCTGCTGGTGAGGTATTTTCTACAGAGGAAAGACTTTGGGGACAGCAAGGCCACGTCCTGGACCATCTGAAGCAAACCTCTGCTGTTCAAGCTGGTTGACTCATCCCCACCGCCCCCCCTACACGGTTCTGTTGGGGAGCCGGGCTAAGCCATTTAATGTTCATCTCTAATTACTTTTGTCTGTATTCTTGTCTTTAGAGTGTAAACAGGTTTATAATGGGCTGGAGATTTCTGTGTTGAGATCAAAGGCAAGCCAGTTGGGAGAAGGGAGGGGAGGGAGGGGTGGGGAAGGCAGCATGGTTTGGAGACTCCTGCTCTGAGGCAGGGTTGGCCTTGCCCTTGCACTGTGATGCCCATCAACCCTTCAGACTCCAAGGCCCTGGCTGGCCTGGGGCCACCCTTGCCAGGGGTCAGGTTTGGCTTTGTCCAGAGTCTCAGAATGCTGGTGACCTACTCCTTCCAAGGACTTGAGGCCTTGGAGGTTTAAAAACCAGCATCTCACAAGGAAGGAAGGAGATTGGAGCATTCACTTCCTCTGCTGGAGCCTAGTGGCCAGATGTGGGGGAGCTGCCAGTCTGCACTGCTTGCCTCTGGCTGTGACACTGTTTTTCAGAGCATCATCAGAGCTGGTCTGCTCTCTCTTGAATTAGGATTGGAGACAGAGGGTTGTAACTGAGCAGGACCTGATCAGAGCCTTCCCAGGACAAACCCCTCCCCCATATCCTCTGCTTTAGCTCCTCTCCGAAGTACACAGATGATAGTATCTGATGCACATTTCCTGAGTTGTTTTACAGATGCTAAAACCACCACCAAATGGAAGAAATTAATTAATTGATGACAATGAGCAGCACATAGCCCCCAGACCTACTGGACCCTGAGAATTGATGTTAACCCCTGTGACACTGCCCTGTTACCTCACCATCAACCAATCAGAGAATTGTGCACAAGCTGGTCACATACCCTGGGGCTCCCCTCACTCATTTGGCCTTTAAAAATGCTTTGCTGAAACCCCATCTGGGAATTTGGGTGTTTTGAGCAACTAGTTGCCCTGGACTCCTTGCTTGGTGCTCTACAATAAATCCTGCACTTTCCTTCACCACAACTTGGTAGATTGACTTTACTGCCCACGAGTGAGTCAATCCAAGTTTGGTTCTGAAAGAGGGTGACCTGGTTAGTTACCAGGTTCATGACTCTCTGCTGTTCCTCCCTCTTCTTTAAGGATCTCAGTGCAGTGGTATACAGAGCCTTCTTTACTGTGGTGTTCTTGAACCTCAGCTTCTGTAGGGGAGGAAGAATTTTCTCTACCCTCTTATGTTCCTAAGTTAGACCCTGCAATTTAAACTGACTAAAGGCAGATTAATAAGAGAAAAGGCATACACAGTTTATTGGATGCTAATATTTTAATGTTTCCATGCAAAGAGAATATCACAGAAAAGAAGTATCAGAGAAGTAATTAGACTTAAAGGGCTTGTATATCATTTTAACAAAGGACTGTGTCACGCGAGGGTATGTTCCTCGGTTCTTTGTCTCATCACAACAAAGATTGGGAGTGACGGACATTAAAGCCCCCTAGGCATGTCACAGCTCTTGGGTCTTGGATAGACCGTGTTATAGCTCTCAGGTCTCGAACGGACCATGCTATAGCTCTTAGACAAATCAGTGTTATAGCTCAGTGTTACAGCTCTATTTTATTTAGAAGATAGCAGGAAAATCCATCTTCGAGGCGTGAGGGCATGTAGATCCAAAGATGCGAAGAGAAGAGTGCCCCAGCGCATGGGAGAGAGAGAGAGCTAGATTTGGCTCCTCTTTTTATATGTTTTTTACCCCTGGGCCTGTCCTATGTAAATTGGGCCAGCCAGGAGTGTAGTTTGTTTTACCTGAGGTCCTCACTCAGGTCCTCAGATCTTCCTTTGTTATATTTTCGCAGGCTTTTCCCCGCTTTGTCTTTTAGCCGTCACCATTTTGGATCCTTTTCCCTATTCTACCTACCTAACAACTATAAATTGTGAAGAAGTGAAAAGACAAAGAGAATGGGCCTAGGGCTTCTGGAATACATTGTGGTAAGGCAAATATACAGAAGAAGCTAGTGGATGGCAAGGGTGAGATAGGTTTTGTCTGTAAAACTCATCTCAGTGCCTCCACTAACTGTGACACTGTTTTTCAGAGCATCAGCAGGGCTGGTCTGCTCTGAATTAGGATTGGAGACAGAGGGTTACATTTCCTTCCCTGATACAAAAGTGAGGGACACTTCCAGAGGGGACATTTGTGCCATGTTTTAAGTAGATAGTGGAGAACAGAGAGCTTTTCCTGTATCTGCTTCTTCTCAGGTGCTTTCAGCTCAAAATAATCTATGGGCTGGCATAGTCTGAACTCCCTCACCACTCAAAGCTTGATAAGCCCTCTGATGGGGACAAAGAGTCAACTAGCTACAGCAAAATTACACTCATCTCACATGCTAGCAAAGTAATGCTCAAAATTCTCCAAGCCAGGCTTCAGCAGTAAGTGAACCATGAAATTCCAGATGTTCAAGCTGGATTAGAAAAGGCAGAGAAGCCAGAGATCAAATTGCCAACATCCCTTGGATCATCAAAAAAGCAAGAGAGTCCCAGAAAAACATCTACTTCTGCTTTATTGACTATGCCAAAGACTTTGACAATGTGGATCACAATAAACTGTGGAAAATTCTTCAAGAGATGGGAATACCAGACCACCTGACCTGCCTCCTAAGAAATCTATATGCAGGTCAAGAAGCAACAGTTAGAACATGGACCAAGAGACTGGCTCCAAATTGGGAAACGAGTACATCAAGGCTGTATACTGTCACCCTGCTTATTTAACTTATATGCTGAGTACATCATGAAAAATGCTGGACTGGATGAAGCACAAGCTGGAAAAGATTGCCAGGAGAAATATCAATAACCTCACATATGCAGATGACACCCCCCTTATGGCAGAAAGCAAAGAACTAAAGAGCCTCTTGATGAAAGTGAAAGAGGACAGTGAAAAAGTTGGCATAAAGCTCAGCATTCAGAAAATGGAGATCATGGCATCTGGTCCCATAACTTCATGGGAAATAGATGGGGAAACAGTGGAAACAGTGTCAGACTTTATTTTGGGGGGGCTCCAAAATCACTGTAGATCGTGATTGCAGCCATGAAATTAAAAGATGCTTACTCCTTGGAAGAAAAGTTATGACCAACCTAGATAGCATATTGAAAAGCAGAGACATTACTTTGCAAACAAAGGTCCATCTAGTCAAGGCTATGGTTTTTCCAGTGGTCATGTATGGATATGAGAGTTGGACTGTGAAGAAAGCTGAGTGCCTAAGAACTGACGCTTTTGAACTGTGGTGTTGGAGAAGACTCTTGAGAGTCCCTTGGACTACAAGCAGATCCAACCAGTCCATCCTAAAGGAGGTCAGTCCTGAGTGTTCATTGGAAAGACTGATGCTGAAGCTGAAACTCCAATACTTTGGCCACCTCATGCGAAGAGCTGATTCATTTGAAAAGACCCTGATGCTGGGAAAGATTGAGGGCAGGAGGAGAAGGGGACGACAGAGGATGAGATGGTTGGATAGCATCAGCAGCTCAATGGACATGAGTTTGAACAAACTCCAGGAAATGATGATGGACAGGGAGGCCTGGTGTGCTGCAGCCCATGAGGTCATGAAGAGTTGGACATGACTGAGCGACTGAAGTGACTGACTAATGAGCTAGTTTGGTAGCATAATTGGAACATGCAGGTACATTGGTAAGGACCAGAGATCTGCAAAGGCAAAAAGCTTGCCATTTAAAAGGTAGTATCTGCACACCATAGCACCTGCATTCTTTAAAAAAAATTTTTTTATTGTAGTAAAAGTCATATAATATAAAAGATATTATTTAGCCATATATAACTGTACATCTCAGTGACACTAAGTACTTTCACATTGTTGTACAACTCTCACCATCATCCATCTCCCAATTTTTTCACCTTCCTAAACTGAAACTCCATCTCCAGTAAATATTAAGTCCCCTACCCACTCCCTCTCCAGCCCCTGATATCCACCAATGTACTTTCTGACTCTATGAATTTGACTATTCTAGGTACCTTGTGTAAGTGTTATTGAATAGTACTTGTCTGCAGCTTCCCTGCTGGCTCAGTGGTAAAGAATCCACGTGCCAATGAAGGAGATGCAGGAGACATGGGTTCAGTTCCTGTGTTGGGAAGATCCCCTGGAGAAGGAAATGGCAACCCATGCCTGGAGAATCCCATGGACAGAGGAGCCTGGTGGGCTACAGTCTATGAGGTTGCAAATAGTCAGACAAGACTGAGCAACTAGTACTTTCACTTCATTGAAGTATAATTTTATACATAAAATAGATGCATCTTAAGTGTGGAGTTCCATAGTTTTTACAAATGTATACAAAACCCTGAAAAAGATTCAGAGCAGAAACATCTTTCCCAGTCCCATCCCTCATCTCAGGTGATCCCTGATCCCTGTTCTCATTTCTGTTCCTGACATCTACTGTCTACATGGGCAGTGATGCCATCATGGAGCTTTCACATCTCATCACAGAACCAGACCTGCATTTCCCCCCTTCTCTGTGGGCCTGCATTTTGTGAGATACACATGGATGGAGCAGGGCTGTAGGGAAGCAGATGGCTAAGACTGGAGGGGAGGAGATGATGATCGGGGGTCATCAGTCTGCCCTGGGAAGGTGTGGAACTGGACTCTGATTCACCAGAATGGAAAAGAGATCTTGCTCAATTGAAGAGGGGAGTGTACAGAGGAGAAGGGAGGATGGGTGAGAAGATCTGTCCCCAGGGCAGGAGGCAGGGTGGTCTTGGGGAAAGCTCAGGCGCTGGGGTTTGGCAGACCTGGCTTCAGACCCTCCCTCACCAGCTCTCACCTTAGAATGTTTCAGGTTTCCTCATATCGGGCTAATGATTTGGAAGCTAATAACCAAGGATGCAGGCTTCTCTGGTGGATTAAATGGTGAAGAATCTGCCTGCAGTGCAGGAGACCTGGGTTTTATTTCCAGGTTAGGAAGTTCTCCTGGAGTAGGAAATGGCAACCCACTCCAGTATTCTTGCCTGGAGAGTCCCATGGACAGAGGAACCTGGTGGGCTACAGTCCATGCGATCGCAAAAGAGGCAAACACGACTTAACAACTAACATACAACCAAGGATGCAATGAGATTTAAAAGAGCATTTGTATGTAAAAGTCCTAGTGCAGTACATGAGATGTTCAGTCGCTCAGTCGTGTCCAACTCTTTGCGATGTAATAGGTGCTTAATAGATGGTAGTAGCTTTGTTACTGCTGCTGGGTAATCCCACCTTTTAGTAAACTGTTTTCTTTTAAATTGTTTTGAGAAAGAGCTCAAAATGAACAGAAGGATACAGGTCCTCTAAGATCAGAGAAGAGGCTCCTGCTCTGCAATGAAGCATCAGCACTGTCTTATCATGGATCAAATTACAGCGTGGTCACGGGATGGGCTAATTTTTTCTTTAAAAATGAGAGATAGCACAAGTTTCCTATTAGAACTTACTTGCCACTGTGAGTAAAGAGCTGACATGATTTTGTATAACTACACTAACCACAGTGCATTTCCACTCAGCCAAGAAAATGACAAGTTGTTTAGGATTTATAGGTCCTGTTTTTAAATACAGGAAAAGTCATTATTAAAGAGTGCTTGTCTGTGACAATGAGCTGGGCTTCCTCTAAACTTTTATTGCCACAGTAGACCACGTAAAAAACAAATCCAAAGAATAGATATTAGTGTTCAAAAATACAACAAACAAAAGAACCCAGTCCCCAATTAAGCAACTTAGTAAACAAATGAGTCCAGAGATACTAGGTTCATATGGATCTGTCTGTTCTGGTGCTGTCCAAGTACCAATCCCCGCTGTGAGCCAGGCCAAACAGAGTTGCTTGGGCACATGGGAAGTTTTCTGGAGGTTGGTTTGGTGTAAAATTCAATATTTAGGGAGAAAAAAATGAACCACTGTGCAACAGGAATAGTTGGGTCAACTGCAGTCAGAGAAGGTAATGGCACCCCACTCCAATACTCTTGCCTGGAAAATCCCATGGATGGAGGAGCCTGGTAGGCTGCAGTCCATAACGTCACTAAGAGTCAGACACAACTGAGCAACTTCACTTTCACTTTTCACTTTCATGCATTGGAAGGAAATGGCAACCCACTCCAGTGTTCTTGCCGGAAGAATCCCAGGGACGGAGGAGCCTGGTGGGCTGCCGTCTATGGGGTTGCACAGAGTCAGACACAACTGAAGTGACTTAGCAGCAGCAGCAGTCAGAGAGGGTCACACATTAACATGTAGGCACTGAAAATACACACACACACACAGACACACACACACACAACTAGCCTGATGGGAGAGTTCCCAGGAAAGAAATATCAGTCAGGAAATTGAGCAAGGTAATCCCAAAATTTCCATCCAAATGAAGAAATCCTCAGTTCTCTGTATCCGCCCTCCCAACCTTCAGGGAAGTCAGGCAAAAAGAGATGGGATTTCACCTATGGCAGGAAAACTCCTGTGAAAAGGAGGTGCTTTTTATTTTTCTAGAAAGCAGGAAATTAGGAGAAAGGGTGAAGGGACTTCTGTTTCTGGTTATGGTATAGGAAGTAAAAACCAAAATCAAACCAGGAAGAGGAGACACCTACTGTAGATGGTAGAGAGAAGCCTACCAAACTTGTGGGGAAATTATAATGACTGTGTGTGAGTCCGTGTGAAAGATTAGGATGCCAAGGAGCTCCAGCCACAGAGGAAATCTGTACCCACCTATCACACATTTTAATACAGGTTTTGTCCAAGTTCATGGACAATATGTTGAAGGCTGGGACCAGAGAGCTGAAGAAGTTCTCTCAGGAGGTAAGAGGAATCTCTCCCAAGTGCAAGGCAGCTAGCTGCCTTGAAAAGCTGAGGGCAGAGCAGGGAGCTGACAGAATGCCATCCAAGGCAGTTAGGGAAGGGGCAGGGACTCCAGGGACCCCCCTCTAAAAAAAAAAAATCAGAGGAATGGATACTGGGGAGCATAGGAGCCAGGCTGTAAAGCAGAGAGCTATCCCATGGTTTGGAAAATGGCATTTTTGTGTACATCATAGAGAAGTATCTGGACTATCTCAAATGCTCAGGCTTTCAGACTTGCTGAAGGTGAGGAACAGCCAGTGGGCGACTGAATCAAACTAAAAGAGAAGCAAAGGTCAGATCCAGACTGACTACGTATCAGATGGACTCAGCCCTCCAATTTTGAAGCCATACTGAAGAAGGGATGTGAGATTCCCTAGAAGTATTATTTACTTCTTTCTGTAGTGTTCTTTCATGTAAAATTTTCATTATATGATGATAATAATGAGACATTTGAAGATACTAAAAAAAATAAGTCCATGTGACTCATGGTCAGCAGAAGGAGTGGATGATAGAAGCATACCTGGAGATGGTACAGATCTGAATTTTAAAATAACAGTGATGACTTATCTCTGGGCTTTCTATTTTGTTCCATTGATCTATATATCTGTCTTTGTGCCAGTACCATACTGTCTTGATGACTGTGGCTTTGTAGGAGAGCCTGAAGTCACGCAAGTTGATTCCTCCAGTTCCATTCTTCTTTCTCAAGATTGCTTTGGCTATTCGAGGTTTTTTGTATTTCCATACAAATCTTGAAATTATTTGTTCTAGTTCTGTGAAAAACATCGCTGGTAGCTTGATAGGGATTGCATTGAATTTGTAAATTGCTTTGGGTAGTATACTCATTTTCACTATATTGATTCTTCTGATCCATGAACATGGTATATTTCTCCATCTATTAGTGTCCTCTTTGATTTCTTTCATCAGTGTTTTATAGTTTTCTATATATAGGTCTTTAGTTTCTTTAGGTAGATATATTCCTAACTATTTTATTCTTTTTGTTGCAATGGTGAATGGAATTGTTTCCTTAATTTCTTTTTCTACTTTCTCATTATTAGTGTATAGGAATGCAAGGGATTTCTGAGTGTTGATTTTATATCCTGAAACTTTACTATATTCATTGATTAACTCTAGTAATTTTCTGGTGGAGTCTTTAGGGTTTTCTATGTAGAGGATCATGTCATCTGCAAACAGTGAAAGTTTTACTTCTTCTTTTCCAGTTTGGATTCCTTTTATTTCTTTTTCTGCTCTGATTGCTGTGGCCAAAACTTCCAGAACTATGTTGAATAGTAGTGGTGAAAGTGGGCACCCTTGTCTTGTTCCTGACTTTAGGGGAAATGCTTTCAATTTTTCACCATTGAGGATAATGTTTGCTGTGGGTTTGTCATATATAGCTTTTATTATGTTGAGGTATGTTCCTTCTATTCCTGCTTTCTGGAGCGTTTTTATCACAAATGGATGTTGAATTTTGTCAAAGGCTTTCTGTGCATCTATTGAGATAATCATATGGTTTTTATTTTTCAATTTGTTAATGTGGTGAATTACATTGATTGATTTGCAGATATTGAAGAATCCTTGCATCCCTGGGATAAAGCCCACTTGGTCATGGTGTATGATCTTTTTAATGTGTTGTTGGATTCTGATTGCTAGAATTTTGTTGAGGATTTTTGCATCTATGTTCATCAGTGATATTGGCCTGTAGTTTTCTTTTTTTGTAGTATCTTTGTCAGGTTTTGGTATTAGGGTGATGGTGGCCTCATAGAATGAGTTTGGAAGTTTACCTTCCTCTGCAATTTTCTGGAAGAGTTTGAGTAGGATAGGTGTTAGCTCTTCTCGAAATTTTTGGTAGAATTCAGCTGTGAAGCCGTCTGGACCTGGGCTTTTGTTTGCTGGAAGATTTCTAATTACAGTTTCAATTTCCGTGCTTGTGATGGGTCTGTTAAGATTTTCTATTTCTTCCTGGTTCAGTTTTGGAAAATTGTACTTTTCTAAGAATTTGTCCATTTCTTCCACGTTGTCCATTTTTTGGCATGTAATTGCTGATAGTAGTCTCATGATCCTTTGTATTTCTGTGTTGTCTGTTGTGATCTCTCCATTTTCATTTCCAATTTTATTGATTTGATTTTTCTCTCTTTGCTTCTGGATGAGTCTGGCTAATGGTTTGTCAATTTTATTTATCCTTTCAAAGAACCAGCTTTTGGCTTTGTTGATTTTTGCTATGGTCTCTTTTGTTTCTTTTGCATTTATTTCTGCCCTAATTTTTAAGATTTCTTTCCTTCTACCAACTCTGGGGTTCTCCAATTCTTCCTTTTCTAGTTGCTTTAGGTGTAGAGTTAGGTTAGTTATTTGGCTTTTTTCTTGTTTCTTGAGGTATGCCTGTATTGCTATGAACTTTCCTCTTAGCACTGCTTTTATAGTGTCCCACAGGTTTTGGGTTGTTGTGTTTTCATTTTCATTCATTTCTATGCATATTTTGATTTCTTTTTTGATTTCTTCTGTGATTTGTTGGTTATTCAGAAGTGTGTTGTTCAACCTCCATATGTTGGAATTTTTAATAGTTTTTCTCCTGAAATTGAGATCTAATCTTAATGCATTATGGTCAGAAAAGATGCTTGGAATGATTTCGATTTTTTTGAATTTATCAAGTTTAGATTTATGGCCCAGGATGTGATCTATCCTGGAGAAGGTTTCATGAGCACTTGAGAAAAAGGTGAAATTCATTGTTTTGGGGTGAAATATCCTATAGATATCAATTAGATCTAACTGGGCTAATGTATCATTTAAAGTTTGCTTTTCTTTGTTAATTTTCTGTTTAGTTGATCTGTCCATAGGTGTGAGTGGGGTATTAAAGTCTCCTGCTATTATTGTGTTATTGTTAATTTCCCTTTCATACTTATTAGCATTTGTCTTACATATTGTGGTGCTCCTATATTGGGTGCATATGTATTTATAATTGTTATATGTTCTTCTTGGATTGATCCTTTGATTATTATGTAGTGGCCTTCTTTATCTCTTATCACAGCCTTTGTTTTAAAGTCTATTTTATTGGATATGAGTATTGCCACTCCTGCTTTCTTTTGGTCTCTATTTGCGTGGAATATCTTTTTCCAGCCCTTCACTTTCAGTCTGTATGTGTCCCTTGTTTTGAGGTGGGTCTCTTGTAAGCAGCATATAGAGGGGTCTTGTTTTTGTATCCATTTGGCCAGTCTTTGCCTTTTGGTTGGGGCATTCAACCCATTTACATTTAAGGTAATTATTGATAAGTATGATCCTGTTACCATTTACTTTATTGTTTTGGGTTCAGATTTATACACCCTTTTTGTGTTTATACACCCTTTTTGTGTTTCCTGTCTAGAGAATATCCTTTAGAATTTGTTGGAGAGCTGGTTTGGTGGTCCTGAATTCTCTCAGCTTTTGCTTGTCTGTAAAGCTTTTGATTTCTCCTTTGTATTTATAGATCAATGGGACAAAATAGAAAGCCCAGAGATAAATCCACACACATATGGACACCTTATCTTTGACAAAGGAGGCAAGAATATACGATGGAGTAAAGACAATCTCTTTAACAAGTGGTGCTGGGAAAACTGGTCAACCACTTGTAAAAGAATGAAACTAGATCACTTTCTAACACCGCACACAAAAATAAACTCAAAATGGATTAAAGATCTAAATGTAAAACCAGAAACTATAAAACTCCTAGAGGAGAACATAGGCAAAACACTCTCTGACATAAATCACAGCAGGATCCTCTATGATCCACCTCCCAGAATTCTGGAAATAAAAGCAAAAATAAACAAATGGGATCTAATTGAAATTAAAAGTTTCTGCACAACAAAGGAAAATATAAGCAAGGTGAAAAGACAGCTTTCTGAATGGGAGAAAATAATAGTAAATGAAGCAACTGACAAACAACTAATCTCAAAAATATACAAGCAACTTATGAAGCTCAATTCCAGAAAAATAAACGACCCAATCAAAAAATGGGCCAAAGAACTAAATAGACATTTCTCCAAAGAAGACATATGGATGGCTAACAAACACATGAAAAGATACTCAACATCACTCATTATTAGAGAAATGCAAATCAAAACCACAATGAGGTACCACTTCACACCAGTCAGAATGTCTGCGATCCAAAAATCTGCAAGCAATAAATGCTGGAGAGGGTGTGGAGAAAAGGGAACCCTCCTACACTGTTGGTGGGAATGCAAACTAGTCAGCCACTATGGAGAACAGTGTGGAGATTCCTTTAAAAATTGCAAATAGAACTGCCTTATGACCCAGCAATCCCACTGCTGGGCATATACTCCGAGGAAACCAGAATTGAAAGAGACACATGTACCCCAATGTTCATCGCAGCACTGTTTATAATAGCCAGTACATGGAAACAACCTAGATGTCCATCAGCAGAGGAGTGGATAAGAAAGCTGTGGTACATATACACAATGGAGTATTACTCAGCCGTTAAAAAGAATACATTTGAATCAGTTCTGATGAGATGGATGAAACTGGAGCCGATTATACAGAGTGAAGTAAGCCAGAAAGAAAAACACCAATACAGTATACTAACACATATATATGGAATTTAGAAAGATGGCAATGACGACCCTGTATGCAAGACAGCAAAAAAGACACAGATGTGTATAACGGACTTTTGGACTCAGAGGGAGAGGGAGAGTGAGAGGGTGGGATGATTTGGGAGAATGGCACTGAAACATGTATACTATCATGTAAGAATCGAATTGCCAGTCTATGTCCGATGCAGGATACAGCATGCTTGGGGCTGGTGCACGGTGATGACCCAGAGAGAAGTTATGGGGAGGGAGGTGGGAGGGGGCTTCATGTTTGGGAACGCATGTACACCCATGGTGGATTCATGTCAATGTATGGCAAAACCAATACAGTATTGTAAAGTAAAATAAAGTAAAAATAAAAATTAAAAAATAAATAAATAAATAAATAAAATAAAATAACAGCAATGAGTATACGAAACAATGTAATGGAAAATGTTAACCACATGGAGAAAGAGATGAGAATTTCAATGGAATAATGAAGATAATGAAAAGGAAGACAAAGAAATGCCATTAAAATTTCGCTTCTAACCAACCTGGAGTTCCTGTAATTGGATTTGCCCTTCTGCATGAAGCAGCAAAGAACTGGGCAAAATATGTGAAACAATGGTTTTCAAGACACCGAACATAGAACAGTGATCCCTCACAAGAGAGGTGAGTTCAATCAATTGTCCAGTGTTTGCCTTGTAAGAGTTTTCAGGCTGTGACACAGGGAAGGCAAGCTAGGTAGAAAAACCAGAAGACTCCTGGACTGAGGAGTTGGAGCTGGAAGTTCAAGGACACTATGATGGCTAAAGGTGGTAGACCAGAGAGGGGAAAGCTGCATACAGAAAGAACCCCGGATGACTATAGAGGGTCCTTCCTGAGTGCTCAGGAGAGCACTCATCACTGCATGTTAGTTCATTTCTCTGAGACTGCAGAAGAGTAGCTGGTGCCTACAAAGGGCTGATAGTGATGCTTGTTTACACAACAGAGAGAAGAAAATCATGAAAATTCTTATCTCAGTAGTGAAAAATAATTAGCCCCAGTTTAAACACTGCTCTGATCTTGAGTTAAAATTAGGTTTGGAATAATCCTCCATAGCTCTAGAATCTGCTTTCTGGGATCTTCTGAGTTATCCTTCCTTTTTATAATGGAAGGTAGCACATTATGATATTATGATTGACAGTAAGAAATAGATATTTGGCCTTTGTCCTTGTTGCTTCATCCTCATTTTAGAGCTACTAAAACCAGTGGAATTGCCAAAATGATGAGAATGACAAGGCTGCTATTTGTTCTGTTAATGAACTGAATTTTGGAATGTCTCTAGGTAACCAAAGGATGAAAGTAAAAGTGTTAATTGCTTCAGTCTTGTCTGTCTCTTTGTGGCCTCATGGACTGTAGTCTGCCAGGCTCCTCTGTCCATGGAATTCTCCAGGCAAGAATACTGGAGCAAGTAGCCATTCCCTTCTCCAGAGGATCTTCCTGATCCAGGGATCAAACTAGGGTCTCCTGTATTGCAGGCGGATTCTTTACTATCTGAGCCACCAGGGAAGATATAAAGGATGAAAAGTGAAGTGAAAGGCACTCAGTCGTGTCTGACTCTTTGTGACCCCATGGACTATACAATTCTCCAGGCCAGAATACTGGTGTAGGTAGCCTTTTCCCTTCTCCAAGGGATCTTCCCAACCCAGGGATTGAACTGGGGTCTCCTGCATTGCAGGTGGATTCTTTATCAGCTGAGCTACTAGGGAAGCCCTAAAGGATGGAAATTGGTAGTCAAAGGAGACAACTGTGTGTTTAGAGGGTTGGGACTTTCAGCCCCACCTCCCTGGAAGTAGCATTGGGGGGCTGGCAGGCAGTGTTTTGGGGCTGAGCCCCTTATCTGTGGGATCTGATGCTATCTCTGGGTAGAGTTAGAATTAGTTGAATGATAAGACATCCAAATGGTGGCAGACAGTCTCTTGTTAGTGTGGGGAAAACTTGCTACCCCTCCCCCCCCATCTCACATTGGAATTGGGTACAGAATTATTTGACACATGTTTGCAGCTGAAGAGTTTTTCAACCTGCTTCTTACCAGTGGAATCTGGGATTACAACAGTCTCCTCTTATTTTGTCCCATCTGTATTTTCAGTCCAAGCTGCCAGTGTTTTTTCTGGAACAATTTTCTCAAGAACTTTGTGGGCTTCCATTGATTTTCCCAGAGTTCACTCCATTAGACAGAAGCTGCACCCACAGAACTTTATGAAAAAGCCCTTTTCTACCTTGGTCCTCTGCTGAGATGGCGGAGGGACGATGCCTTTGAATCTCCTAGAGGATCTGTGGTTAGACTGAGATCCGTGAGGCACACCCTTAGTCTCTTGAAAAGGCTCTTTGTGTGGCTGAATATGCTGACTTTTTGATCTTTTCTGAGATTTGAGGACAATATTGTATATTCACACACTAATCTTTTTCTCTAGATTTCACTTTTTTGAGAGTGGAAGCTGTCTCTCAATATTAGCATGTTTTGCCATCTAGGGAGGCTGAGTACTTTCAAAACATTTTGTGTACATTAAAACCTGTACATGAGTGCTCATATTGATTTTTTTTTTTCATATTGACTTTAGTCTATTCATCATTGCCAAAAACTAGAAAGAACCCAGTTGTCTTTCAATGGGTGATGATTCAGCAAACCACAGATTACTAGTCAGTAATACAAAACTCCAATACTTTGGCCACCTGATGCGAAGAACTGACTCATTGGAAAAGACCCTGTTGCTGGGAAAGATTGAAGGCAGGAGGAGTAGGGGATGACAGAGGATGAGATGGTTGGATGGCATCACCGACTCGATGGACATGAGTTTGAGTAAACTCTGGAAGTTGGCGACTGACAGGGAGGCCTGATGTGCTGCAGCCCATGGGATTGCAAAGAGTCGGACATGACTGAGCAACTTGAACTGAACTGAACACAAAGATATGGACTATTGATACAAATAACAACTGGATGAATCTGAGGAGAATTAGGCTTAGTGAAAAAAGGCACCAAGAAAAGTTTTGGTTCCTTCTAGTTCAACATTTTTTTTCCCCTCAAATTATCTCTTTCTTCACACATTTTATTCCAAGCAGCAAGGAGAAATCAAGTGGCACCATCAATATTTTGCTTGGAGATATCCTTAGATAGCTCAGTTTATCCCTTACAAGTTCTGCTTTTCACATAATTGCAGAAGATAATTGTGCTAAGCTTTCTGGCACTATTTAACAAGGATCCTTCTTCCTCCAGTTTCCAATAACATGTTCCTCACTTCCTTTTAAGTCCTTACTGGCAGCATTCTTAATGTCCAAGTTTCTTTTAACAGTCTGTCCAAGACAATTTAGGCTTGATTTCTTTTCGAAACTCTTCTGGCCTCTACTCACTGCCCAGTTCCTAAGCCATTCCCACAGTTTCAGGTATATGTTAGATCAGCATTTTACTTCCATTACCAAAATCTATATCAGTTACCTTATGCAACAGAACAAGATCATCACAAATTTAGCAACTTTCAACAAAACACACATAGATTCTTTCTAACCCTGTGGGTCAGCAGTTTAAGCATGGTTTAGCTGGATTCTGCAGTCAAGGTGTTGGTCAGGGCTAGGTTTTCATGTAGGGAGAGAGATGCTTCCAAATTTATGGTAGAATTCAGATCTTTGTGACTGTAAGACTGAAGAATCCAGATTCTTGATGGCTGTTGACCACAAGCTTTCCTCAACTGCTACAGGCAAGCTTCAGTTCCTTGCCACATGGGGAAGCAACACAGCTATTTTCTTCCTCAAACCCAACAAGTCACTACTGTTCCCACAGCGGCATCTCTTACAGATATTTTTCAGATCCTGTTGTTGTTGTTCAGTCACTATGTTGTGTCTAACTCTTTGTGACCCCATGGATTACAGCAAGCCAGGCTTACTATCTTCACTATCTCCCAGAGTTTGCCCAAACTCCTGTCCATTGAGTCAGTGATGCCATCCAACCATCTCATCCTTTGTAACCTCCTTCTCCTCCTGCCCTCAATCTTTCCCAGCATCCTTCTCCTATAAGTCAGCTCTTGGCATCAGGGGGCCAAACTATTGGAGCTTTAGCTTCAGCATTTGTCCTTCCAATGAATACTCAGGGTTGATTTCCTTTAGGATTGACTGGTTTGATATCCTTGCTGTCCAAGGGAGATGATCATATTTTCTTGATGTCCATTCTGATGTCTGACATTCATTTAGAGTTATGTTATATCCCAAAGGCTGCTATTTTTCTCCTAGGAGTGATGACTGTAGTTCCAGTAAGTGACATTGGGTGCCCAGTTAGAACAGAATTGATCAATAGGCTTGCTGCAAGTTTATCTAACTGGTATCTTCATCACTTCTTATCCCACATGAAAGATTAAAGATGAGTCACCTACATTTCCATTTTAATAATAATGAATGCAAGTTTCAGAAATAATATCTTTTAGATAATATTTTTGCCCATTTCAATGATGGCTTAACTTAGCAACACCGAAGATTACTTTTTATTGAAACACAGTTGATTTGCAATGCTGTGTTAGTTCAAGTGTACAACATAGTGATTCAGGTAAATATATATATATATATGTATATATATGCACATATATATATTTAGATTATTTTTCCTTATAGGTTATTATAAAATATTATGTATAGTTCTCTCTGCTATAGAGTAGGTCCTTGTTAGGTAAAACCAAAAATTATTTTATCTGATGGCTGTCCTGCTTTAGTGTTGAAAGCTTTTGTGAGATTTACTTATGTGTGTAGCCAGACAATTTGTTGACGTAATACCTCTTCCTTTGAGAGCAAAGCATCAATGCTCAGAATTAACATGATTCCACTGAAAACTCACTTTTCAATCTTAGACATATCTGAAACTTCTCTGAGCCCCAGTTTTCTTCCACATAATTTCTGCTCATATTCAATCCCTGTAAAATGGGAGTATTCTAGCCTAGTTCTTATAATATTAATTCCCTGTTCTTATTAGGAAAAGGAATTCATTTTCTAGAAAGAGAGTTCAATTTGTGTAATTCTGAGCCTCTCTCGGGTCCTTTACTTTCTGGAAAGATGAAATGCTGTGACAAATCTGGGAAAACACCTGGGCACATGTAGGTTCAATTTCATTCCTGTAAGGAAGAAGCCTCCTCATAGAAAGCGTGAATTTCCATTTGTTCCTCCAGGCCTTGGGCCTCCTGAGATGAGATCCTTACACAAGCTCACTATCACTTTATTGGGAGGGTGATTCTATTTCTAGAGTCTGGTGAGTAGGGCTATAGAATATTAGAGTAAGTGACCTTCTCTAATTTAGTTATGTCAATAATAAAACCATTCTAGACTGCTTACTTAATCTCTTATTTTATTTTATACAAATATACAAATTCTGGTAGAATAGAGGGATGCAGGCTATTGAGGGTTTCCTTGGAAATCCCAAAACCTATCTGATAGAGTTTTGTCTATCTAATGCCACAGAACAGAGAAGCATTATAGCATAGTGGTTAAAATGGCTTCCCTGGTAGCTCAGTTGGTAAAGAATCCACCTGCAATGCAGGAGACCCCGGTTTGATTCCTGGATCAGGAGGTTCCACTGGAGAGGGATAGGCTACCCACTCCAGTATTCTTCAGCTTCCTTGGTGGCTCACATGGTAAAAAATCTTCCTGCAATACAGGAGACCTCTTGGTTGGGAAGATCTCCTGGAGAAGGGAAATACACTCCAGTATTGCGGCCTGGATGGGGTTGCAAAGAGTTGGACACGACTGAGTGACTTTCACTTTCACTAAAATGGTAGGCTCTGGTACCAGTCTTATCTCACTTTTAACTTCAATTTTAGCTCTTCCTGGATATGTCCTCAGGTAGATTGTTAAATCTCTGTGTTTCAGTGTTCTCATCTGTTAAATGAGGGAGGATGGTTTGTAGATTATATGAATTGGTGTATGTTAGTTAGCACTTAGAAGAGTGCCTGGTACATTGTCAGTCCTCAGTAAATGTCAATTACCATTTACTGTTACAGTGTAGTTACATATAATACCTGCATCACAGTGAGCATTCAAGAACTTATAGCTGTGATTGTCACCATGGCAGTGACCAGTATATGAAAGACATTTGTGTTATTTAGGATAAGTAGGCAGAATATGGGCTTCCCAGGTGGCGCTAGTGTTAAAGAACCTGCCTCCCAAGGCAGGAGATGTAAGAGACGCTGATTTGATCCTTTGGTCAAGAAGATCCCTTGGAGGAGGGCATGGAAAACCGCCCCCCCCGCCCCCCGCCCCCCCCGCCGCCCCTCAGTATTCCTGCCTGGAGAATCCCTTGGACAGAGGAGGCTGGTGGGTCCTATGGTCCATAGGATTATAGTCAGACATGACTGAAGCAACTTGGCACACACACACGCTAACAGAGTACACAGATGTGCTGTTATAAATAGACTCAAATATTCAATGGCTTTGAGAGAAAGCTTATTTTTCAGCTCATGTAGCAATCCACAGAAGTGGAGAGTTCTGTGCACATAAAAACCTCTACGTGAGTGCTCATGTCAACTTCATTCATAATGGCCAAAAACTAGAAAGAACCCAGTTGTCTTTCAACAGGTGAATGATTCAACAAACCAAAGATTACTAGTCAGTATCCCTGGTAGCTCAGCTGGTTAAGAATCTGCCTGCAATGCAGGAGACCCCAGTTTAATTCCTGGGTCGGGAAGATCCCCTGGAGAAGGAATAGGCTACCCACGCCTGTATTCATGGGCTTCCCTAGTGGCCCAGACAGTAAAGAATATACCTGTAATGTGGGAGACCTGGGTTCGATTTCTGGGTTGAGAAGATTCCCCTGGATGCTTGACAGGAGGATGGGTAGTGATATAACCCACTCCAGTATTCTTGCCTGGAGAATCCCCATAGACAGAGGAGCCTGACAGGGGTCCATGGGGTCTCAAAGAGTCGGGCATGACTGAGCAACTAAGCATAGCATAGCACAGCAATACAAAGATATGGGCTATTGATAACAAATAACAACTGAAAGAATCTGCAGAAAATTAGATTGAGTGGAAAAGAAGCACTGCAAAAATATATTCAGTGTGACTCCATTTATAGAACATCCTTGGAATCACAAAATTCTAGAAATGGAGGAGAGATTGGAGTTTGCCAGGGATATAGAGCAGTGAGTGGGAGAGGAGGGTATGTGGCTATAAAGGTCAACGTGACGGAGCCACAAGGATGGGAACGCTCCGAGGATGCTCCAAATTTTACTGTATCACTGTCAATATTCCTGTTGGGAGAGTACTGCTACGGTTTTGCAAGATGTTACTATAGAGAGGAACTGGAGAAATGGTGCTCTGGGTCTCTTCATATTATTTCTTACAACTGCATGTGAATCTACAGTTACCTCCAAATAAAAAGTTTATTTTAAAAATCTGATTTGTTTCTTAACAACAACAAAAAAACATAATTTGCTTTTTAAACTTTGACATGATTTTAAAAGATAGGTCAAAACTGTTTCTTAAAGAAGAAACTCCTCAGTTCAGTTCAGTTCAGAAACTCCCTGGAAAACTTTTCCTCACCAGGAAAATACACACATTGGTAACAATTTGTAACAATCTTGGCGCCTGTTGTTCATTACTGGACCCGCTCTCTGAGGCCCATCTAGACTTTGTTCCTTCTGTGTGGGTGTCAGTCGCTGCAGTCATGTCTGACTCTTTGCAATACCACGAATAGTAGCCCACCAGGCACCTCTGTCCATGGGCTTTCCCAGGCAAGATTACTGGAGTGGGTGGCCATTTCCTTCTCCAGGGGATCTTCCTGACTTGGGGATTGAACCCACACTTCCTGCATTGTAGGCAGGTTCTTTACCGTCTGAGCCACCAGGAAAGCCCTTGTTCTCTGTGGCAAATGCCATTTTATTCAGAGTGAACTGCTCTCCAGGGCAGCAATCAAAATCCAGAAGGCCAGCAAGTGACCCACTGCCAATCTCCGGGGAGAAGCAGAAAGGTGGGTGTCCATTCCTCTTGACTTGAATGGTCTCTCTGTGGTCCTTGGATCTAGTGTCTAGGAGTGTCTTGAGAGAGAGTCCATTGGAAAGAAGGAATTCTGGTATTTTCCAAAGGGCCAAATCTCAGTGATTGCCCCTGGTGTGTAAAGGTGAAGGAGGAGAAGGGTCTGGGGCTGGCTGGCCCTTTCCTCTCCTATAAATCACCCTCCATAAGGTCCTTCTTATGATCCTCTTCCCCTGAATGACTTCTCTGATATCCATTTTAACCAGATTCTTCAACTTCTTTAAAAAATCAGTCATTTATTAAAAGAATACTTCTTGAGTCCCTGTATTGTGCCAGGTGGTAGCAGATAGTGATGACCAAGGTAGCGTTGATGTTTCACCATCATCAGCTCCCCTGTCTTCATAACATGTCTTATACTTTTGAGAGTCTTCTATGAACAAGACACTGTATAACATTCACTGATCCTTTATTACTTGAAGATCTGGTGTACATTTTAATCTAGCATATCTTTTTATTGGTGTATTTTTTATCCAAACCACCGTCCAGAAATCTAAAGCTAAACTTGTAAAGGTGGCGTGAGCACTTTGGTCACTACAGTTTGAAAACCCATTATGTGCAAGGACCTGTGAAAATCCTTGCCCTCTCCCTACAGACTCCTTATTCACAAGAGTGAGTACACATCTCCACTCCCTTCTTTCAGCGTCATCCCACTTTCTTATCCTCTCTCCAAGAAAACAATGATAATAATGGGTTTCTGGGAACACCATGGTCATCCTGTGGTTAATCTCCCATTGAATCCTTTGAGATAGTTACTATTATTATCTTTACTTAACATATAAAGAAACCGAGACTTACAGAGGCTCTATAATATCCCCAGGGTCCTCCAGCTAGAAGAGGCAGGATTTGAACTCATTTGCTGATCCTTCTATACTTCTCTGCACTAACCTACCTCCAGGAAAACGGTGCTGATTGACCAAGTGCTCTGCCAAGCTCTAGCCTGGGCAGCGCCTTGACTCTGCTTAACCATGTGAATGGGTGGATGAGCAGGAAGGATTCCTACATTCTTTTGGGGCAATTGTTCACTCATGATGGTGGTTTAGTCACTCTTTGCGACCCTATGGAGTATAGCCTCCCAGGCTCCTGTGTCCATGGGACTTCCCAGGCAAGAATACTGGACTGGGTTGCCATTTCCTTCTCCAGGGGCTCTTCCCAACCCAGGAATCGAACCCAGGTCTCCTGCTTTGCAGGCAGACTCCTGCACTGTAGGCAAATTCTTTACCAACTGAGCTGCAAGTGAAACCTCAATTATGGTAGCTACAAGCTCATTTTTAAGAGCAACCATCACATCACGGAAATAGAGCACAATAATGGAAAGCCTGGGCTCTGGAACCCAGGCATATACACAATCTCTACTCCACTGCTTACTCTGTGACTCTCTCTCAGCAGGTCACAGAGATTTTCTGCATCTCAGTTTCCTTCCCCGGAAAATAGGGCTAATAACGATACCTGTATCTAGAAGTTGTGTAAGGAATTTTTCCCTGGACTTAAGTCTATCATTCCTCTAGTTCATGGAGTATTTCCTTGTTGAGTTTTGTGAAAGGTTTAAAAAAATGAATCATTTCGTTTTCACAAGCATTCTCAAATCCCTAAGGTTTTCATCACGCCCCCTTTAACTAGTCTTCTTTCCAGACTAAACTATCCTAATCTTGGAAATCTCTCTTCCTTTAGCGGTAGAATCACAAGTACCAAAGTAGAAACAAAAACACTCTCTTCTGCATTTGAGTTAAAGCGCTTGTTCTCAGCAGAACTCTTCCTGTGGAAAGACTGAAAAATTGAGGCAGAGAAGTTCAAAGACCCAGAGCCACTGAATAAAAACAAAATCCCTTAAAATTACACTGATGGTTCTTCCAGATAAGCAGGTAATTCTTCGAGGTAATTTGGAGAGAATTCAACAGTGTTTATTACAGGTTCACTTAAGAAAGTCAAACATCCAGCCCTAAAAGCAATTTCAAAGCAAAACTCCAAACAGTATTTTAGAATACAGAGGAAATTATATGCACAATCTTACCTCCCAGGGGTTTTGAAGGATTAATGGGGGGAAAATAGAAGCTATAAAGGAAAAAATCACCAGAAGAATGACAGGAAATATGAGAAATTCACAATAAATGGGACAGGCTAACAGGGTATAATGTGCATAATGTGATTTTTAATGGACATTAAGTAAATACCTGAAGGTGGATTGACTTTCTGCCCAATGGGAATATAGCACTTGGGGGAAACAGACATGATCAAGTGGAGAAAGAATCACTGCAGAGAATGGAAACTAGTTCAAGTTGCTTTATTTTCTTCCTTTGACTCTGAATATCAAAGGAACATTAGCATTTGCCCTCAAAGAGTATTTTAATAATTTATTGGGGTTGGAAGTCAGATTATTTTATTTACCAGGAAAATGACACATAAAATACCAGATTTTATGATACTATTTATGGTGCATCACACTAAGTGCCCTTAATGGGGGAGGGGGGCGATATCCACATTATTCTTCAATTAGGATGGAAAATATAAAACGTCCAGCATTCTTTATAATAATGAACAGACAACGGATGAATTTAAGACCTTTATGTTATTCTAAACTTTCGTGTGAGTTCTCTAGGGGAATACTGAAAATTGCGCTGGGCTCCTCTCTTGAATATACTCACGAGACAGCGTACCCAAGAATAACTCTTTGATCTTCCTGGGAGTCTTCGTTGTCTGGAGGCTTCACCTCTGCCTCTTATTTTTTAGTGATTCTTCCCAGAAAGGCATTCCTCTCTACACATGGACCACACTGCGACTGGGTGTATACTCTCTCAAGGGCAGTTGTATTTATCAACATGAGTCAAAGCTCTGGGTTTTAAAGGCCTGAAGCTCATTCTCCCTGATTTCCGGGCTTTAGAATCAAGGCAGCATAGTCAAGAATACCCAGACTTTGGGATCAAAGTGTTCCAGCTTTGAATTCTGCCTCAACTGTTCACTGGGTAAATGGTCAGTCAAATTCCTCAGTTTCTCACCTCTGATTCCCACCTGCACAATGGAGAAAACAATTCTTACATAACAGGATTATTGCATGAATAAATGAAATTACTAATCCAAAGAACCTTGCTTACGGTACCTGTGTCATTGCTGATATGGTGGTTTTCACTGTTGATATTGTTCTAGTCCAGAACAATGAGCCTATTGAGGTGTTTCAAAAAACACACTGGCCTTGAGCAATATATTAGAAACAGTATTGTCCTAGAGTTGGTGTTTTCTCCCCAGAGATAAAGTTCTTTTTCTTCCAGTGCTAGACTCACCAGCTCCTGACTTACTGACACTCAGTAATGAAAACTTTTGTATAATCATTTTTGTCGTAGAAGCACCATGTTTTAGAACTGGTCTAAGGTCAGCTTGCCAATGATGGTCACCAAATACAGGGATTCTGCTACAAAAGAAACTACTGCTTCTCTTTTTGGTAAATTTAAGGAACTGTCATAAAGGAATTGTTAATCCATATAGACTAGAGGCTTAGAATTTTACAATGTGAGATGCCTTTTTTTTTTTTTTTAAGTGTGTGTTAGGTTTCTTCAATACATTCTTAAGATTGGCCTGGTTGATGTGAAGCTTTCTTATATCCAATGGTGTAATCACAGGAGGGGTAACTCATAAATGTACTATTTCCCTGTGGGAAGAAGGCTGGGGGTCCTGGTTAAACACCTCACTAGAGGGAAAATACTTCTCTTGCATTGATAATAGTTTCTCCTTCCACTTGATCAAAAAAGAAGAAATTACAATTAAGAGGTACTTCTTTAGGGCTTCTCTGATAACTCAATTGGTTAAGAACACGCCTGCAATGCAGGAGACCTTGGTTCAATTCCTGGATCAGGAAGATCCCCTGGAGAAGGGATGGGCTACCCACTCCAGTATTCTTGGGCTTCCCTTGTGGCTCAGCTGGTAAAGAATCCACCTGTAATGCGCGAGACCTAGGTTTGACGCCCAGGTTAGGAAGATCCCCTGGAGAAGAGAAAGGCTACCTATTCCAGTATTCTGGCCAGGAGAATTTGACTGTTTAGTCCATGGGGTCGCAAAAAGTTGGACATGACTGAGTGATTTTCACTTTCACTTTCTTTAGGCTTTGTCAGTTTGGGGACAAAATTCTTAAGAATGAGAAATTTGTGATGAGGGAAGAGAAAATTCATAACAAACAACATTTCTAAACTCATAAATTTCATAATAGATGGAGAAAAGATTGCTTGCTAATTATATGCTTATTTGAAAGTTACTCTTCTCCAGTGTTGCAACATCTCGGTTTGTTAGAATGCACAACGAATGCCTAGAATCTCTTTCTTTTGGAAAAGATCAAGCTATCTTGTTAAAGGAGTCATGTTCCCTGAGAGAAGGCCCAGCACTGAATGGTTAAATGGTTACTCCATAAAGAGATTAAAAATGGAAATATAGGAGGAAAGGTGACTTGTGACTGTGAACCTCATGGATTCCACTAGCATCTTTTCTCATAAAATCCTGTCAGTGTTTTTTGTTCAGAAGATAAGCCTTGGCACTAATTCCACTTCTTATTTTGTGACTGCTTGCCTTGGGTGGTCATGGAAAACACATTTAGTCTTTTGATATCTTGGTTGCAACAACTATAAAATGACTTAATAACTTTTACTTTTATAATGGACTTTGTAATAACTATCTATTACTGGATAATGAATTGCCCCCAAAACGAAACAGGCTTAAAGCAAGCATTTCTGCAGCCGCATGTCTATGAAATCCAGAGACGGCATGTTTGGGTGTCTCATAGTCTCTCCAAGGCTGCAGTAGAGGTTTGACTGGGGCTGCCATCTTATCCGAAGGCTCAGTTGAGAGACAGTCCTCTTCTAAGCTCCCTCCTGTGGTTGTCAGCGTGATCCAAGTTCCTCCTAGGCTACTGACTGAGGGCCTTGGTTCTTTGCTGGCTGTTGCCTTGTTGATGGGAGGAGGTCACCCCCAGTTCCCTGCCATGTGAGCCTCTGCACAGGGCAGCTCATGGGGTGGCAGCTGGCTTCCATCAGAGTGAGCAGGTGAGAGCATCAGAGAAGGTTTGCCAGACAGAAGCCACCATCCCTTCACAACCCAGTCTCAGAAGGCACACCCTGTCACCTTTGCCATGTTCTATTCATTAGGAGCAAAGTTCTGGGTCCAGCTGCACTCCAGGGGAAGGGGTTACACAGGGCATGGCCGTAGAAGACGTGCTGAGAATGAGCTCAGTCACTCATTCATTTATGACTCTTTGCAACCCCATGGACTGTAACCTGCCAGTTCCTCATCAGTGGGATTTTCCAGGCAAGAATACTGGAGTGGGTTGCCATTTCCTCCTCCAGGGGGATCTTCCTGACCCAGGGATTGAACCTATGTCTCCTGTATTGCAGGTAGATTCATGATCACGGAGCCACCTGGGAAGCCCACTATCAGAGACACAGGGATTGTTAGGGTCATCTTGGAGGCTGCCTTCTGTGGACTTAGTCATAGTCGATCTGTGGGATCACAGAAAAGCATGTGTCTAGATCATTTGAAGTCTCTCAAAATCTCACCCTTCTCCTGAAGTAGGACAGCTTTTATTCATGCATTCAAGACCACATTTAAAAATTCATTCACTCATTTGGAACATTCACCACATACCTGCTGTCTATAAGGCACTGTAGGGAATGCTTTGAAAGATCAAAGCTAAAGGAGTTAACAATTCAAGGAGCACAGAGCACCCTTTGATAGTGGAGTCATCTGCTGTGTGGATGGGTAAACATCACCCAGGGACAGACAGCCAGGTCTCCATGGAAACAGGAGTGGAACAGAAATGCACACAACTACAATACCCCTAGCCACACTTCCATCAGCTGAAACTCTAGGAAAAGATCTATATGAGAAAGAGATATTCTGCCTGCCTTGAACCACTTTTAGGGGAGTCTTACATAAAGTGCTCAACACTCTTTCAAGATAAATGCAAGGTGCCAATCCTTTTTAAATCTCTTTCCTCAGGGCCCACAGGCTGTGGTTCCTGTGCAAAAAGATGGAAACAAAGATCTCCCTGGGCTCAACCTGCCACTAGCCAGTGACACTTCTTATTTTAATTCACTGTGATTTAAGTCTAGACTTCTTACTTGGCTTTTATGTGTGTCCTTCTGGTCTCTGCAACTAGGTTACTGTTCTCCAAGAGCAGAAGGCACTTCTTACCCTTCCTTGCATCAAAACAACTTTGATTAACATGGCACTGTTGTTGTTTAGTCCCTAACTCTTTGTCTGACTCTTTGCAACCCCATGGACTCTAGTCTGCCAGGCTCCTCTGTCCATGGAATTTCCCAAGCAAGGATGCTGGAGTGGGTTGCCATTTCCCTTTCCAGGGCATCTTCCCAACTCAGGGATTGAACCCATGTCTCCTGCATTGACAGGGGGATTCTTTACCACTGAGCCAGCAGGGAAGCCCAACGTGGCATATACAGGCATCAGATGATTCATACACTGGTGCCTCTTTCAGAGAGGCCCAGTTTACACCTGGATCCAATTAGGAAGAACCAGCTTAGGATCTTTGGCTGAAGGGCTTCTGGGGGCATTGTCTTATTTACCTTTGCCTAACTTTTGAGTCCTTTCTTCTGCTCTGGCTATCTTTGAGTTTTAGGTTAATATTTCCTACCCCTTAACCTCTTTAGTTTCCCACAAAATCATATTTTCTTTTCTATCATGCTTTGCTTCAATGCAACCTCTGTTCCTGCCACAGCCCCTAGGTGGGAGGCAATGGGCACCAGGGTCTCTGTCAAGAAGGAGAGCAAGGAAGAAATATGCTGCTACCAGAAGACCCTGGCCCCATCCACAAGCATGAGGATAAGCTAACTTCTTAGCTCTTTCTTTCTGAGCTCTTTTCAGAGTTCTTCTATTTAAATACAGGGACCTAGGTCTACTATGGTAGTAGTAGGTATTTTAACATATAAATATCTTTATCCTCTTTGGGAATGCGTTTCCTGTTTTGACTTGTTCTCTAAATATATATAATTTTTAAATTACAGGTTTACATCAGGAGGACAATTTAGTCAAGTATAACTTTCTTCACAAAACATGTCCTGGTCTCAGCACATAAACTGTGGAATGTGAACAGTCTCAGAGAACACACGAATTGAGGGATGCTCTCCCCCACTCCTCCGCCCTGACATTGTAAAAATGTATCTCGGGTGTTTTGTTTAGCAACCAAGTCTATGAAAGGCGCTGCTCTCTAAGCAAGGATACTAGAGATCAGAACCTTAGTTGATATCACCCAGATAGAAAAATATTCAAAATCTTGTCACAGAGATAGAAAGGCCCTTTCTAGGAGCATCTTTATGATCCAAGGCTGCACGGGAACAGACATTTCACCCTAAAGCCTTGTAACTGGGGTCCTGAGTTTCTAAACAAGGCAGAGAGGAAAGGTGACCTCCTGGAAGGTTGGGCTGTGTTCCTCATTGTGTGCTTGAACATTAATGCAATCATGAGCTTTCTCTTCTCGTTTCTACATCTCATTCTATTTCCTTCTTTTTTTTTTTTTTTTTCATTTTTATTGCAGTATGGTTGCTTTACAGAGTTGTGTCAGTTTCTGCTTATAGTAAAGTAAATCAGCTGTATGTATACATATTTCCCCCTTTTTTGGATTTCCTTCCCATTTAGGTCACCACAAAGAGCACTGAGTAGAGTTTCCTGTGCTATACCGTAGGTTCTCACTAGTTATTTATTTTATATGCAGCAGTGTGTATATATATATGTCAACGTCAATCTCCCAATTCATCCCAAGCCCCCCTGTCCCCCCTTGGTGTCCATACATTTGTTCCCTACTGTTGTATCTCTATTCCTGCTTTGCAGATAAAATCATCTATAGCATTTTTCTAGATTCCACATATATGCATTAATGTACGATAATTATTTTCTGTGATGCCAATTCACGAAGTCAAAAATTAGTTTTTGACTTAGAATCCAAAGGCCTTGGTTTGAAAATGGAGAGGCCTTACCTCCGACTGGGACACAATAAAATAACTTAAGTAAGGTTATGTCCTAAAAGTTAGATTAAAGCAGAAATATATAAATAGGTTGAGATATAATTATGTAAATGAATTACACAAATGAAAGACGGACTTCTGCTATGTCATAGTCTGGGTTTCCTGGAAAAAGATTCTGAGATGGAGGTGTGTGTGCAGGTGGTTTAACTGGGGAAGAACACCAGGGAACAATCCTGTACAAGCTAGAGAGAAGCAGAATTCGACAAAGGGAGACGGTGACCCTGGACGCAGGAGTGACAGAGACTCAGCTGATGCCACAGGAAGCCCTGGAGCTGTGAGGGGGAGGGCCTTCAGAGTCATCACAGTTTAGTTCAGTTCAGTCGCTCAGTCGACTCTTTGAGACCCCATGGACCACAACACACCAGGCCTCCCTGTCCATCACCATCTCCTGGAATTTGTTCAAACTCATGTCCATCCAGCTGCTGATGCCATCCAACCATCTCATCCTCTGTTGTGTCCTTCTCCTCCCACCTTCAACCTTTCCCAGCATCAAGGTCTTTTCAAATGAGTCAGTTCACATCAGGTGGCCAAAGCATTGGAGTTTCACCTTCGACATCAGTCCTTCCAGTGAACACTCAGGACTGAGCTCCTTTAGGATGTACTGGTTGGATTTCCTTGCAGTCCAAGGGACTCTCAAGAGTTTTCTCGAACACCATAGTTCAAAAGCATCAATTCTTCAGTGCTCAGCTTTCTCTATATTTCAACTCTCACATCCATATATAACTATTGGAAAAACCATAGCTTTGACTAGACGGATCTTTGTTGGCAAAGTCTCTGCTTTTCAATATGCTGCCTAGATTGGTCATAACTTTTATTCCAAGGAGTAAGCATCTTTTAATTTCATGGCTGCAGTCACCATCTGCAGTGATTTTGGAGCCCCTCCAAAATAAAGTTAGCCACTGTTTCCACTGTTTCCCCATCAATTTCCGATGAAGTGGTGGGACCAGATGCCATGATCTTAGTTTTCTGAATGTTGAGCTTTAAGCCAACTTTTTCACTCTCCTTTCACTTTCACCAAGAGGCTTTTTAGTTTTCCTTCACTTTCTGCCATAAAGGTGGTGTCATCTGCATATGTGAGGTGATTGATATTTCTCCTGGCAATCTTGATTCCAGCTTGTGCTTCATCCAACCTGGTATTTCACAAGATGTACTCTGCATATAAGTTAAATAAGCAGGGTGACAATATACAACCTTGACGTACTGCTTTTCCTATTTGGAACCACTCTGTTGTTCCATGTCCAGTTCTAACTGTTGCTTCCTGACTTGCATACAGGTTTCTCAAGAGGCAGTTCAGGTGATCTAGTATTCCCATCTCTATCAGAATTTTCCACAGTTTATTGTGATCCACACAGTCAAAGGCTTTGGCATAGTCAATAAAGCAGAAGTAGATGTTTTTCTGGAACCCTCTTGCTTTTTCGATGATCCAGCAGATGTTGGCAATTTGATCTCTGGTTCCTCTGCCTTTTCTAAAACCAGCTTGAACATCAGGAAATTCACAGTTCTCTAAGCCTGGCTTAGAGAATTTTGAACATCACTTTACTAGCATGTGAGATGAGTGCAATTGTGCGGTAGTTTGAGCATGCTTTGGCATTGCCTTTCTTTGGGATTGGAATGAAAGCTGACCTTTTCCAGTTCTGTGGCCACTGCTGAGTTTTCCACATTTGCTGGCATATTGAGTGCAGCACTTTCACAGCATCATCTTTCAGGATTTGAAATAGCTCAACTGGAATTCCATCACCTCCACTAGCTTTGTTTATAGTGGCCCACTTAACTTCACATTCCAGGATGTCTGGCTCTAGGGGAATGGTCACACCATCATGATTATCTTGGTCATGAAGATCTTTCTTGTACAGTTCTTCTGTGTATTCTTGCCACCTCTTCTTAATATCTTCTGCTTCTGTTAGGTCCATACCATTTCTGTCCTTTATTGAGCCCATCTTTGAATGAAATGTTTCCTTGGTATCTCTGATTTTCTTGAAAAGATCTCTAGTCTTCCCCATTCTATTGTTTTCCTCTATTTCTTTGCATTGATCGCTGAAGAAGGCTTTCTTATCTCTCCTTGCTATTCTTTGGAACTCTGCATTCAGATGCTTATATCTTTCCTTTTCGCCTTTGCTTTTCACGTCCCTTCTTTTCACAGCTATTTGTAAGGCCTCCCCAGACAGCCATTTTACTTTTTTGCATTTTTTTTTCTTAGGGATGGTCTTGATCTCTGTCTCCTGTACAGTGTCATGAACCTCTGTCCATAGTTCATCAGGCACTCTGTCTATCAGATCTAGCCCCTTAAATCTATTTCTCACTTCCACTGTATAATCATAAGGGATTTGATTTAGGTCATTCCTGAATGGTCTAGTGGTTTTCCCCACTTTCTTCAATTTAAGTCTGAATTTGTCAATAAGGAGTTCATGATCAGAGTCACAGTCAGGTACTCACGAACTTCCCTTCCCAGAATGGCATAAGTGCAAAAGCTATTATTAATAGTTCCACATCACTTATGTTTCATACTAGCAAGGCATTTTCAGGTAAGTATATATATACTCTCTAAACAAAGAAAGAGACAAAGCTTGTTTCTGGGTTCAAATCCTGGCTCTGTGGAAGCCCTATGACCTTGGGATTCTCTTTGGCTTGGTTTTCTTTGCAGTGAAAAGTGTTGGATTAGATTGTGACAGTGGTTCTCAACCTTGATTGCCCCTGAGAATCAGCTTTTAAAATTCGTGATACCTGGAACTTACCTGACCTGTCCCACTCTAGAACAATTACAATAGAAATCTCCAGGGTTAATTTCAGACACGGCATGCAGTCAGAGTTCCCCAAGTGATTCGAGTGTGTAGCTAGGTTCGTGGAACTCCAAGTTAGATGATCTTCAAGGATGTTCCTTGATCCAGGGCTCTAAGCTTCTGTGAGTTTGTGCTTATGGGACTTTAAGCATGGATATGCTATTACTGGAGAAGGTGATGGCACCCCACTCCAGTACTCTTGCCTGGAAAATCCCATGGATGCAGGAGCCTGGTGGGCTGCTGTCCATTGTGTCACAAAGAGTCAGACATGACTGAGCGACTTCCCTTTCACTTTTCACTTTCATGAATTGGAGAAGGAAATGGCAAACCACTCCAGTGTTCTTGCCTGGAGAATCCCAGGGATGGGGGAGCCTGGTGGGCTGCCGTCTATGGGGTCTCACAGAGTCGGACATGACTGAAGTGACTTAGCAGCAGCAGCAGCATGCTATTACTGGGGCTTCCCTGGTAGCTCAGCTGGTAAAGAATCTGCCTGCAATGCAGGAGACCCTGGCTCAATTCCTGGGTCAGAAGGATCCTCTGGAAAAGGTTATCCCTTTTCCAGTATTCTTGAGCTTCCCTGGTAGCTCAGAGAGTGAAGAATCTGCCTGCAATGCAGGAGACCTGGTTTTGATCCCTGGGTCAGGAAGATCCCCTGGAGAAGGAAATGGCAACCCACTCCAGTATTGTTGCCTGGAGAGTCCCCGTGGACAGATGAGCCTGGAGAGCTACAGTCCATGGGGTCACAAAGAGTTGGACACAACTGAGCAACTAAGCACACACAGCAAGCTATTACTGACCAGGGTTCTTGGTCTTCCAAATCAATAGAAATTGACCAGAGATCAGACAAGGAATTCAGGCAAGGAATCCTTTGTTGGGATTCCTGCAGTAGCAGGAGAGAGTGAAAACAAGTAACAGGTCCCTCGTGCACTCCCCGAGGTGGGGTGAGCTGATTCCTTTTAGGGGGTGAGGGTAAGGGTGTGTCCAGGGGTCAGGTTGGAGGGGTGGCTTAGGTGGTTTGCCCTCCCCATAGGTGGTGTTGAGTGCAGGGGCATATGCACTCCCTGTTGTTTTTGCTCCCTGCTCTTTTGAAGCAGCCGTTCAGTTTTGGTCTTCTTGTATCTTGTCCATAAATTGCCTCGACTCTGCATGCACACAGTCATTTTTAGTCCTTTATAGTTTCTTTATATTTTGTTGCTCAAGGAAATGTTTGTCCTGGAGAAAGCACTGCAGCAAAGGGTCCCAGGACCCAGGTCCCAACCTGTCTCTCCACCTAGTTTGGAAACTAGCTGCTCTAACTGCTTCCATCAATTGTCAAGTTAAGTAACCCTGCCTGACTCTGAGGAATGAGATAGTTATTTCTTCCCCACATCAGTCTTCTCCAGGTCTAGGGCCTTGACAGCCAGGAAGCCCCACCCCACCTTCATTTACAATCTATGAAAAGGTCACCTGAAACCTAACCTCAGTCCCGTCACAACAGTATCCATCAGGGGTCTTAGCTTTGATGGTCAGACTAACCCCTTTGAGAACCTCATGAAAGCTATAAATGCTCTCACAAGAAAAAATTTGTATCTGCGCATCAAACTCAGCAGACAATTCTCACGAGTACCAGAATCCTTGATGCAAGGAAAGTTCAATTCCATTTCAGCATAATATGTAAGTTAAAAAAAATTCATTTAACCCAGGAAGGCAGAAATTCCAGCTTAGCAGGAAGCGTCGGGACTAATGATTAAGAGACCTGAGTTCTAATCTTGGTTTTACTTCTGACCACCTAGGGGTCACAGAGTCACTTTATACTTCAGTTTACACATATGTCCACTTAAGCATCCCAACACCGACTCTGCCTCACTTCTGCTTACCATCTACTCTCACAAAGAACTGGCACATTCCTCTATCCAAGCTGTGTTTGAGACCATAGCACCCAGGTGTGTTTATGTATTTGCCTGTGTGTGTTAGTCGCTCAGTCATGTCCGACTCTTTTGCAACCCTATAGACTGTAGCCCACCAGGCTCCTCTGTCCGTGGGATTCTCCAGGCAAGAATACTGGAGTGGGTTGTCATTTCCTTCTCCAGAGGAATCTTCCTGAGCCTACTTCATTCTGAGCGCCTGCATTGACCAAAAGGCCATGAGGATGACAGTTTGTAAGGGTCCTGGAGCCCAGATGGGACTTCAAAGGGCCTGCATGCAGTGTCCATCTGCTTGGAGTAGGACTTGGCCTCTGACCTTGGGAGGGGGAGGTGGAGCACCCATGGACCCACCATGCACCAGCCACAGTCTTCATGGCGGAAGGCTGCGACTGGAACCAGAGGTCTGAGAAACAATCTCCCAGACTTCACACAAACTGCCAGATTGGCCACAGGCTTGGCAGAAACTTCCCAGCTGGTGAGTGCCAAGTGGTCTGGAGAGAGTGGAGCCGTGGCCAGCCTCTGGCACAGGCATCCAGGGGAGCTCTGTTCCCAGGGCGCTAACCTGACAAGTGTGTCTGTCAGCCCTGCCAGGAGGGTGGGTTGGACTCTGAGGGGCCCCAGACACACTGCCTCACCAGGGGAACACAGCATCGTTCTCCCAAGAGCCTTGGGTAGCTGCATTCCCCAGTCAACTTCTTCTCCCCATTGTCCAATCTGTCTCCAGACCATCTCCTCTGACAATCCTTCCAAAAGCAAGGGGTGGGTGAGAAGGGAGGGATGGCAGTTCCCATCTGGGTCACTAAGCTTCTGCTCAGTGTGGTCACTTAGAGATGGCAGAGGAGCCCCATCCCCCAGGAGAGCTTCTCCTCTTGAAAGATATTGAGGGAACAATCACAGAAGCCTCTTGCCAATAGTGGTGATGGGGGAGGCTGTCTGGGGGCTCTCAGAGAGCCTGCAGTGTGGTACTCCTGGGGACAGAGGGAGATGAGGAGGGCCCATGGTGACAGCTATGACTTCTCATCCCCAAGCTTCAAGAATGACACCCCTGCACCTTCAATCCCTCTCGTGCATCATTTCTTCTCATTTCATCCTACCAGAAAGGAAGCACTCCAGCCATGCATGGGGCAGCAGTAGACAGATGTGGTTTTAAAAAAAAAATTTTTTTTTTCTCCTAATTCCCCCTTTGCTGCTTGCAGGCGGTTTTGCAACTACTGTTTCCAGCTGGGACAGAGGAATATACACAAGCAGTATACTTTTTAAAAAATATTTACTTCAATGAAAATAAAGATAGGCATCTCATAGTCTCTTCCCATGAAACAAGAGATGTGTGTTTCCAAGCTGGGGCATTTCTTGCTGTCTTTCTAGTTCTGACAAAAGATGCTCTTCTACCGCAGACTCTTTTTTATTTTGTAAACCTTTTATTTTGAGAGAGAGAGAGAGATTCCTTTTCGGCACAGAATTGCTTTCCAGTATATCTGAATCATAGAGAGGAGACACAAGCACTGTTGATGGGCATAACAGGAGGAGGAAGGTTGCCTTGTGGTCCCCTGTCTTGCGGATTTGGCAAAGGGACCACTGGTCAGAGGAAACCTAGAAGAACCTCTTTTAGGACCAAGAACGCACAAGCTTTCTCCTTTGTAGGACCTCAACCCCACCATTCTGTTTCCACAAGATGAGATACACTGTCACCGTTGGTGGTAACACGTGGCCACAAGGTTCTTTACAAATCCAGGGGAAAACAGAACGAAATTCTCACAGTCTGCACCATTGAGGAAGCTGCCATGCAACGTGACTCTCGCTCACTCCTGCTGGGGTAAGGGAGGCATGGACCTCTTTGTACAAAAGAGACAGGGCTTCATGTCTGTGTCAGCCTGGGTCTAGTCAAGAACCAGACCACATCAGCCCATCTAAGAGAAAATTCACCATAAAGAACTGTGAAAAGGCGAACAGAACAGCTGGATGTTAAGGAGATAGAAACTGGGAGAAGAAACCCTAGGCTAAAGATACAAAGGACGAGATTGGGGTTACTAAGACTTGGAGCTCTGAGGATGGCTCCATGGAGCTGAAACTTTGACCTCTGAGAAGGGGAAGCCTCCATGGGTGGAACTGTTTCTCAGGGGATCAAAGCGGCTACTGATGCTGGGAAAGCTGCAAGGTGGACTCTACTGCTGCGCATTCCGGGGAAGCCAGGGTGAAGCAGTGCTGCTAGGAAGACGAGGACAGAACTGAATGCCCAGGAATTCATGGTCTTTCTTCCTCAAGTCGTTCCAGCGCCCTCTGTTGGCAGCACCTAGCAGATGCCACGGGCTAAAAAGTCCTTTGCAGCTCCCTCCCAGCAAGGAAGGCAGAACTGGGGATGAGAGACAGTGGTTTATTAACAGTACATGTGACTGGGTCTCCACTGATTTATCACTGCTGTCCAGCTTTCCTTTGTTCCCTGATCTGTCATTACAAGCTGTGCGATGGGACCCTTTTGGTTTTTTGAAATGGCTAAACTCAGGCAGAAGGTAGATTTGGGAGAACTTCCTGTGTAGGTTACCCCACACGCCTCCAACCCAGGATTTCTCAGCCTCAGCGCTATTGACATCTGAGGCTGAGACATTTGTTGCAGGAGGCTGTCCTGTGCCTTGCACAGGTTGAACAGCACCCCTGTCCTTCACCCACTAGGTGCTTAGAGCACCTCCCTCACCCTGCCCCCAGTCAATCCAAAATGACAACTAAGAGAGTCTCTGGATGTTGCCAGTGTCCCCTAGGGAGCAAAGGCTCCAGCAGCTGAGAGTCACTGCTCTATGCTCTCAATATTGTTATCCTGAATTTTCTGGCCTGAGAATTAGAACGGTGAAAATAGCCATACTTCCACAAACTACTTTGCGGTCTTCAAAGTTCTTTTTTTCTCCTCTATTGAAACATATTCCATCAACTCCAGGAGACAAGGAGGGTCAGATACTATAATATCCACTTTAGAGGCTAGTGAACTGACTCAGAACTGCCACCCCCGCCCCCACTAGGAAACCCTATCAAGGCAGAAGCTATGCAACTCTAACAGACCTCACCCTCAAATATTTGGAGGGAAAAGGGGGTAGTTGGACATGGACTGGCAGAAAAGGGAGTCTCCTCTCCCAACCCCAAGCTAATAATAATGTTCTTTTTATTTTTCTTTTAAAGTGTCCGGCTATTGCCAGGAATACCATATAAAACTTCTTTATGAAGTGAACACAGGCCCCAGCAGCTTATACAAGCTGGCTTGGACAAGGGCACCGGTGTTTCTAATTAATGCTTGGGTCAGCGCTCCAGGCCAGCCCTACCTGCGTCCCGACCCTCTGCTTTTGACTTCTGGCTCACCTGCACAGGAGCCCCTGTGCTGGTGACTAATAAAGGCTCCTGATGTTTCTTGCCGAGTCTGGGAAGCCAGAAATAAAAGCCACTTCCAGCTAGGTGTGCTCCAGCCTGAACATGGACCATTCACAGGAGGCACTGGTCCAGCCATGCGGCACCTATGGACAGGCACTGCTCCTGTGCTTGGTGTCAGCTGCAGCCATCCCAGGGCCTTTGAATGACAGCCAAAGGTGTCTCCTCACCACCGGCAGAGCAATCATTCTCCAAACGTCAGGCAGACATTTTCACAGCTCTCCCCACACTAGAGATTTCTAGTTCTCCTGAAGACCCAGGGTAAGAGATTGTGCTGTCACTGGACAGAACAAGATAGAAACAGGTATTTTTCTATATTTTCTATATAGAAAATACTTTTCGATTCTATATTTCGATAACTGCTGTGCCCTCATGTGTGTGTTTGTGTGTGTGCCTGTGCATGTGTGTGTGTGTGAGAGGGCACAAATGTGTACATATATGTGTACATGTCAATCCATGACTTCTCATATGGAGCTGATAGAAACAAAGGCCTTAGCTGTGCAGACCTTTTCCACATTCTGTGTTCTGATTGGCTAACTTCTTGGTTAGTTGATTACTTGATCACAAATTTACAGTCTGTTACTCCCAGTTCCTTATATTCCAGATAGAGAATAAAAACCACAAAAAGTACCTAGATGTGTTGTACAAACACTTGGAAATATAGATAATTTGCCATAATTTCCTTCTATGTATAAATATTGAGCATTTGAAAAATAAAATTTCAATCTAGACCTTTGCAGCTTAGAATTCACAAATAAATAGGAAGCTCTGCTTTGGTAAGGACTGTGTCACAATTTGCCTGAATTTTTCATGATACTTAGCATACTACTGCGATGGCCACGGAACTGGCATTCCATTGACACCTGTTTCTTAAATGACCAGAAGAATGATGTAAAATTAAAGATAATAAATTTTTTTTAAAAATGACAAATTGACAGCTGGGGTCAGATCTTTCCAAAAGAGTGGGGGGATTTTCTTTCTCTCTGTTGATTCCCACAGCACCTGGGGGTTGGCTATCATGGAGCTGCGAACGTGTTCCAGGCTCATGGAGGGGGTTGTGACCTCACACCTTGTACCCTACAGAGGATGTTAGTTTTTATAACACTTCTCTGTGATCCTGGGAGATAAGGAAAAGCATTTGATGGGGAGTTCACTTCCTAACTGTGTGACCCAAGGAAATTAAATTGGGGATAATCAAGTTGGTATTCACATCCCATTGCTGTTGTGAGGATGAAATCCAGCAAGGCCATGCAGAAAGCAGCATGCAAACTGGAGAGGGCTTTCCAGGGGGGTGGTCATTGCTGAGAGTTCTTGAGCAAATCCATCTACTTGAGGGATGTAAACTCCCTGGGCATCCGAGGGAGATGCCCAAAGCCACACAAGCATATGATATCAGTTCCTGTGATGCAGTCGACTGGTGACAGCCACGAAGATGAGAATTTAGGAGGTGCCTCTGTGTGTAACAGACATCCTCATCTGGATATGAATTCTAGTTCATGAAATCAGAACAAGTAAACACTGCGCTTTCCTTCACCCACAACCTGACGTCAGGAGATTGGTTTTTCTTCGTGCAGCCAAGTGGACCCAAGTTTGGTTCAGTTACAATAGGACAAAGATCGTGAATATGGTACAGAAGTGACTAGAGTGAGAGGAATAGCAGGCTGGCACCACACTCTGATTTGTAGGCAAGGAGAAGTGGGTCATGATTTCCTCACCCAGAGATCAGTCTAAAACCAAATGAAAGTGTTAGTCACTGAACCATGTCTGACTCTGCGACCCCAGGGACTGTAGCCCACCAGGCTCCTTTGTCCATGGGATTTCCTAGGCAAGAATACTGGAGCAGATTGCCATGCCCTCCTCCAGGGAATCTTCCCCACCCAGGGATCAAACCTGGGTCTCCCACATTGCAGGCAGATTCTTTACCATCTGAGCTACCAGGGAAGCCTCTGATGAATCCTTCAGTGGCCACAGCACTGGAGATCCATGACCCCTGCTGACCATCCTCATTTGGACTCCCCATAGGATAGCTTTTCTGCAGCATGTCTTCCTGTCTTAGGACTCCGTGTCCTCTATTTATATACCAGGTTACTGTGTGATGATCACTCTTCATCTGCTTCAATACCTATCCACTCTTTCTACTTTACATTATGACTTTGGCCAACACCACAGTCTGTGTCTACCCTGTTGGGAAGGCCTTTTGTGACCAGGAACCTTCATCCAGTTCCTGGTTCCAGGAAACCTGGAAGAGATGAAGCCCTGCTTAGTGTGGGATTGAGAAGTGGCTGAGCCTCTGCCCAGCAGGAAGGGAGCAACAGAGAACACAGGGCAGTGCCTGAGCTCCCATCAGTTCTCTTGGAGGGGCCACCTTGTTTCATCCCAAAGAGAACCTCAAGACCAGAAACATATTCCAAAGCTCCAGGTAATTGTCTCTTTTCACACTCTCTGGCTGCCTGGAATCACACATGACTCTTCTGCACTCTGATACAGATAAGTAACTGCTAAAGTTTGACCTATTATTTTCACTGTTCTAAATGCGCCAGTGTTGAGACTCTGTTCTTCCTGCTTAGAAAAAAACCAAATAAACAAACTTAGAAAAGTAACCCAGAGAGGACGTGATAGCTAAAATGAAGACAGAGTAGAAAGCATTAAGTCAGAAATAATTTCTACCACTTTGAAGTCTAAGACAATATTTTTGAAAGATGAAATATAGAATGAACATGTGCAAGTGTATATCCTGTAACATGCAATATCTAATTTGCACCAATATATTGTGGGGGGAAAAAAAAAACTCAACAAATGGAAATTTCTCCCAAAGTCTGGCAAAAAGCCACTCCTCTGCTCTGATTTGGAAAAGAAGATTGTAAACAATGTGGCGGTGTCTGGTTTTACATTACAGATGATTTGCAGATATCCAAGTTTGATTATAGTTTAGCTTTTGAGATTTTTATCACAGGAACATATTTCAAAGAGCCCTAGCATGCAGAAGATGGGGGAGAAGCTTGTAAAAACAAACTCTTGGGCTTCTTTAAACCTAAGAAAAGGAAAATAAAAACAGTGAACAAGTTGAGAAACTCTCCCACCGGTTTATTTCTCTGGGTTTTGCTCTGTGCTGCAAGCTCTTCATGTCCTGACAACAGAAGTTTCACTCATTACAGTGAACGTGGATCATGGAACCAACATGAGTGGAAGGAAGATTCAAGTCAGCCCCCACCTCCAGATGCACTGGAAAGGGTGGATTCAGCTTGCTCGATGGCAAAAGAGAAATGACAGAGGCAAAAGCCCACGTTCCTCTAACATAGTGAGACCTGTCACTTGGAGCTGGACACAGAGCCCAGAGCAAAGCACACTCCCCCACACTGTGTACTGCAGAAAGGACAGGGCACTTCAGAAACAGCCTGGAGGAAGGACAGCTCCGGAAATGCAGTGCTGTGTGAAAAGGGGGATGCGGTAGGGAACGCAAATCCACTGAACTTTCCAGAACATCCGGGGCAGGGCAAGTGTGGTCCGCAGCATCCATGCCAGGAACCTCAGGTGCTGGCTTTCTAGCACCAGTGGGATCAGAATGTCTCTTGCATCTTCCCTCGGGTGGTCTTAACCTCACCCATTAATGCATACATGCAGTGGACCCATAGTGCTGCCTTGCATGGGCTAATCATCTTGAATAGGAGAAGCAATATGACTGAAGCTGTGGGGTGGGAGTGGAGTTGGGGGGTAGGGGTTAGGGAGTAGGCAAGCGGCAAGACCAGCTCTCCTGGGGCTGAGGGCCCTTCCAGGATGCCTGGCCACCCACACAAGCCAATGTTGACCTTCTCCCTACCTCTCCTTACAGCATCTTCCTGCTCCTCCCTTCCCTGGAGATACACAAACTTTGCCAAGACACCCACAAACACCGTGAGGCAAACAGAATGCGGAACCCTGGGCTCCAGTAAGAAGATGCTGTCTGCTGGAGGCTCCCATCTGGTGTCCGTGAAATTACAAGGCAGGGGAGACTGTCCTGGCTGGGAGGAGCCCTGTGAGAAGTGTGGAACTCAGGAGACAATTCTTGGAAATTAAAGCTTAACATGGTCTGGTGCATGGCGCAGAAACCTCCACAGAGATGGGCGATCCAGAATCTCCACCTAGCTGCCCCCATCTCTTGTAGCCAGCAAATCTAGCAAGTGAAATCACCTCTCTGAGCCTCAGTTTCCTCACCTGCCGAATGGGCATATTGACCCCAATCCTAGAGATGTATACAAGACTGTGTGTGTGTGGAATTGTAGGATGACAAGCTGTTCTGTAGGTACTGGACGCTGATAGACTTGGGACACCAAAAGGCTGAATGTACACAAAAGTCCCCACAGGGATCCCACATGCTCATAGCCTCAAACTGGGGCCGGGTGTGTGTTTGAGGCGGGGTGGAGTTTGGTTCAGCTATTGCCAGAGGGAGGCTTCACCACGTGGGACAGCACCCCCCCACCCCCCACCCCTGCCCCCTCCGACACCCACACAGTGCCAGAGCCGGGACCCACGTACTGTCAGGATTTTGAGGGAAAACGCCTCCATTTTCTGTAACACCAGCCTGAACCAACGCACACGTCACACTGCGCCAGGTTCTGGGGGCTCGCGCTTCCTTTCCCGAGTTTGGTCCCCCCATGAGTCAGAGGGAGCCATATCAGCGGGAGCTTAGTGGTTTTACTGGAGGGGAACCTACAGGAAATCATTTAAGAAGATAATAAGGGGGATTTTTCCTGTCTAGAGATGAGGCCCCTGGGTCTTTGCAGATGGTGCTATTTTCTCAGATTCAGAAATAACTGCAGAGAAGAGCCTCAGCTGGTTCCTAAGTCAGTACAACTGGGTCAGTACACAGACCCTCCCGGGACAGGACCGAGCTTTCATGCCTTGAGCTTTGCCAAAGGCTCAAGTCTTCACAGATCCGTGGGACTCCCCTCCCAGCACCCAGAGTCCTGGCAGGCTGGGCTCTTCCTGAGCCTCTTGTGGCTCGCCCAGCCTCTCTTCCCTGTTAGATTTGCCTGATTACTTGAAATGTGATTATCTCTGGAACTGAAATTATAAATGGATTTTCATTCTCTGCTGTCTCAGTTGGTAAAGAATCTGCCTGCAATGCAGGAGACCTGGGTTCAATCCCTGGGTCAGGAAGATCCCCACTCCAGTGTTCTTGCCTGGAGAATCCCATGGACAGAGGAGCCTGGCAGATTACTGTCCATGGGGTCGCAAAGAGTCAGACATGACTGAGTAGCTAACACTTTCCACTGAGGTTGAAGGTAATTACTTTGGGTGGTGCCCCTACTGCGGTTATGTAATTTCTCTTTTAATAAATGTTTTGACACCTAAAGTTGACTAGCGTTGAACCTGAGTAATGAAAGATAAGGTATTTTGCCCTTTTCGGTATTTTGTTATTCCTATCATTCCTCCTATTAAGGTTCATTGTATGTCCGAGAAGAGCAAATACTTTCACTATCTGAAAAAAATGTCTGAATTTTTATACTTGTTAGCATCTTTTTTTTGGTCATAAAGGGTCCAGAAATAAGTCGAACCACAAGAGTTGGGTTGATGGCTCAGGAGCCTTCATTTCTTAAGATGCCCCTGAGCACCTCTTCCCAGAGCATCACCCTTCTCCTGACTGGACCATAGGCCCAGTTTCTGATTTGCAAGCTTACTCATCACAACACATCCAGTGAAATGGATTCACTCATCAAACATCTACTGAGTGTCTGTGCCACTGCATGCTGCAGAGACAGAAATAAGCAAGTCCAGGTCTAAAAAAAAAAAGAAATTATTGACTAGTCTTGAAATTTTGCCTTCAGAGACATCTGCTCAGGAATTTGTATGTGGAAAAGAAGCAGCAATGGGTGGATAACCAAGCAAAAAGGATACAGAATGAGGACCCATGGAGGAAATCTAGTCCCTCTCTCTGTATCATAGACCCCAAGCCCAGTGACATCACGTGAATGATGAATTCATGAATGAACCCCAGGAACAGAGCCCCAGAAATGGAGCTGTCCCTAAGAGTCATCTGGGCTCTAGCTGAATGCCGTGAGTTTTCTAAATGAAGGAGATCTGGCTTACAGAGATTGCAGCCTACCCAGGTATGACCACAGTCATGGAAAAAGGGAAGGTGAAGGGCGGAGTCTGCACCCCCAGGCCATGAGCGAAGGGTCCCCACTCCCCGCAGGTCTGCTCTCAGAGGAGGCCCTGCCTGGCTTAGAACCCTGCTCCCCAGCCCCATCTGTGCAGTGCAGTCAGGACTGGCTTTGGAGCTGGAAGGGCAGCTTTCATCACTTCCACGACGAGGAGGAGGGAAGCATAATCACACTGGTTGGCCGGGAAAAGAAGCCATTCCCCGCCCCCCGCCGCCTGCCTAGTGGCGGGGAGTTGGGGGGAGGGCGGGGGGGAGGTTCTCACGAGTCCCGTTTCCTGTTCCCTGGCCGTCACCCGATCTCAGATCAGTGTCCAGTAAACAGAAAAGAGCCTGCTTTATGCCATCACAGATTAAGTGACACCAGCTAAGGGCTCCATCTTTCACTCTTTCTTTGAAATGAATCCTCGCTCCCATCGCTGCTTTGTGTCCCACGGGAGGAATGCGGTGGTGGTTGGCAGGGGGACCAGGGACCGAGCTTTTTCACATCCAGACACTGAGAAGCGGCAGTGCTTTGGTTGCCAGGGGTTGGGAGGACTGGAAAAACTAAAGCCATGCTTAATTTTAGGGCATTTTCATCTTTATCGTCGTTTTAGTTAGCAGTGGAATGAGCAGATGACACCACCCTTATGGCAGAAAGTGAAGAGGAACTAAAGAGCCTCTTGATGAAAGTGAAAGAGGAGAGTGAAAAAGTTGGCTTAAAGCTCAACATTCAGAAAACGAAGATCATGGCATCTGGGCCCATCACTTCATGGCAAATAGATGGGGAAACAGTGGAAACAGTGTCAGACTTTTTTGGGGGGGACTTCAAAATCACTGCAGATGGTGACTGCAGCCATGAAATTAAAAGATGCTTACTCCTTGAAAGAAAAGTTATGACCAACCTAGATAGCGTATTGAAAAGCAGAGACATTACTTTGCCAACAAAGGTCTGTCTAGTCAAGGCTATGGTTTTTCCTGTGGTCATGTATGGATGTGAGAGTGGGACTGTGAAGAAAGCTGAGCGCCGAAGAACTGATGCTTTTGAACTGTGGTGTTGGAGAAGACTTGAGAGTCCCTTGGGCTGCAAGGAGATCCAACCAGTTCATTCTGAAGGAGATCAGCCCTGGGATTTCTTTGGAGGGAATGGTGCTGAAGCTGAAACTCCAGTACTTTGGGCACCTCATGCGAAGAGTTGACTCATTGGAAAAGACTCTGATACTGGGAGGGATTGGAGGCAGGAGGAGAAGGGGGCGACAGAAGATGAGATGGCTGGATGGCATCACTGACTCGATGTACGTGAGTCTGAGTGAACTCCAGGAGTTAGTGATGGACAGGGAGGCCTGGCGTGCTGTGATTCATGGGATCGCAAAGAGTTGGACACGACTGAGCAACTGAACGGAACTGAACTGAACATCCCAGAGGGAAGTAGCATCCTCCGGAGTGAGTGGTCCCAGCGAGATGAGACACAGGATGTGGGCAGAACCCCCTCCAGCAAAGGGAGGGGATGCCATTTGCTGTATTTCACATCCTGAGGCCATGCCCTTCAGTCACGGCTTGCCTTCAGCATCCCTGATTTCTAAAATAGCTGGTCTAGGTAGTTGTTAAGACCACAATGTTAATTTTTCTAGTTTGGGAATAGAAGATGAGAAGCCCACCACAGCTGCTTTTCAGTGCAGTGGAGACAGCAGGAAGCCCTGGGAGGAAGCCTAGAACCTTTGAGCTTGGCATGGCTCTGAGCCCTGCTCACTGGATGGAGCATGGGGAAGCAATTTATTTGTGTTTGCAGCTAGAGCCCCAGTTACTGAACCTGATAATGATACACTGAACCCATCTACACAGAGAAATAATTTCCAATTAATGCACTGCTTCACCTCATGTGAAACTTCAGTTTGCTCACAGTTTTCCCAGTTATCAAGATAAGGTACAGAAAGCCTTACCATAGGAAGACAGGCCAGGCATAAAGATGGGCAAGGATAATACACAGGGGGTTTCCCAAATGATGCTAGTAGTAAAGAACTCACTTGCCAATGCAGGAGACATAAGAGACGCTGGTTTGATCTCTGGGTCAGGAAGATCCTCTGGAAGCAGGCATGGCAACCCACTCCAGTATTCTTGTCTGGAGAATCCCATGGACAGAGGAACTTGATGGGCTACTGTCCATTGGATCACAAAGAATCAGACATGACTGAAGCTACTGAGCATAGCCCAATGCACGGGAGGTACCAGCTCTTCCCAGCCTCTTAAGGCTGCTGCCCTTTACAATGATACAGTGAGTGCACTTTAAAGAAATTAGGCTTCATTGATAGAAAATGGGGCATAGGACAGACTCTATATCTCTTAAAGGTAAAATCATAGCTTTAGGACAGGATTTTGTTTCTATGAGGCAAGTTTTTGTAAGGCAAATTGGATCTAAGAGGTCAACTCATTGTGGACCATTTTTGCTCCATGGGACTTACAAACATGCCATCAGCTCCTGGAGTGGTCCTGATGGGGAAGTAGTCGTTGTAAAGCGGGTGGACCAGCAGACACAGCAACAGCCCAATAGGCCTTGTTTTCCTTTGTTTTCTGCCAGTGGTTGTCAAAGCTATTGTGACTTACTTTTCTGGCTCTGAAACTCTGACTCTTATCTATGTGCCTGCATGCTAAGTCACTTCAGTCATGTCTGACTCTTTGCAACACCAAGGCCTATAGTCTGCCAGGCTCCTCTGTCTGTGGGATTCTCCAAGCAAGAATACTGGAATCAAAGATATCTGTGTACATTTCCTACAGTAGTCTTTAGCTGGCAGCCTGAACCTCTAGCTCTCAGCCACACACCACCAACTTCTCATTGAGATGATCCATGTTACATGTTATAAAAAAAATAATGATGTGAAGTACTTTGGGAACACAGACATTTCATGGGAAGAGTAGTTGGCTTAGGGTGTGATAATTTGGAAAGCTTTTGATAAACTAAAGTCACATCAAAGACTAGAGGGTAAAGGAGCTGGAAATCAATTCAGAAGAGCAGGGACATGTGAGGGTACCCAGGGGCCAAAGGTCTGTCTATGGATACATTCTTTAAGACCTAACCTGTGTTTCTGCAAGATGAGGGGCCACAAGTTCGATGTGACAGGGACTCAGATTTCTTTTATTTAAAACTGGGGTATAGTTGCTTTACAATGTTGTGTTGGTTTCTGTTGAGAATTGTTCACAAGAATGGGCTGCCTTGTAAAGGAGTGGTCTTCTCATCAGTGAGAAATTTCAAACAAAAACTCAATGACATCCTGTCATAGGGTTAGAAAAGTACTTCTCTTGTGTCAATGAAAAAAAAAATGTCACTTGCCATACCAGTAAACAAAGGGTGCTGCAGCTATCAAGCCATCACATTTTAGCTACGCCAGCGGTGCACTCCAGGGAGATTCACATCAAGGGAATGACTGCAGTGAGTCCAGGCCCTTGTGTCTTCCCTCACGTAGAAAAGTGCTAAATTCACTCACTTGAGATGTCTGGGCTATAAATTTTTTAAAATTAACATTAGTCTTTTGATGTTCTGGGTTTTCCTGGTGGCTCAACGTTTTAAAGAATCTGCCTGCTATGCAGGAGCCACAGGAGATGCAGGTTCAATCCCTGGATTGGGAAGATTCCCTGGAGAAGGACATGATGACCCACTCCAGTATTCTTGCCTGGAGAATCCCAAAGACAGAGGAGCCTGGAGGGCTACAGTCTATAGGGCCTGATCTTTTTTCAGTGTTGACTGAAAAAAAAAAAAAAGCACAGCCTAAAAGTTGAGAATTCTGTTTTATTTGGCAGATAACACTGAGGACTTAATCCAGGGACACAGCCTCTCAGGGAACTCTGTGGGACTGCTCCAAAGAGGCAAGGGAGAGGCCAAGATATAAAGGAGATTTTGCAACAAGGATCAGATTGTGCATTTCTTTTCAGTCAATATCCATGATGCTCAGATGTGACATTCTCCACTAGCATCTCAAGAGAGCCAGGGAGCACACGGGCAAGCGGGAGGGAGCGATGGCGACTGTGATGGACCACACACTGCCACTGTCTCAGACACGGAGCCCATCACCAACTTGCTCCTCCTCCAAGATCAGTTCCTCCAGGTTGGTTTCTACATCTTTCTGATCACATCTTTATATTCACTTCAGCTTATCAAATCTCTCCCCTGGAAGAGCCAGAAATGTTTTTCTTCAACTGGACACTGATACCAAGCAGGACCCTGTAGGGTTCCTGGGCACACAGATGTTCTGTGTCCTCCGTTCCTTTGCTTACATGAAAATAGGCTTCATTTAGCCTCCCTGACCTTCCCTGAGATCCAAAAGGCAGATTCAAGTCATTGTTAATTAGGGAAGAGAGGGGATGCAAGACCAGGAAGAAACAGTCAAGAGAAACAATAGTGCAGCCTCGGGACAAAGATCTGCTTCTCCATCAATAGATACACACAACACTATCTTTGAGCAATTTTTCAGGTACTGAAACCCCCTCCAGGTGGGAGAAGGTAACCATATGTTGCTCACAAGCATGTAGACCCCAGACCACTTGGAACTGAACGGTGATAATACTGAGTCCCTCTTACCTCACCACCAGCCCACTGTGGCCCCCTTTGCTAGGCAAAGCAATAAACCTGCTCTTTTCTACTTGACCCAAAATAATCCCACCAGGAACAGACCCCTCCAGGGGCCACTGGTAAAGCCATGAGTTTAGGAAAACTCCCTGAGTGCAGGATCCTATCTCATTCCTCTGGGCCCTTGTTCACTGGGTGTGGAGCCCGGGTGTGGGGACCACTGGAGACCTGCCTGGCCCACCTGGCGGCATGGAGGGAAGCCTGCGGTGTGTCTGGAGAGAGACTTCGACAAGTCTATTTGAGAAACTCTAACCACAGAAGGGCAGATGCTTGGCCCCTCAGGTTTCTCATCCATTTGAGCTCCAGGGACTTCTAATCCACATGTTGCCTACTAATTTACCCTTCATTCATCAGAATATTATTTTGTAAGAGCTTTTTGATGTCTGAGAAGCTAAATGAATCTCTTAAGCCCTTTCCCGCTTTGTACCACGAAATTGTGTGCTCCCAGCAGTTGGGGAACAGGAGCCAGAAAAGCTGGGGGCTATGCTTGCAGCCCTTGCAGGGAAGAGCACAGCCTTGCCAACAGTCCCCACCCAGCCTGCAGGCCAGTGCAATTATACCTTGTGGCAAGAAGGCACACCTCCTTTCTAGACATTTTCCTATGAGTCCTGCCTCTAGGGAGGGTCCCACTCACTGGAAATTCAGTATATCATCCCATTCATCCACTCCCTCCTTGACTAATTGTTTAATGAACACTGCTTAATGGCAGTGGACATTGGGCTAGTGTTGGACATCCAAATATGCGCAATGCTCAGTTCTTGTCCTTGAAGAACTTACATCCTATTGGGGAGGGGGATAATTAGGGTGTTTGGGGTGGACACTGTTATATTCAAAATGGATAACCAACAAGGACCTACTGTACAACACAGGGAACTCTGCTCAATGTCATGTGGCAGCCTGGATGGGAGGGGAGTTTGGGGGAGAATGGATACATGTATATGTATGGCTGAGTCCCTTGGCTGTTCACCTGACACTATCACAACACTGTTATTTGGCTATACTCCAGTATAAAATAAAATTTAAAAAATTTTTCTTAATTTACAATAAATATTATGAAATAATAAAAAAATAACTAATCCAAGAGCTAGTTTTGTGAAAATACCAAACCCTAATGAATTTAATTATAATAACTTTTTAATATTGAAATTAAAAAAAAAAGAACTCACATCCTAGTGGAGAAGAGGGTTGAATAGACTGTTCCAGAAAGAGCAGTGAGTACAATACCAATGGGATGCAGGGTATCATAGAATTAAGAAGGAGCACCCACCCCAGACAGGGATGAAAAAGATGAGTCAGGAAAGGCTTTTAAGGCTCTGTTCTTTGCCTACAGAACATTGTGACCAGTCTTCCATAGTTACTGATGCCAAATTTTGAATTATGGAAGGATCATGGCATCCCACCATTTAAACACACAAAATGTTACTGACTCTTCAGAAGATCTAGAAGAACCCTGTTTTCCATCTCAAAGGAGAGTCATATGATTTATTTGTGATATTTGAGGAAAAGCAGAAGGCAGAACTTTCTTCCTTCTAAAAATTGAAAGGAAAACCACCTTTCAAAGCATGATAAATTCCTGTATTAACTTTCTTTTCAAAAGAAGAATAACATTTTCTTATGTACTAGTGTGCTGATGTGTTCTTTGTGGTTGAAGTTAAACTTTGCATTAGCTTTGCAAATTCACTTTAAAGTTTAGTTTCAAGCTTATTTGAATTCTTTATCCCTCAGAATTCAATATCACTGAAATGTATATCATGTATAACTCAGAATTGAATATCACTAAATATATTGATATATCTTTTTGTTAAAGTAGCATAGAAATAACTGTGATCAAAGAAAGAAATGAATAGCACTATGCTGTGTGGCCCTTAATGGGCTTTATAATCTCTCTGAGCCTCAATTTCCTCCTTGTAAAATGGAGACAGTAAGAACACCTACTTGTGAAAGACTGCAGAAATGTCTGCAATCCTTTCATCAGGTAATGAAGTCTACTTCACAGTCTCTTTAATCCTATCTGAATCCATGACCTGCTTTGGACAATAAAATATGACAGAAGTGACAAGGTGCCAGTTCCAAGCCTGAGCCTTGAGAAGCATTGGCTGCTTTGCCTGTCTCTCAGAACTCTGCCCCACCACCTCATGAACAAACCCAGTTAGTCTGCTCAGGAGTGAGAGAGAACATGGAGCAGAGACAAGAATCCCCTTGGAGGCTCTCTGAGACCAGTCAGCCCCACATCAAACAGCATCTGACCACATACACAAGAATAAGCCCAGTCAAGACCATCCACTGAGCCCAGCTAAAATGATTGCGCACCAGAATCATGAGCTAAAAAAGAATAGCATTGTTTACACCACTGCATTTTGAAGTGGTTTGTTATGCTGCTGCTGCTGCTGCTGCTAAGTTGCTTCAGTCGTGTCCCACTCTGTGCAACCCCATAGATGGCAGCCCACCAGGCTCTGCTGCCCCTGGGTTTCTCCAGGCAAGAACACTGGAGTAGGTTGCCATTTCCTTCTCCAATTCATGAAAGTGAAAAGTGAAAGTGAAGTTGCTCAGTCGTGTCCGACTCTTGGCGACCCCATGTACTGCAGCCTACCAGGCTCCTCCATCCATGGGATTTTCCAGGCAAGAGTACTGGAGCGGGTTGTCATTGCCTTCTCCAGGTTTGTTATGCAGTAAGCACTAATTGAGATGCAATATCATATAGGCTTATTGAGAAATTTAAAAGATTGGCATTTGTAAGATATTTATAACTATTCCAAGTTCTATGTAAATTTTAAATAAGTGCTTGTTTTCATAATCATTATTAAGATATTAGGATATCCTTACAGTTCCATATACATTTGGAAAGGAAAAAAACAAGAGTCTTGAATATCGGCTTTAGAAGGATGTTTTGACTTGTTCACATCCAACAATGGTCAGTAAATTAGTAGATTTACCTATAACAATATTTTTGTTGCAATACTAATGATTCCCGGCATGACTGAGATCTTTTGGCACACGAACAAGTATTTTTGCTGAGTGACAAGGCTTTAATCTTACAAATACTTACTCTTTTGCCAGGGAAATTATACTTGTTTGAACTTTTTAAAAACAAGCATAATTTTGATTTGCTTAGACCTCCCTGGTTACAAGTGCATTATGTTGAGACCAGACATGTCATAAGCAAAATCTACTCATTTCACTGTGTGTGCTGGAAATCAGCTGAGTCACCCAGAGTGACGTTAAATGTAATTTCAGAATTGAAAAGAGTTCTTGTTCTTTCCTGTGGTAACAAGTACTTAATATATATTTATAGTTTAGTATAATTAGTCATAATGTTACATTATTACAATTACTGTTTTTATGGACATAACTTTCCTACAACTTATTCAAAGTGATTCTATATGATTACCTCTGTAACAGAAAATCTAGAGAATTGCAAATCAGCTCAAGAAATCGCACATTTAGGATTGCTTTTTTCATACATTCCAGAGACTAGAGACATCCTCTCTGCTTATCTTTAGAAAGTACAGAATATTACCAAAGGCTGCTAGAAGACACCTTACTTGCAATCTTTTATTATAATTTTTCTCTATCATCACCTGTTATAAAGCAAACTTCACTTTATAAATAATAAGATCTTACAGTTGTCTCAAAATAATTGTATAAGCCATGTCATTGTTGTTTTAGTCCCCCAGCTATCTAGAGAGGTAGACCAGATATCTGTGGTTATCTCCATTTTGCACAGCAAGTGAATGAGAAAGAGAGAATTGGTACACTCAAGTCACTTGCCTAGTGAGTGGCATTAGTAGGGTCAAAACTAGAGTTTCCTGTTACAAGTGTGGGACTCCTTCAATAACATGTCATTAAATTCTTCATAGAGCCCCTGAATGATGAAAAGACAGACATGGCCAGAGAAGAGTCAGGCACGTCTAATGTTGAATCCTGGCTTGTCCGTGTGTTAGCTAGGTGACATTTAGACAAGTTATTAACCTTGTGGATGCTTAGTCACTCTGTCATGTCTGACCCTTTGCAACCCCATGGACTGTAGCCCGCCAAGCTTCTCTGTCCATGGACATTCTCCAGGCAAGAATACTGGAGTGGATTGCCATGCCTTCCTCCAGGGCATCTTCCCAACCCAGGGACAGAACCCAGATCTCCTGCATTGCAGATGGATTCTTTACCATCTGAACCACCAGGAAAGCCCTTAACCTTGCTGAATCTCATTTTTTATATATAGAAGAGAGATGATATTATATACTTCATGACATTTTAGTGAATATTAAATTACGTATTTAAAGTGCTTGGTACATTTTTAATAAATGTTCATTGTTGTTACAATTTTGGTGTTATTATTGCTGTTATTAGCCTGGTAGTTAGATGAGCTAGCTCAGAATCCCACTTAAGATTTCATGGTCTGAGACTGTTCTTAAAATTTATGTGGGGATGTCAGTTTCCCCAAATCTCCTGATTTGATGTGTAGTAAACTGTTTAATTCTACCCCAAAGTGAAATAGATAAAGATGAGAACTAATTCAGATCATGTTTACAATCTTTGGGGGTCGATTTGTGGGGAGTGTGTGTAATGGATGGATAGTGCCCACTCAGCTACTGCCACTTAATTACATGAAAGATTGCATTGTCAGTGAAGATACCATTGTGTTAGAGGGAAAAGTGAAAGTGTTAGTCACTCAGTCATATCTGACTCTTTGTGACCCCACAGACTGTAGCCCCCCAGGCTCCTATGTTCATGGGATTTCTCCAGGCAAGAATACTGCAGTGGGTTGCCAGTCTTTTCTCCAGGGTGTGTTGTCAAGTTTCATCGAGGTGTTTTCCTAGATCTATTCAAGAACTCTCTGCTCCAGACTGGAATTAGGCTATTTTCCCAGAAAGCAAAGACTACGTGCAGTAGGTTTTTGCTTGAATAACCTTTCTTGTTCCTTTCTCACTATATGTGTATGTGCCATCCCAAACCTAGTCATTTTCATGCTACAATGTAGAGTGAAATGCATTTGAGAACTACGGAGAGGAAAAATGACATCCAACTGACAATGTTCTTAAAACTTCCTAGACCTGGGCTATTTAGTTAGTTAGTGTTTGTTTTTTGAATGATGCAGAAGAAACTTAGCTCATTAAGAGAGTAACTTGGAAAAGAACTCAACTGAAGGGTGAATCTCAAGACTTCATCCAGAGGATTGCCAGTCACTCCCCAGAGATAAATCCAATTTTGTGGGAAAATAATTCTGAACTATTTTGAAGATTTATGTTTTCTATAGTCTCTCAACCCAAAAGCTTAAACTCTACTACGCTAATAGCCTTATAACCTGAGGACCAGGTTGCCCTTCTCACTGTCAGTATTTTATCTCAGCTGTAAGAAGAGAACAATTCTGAGACTGTGTCATGATTTCTTGTAGGACTCAAACACTGGGAAGAGAGTGTATTTTGCTAAGTGATTTTATATTAATTTGTGACTACTTTTTACCTTATCTGCGGTTGATAATGTTAAACTCCAAATGGACTGTGAGGATGAGCTAGAATAATGGTCTGTTTATGTTATGGCAGCTGCCTTCTTTGGTTGGTCACTGGCACTTTCTTATGTCAAATAACCCACAGATAATTTATGTAAACGGATAGATACATAAGAATGTGTCTCTATTGAAAATCTCATGGCAGCTACAAGCCATGACATGGAACTCTGGAGTTCATTTGGTTACAAAACTGCTGAAAATGAAAGTGGTTTTGACATCTTAGTGAAAATTGTTTTTAAGGTTTCAGCTCTCTTCCCCAAAAGATACTCAGTAAAGTAGTAGGTTGTCTGAACCAGTACAGAAAAACCCTAGAAGAGATGAGAGCTTCGTTCCCAAATAATCCTTCTAAAATGTCAAATGTAAGTGAGGCATTTTGCAGTTACAAATGTAATAACTGACCCAAACAAGTATGACCAATGGAAGAAAGTTGTCTGGGAGGGGGTGGTTATGTGGTCTCAAATGCGATTCACAAACTATTAATTACTTACAGAGAAGAACAGTTATCAATACCTCCATAATGAAGAAATCTATTGGATAAAAAATCCAAGTTAGTAAATATGCTAATGGAACACATTTTGGGTACTTTCTGATGTGATCCACGAGAAAGATTCAGCATTGCCTGCGTGGCATTTCCCCCCAAATACATACACTGAATCTCACCAATTCTACATCATTCCACATATCCAAATTCTGTAACATGCCACAGACCAACTGGCCTGGATTGTTCAAAATTGTCAAAGTCAAGAAAGAATTTTCTGGATTAAAGGAAAATAAAGAGAAATGACAACTAAATGGCATCTGTTGTCTTTGATTAGATCCTGGACCAAGAAAAGTTATAAAATATAGCTATAGATTGCATGGGTGCATGCTAAGTTGCTTCAGTTGTGTGCAACTCTTTGTGACCCCATGAACTGTAGCTCTCCAGGCTCCTCTGTCCATGGAATTCTCCAGGCAAGAATACTGGAGTGGTTTGCCACTCCCTTCTCCAGGGAATCTTCCTGACCCAGGGATCGAACCTGGCTGGGTTTCCCACATTGCAGGCAGATTCTTTACCATCTGAGCCACCAGGGAAGCCTGGGGAAGCCCATGTGTATACATATATCTCAGCTTTTCTCGATTTCATTCCCATTTAGGTCATCGTAGAGCACTGAGTAAAGTTCCCTGAGCTCTATGGTAGGTTCTCATTAGTTACCTATTTTATAATAGTGCATATGTGTCCATCCCAGTCTCCCAATTCATCCCACCCTCCTCTTCTGCCCTTGGCGTCTATACATTTTTCCTCTTTGTCTGTGTCTCCATTTCTCCTTAAAATATATTTTAAATCCATGTACCTTCCTACATTTTCACTGCCATCAGCCTAGTCTAAGTCACCATCATCACTTTTCTAAATTTTTCTGGGAACTGTTTACTTGAGTTGCAAATTCAGAGCAGTTAATATGTGTGACACCTGTGCAGATATATGGTGCTTCATGCTTTTTAAAGAGTCCTGTGGTTTGTTTAAAAATCTGCTATTGCTGTCTTGAAATTTTTAAGAATTTTTTTAAAAATTTCTTTTATATTGGAATATAGTCAGTTAACAATGTTGTAATAGTTTAAGGTGGACAACAAAGAGATTCAGTCATACATTAAAATGCAGGTGAAGGAGGACAGCTCAGTTGACAGGGTCCCTGCAGAAAGGCCCTGGGGTTGGCAGCATTCTGGCTTCCAGATGAGATCAGAAGGCCAACAGCAGCCCACCCCATGGACAAAGATGACTGACATCTTCCTAACTTCATGTTGTTTCTTCAAGACACTCCAGATTTTGTTCATAAGACGAGGCTTCTGCAGCATCTTAATGTTTCACGTGTTGGTTTTCCTCAGAGTATTACTTTATTTCATATGATGGCCCTGGAGCCAGACTGTGCTGGTTTTAATCCAGGTTGTTAATTTACAAGCTATGTGGATTTGGGCAGGTGACTTAATCTCTCATGATTTGCAGTATCCATATTTATAACAGGGGCATAAAAGGGATAACATCTCATGAAGTTATTTGGGGAATAAAAGAGAAAAAGAAAGGTAATCTTGGCACAATGCCTGGGGCAGAGCAAGACTCAATAAATATCTGCTATTACTAATATTAGTATGCATGCAGCTGAGAACTTGCCAATGAAAACTACAGTAATGAAAGTAAGCAACAAAAAAGTATCAGGCCCCTACTATGCACTCAGAGTTGTTGCTGTTCAATGAGCTGTTCAACAGCTGGGGAGGGGGCAGGGACTTCTCTGGTGGTCCAGTGGTTAAGACTTCCCCTTCCAATGCAAGGGGTGCAGGTTCGATCCTTGGTTGGGGAGCTAAGATCCCACATGTGTTTTGGCCTGTGGCCAAAGAAACAAAAAAATAGAAAACAGAAGCAATATTGTAACAAATTCAATAAAGACTTAAAAAAACAGTCCACATCAAAAAACAAAAACAAAAACAAAAAAAACTCAGCAAAACAGTAACAGTAAAAGACCTTTTCCCCAATGGAGTTTACATTGTAATCCTCATTTACATGAGCCAGGACAATTCAAAGTAATTTACAGCTATTAACTTGTTTAATTCCTTAAGCTGTCTCTGACTCTCTGAGGTCTCCTCTCAAACATGCTGCCCTGTGGCCTGACTTGATGGAAATTTCTGGGGCTTTTGAAAAGTGAACAAGTCAACTTGGCATGTATAAGAAGGGGGGTCGTTTGTTTTGCTATATTTTGTTTTTGTCCTTCCAATTCCGTGAAAGTGTTTCATGACAAAAACATTTTCTGGTTGAGCCAGCAACTATAAAGATCCAATAGAAATAACTGATGAAGTGCACTCATCATTTTTAGGCAAAAGATATTCCCTGGAGTGGGCTAAGGGCTGAAGAGACTAATGGGAAAGTGAAACAAAAAAATGCAACCTCCCTTTCTTATAGTTCTTTTTAAGAAACTTGGTCCAGGATTTCTATGTGATCTCCCCATTCTTGCCAAGGTCACCACGACTCTGTTAACTGGAGAAGAAAAACCACTTGGCTTCTAAAGGAAGACACAACTCTGTACCATATCATCAAGTCTGAATTTGTCTCAGCTTTTGGTCACTGAGTCTCCACTCAGCTGCCTGGTCAGACCAGCCCTGTTGTGACCCACCATGAGTCCCGGGGGGTAGACGCTGTAACCTTGTTGACAGTCTGTCATCATTCCCTTCCTTGCAAAGCCAGACCTAAAGAAGCCTTTGCTGATATTCTTGACGTGTTGAGGAAGGCTGCAATCCATGGGGTGGCAAAGAATCGGACACGACTTAGCAACTGAACAGCAACAAACAACAAATATATCTCTAGAAAACTCAAGACACCTTTTGAAATATATTTCTTTTCATTTTATAAACCTCTGAGTATTTCCAGGAAGATATCCATATGTTTCTGTTTTTGTGTCCACTTACTTCATCCTACTGTTTGGATAAGAAGAACTGGTGTTCTACAAGAAGTCTCATAATCTTTCTTTCCTTTTCATTGAGAGACAGGATGGCCACAGTCTTAACCAAGTCCAAGGCTGGCTGGATACTCAAAGCCACAGGCTTTTAACTTTGCAAATACTATTTGCTTCTTCCTAATCAAAAAGACCATGGTAAGGACCCACAGAAGGCAAAACAATTTTAATAGCAGAATGGACAAAACAGGAAGACCCAAGTAAATTAATGATCACACAATTTGTATTCTGTTGACAATGTTTTCTTGAGTACTTAAAATGTTCTTGTCCTCTAACTCCAAAATTCTACTTCTAGGAAATTGTCCTAAGGGAAGAGTCAGAGATATACAAACAGATTAAATTTATTAGAAACTAAATCTTTAATAATAAGTTATTGGTAAACTAAATTATAACATGTCTAAAACATGAAACACTATGGAGCCATTAATGAGTGTTAAGTGACATAGGAAAATGTCAGTAACATATTGAGTAACAAGGCAAATTACGCAGAAGTAGCCTGAGAGTTGCTCAAAAATTAATGGAAGAGAATAAAGTGGTGAATGCTTAGCTGTGTCTTTCATTGCTGTCTGTAGGGTCTTTGCACTAGAATGGAAGGGAATTTCCTTCCGTGTCCCAAGAGTTTGGATTCTACTGTCAAAAGACAGTTAACAAAAATTTCTTTTAAAAGCCCAAGGCCTTTGGAAGGGAAAGGATGAAAGTTGCAGCCTTGGAAAAGGAGGAACTGGAGTCCTCAGATCTGGGAAGGGACAAAGGGTAGCGAGTTTTACGGGGAGCTGAGCTGCGTTTTATTCCAGCTCCCAGGAGGAGGAGTCTGGGTGACAGAGTGACTCCAGGGACCCTCAAGCATTTGTATCAAACGCTATGGCTTATCACTGTTTCTGCTTCCCTCTCCTGGGTCACTCCCACTAGGATACAAATGTGCTCTGGTATGTATCAGTTCAAAACAACCACCATTCTAAACGCCTTATTTCTCCTTACCTGCATCCCTGTTGCTATACGTTTTCCCACAGTGGACCATCTCCACTGCCCCTGCCGTGCCCTCCCCAGTCCACAACCATCAGTGTCGGTCCCGTTACATTGGTCCAGAGGTGGGGACACTGCTCAACTTACGGTCACCCATCACGCCCCCCGTCCCCTTTCCCAGGGCATGCCACCTCCCTGTCTTACTCAACCACCCTGACTGTCTAGAAACATCAACTCCCCTAAACTTCCAGGATACCCTGCCCTCCTGGTTTCTTATGTCTCACTGGTTAATCCTACCCTTCCTCCTTAGATGACTGCTCCTTAACAAATTCTAAATGTGGATGGAAAAGAGCTCAGTCTGCCTCTCCTTTCTCTCTCCGCCTTCTCTCCCTGGGTCATATCATTTATTTTTCAGAAATTTCAGTACCATTTTTGTACAAGATCATCTTCTGCTGCTGCTACTGCTAAGTTGCTTCAGTCGTATCTGACTCTGTGCGACCCCATAGATGGTAGCCCACCAGGCTCCTCCGTCCCTGGGATTCTCCAGGCAAGAACACTGGAGTGGGTTGCCATTTCCTTCATACTTGTGTAAATCTAGACAGCCTGACTTTTGGATTCCTACGCCATGCCAGGTAAAACATATGAAATGCACCCATAGTTCAAAGTAAATGTACTTTTTTTTTTGAAGGGTTACATTTTTTAGTATAAAATATATGGAACATAAACTTTTCCATTTTAATCATTTTGAAGTGTACAGCTAATTTAGTGGCATTAATTACATTCAAATGTACAACCATCACCACTGTCCATTTTCAAAACTTTTATCATGCCAAGGAGAAATTCTGTGTCCATTAAGAAAAAAAATCCATTTTCCTCTCCTCTCAGTCCCAGTAACTTCTAATCTACTTTCTATTTGTGTGAATTTGAGTATATGTTCCAGATTAGATGTGCTTTCTTGCTATTAAAAAAGGCAGATTCTTTAAAATAATTTTACTTTTGAAAGTGGATAAAGCATTTAGTTCAAAACTGGCTCTTATTTTTCATATCCAGGAATTCTGATAGAGTGAGAAAATCTAATCTTCATATTATTTATAAATTCCTTCTCCAGGGGATCTTCCCAACCCAGGGATCGAACCTGGGTCTCCTACACTGCAGGTCGATTCTTTACTGACTGAGCTACAAGGGAAGCCCAATATATCTTTATTGTTTACTGCTGCTGCTGCTGCTGCTAAGTCGCTTCAGTCGTGTCCGACTCTGTGCGATCCCATAGCCGGCAGCCCACCAGGCTCTGCCGTCCCTGGAATTTTCCAGGCAAAAGTACTGGAGTGGGATGCCATCACCTTCTCCGTTATTGTTTACTAAAACTTGGCAATTACTAAGCCTGATATAAAACTGCATTTTATAAACAGTGAATGCATTATTAACTTTTTTTACTTTTATGTGTTTAATTTTTTGAAAATAATTTTAGACTCACATAAAAGTATCAGACCTTTGCTCCTTGGAAGAAAAGCTATGACCAACCTGAGTGAGAGAATGAAGTCACTGTATCATCCATGGGGTCAAAAAGAATTGGACACAACTGAGCGACTTTCACAGACCCTTAATGTGTGCATACGTGCTAAGTCACTTCAGTTGTGTCTGACTCTATGTGACCCTATGGACTGTAGCCAGCCAGGCTCCTCTGTCCATGGGATTTTCAATGCAAGGATACTGGAGTGGGTTGCCATTTCCTACTCCAGGGGATCTTCCCCACCCAGGGATCGAACCCTTGTCTCCTGTGTCTCCTGCATTGCAAGCAGATTCTTTACCCGCTGAGCCATTGAGGAAGCCCTAGACAGCATATTAAAAGGCAGAGACATTACTTTACCAACAAAGGTCCATCTAGTCAAGGCTATGGTTTTTCCAGTGGTCATGTATGGATATGAGAGTTGGACTATAAAGAAAGCTGAGGGCCAAAGAATTGATGCTTTTGAACTGTGGTGTTGGAGGAGACTCTTGAGAGTCCCTTGGACTGCAAGGAGATCCAACCAGTTCATCCTAAAGGAAATCAGTCCTGAATATTCACTGAAGGACTGATGCTGAAGTTGAAACTCTAATACTTTGGCCACCTGATTTGAAGAACTGACTCATTGGAAAACACGCTGATGCTGGGAAAGATTGAAGGCAGGAGGAGAAGGGCACGACAGAGGATGAGATGGTTGGATGGCATCACCAACTCGATGGACATGAGTTTGAGCAAGCTCTGGGAGTTGGTGATGGACAGGGAGGCATGGTGTGCTGCAGTCCATGGGGTCACAAAGAGTCAGGCACAACTGAACTGAACTGAAAATTATCAGAATTAGTACAGAGAGTTCTAATGTACCGTTTCCCAGCTTCCCCCAAGGATGACATCTTACACGCCCACAGTTCGTTATCAATTATCAAAATTTTATTTGATTTCACCATTTTTTCACAGGTACCAGTTGTGTGTATGGGGTTCTATCAGATTTCATCAAATGCATATTAATAGATGTGTGTGAGCACCACCATAACTAGCACCACCATAGAACTCTTAATGAGAACGAAACTCCTTCAAGCCAACCCTTCATGGTCACACCCTCCCAATTGGCTGCTTAATCCCTGACCACCACTGACTCATCCTCTATCTCTCCACTTATGTCATTTTGAGACTGTCATATACACAGAATCATACCTTTAGAGACTGACATTTTTCACTCAGAGTCTATTTTCCCTGCCCATGTTTCAAATATCCTGTTCTCTGAGAAGGTGGGCTGCATGACCACCCAGAACTGGGGGATGGAGAATGAGTGTCTCAAAAGGACTGAAATAAGAATATTTTGGTGTCCTAGTGATCCAGCCTACTAACCTTCAAAAGTAGCTCATACCTTCCCTATTGTGTTGGATAATGACCCGTCATGAAATTTTTTTACGACATCTCGGCATCTCTAAGCTCTGTGGAAATATTCTCTGGACATAAACCCATCTCTCTGTCTGTTTCTCTCCCCCATGTCCGTATCTTCCTTTTTCAACTAAACCACCAACCTCAGCTGACCGCCCCCCACCAATAAGCCTCTGAACTCTTCTCTCTGTTTCCTTTCTCATTCTTCAGAAATCCACTCCCGGCAGCAGCTCATGGCCACTTTGTCCCATGCCTAGTCAGCTCTGAAAAGACCTCTTTAGATGGACTTTCTCTGCCAGTCACCTCTCTCCCCAGCCCCGCACCTCTCCCCCAAAAGTAGCTACCAAGTCGCTGTTTTATGTTGTTCATACACTTAAAAGAAATTCACGTATTTATGTTGTTGGTGTACAGTCATTTACTGTTTATTTGTTTATGTTCTCTCCCTCACTATAAAATCACCTTGATGAATGCAAGTTCCTCTGTCCCTAGAACCTGGGCACAGTCACGACCTCAGTAAATATTTACTGATTGAATGAAGGGCTACACAAACACTCAGTGTGATAAAAGGCTGCTCCCAAGGTGGAATAAGCAAGACAGCTGTCCTTGTTACACTCTACAACTGCTCCGAAAATGCAGCAGAACACGGAGAATGTCTACAGCATGTGGGGATAAACAGACCAGCAGGATATTGTGGACAGTTTTCGAATCCATCCACATACTGTGTTCACAACCCCAACACCGTGGAAAATGCTGTTGAAGCTTACATGGTGATGGTGGTTAGGATGTTGGCTTTCACCTAAATTGCCTGGAAAATAAAGATCTCCCTCCTTGTCCTCTCCTTGTTGCCTGATTCGATTTCTTTCTATGTATAGTATTCAGCCACTTGTAAACTCCTAAGCCACATGCGAGCAGGAAGCATGCGGCAAAAAGAGGCAGGTTTCAAGCCAGTGCGGGGAGGAACTGCTCTAAATCAGCTTGGTTTTGTGGGTTCACCCGAGGTTCAGAACACTAGTTGGCTCTAACAGCCCCATGGCAAGACCAGCCAGCTCTGCTGGATTGAATATTTCCTGCCTCAGCAAGAAATTTCTGTACTAAATCTACTGATGGATGGACTGGGGTGGGGGTGGGGGTTGATATCTGGCATTTGGGACCACAAGGCAAAACAAATGTTTTGTAGGGAAAAGAGATTTTCCTCAATAGAAAATTAAAGGCTTCTGTCTTCAAAGAAGAGAAGTGAGATGAGATTTTCTGCTCCTAATTGAAAAAAGGACTAACACTGAAACTGAAGCTCCAATACTTTGTCCACCTGATGCGAAGAACTGACTGACTGGAAAAGACCCTGATGCTGGGAAAGATTGAAGGCAGGAGGAGAAGGGGACGACCGAGGATGAGATTGTTGGATGGCATCACCGACTCGATGGACGTGAGTTTGAGCAAGCTCTGGGAATTAGTGATGGACAGGGAAGCCTGGCATGCTGCAGTCCATGGGGTCACAAACAGTCGAGCATGACTGAATGACTGAACTGAACTGAATTGGAAAAAAAAAAGTCTTCCACATAAAATATTTCTGCACCATCCCAATAAGATCAGGACTGGTCTTGAGGTGCAGGCTGCAGGTGGTCTCATAAAAGATATATATCTCTGTTCCCAGGGAGTCAAGCACAGGAGCAAACTAAAACATCAGAGGAAGCCAGTTAATCTTAGTCAGCATCATCTGGAGAACTGGGGTGTGGGGAGACGGTCACCAAGGCAGGGATACTGGCACCAGAATGTGAGTTACTCTTTCTTGATGTTGCACATTCATTCTGTCACTCATCAAATAGTGACCGTCTCTACCAAGAGAGTGAAGAGCGCTGGACCAGATACCAAAGGACGTTCCTGATGCCTGGGACACAGTCCCTTTCTTCAAAATACTATCTAAGTGTAGGAAAGAGGAACATGCAAAGAACACATGGAGAAAAGCCACCAGAAAGTTCCAGGGAAGATGTTACGAAAGTCTGGGGAAGATAGAACTTATTTCACTTGGTTAGGGTAAGAAATGCCGGAAGGGGACAAGAAGTGAACAGAAAATTCTCTGTAAGAGGGGACACCTGCAAGGTAATTTGCCAGATGGGTGGGGGTTGACCAGGAGGGTATGAAGCCAAAGGGAATTCCTCACCGTGGAGCCATCCACACAGTCACCCACAGAAGAGTATCTCCTTGAGAAGGCAGAAGGGGGTGTAGAGAAAATTGGGTTAATCAGTTCTGAAAGGAGTAGAGAAGAAACTGTAGGAAAAAGTACACTTCCTTGATTCATGATCAGGAATGACACCAGGTTCGATTTGCAATATATAGACCAAGATTACATGCAAGGCCCCCAGAGTCTAACCCAGCAAAAATAGATGGGAGGGGGGCAAACCAATAAATGCCCAGAAGAGGTCTGAATTGCCTCAAATTAAGTGTGGGCTCATGTCAACTTTATTACTTCATCTCTTGGTGACTTTTTCTGAGCTACCTCACTGGCTTCTCCTGATTTATGAATGAGATCAATTATCATCTTTAGGAACATCCTAGAGGCTTTTGAGGCAGAAATTCATAGGTGGTTAAAAGCACAGTCTTTGGGAGTCAGTTTGTTTATATTTTAAAAAAAATTTTGGCCCTGGAGCATGTGGTATCTTAGTTCTCCAACCAGGGATCAAACCCACACTTTCTGAATGGGAAATGGGGGTGTCATGACCACTGGACCTCCAGGGAAGTCCCCAGTTTGTTCATGTTTTAATGATAAGTCCTCTTATCATCCACTTAGTAAACTTAGACAAACAATTTAACCTTCTAAAAGTTCCCCCCTAAAAATGGGGATAATAAGAATATATATTTCATTGGCTCTGTTTAAAGGTTAAATAAGAATATTTGTGTAAGACAATCCAATTTCAGCACCTAATAATGTAGTTCTGTTATGAATAAGCAAATAGCATCCCCTAATCCAGAAACTGATCTACATATTGCAGCAGACGAAAGCCATGTGATGAAGGCCATTAACTGACTCAAGAGCTCCAAGATAAGGATGCATTGCTTGTGTGACTTAGAGTATAGAATAAACCAACATGAAGTACAGCCAGATCTCTGAAAGTGAATGTTTCTTTTCTTTTTTTTAACTTTTTATTTTGTATTGGGATATAGCTGATTAACAGTGTTGTGATAGTTTCAGATGAACAGCTTAGAGACTCAGCCATACGTTTACATGTATCCATTCTCCCCCAAACGCCCTTCCTATCCGGGCTGCCACATAACATTGAGCAGAGTTCCCTGCGCTATATACCGTAGGTCCTTGCTGGTTATCTGTTTTAAATACAGCAGCGTGTACATGTCTATTCCCAGTTCCCTAACTATCCCATGGCCCGGTCCTTACCCCCAGCAACTGTAGGAGACTGAGTTTTTTGGTTAAGTAAGGGTCAGGAGAGAAGACACTTAGAGAAGATGATTCAGTTGGAAATTTTTGAGTAGAATCCACCTCTCTCTCTCTGTCTCTTTTCATCAACATTCTGGAAAGCGACCATTGCCTATGGTGGAAGCTCGGGACATGGCAGGACTCTCCAGGAGTAATCATCTCAGTCATCGTTGGAAGCAGCCCTCCCAGCATTGCCAGCAGAGCTCCATTATTCATTTCTTTAAAATCAAACTGAAAGCTCCCAAGGCTCATTTGCTTTGAGGTTTCCCCTGTGGGTTGTTTTTTTTTTTTCCATGCAAGGTGTCCGCTGAACAATCAGGTAGATTTTTCATGCAGGGGCTCTTAGAGCCACCAAGCTGTTTGTACCTCCCCATGTGAGAGTAATTTATTATAATATTCTGTTTCGGTTGAATTTTAACACCTTCACTTAAAAGACGAAGTTAAGTAACTTCATGCAGGATATTTTAGAACCTATAAATGTCTTTCCCAACACCCACCCCCTGGTTCAATTTCCCTTGCCTATGGGAATGGAGTAAAATATACAGTTTATCCAGGAAGGGTCAATGCCAAATGGAGACATAGCAGCTTGTTTAAAAAGCAGATATCTTATTACTTACAACCCTCACCTTCTGGCCCAGGTTAATGCCATAATTACTCTCTTAAATTTCCCTTTATTTAACATCATCCATCCTGCCTTCTTCTGTTACCATTATTTAACTAACTAAACACACCAAATACAATACCAAGGACTGAAGGAGGCATGAGTCCAACTTGTAGAAACCTGCTTTTAATTTAGGATTATAGGGCCAGTTTCCTAGAAATTGCCACATTTTTAAAGAAAATGGATTTTCCTTCTTTATGTCAAGAGATGCTTGATCTAATTAAATTCAGTTTAATCTAATAACAAGTATGTTAGTGCCATCTTCAAAATTAAAATTTTAGGCCAAATCCAAACTTTAATCATCAGACATATGAATTCTTGCTAGTCTAAATAAGAATTCAATTATGCAATTCCCATAAGAATTTTTCCACTCTCATGGAGATATATTAGAAGGTATGAAGATGAAAAGATAAAGCAAAATTGCATTTGGCCACCAAGTAAACCTCTATGAGTCATTTTCCTTCTGAAGAGATGCTGTGCTGTGCTTAGTTGCTCAGTCATGTCTGACTCTTTGTGATCCCATGGACTATAGCCAGCCAGCCATGAGGATTCTCCAGCAAAGAATACTGGAATTGGTTCCCATGCCCTCCTCCAGGGGATCTTCTCAACCCAGGGATTGAACCCAGGTCTCCTACACTGCAGGCAGATTTTTTTAACCTGATGAACCACCAGGGAAGCCCCAAAATACTGGAGTGGGTAGCCTATCCCTTCTCCACGGGATCTTCCTAACCCAGGAATTGAACCAGGGTCTCCTGCATCTCAGGCAGATTCGATACTAGCTGAGAGGCTTCAGTGAAGCCTCTGAAGAGATACTGAAACACAAACACTACTGGGAAATTAGAAGCTCTTGGTAAGCTCCTGGAAGGTGAATGGCATGAATCATTTTTGTATCTCAAGTGTTTCACAGCATAACACACACAGTGGGTGCTCAGTAAATAAGGGCTTCAACCTCGAAAATTCCAAGCTAAAGTGAGATGATCCCAAGAGGGAAGACTCTTTTCTGTTTTGTCCTCGATTATACATAATTTGCTGTTGTTGTTTAGTCACTAAGTCATGTACAACTATTTTGCAACCCCACGGACTGTAGCCCACCAGGTTCCCCTGTCCATGGGATTTCACAGGCAAGAATACTGGAGTGGGTTGACATTTCCTTCTCCAGGGGATCTTTCCGACCCAGGGATCGAACCTGCCTCTCCTGCTTGGCAAGTGGCTTCTTCTGAGCCACCTGGGAAGCCCTATTATACATAATAGGTGCTTCAAAAATATGGATTGGATGAATGAATGGCTGATACTCACCTGGACCTCTCATTGGGTTGCTGTATCTGGTTCATATAGAATCTTCAGGCCTTGGAAAAAATATAGCCCTTGAGTTGCTGAAAACAAGTTACTGAACAGGAAACTCAACCTGCCTCCCAGTGGAGCATCGTGGGGACCCAAGCAAACAGCAATTTTATAGTAGATAATTTTGACCTTGACCACTAGGAGGCCCGAGAATTCTGTCAGGTTTGACAGGTTAGAAGTGCAGTTAGAAGGCGAGGTTCCCTCCCTCGTCCTGCTAATAATAAGGAGTGGAAGGCAGCATCTAGAGAACTAAAGAACTCACAGTGGACTGTAGGAAATTTCCACTGTAAATAAGTTAGGCGACCTTAGAACTGTCTATAAATAGGTGGTATATGCCCCAGACCCAAGACGCATTGGGGAGGAACAGCATGACTTTCTCTGGGAGTTTCCACAGCTCTGGTGCATAGAGACAACTGGTTCCTTGCTCTGTGCGTATCCGAGGTGAAGTCAAGTCTTCTGTGTTAGTATCACAGAAAAAAAAAAGAAAGAAAGAGATGAAATTTTCAGTTCCTGAAAGATGGTTGGTTCTCCCAAGCTGATTAGACCCACCAGTAGCAAAAAGCATCTCTCACCGGAGGCATGAAAGCAAAAAACCTTGACCTCAAATCTTCGTATTAATCCCCCAACTCTGAAAAACACCTTTTAAAGAAAATTGGAGTACAGTTGACATACATATAGCTGTGTTAGTTTCTTGACTGAAATGGTGGATATGGCGGAGGAGGGCTGCAAGTGCTGTGAAGGAAACGAGACTCAGGATCTTTGGAGACTGAAGTGGAGAGTAACAACATCCACAATCACACACACAAAAAAACCACTGCAAAATTCAGCAGTTATTGCAGAACTGTGGTCACCAGGATTGAGTCACATCTCTGGACTCCTCATTAGCAACCCTGACTTTGTTTATGGAAACTGAATTTTAATAACTCTAGTCTTCCTCAAATTTTCAAATAATTTCATAAAGAGGAAAGTTGATGCTCATGTTGAATGCATACATATTCTCCCACATATTTACATGGATGTGTGTGCAAAGTCATGCATACCAGGAAGGAGAGCTAACCACACTGGCCTTCTAAATGGAGCCGTGTCTGGGGAGAAACACAATAGACATTGGCCCCAGCGCATCAAAACTGGGTAATGACTTTCTGACATGCCTCCAGGGGATGGGGAAAAACTAGCATGTCCAATTGAAAGCCAGAGAGGATTTAGAAGCCCCCAGAAAGGACATGAATCCTCCTCTGTCTCTCTTTTTCATTTTGAACTCCATAATATAATTTTCCAACATGGACCTTTTGAAGCCTGACACTTGGATGGAAATTCCTGAAGGATGTGAGGCAGCAGAATGCATGACAGAGGAGGGCATGGAATGTCCTTTCATGCAGATCTTTAAGGGTGGGAGAGACAGACAGATGGATGTTTATACCCCTCTCCATCCTCCAACTTGAACAGCTCAGGGAAACGAATCTTGACTCTGCCCGAATAGCAAGGCCAGAGCGGAACAAAACAGAAATAAACAAGTACATCTTTATGGTGTCTGCCCCTCCCCTACTTATTATGGTCCAGCTCCCCAGGCACCAGGGCAGTCTTCATCCTTGCTTTGTCTCTTCTTTGACACAGACATTCACAAGGGCTCTGAGTTTTCTTCTCCTCCGACCTTTTGATTTATTCACCTATCCCCTCAGGGCAGGGATGGGGGGGCATCCATGTCCTTCTTGGCAGCCAGTTGAGCCCAGACTTGCTCTGTCACTGATGGTCCCTCACAGGCCTCACTTTGTTCTGATGTTTCCAGATTCCCTTCAGGACCACTTCAAGTCTTTCTGCTTCCTTCCAGTTTTCTGGAGTTGAAACTCACGTCCATGGGTTAGTGGCACCCAACCTTAGGATCAAGGTCCTGTGTGTTCCCGCCCCTGGGGCAGAACAACATGACCCTGATTCCCTCCCCTCTCACCAGACAGGCCTCTGGGTGTGAATCTCCTTGGCTTCTGGCCCTTCCTCACCTACAAACTCGCCCACCTTCACACCAGGCTCAGCCTCCTTCCAGAATCAGATAATGAGACCTGCCTCGTCCTGTTCAAGATCACGGGACCCCGGCCTCCAGAACTCAAGCCTCCTGCTGGGCCTGCCCAACCCTCCTCGGGTCCGTATTTGCCATTTCCTCCTCCTCCCCCTCTTTCCAACCTCACCGAGTTACCCCAGGGCTGATAAAACGGTTTAACTCAATCTCCTCTCATTCTCCAAAAACATAATCAAGTTCCATTGACTTCACTACCCATTTTTATAACAACTCTCTCCTCAACCAAAGTTCACGAAGGAAGAGTGGCACACTTTTTGTCTCCTATCTGGAATTTCTCACCTATTCCTCAAGTTATCCCTTACCACTCACTGTCTCAGTAACCTCCCCCCTCCCACAAGGGCTACCCTTGTTCCTGAGGATATCAAGGACCTTCTTAATGATGGCTTTTTTATAAAAAATTATTTATTTATTTGGCTGCACTGTATCTTAGTTGTGGCCCACAAGGTCTTTGATTTTCCTTGTGGCATGCAGGATCTAATTTCCTGTCCAAGGATCAAACCCAGGGCCCCTGTTTTGGGAGCGCAGAGTCTTGGCCACTGGTCCACCAGGGAAGTCCTTGTAATGATGACTCTTCATGTTATTGAACATCTACTTCACTTGACACTGTTGACCTCTCCCTGCTTCTGGAAACACTCTGTTGAGTTCCCTCAAGGGCCCTGCATTTCCTGAACTTGTTTCATCTTCTTTTTGCCTTTACACGGTAGTATTCTCAGAGGGTTGGTCCTTAGCTTTGTTTTCATCTATACTTTCCCTTGACTGAGCTCACCTAATTTCCTAGACTTACGAGTAGTTAACATGTAAGACATGGGTAATCCCAGATTTCTCTGCCACATCTCATCGCCCTGAGCTTCAGACTTCCTAAGGGCCACTGCCTTGTGATGTTTTTTTTCCCTTGCAGTAGCTATTAGCAAGTCAAACTCAGCACACCCCAAACTGGCCCTCTGTTTGCCCTCCTTCCAGGTTTTCTGTCTCAGACGGCGGCAGCAGGATCTTTGGTTTCCTCACCTGGCCACAGGTAAACTTCACTCTTCACGCTTCGTTCTGCCCGCCTTGTGCCACCACATTGCTAAACAGCCACTGAATGCTTTGATTCACCTCCTGAACACATCCCAAATCTACTCCCTCTTGGGACAGCCAAAACCCTCATGTAGGTACAGATGCTCTTCCAGGAGGATTAGTGCAAAAGGCTCCCATCCTCCTGCACAGTTTTGTCCTCAGATATACTGGGCGCATCCCATCTGAAAGATCCATGCCTAAAACCTGACCAGTCATTCACTCCCTATTACCTAAAAGGTAAAGTTCTTTACCCAGTTATCCGGAGAAACATAGCATAGTATTTTGGGAATGGTAGCACCCACCTGGTAAACACCTGACAGATCAGCCCATGTCTGTGGTAACTAATGTAAAATTATTTCCATGTGTGTTTATCTCTCTAACTAGATCGTCTCGAGGAAAGAGACTGTCCCCAGGATCTAGCATGGTGCCTGGAAAATAGCGAGAATGAACAGATGTTGGTTGTCATGTGCATGGAGAGATCTCACTGAACTTGCTGAGGTTCTCCGGAACTGGCTTCTAGAAATCTGAAGGGAGGGAGGGAGAAGCGGTGGGGCGCTCTGTGAGGTGAAGGGCTGAAGCGGGGGACCGTCTGTGATGGGGGAGCTGATGAGGTGTGTGGGTTTGGCTCCATGTGACTGATGTTAAACACCGAGGTGCCTCTGATTGTTATGACGGGATCACCTATGCCAAAGGACAGAGGAGGTGGAGATGCAGAGAGAAGAAGTGGTCTCTGACCTGCACTTACCCTGTGCTGATAAGGACCGAAGGCACATGGCAATCTCTCTCTATGTATGTCCAGCATTGGGAGAGCAGCCTGGCATCTCTGTCAGCTGGAGCTGATCAGGTGTTTCCCCGATAGGTGTGAGTATTCGGGGGGCGTGATTAAGCCCAGGAAGGTCAACACTCAGGGAATGATGAGCTGCCTGGTAAGGGTGTCCTCCCACAAAATCTGAAGAACCTTTCCTCAGGAGGGAAATACCTCTGCAATCTCCCACGACACTTGTGGAAGCAGAAGATACTGCCCCTATCTCTGTGCACAGTTGGGCTCCACAGGGTCCCATCGGGACCAGCAGCTTTGCCCCTAAAAGGAAGTCCCCAGGCCTTTATCACAGGAATGGCATTTTCCTACTTATCTAAATGTAAAGAGCCTCCCAGGGTCCTTTTCTTCTGAAGTCCATGTGAGTATGATTTGTGGAGTTAAAATTGTAGACACATCTCAGGCAGCAGGTTTATTACTATTATTGAAACCTTCCTGTGATCATAGGCAAACAATAAAAATGAACCTCCTTTGAACCTAATTATTTTGAAGATCAGGAACTTCTTTGGGTTATTACTCTCCTTATTTATTGACTGAATCCTTTTTCTGAAATTCTAATTTTATAATCTTTATTCAGATTCTCAGAGGAATTCCCTGGTATTGCCCACAAGACCAAATGTTTGTGGTACATTAGAAAATCAGATTGTGTGCAGCTGATGGGGCTATCACAATATTATCTGGAACCTCCAATTAATACATTGTCTTGTCTTATCTTGGACAAAGAATGATTGAATATGAGGATTAGAGTTAGTGTTAGTTTATGATAAAATTTCTGCCTGAGGAGTACCTAATTTTAGAACAGCACAAAGAGAATGATCATTTGTATAAAATCTTTCTCCATTCCTTTTTGTTTGCTTGTTTGTGGTTTTTCTCACTCTGATACTGTTTTCCCATTAATTTCCATCTATGATAAAGAGTTCTGTATTCATTGCTCAAGTTATGGTCTTTTTAGAAAATCTTGATTCTGCTAAATCTTGCCAGATCTCTGAATTGGAGGTGAGGTTCAATGAAAACTGAGATGAAGAATTAAGGAGTTGAAGAAGAACCTTCATTTCATTGTGGGTAGAGACCACCTGGTCTTTTCATCCTGTTATAGTGTAATTTTTAAAAAGAAAATCCTAGGATTGGTGAAAGTAGAAATTTCTCTAACCACTCCAGAGGGTAATTTGGCAATCTATGAAAAGTTTAAATGACTTGCCCTTTGACCCAAGAAAAATTTCAAGAATGTGTCTAAAAGGATGTTCATCAATTATAGCACTTTTTATTTAAAAAAAAATCTAGAAACAACTGAAAGAGGTTATCAGTCAAAAACACACCAAAGGAATTCTAGGCAGTCATTAAAAGTAATGACATTGTTTTGTAATGGTTTTCACAGTATGAGAGGAAAAAAAAGATTACCAAGGAGAAATATAGTAAAATTTCCCTTTTGTTAATTTGTATGTATGCATTTTGAACAGTCTATAAGAATATGCAAGATATTAACAGTAGTTATCACTGGGAAATGAAATGCTACGTCTTTTTGAAAAATATTTTTCCATGCTGTCTGAATATTTCTCATTTGGGGGAGTCAGGCACTGAACTCTGACACCAGAACTTTGCAAGGTTCATGACAAGGCATCTCCTAAGCCCCAGAGGGCAGAACATAGGGAGTGTTTTCCTGAATCAGCTTGCATGGAACATTCTGTGCTCTTGGCTCCCCCAAGAAGCTAAGATTCAGACCAGTCATGGTGGTGAATTTCCTTTCATTGCCAGAGAGTATGCAAACATCCCAGAGGATATTCTGGGAATGGTGATACTTGCCTTGCAGGTCACATGACACCCACGTGAGACCAAGGTCATGGGCCAGCCCAGAATGTTACCTAGAAAGCTAAGCTCCACTCAGGGCAAGAGAGGTCATAAAACCCACTGATGAACAAGTTGACCTGTTCCCTGTCCATTCTGGCCTCACTCATCAATGCTAACGCCATTCCCAAATATGCTACCTCCCAAACCCTTTCCATCAGGGTGAGACAACACCGGGTTTGCTGGTATAGATATTCTGTGCATGTTAGACAGGGCTTCCCAAACAAATTACAACTTGATTTAAAATAATAAACCTTCCATTGATATTGATACTGAAGGAGATATATTACTAGGTCTTGTCTAATTTTGAAATCTTAAAAGTAATTCTTAGCATGTGGGACTAGTTATTTTATAATAAATAAATGATTCGAGCTATTGCTCTTTAGACTCCACAACAAGCTTTTTTGGTTTGGGGTTTGTTTTAACAACAGCAGCATGACAAAATGCTCTCAGATTTCCCAGCCAGCAAGAAGGAGTCACTGACTAAATCTGGACACAGCCCAGTGAAAAAGTAAAAGTGTTAGGTGCTCAGTGGTGTCTGACTCTTTGCAACCCCATGGACTGTAGCCCACCAGGCTCCTCTGTCCATGGAATTCTCCAGGCAAGAATACTGTAGTATATAGCCAGTCCCTTCTCCAGGGGATCTTCCTGACCCAGGAATAGAACCCAGGTCTCCTGCACTGTAGGCAGATTCTTTACCATCTGAGCCATCAGGGAAGCCCTTGGACACAGCCCAGACTCAGCAACCTCTTGCTGATTGGACCAACTCTGGATGCACCACTCCGTCCCAGGGCCATGGTTTCTACCTCCTTGCATATCATCGCCAATGTCTGTTCCTTCCAGGTGTACAATTCTAAGATCCTTTGTCTCCTAACACCTTAACAGAACAGAGAGAATAGCATTTCAAGGTTCTAGTTGCTGCCTAAAAGGCCATTGTTGGAGGAGCTGACCTTCTGGGTCAGTTCTGGACCAATTCTTACCCAGTGGGTGAGGAAGTAGGAGGGCACTCAGTGGTAAAATGAGTGGAAGGGTAAGCCCCTGGCTTGACCTGGAACTAGAGATGTTGGTTACACTGGGGTAGAGCGAGGACAGGAGTGGGGGGAAGAATTTGATTTCATGAGCATTTCGTATGTGCAAGATGCATCACTGGTGCCAATAACAGCAAAGTTCTGCTGAGCACCTACTATATGCCCCAGTCTGTGTCTAGTGCCTTACATTTGCAGTTCACTGGGGCCAGCCTCAATCCTAGCCCATTAGGATGATTACGCTCCTTTACTTTTTCTTTTTAATTGAAATATAGCTGATTTACAATGTTGTACCTATCTCTGCTGTACAGGAAAGTGACTCAGTTATACACATAAGACATTTTAAAAATATTCTTAGCCATCATGGCTTATCCCAGGGTATTGAATAGAGTTGGCTGTGCTATACAGTAGGACCTTGTTGCTTGTCCATCCTAAAGAAGATATGGTACATGCAGACAATGGTTAACTACTCAGCCATAAAAGATAACAAGATAATGCTATGCACAGCAACATGGATGGACGTAGAATTTATTATACTAAGTGAAGTAAGTCAAAAAGAGAAAGATGATTATGCTACTTGAACAGGAGAGAAAACTGACACTTAGAGGTCACACAACTCTAAGTCATGGAGCAGAACTGCCAGGCAAGTCTAACCCCAGAACCTGAGCCTTAGACTATCACCTAAACTGTACGCGTCTTAGTCACTCCGCTGAGTAGGGACCCACATCTGAGAGGCACAACTCATCTGCCTGGAGAAGCATATAAGAAGCCATAGAGTGAGGGTTTGAAAGCAGGTCTGTCTGACGCCAGCACACGTGTTCTTCTCCAGATCCTGGCCGAGAAGGAAGACTCACCTACTTAGCAAGGCAGTTGATTTGTCTCCATATAGAGTCTAGGAAGGCTTCCCTGGTAGCTCAGTTGGTAAAGAATTTGCCTGCAATGCAGGAGACCTGGGTTCGATCCCTGGGTCAGGAAGATACCCTGGAGAAGGGAATGGCAACCCACTCCAGTATTCTTGCCTGGGAAATGCCACGGACAGAGGAGCCTGGTGGGCTACAGCCCATGTGGTCACAAAGAGTCGGACATAACTGAGCAACCAACACTAGAGAACTACTAGAGAGTCTAGAAACTGAGTCCAGCTTTTAACCCAAAATATGGTTGAGAAAATGTTTTAGAAAGATGGATGGGTCTATGTGGGGCTTCTCTAGTGGCTCAATTGGTAAAGAATCTACCCACAATGCAGGAGACCTGGGTTTGATCCCTGGCTCAGGAAGATCCCCTGGAGGAGGGCATGGCAACCCACTCTAATATTCTTGCCTGGAAAATTCCATGGACAGAGGAGCCTGGCAGGCTACAGTCCATGGAGTCGAAAAAAGTCGGACAGGACTGAGCAACCGAGCACAGCACAGGGGTCTATGTGACCAATAAACCACATGAATAACCAAGACAGCTTCAGACGAAGTTTCAGAGATCTTGGGACACATGCTGTAACCACTGTGGTATTTCCTTTAGAATTTGTTTTGCCTTTTTTATGCACCTTTGAGTGGCTGACTTCGCCATGCCAACAGGAGGGGAACTCATAGCTGGGCCAGGAGTCAGCAAAGCTCTGGCCTGAATGCAAACCGCAAGCAAGGCTATTCTGTTGGCTTATCTGCTTTGGATAGAGGGACCTCTGCTTTTTCACCCCCTTTGTGTGTAAACCAGCTCCCAGGTACCTCGATCAGCCTGCAAGTAACTGATACTATGTTACCTCAGCACCCCCAAATACAATGACAACCTGGGTTCACATGTGTGTCAGTCTGTGTGTGTTTGTATTTCTGCGTGTGTGTGTGTGTGTGTGCGTGTGTGTTTGTAGGTTGGTTGTGTGTGTATCTTTGTGTGTGTGTTTGTGAGTGTGAGTTTGTGGTGGAGTTATGTGTGTATGTATGTGAGTTTGTGTGTGTTTCTGTGTGTGAGTATGTGTGTTGTGAGTCTCTTCCCGGTCCCTGCACTTATTGTTGTTGACATTTATTCTTTCACCAGGTACAATACCAAGAGATTCAGAGTCTTTTTGTTAATCCTCCCAACCACCCTCTGAGGTCTGTATCACTAGTCCCATTTTGTGAGTGAAAAAAAGCTTAAGCTCATAGCATGACAGCAGTTTTTCATGGTCATGCCGAGTCTATAAGAGTAAAACAAGACATGGGGTTCTGGGTCCACTGCTTCGGTTTCCAGCATGGATAACTATTCTCACGACGCATCCTGACCATTGTGAGGGAGGGTCGTGGAAAAGCAGGTGATACTCTGAGGCCGGCCCAGAGCAGCATCAGAGCTGAACCTACGTAAGTCCAGGAAGTCTGGCTCCTTTCCTTGACCTTGACAACTTCTTGGGCAGCTGCCCAGTGACTCCAAGGCACGCGCCTCTGTGTTTCTGCAGGTCCTTATCTTTTAAGCAGATTCTGTCTCATGCACTTCCAAAGGGAATTCCTTACACTCCTCTCGAACCTGCAGGCTCTTGAGATAAGTGGACCCAGGACATACCAGCCGCCAGCGCCAGGCTTCCCGGCTGAGAAATCTCAGTTACTCCAGGTCCTATCTTCATCACTTTCCCATGTCCAACTTATCCAGAAACACATTTAGGAAACTGAAACACAAAAATACCTTCTTGAGATAAAGCCTGTTTCAGAAGGAGTCTAAAAATAAAGTTCAGTCATGATCTATGTATTCCTACATGTCAAACTGACAATCTGCCTGAATTTCTTCTTCTGCAAAGTGTTGGCTATGTGATCTTAGGAAAGAAGTAACATTAATCCCTAAGTCTCTGTTTATTCATCTATAACTTCACAGTCCAGAACAGTAGGAACTGGTCTCTTGAATCATTCTGTAGGTAAATGGTAGTCACTAAGTCGTGTCCAACTCTTCACGACCCCATGTACTGTAGCCCACCAGGCTCCTCTGTCCATGAGATTTTCCAGGCAAGAACACTGGAGTGAATAGCCATTCCCTTCTCCAGGGGATCTTCCTGACCCAGAGGTGGAATCCAAGTCCCCTGCATTGCAGCCAGACTTTTTACTGTCTGAACCACCAGGGAAGTCCATAAAATACACACTGGACTTCAGAGATAAATGGCAACCCACTCCAGTACTCTTGCCTGGAAAATCCCATGGGTGGAGGGGCATGGTAGGCTATAGTCCATGGGGTCACAGAGTCGGACATGACTGAGCGACTTCACTTTCACTTTCAAATGAAAATATCAGATGAGATGGTTAGATAGCATCACTGACTCAATGGGCATGAACTTGAGCAAACTCCAGGAGACAGTGGAGGACAGGGAAGCCTGGCATGCTGCAGTCCATGAGGTTGCAAAGAGATGGATACGACTGAGTAACTGAACAACAACAACAAATATAAATAGTACCTTGAATATATTATCAGGAGCAACATATCATTAATATATTATTGATAATAATGTTCATACTGATTATATGAAAACATAATATTTTGGATACATTTGGGTTAAATATGATATATCATTAAAAATGTTTAATAATGCAATCACTATTTGGATTTAGCCAGACTGCCCTCATTTGGGTGTTTGATACAGAATCATCCTGGCTCGGAAGGAGCCTCACTGGAACCCAGTGAGATGCTACCTTTCTATCCAAATGATGGACAGGTGAATCTGCAGAGGAGACCCTGGGACCAGCATGGAGGGATTCAGAGGCCAGTGGGCGTAGTTAATGTTCTGATTCCTTTCTGAATTCAACACTGAGTTCATTGCATGCTTGTTACCCTCAAAGCAGAAGGAGTTAAAATTTGAAAAAAAAAAAAATCTCCAGTAGAGAAATAGATCAAAGGCTGAGCTTGGTCAGTGGCATGCAGAATAAATATTATTTCACGGCTCAAACAAATTTTCTGGCTGCCCAGGCAAGGCATGTTGATAAGAAACTATTATCTTCTCTCCAGTCCCTATTCCCCAACCCTCGTGACCTCTTCTTTTTAGTTCTCTATGGGGCACCTGATGATGTTTGAATAATCAGAAAGCAAAGGCCATCATCTGAATCACACAGGAAGCCTTCAGATTCCAGGCAGGACCCAGATGAGTTTCGTGTCCCCCCTCTGCCATTGGCTGACCACTGGGAAGGTTGGACGTCTGGTTCTATTCTGTGTTTGCATCTGTGTTACCACCAGCTGTATAATTTTCTGGTTCTATTGCCACCACGGAGATAATTTTTAATGCACTCTTGAAAGTGCTTTGTAAAAAATGGAATCTCAGGTGGGACCACCAGCAGCCTGGGGACAGCTCATGCTGGTAGGATCGTGGACTCTGAGTCCAGGGGCCCTGTAACAGGAAGTGGATTCTCCAACTTCTGACAATCAAACCAGGTTGCATTTATTAAACAGTTGTGTTGTGCCAGGCACATTTTCAAGTGCTCTGCAGACATTATCTTTTTTGATCTTCACAGCAACCCTACTGGGACCCTTTGCTCTTCTTTTTTTTTTTAACTGATGAAAATGTATATTACTCATCTAAGGTCACACAGCTACCAAGTGACAGAGTCAGAAATCAAATTTAAGTCTGTGGGATCCCCAAGTCCAGGCCCCAAACCCCTAAACTACAACGATCACACAGCCAGGTCCTGTGTTAAACTTTCCCTTTAACTGCAAACTCTAAGAATTTTTCTGACTTTCTTGATGAAGGAAGCTTTCTAACCAGGCCTTGCTAATTTTAGAATTTCCATTGTCATCACACATCTCTCTCAGTTCATTTGGAGGTTGTCACCCAGACAATCCAGGGTGGCGCTATAGCTGTGGTCCACACAGTTCTACGTTGTCCATACACCCACTCTGACATTGTGCAGTGTACAGCCCACGCAATTGTACACAGGGCCTGCGGTCCCTAATTTACTGATCACCAACTTCCATCCTCCTATCCCATTCCTGATGAATACAGAGCAACATACTAAATATCAAAAGTGTCCCATGATTTAAGTATCCTGGGCTTCTTCTCAACTTATTTAAGATTAATCTCCTTAAATTCCAAGTGATCTGCTCTGTGGCTTGCTTTCCTAATTCCTCTTTAAGTAAAGCAGTCAGAGCTAGAAACTCGTGACAAATGAAGTTGCTTCTGGCACAACAATTGGAAGAGAGTCTAAGTTTATGAAGTTCATCACCAAAGCCATGGGACTTGTATTTTTACACCAAAATTCCTAAACCTACATATGCAGTTAAGGTTGCCTCAGAATGTATGTGTGGAAAATTACTTTTAGAAACTACCTTGCTTTTCATTAGCCTCAAGAATGAATCTTAAAACTTTTAAAAGAAAATTTGAAATTATACTTGATTTGGGAAAAAGGTAATCTATTTGCAAAGCAGAAGTAGAGACACAGATGTAAAGAAGAAACGTATGGATACCAAGGAGAGAAAGGAAGAGTAGGATGAATTGGGAGATTGGGACTGACCTGTATACACGACTATGTATCAAATAGATAACTAATGAGAACCTATTGTACAGCACATGGGACTCTGCTCCGTGGTGACCTAAATGGGAATGAGATTCAAAAAAGAGAGGATACGTGTATACGTGTGGCTGATTCACTTTGGTGTACAGCAGAAACTAACTCAACATTGTAAAGCAACTATACTCCAATAAAAAAAAAATTTTTAAGGTAATAAAAAAATATGAAAGTTTCATCTATTTAAAAAATGAGATAATAAAATAATGACCCTGTTTTTCTAGTATAAGCTTGTGAACAGTCTTCTGGAAATTCCAAGAGGTGTTTTAAAATATATTCTGAGAGATGGCGTCACCTTGAAACAAATAAGATTATTGTAAAGGAAAATAGTCATTGAGTCTATAAAAGGAAAATTAAAAGAAATATTTCATGTCCTTTCAGTCACATCTGTCACAAGAGAATAATGCCCAGAGCTCTCAGTGCTCTGTCCTGATAGCGTGCTCGGGTGTACAAGGTAAAAAGAAATTAAAATAGCTACCCCAAAATGCTAAATTGAACTCTGTGGCTTGGCATAGAATTGAGGGCTTATGTTTAAAAACTTATTTTTAAAAGAAAAGTAATTCAGAGGAGGGAGAAACCACTGAAACAGTAGTTCCTCTGCCAACTTTAGCTCCTGACCTTGGAGATGCCTGGCAATCAAATGTTCCATGAAGGACAAGCGCCAAGCAGCAGCCCCGGGCTGCCTCGGAGCTCAGGCGAACACACGCTTAGTGGATGCTGTACCGTGGGAAGAGGCCAGGTTGTTTGTGGATCAGCCGGAGAGAGACTTACGAAGCCCAGACTGAGAGGGGTCTGCAGCCGTGAGCGCTGGAAGGGGTGGGAGTGGAGCTCTTAGAGAGCTGAGGTAGGTGTCTCTTGCCCCCAGAAGAGTGCTGGCTCCTCAACCCTCCAAACCCAGGCAGGGCTGAGCATGACCAGTACCCTTCCCAACCAGGGAAGCCACCCCACTGTCCTAGGGGCTGGGTTAGTGAGGAGGAAGGAGAGGTGTCCCAGCCATGGGGTCTCCTCCATCAGGATGGACGGCTTGGAGACTCACTCTTCTCCCTGACTATTAAACCACTGTGTGGGAGAAAACTGAAGTTGCTCAGTTGTGTCCGACTCTTTGCGAACCCCATGGACTGTAACCTGCCAGGCTCCTCTTTCCATGGGGTTTCCCAGGCAAGAATACTGGTGTGCGTTGCCATTTCCTTCTGCACAGGATCTTCCTGACTCAGCGATGGAACCCATGTCTCCTGCATTGGCAGGCAGATTCTTTACCACTGCACCACCCAGGAAACCCCAGGAAAGAGCATACAGAGACTTGAACATGGCTTTTCCCCACCTCACTAACTTTTCACACCAGCCCCTCACAACACAACTGTTGCAGAATAGTTATCACTAAACATTAGTGATCAAGGTATTATCTTGAGATTGCTGTTGCCTTCTCTGCAAAATGAGCTCTTTGGACATGGTTTTCTCTGAGGTCCCTCTCAGTTATGCAATTTGAAAGCAACTTGCTGTTTGACTAAAGTCGTTTATACAATAGTCTGGAGTTGGAGTAAATTAAACATTTCCCTCCTAAGCCAGTTGGCTTCTGTAAACAGCCCAGTAACCCATCCCCCTTCCCTCAATGACAGCAAAATGGTGCCCGGGACCCCAAGAAAGAGGTCAGTCTCTCCCTATGAGGTGCTTTGGGGCCATGAGACTGACGGAAGGTGGTTGAGGGATGTAAGGTCTAGGTTGAAGAGATTAGTTAGCAGTGGCAGGACAGAAAGTTCTAGATCAACTCAATGTTTGTTTGAAGATCTAACAGTATTGCCCACAGGAGCTTGAGGCACGTAGTTTCTGGAATAGCAGGAGTCCTCGTCCTCCGGTGAGATACCCACCACCACTGCAAGCCCTTTCTCGGAACGTCACTGGGTGTCACTGTTTCCTTTCATCTGAGTGCCTTCACCCCCGCCTCAGATGACAGGGACAGGCAGTGCCCCCCACCCATCGAAGGCAGAGACTCCCAGTCGTCCACCTGCTATGGACGTAGGAGCCCAGTCTGGACTGAGTCCACCACCTCAGCCAAGAAGCCTCGCTCAGGAGTGCCACCTACTGGACCAAGGGAGAAGGAACAAAAACCAGTCAGACCAACATCATTTCTGTTCAGAACTCCAGATTCTGGTCAGAGGCCTGTGCTGAGATGTTTTCCTTAGGCCCAGACTTAACATAGCTTGCTTTCATTTGATTTTTAAAATTATCCTAGAGGGCTTCCCTGGTGGCTCAGTGGTAAAGAATCTCCCTGCTAGTGCAGGGGACACGGGTTCGACCCCTGATCCAGAAAGATCCCACATGCCGTGGAGCAACTAAGTTGCCATGCGGTGCAATGATGGAGCCTGCGCTCTAGAGCCGGGGAAGCGCAGCTGCTGCTCCCAAGTGCTGCAACTACCCAAGCCTGCAGGCCCTCGAGCCCGTGCTCTGCAGCAAGAGAGAAGCCGCTGCAACAGGAAGCCCGCACACCACAGCTAGAGAATACCCTCGCTCGCTGCAACTGGAGAACAGCCCGCACAGCAACAAAACCCAGCACAGCCAAAAGCAAACTGAATAAATAAAATAAATATTAAAAATATCCTAGAGCAGCGGTAAAAAGGAAAAACAAACAAACAAAAGAACGCTCGGTACACAGCCTGACCAGCGACCTAGCCCAGAGACAAAAACTAGTGCTCATCTCTGGGCCCAGCTGGTAGACTGGCTGGGCTGCCTGGAGTCTAGAGGGACAGAGAGTTTTAGGATTTCCCAGTGTAATTAAAGACACAGGTGGCAGAAACGGAGGCAGGCCCAGATTGGGAAGGAATGTACCATTAGAGTCCCAGGGCCATGCCGACCCAGGTAATAGGGAGACAACCAGGCTCTACCATATATTTCTGAAACACTGAATTTGTGAGCGAAAGGTAATTTGAGTTTATGTCAACAGGAATCAATTTGGGCTTTGGAAAATTAGGATTTTGGTCACCTTTATTAAGGTTATCCATTTCCAACCAGGACTCATTTAAAAGCCCTACATTTAGCTGAGTTTTGGAACATGGCAGAGTTTGAAAACTAGTCCTTTATAGGCCTAGTTTACACCAAGTAAAAAAAATAAAGTCACTAAGTATGTGTTTTATCTGGAGTTGGGGGTTGAGAGTCCCTTGGACTGAAAGGAGATCCAACCAGTCCATCCTAAAGGAGATCAGTCCTGGGTGTTCATTGGAGGGACTGATGTTGAAGCTGAAACTCCAATACTTTGGCCACCTGATGTGAACTGACTCATTTGAAAAGACCTGGATGCTGGGAAAGATTGAGGGTCAGAGGAGAAGGGGACGACAGAGGATGAGATGGTTGGATGGCATCACTGACTCAATGGACATGGGTTTGGGTGGACTCCGGGAGTTGGTGACGGACAGGGAGGCCTGGCATGCTGCAGTTCATGGGGTTGCAAAGAGTTGGACACGACTAAGTGACTGAACTGAACTGAACCGGGTGTGGGGGCATAGGGTAAAGACTCAGACTTCCAGCTGCTTCTATTAAATCGGCCATCATCAGAGTCATTCCCTAGTGAGTGTCCTCCAAAAGTTCAAAGCACTCTTCTAGGCAAATTACCTTTCTGGTGTATGCCTAGTATAGCATCACTTTGTAGCCAAAATCCCAGGAACCTCATAGAAACAGACGGTCTTGCCCAAGGTAACACGAAGGCCACCAAGCCCCTTACAGCCTCATTTTCTGGTCCTACTGCCTGTCAGGTCAGATTCCAGGACTTGAAAGGGAGAAAGTGGAATTTCTCTAGGATCTGCCCGACTAGATGGAGTCCTAAGTCAGTTGTCTGGAGCAAGACCAGGTGGGAATCTCCTCTCAGAATTTCCTGAGAGCAAGATTGCAGAAATTCTCCAGCGCATAGATGGCAGGCCCCAGAGACCAGCCCTTTGGACGACAGGAAGCAGAGACGCAGGAGTCAGGGTTTCACGGACCCTGAGCGAGGGTGGGTTTCTCTTTTCCTCCATTTCATGAGAATATATGAGTGTTGTGATTCATATAATTGAACCCCCTCCTTAATAAATATTAAGATAATCAGTGTCCATTCACTAAATGTTAATAACTCTTCAGGTCTGTAAGTTCAACTTGAGAACTCTAACAAATGAAACGAAGAGAATTAAGACAAAGAGAGAGCAGAGCAGATGGAGGAGAAATGCATTCTGAAACCTCATTTGAGTGAGGTTTGCTTTCCCCTAGAGAGCACCAGGCCAGAATGAACTTCAAACATGAAGAAATCCCACAAAGAATGCATGTTCTGTTTTTCCCTCCCCTCCTTGTTGAAAACTCCATTCACTGTTCCTCCTTCAACAGTCAGGCCACTGTCCCTGCCACTTGGCAAGGCCTTGACTCGGCCAACAGCAAAGGAAATGTTTTAACAGCCCTGTTAATGCTGCAACAGAGGTTTATTGTTAATACATAGACAACTTAGGGCAAAACGGTTGCCGCTTCCCCGGCCCACCTGGTCTGCTTGGAGGACCTGCCGGCCCAAAGGCCAGCTCCCAGCAAAGCGTGGATTAGCCCTGAGGCCGGAGACTGGCGACCACGGAGCACAGAGGTTTGGAGTGTAGAGTTTGGGTCTGAGTCAAGATTCTCTCACAGAACCTGTGACTTGTGGCAAATTGCTTAATATTGTTAAAGCCTCATGTGCTTAACACTTTACCTGGCACATAGTAAGCACTCAGTAAAGAACAGTGCTTTTTTTTCTTTGTTTAAAAAACATTAGCATTTCTGTATATATACAAAATAAAGTGCATAAACGTATGTATTGCATAAACCTTAAATGTAAGAATTTGATGAATCTTACCATATATAAACATCACCCCGATCAGAACATGGAACATTTCTAGCACCCTAGAGGAGACATTACGGCCCCTCCCCAATTATGCTGCCCTCCCCCACCTTTCCTGACATCTACCACCAAACAAACATTTTGACTGTTCTTGAATCTTCTGGAAGTTTCTCTGTACAGGCTACACACTTTTCATGTCTGGTTTCTCTCACTCAGCGTTTTGTCTCTGAGTTGTTTTGTGTATCAATACTTGCTCTATTGTGTTGAAGACTATTCTGTTGTGTGAATACACCATAATTTTATTTATATTTTATTGGTTATGGATATTCTAGGGGTTTCCAGTTTGGGGCTATTATAAACAAATCTGCTATGGACCTTCTGGTACATATCTTACTATTTTTTCATAGGACAGCATATGAGGTCTGCTTCCCTCATTACTGGTAGATCAACTGTTCCAAAACCATTTTTCTCTTCTGCTTTTCTCATCTGTCTTTTCAGCAAATATATTCAAATCCTGGCTGAAGCAATTTCTAATGTTTTCCATTTCTGTTTCTCTCTATACATTGTGTTAACTTCTGAAGACCAAAAACTGTCATAGGTGGCTGAAGAATCCCACAGCAATATCTGCAGAGTTGCATTTTTTTTTTCAGTAGTCTTATATGGATGTGAGAGTTGATCATAAAAAAGGCTGAGCACTGAAAAATTGATGCTTTTGAGCTGTGGGCCTGGAGAAGACTCTTGAGAGTCCCTTGGACTGCAAGGAGATTAAACCAGTCAATCCTAAAGGACACCAATCCTAAATATTCATTGGAAGCACTGATGCTGAAGCTAAAGCTCCAAAACTTTGACCACCTAATGTGAAGAGCCGACTCACTAGAAAAGACCCTGACGACAGATGGTTGGATGGCAACAGTGACTCAATGGACATGAGTTTGAGCAATCTCCTGGAGATAGTGAAGGACAGGGAAGGTTGGCATGCTGCAGTCCATGGGGTTGTAAAGAGTCAGACACGACTGAGTGACTGGGCAACCACAACAACATAAAATGGTTTGCCCTTAAAAACCCATGGCTATGCTCTGCTTCTTGTGTCAAAAAGCACTTCTCTGGACTAAGCTATAAGACAAGAACTGGGAAATGTGCTGCAGGGAAAAGCAAAGGCTAGCTTGATATGCCTCTTACTTTCAGAAGCTCACCATCTCGGAGAAGGGAGATGTCCATAGTCAGTTACAGCATCACAGGTAGCGTGTGCTCAGTGCAATAACAGATCCAGGTAGAATCCACCGGACACTCACAGGAAGAGATCTCAGGTCATCTTTCCCAAACAGATCATCTCACCAGGGCACAATATCCTCTCACAGAAACCCCATCCCTAGAACCTATAATAATATGGGGTTTAAGTCTGAGTCTTATTGGGAGCCTTTGAAGACACAATGGGAGACAGTGGGTCCCATATTTAAAGAAGACAAAAATGATATGTGTTCCCAAAACACAGGGTATGTAGGATGGAGCATCTCCTCCAACATATTTGCCCAGAAATAAGTATTCTCCATTTTATTTTGCCCTTTATGTCCAGGAAAAAGCCTATTTAACTGAAGCTGGGAGGCTGAAGACCAGGGACATTTCAGTTTCTCTGAGTCCCAGGGGAAAGCGATGCACGAAGCAGTCCAGTGCATTTAATAAACGACGTTTCAAATAAAGGGTACACTGTGGGTTTTGTTTGTTTGTTTGTTTGTTTGTTTTTAAGAAGCAAATAAGGACACTGTACAGGAGGCTAAGAAAAGTTCAGCTGAAATATTCTCCTCTTATCTCAGACATCACGGCTTCTGGGAAAGATTTCCACTGCATTCCAGTTCCCCATGGAGACCAGACCAGCGAGGGGCAAAATGCAAGGAAGCAATGGTGAAAACCTGGCCATCAGTGATGGATCTCTTCCTCAGATGTGTATTTTCTATATTTATGTGCACGTTTAAGTCTCAGAGGGGCTTCCCGGGTGGCGCTAGTGGTAAAATGGTAAAGAATCTGCCTGTCAACGGAGGAGATAAAAGAGACCCGGGTTAGATCCCTGGGTCAGGAAGATCCCCTGGAGGAGAGCATGGAAACCCACTCCAGTATTTCTGCCTGGAGAATCTCATGGACAGAGGACTCTGACGGGCTACAGTCACACACGCATGTAAGTCTCAGAGACATTCAACTCAAAACACAGGCGGCTCTCCGGTACAGGGCAGAAGGGCCACCTTCTCCTCCTTCTTCACACTGTTTACAAATCAACCTGCAGACCCCCATGAAGGTTCAGGCAGGGGACACCCCCTCTGCTAGCACTTGCTGGCCCTTGCAGAGGCCTAGAAATTGTGACAGATGTCTTTGAGATATAAATATTTATGTTTTAAGTTTTTGTATCTTTAAACAAATTTACTGTTCATTTGAAAATTTAGTAAGAAAGCTCTAGCCACTCTCACTAAACTGAAGGGCAGGATTCCGAGGTCTCAGACAATAACATCTCTCTCTGGGAGCAAAGCTCTCGGCCCCACCCAGCTGTTTGGGGACTCTGGCCCAGTGTGGGTGTGCTGGACGCCCGCCTTCCCTCTGCCCACAAGATTTCCATTGACGTAGGTGGGAACCCTGGATTCCAAATGCACAGTCCCAAATAGGTCAGCAGAGGAAGCCAGTCACAAAAGGGAACCTGTCTCCAAAACGCCAACGTGGGACACCTTCCATGAGAGACAGTCTCAGGAACATGAATATTCAATCCCCTGCTCTAATTATTTCTGATTATTTTCTAATTCATTAGAAAAGTCACTTCGTGGTGGCTTCTGTGAGGGTCTGTCTGTAGCTATCATGAGGTTTCATCAGTAAAAATCCCTTCAGTCTTGGACTTTAAAAGCTAAAGAGATGAACGCAGCATGGACATCACTTTGGAGCTGAGCAAGGATCCAGAAAGGCAGGAAAAATGCAAAGTGCCTTCAGGGTCAACCCAGCTTTGTCCAGGACTCCCCTCCCCCACCCTCACTGCGTGTGCAGCATCCGGTTAGCACATCCCAGCTCATGCTGGGCGCCCTGCCTCAAGCTACACGCCAGATCCTCCTCCCCCCACTCCCCTGTGTCCTACAGGTTTGAAAAAATCATCTCATTTGGGGGCTTAATTTGTGGTCCCAATAAAATCAAAGTACCCCCAGGAAAAGGGAAAATGAAGCCTAGAGACCTATTTCAGATGGGGCGTTGGTTAAAAGCAGGTTTCGATAGGAGGGTGGAAAGAAGGGAAGGCGGATGCTGAAGAGGGACACAGTCAGATGGATGCCCAGGTTTGACTGGGAGAGAGTGCTGTCAGGGGAGCGGGTGGGGAACATGTCCCCTCCTTACTCCTCCCTGCTGAGGAGCCCTTCAAGTGGCTTTCAGAAAGATGTCCGAGGCTGAGACTTGTCTGTGTGCTGTGACACCTACCACACGGTAAACAATGTGTATCAGGATCTTGCTTGATTCATGCAGCCATCCTAGAAGTCAGGTATTAATATTAATGGCTTGTTGTGTGGATTAGGGATTCCAGCCTCACCTGCCCAGGGTGGACAGGCCGTGAGGGAGACCTCACATCCTCACTCACTCCCTAGCACAGTCGAGCTGGAAGCTCTGGGTCCAGGGTGCTGCCATCATCTGCCATCAGCTTCAGTCTCCCAGAAAGGAGGTGAAAAGGGGGCTTGGTGATCACTCCTATTCTTGAGATTTTGTGGTCCAGGCTGAAATGAAGAGAGCCAGTTGCAAGCATCAGATGGCCTGAAATCAACAGTAAAATGAAAGAGCACCGCTGTCATGCTGCCAGCCAGCGGCAACCAAGCTTTCTCCCCAGCACTCTCTTCCGCCCCAGTTACGCCACTGAATGGATCCCAGGAATAAACTCCAGGTCACCACACCCCTAGGAAAAGTCCAAACCTGCCTCTGGGGGCAGGAACCTGCACCGAGTTCCAATTAGAAAACCATCTGGGAGGAGCTGGGATGAGGATTAGCAAGTAGAGCTGTGTTGGGGGAAGTTCAGCCACTTCTTGGCAGTCTGAGCCATCATCTGATTGATTTATCTTCTACTTTAATCAGTGAAAAACTGACATTTGTGTAGTACTTTAGGGTTGACAAGGGATTTTTATGCATTACTTCACTATTCCTCAAAGCAATGATGAAAGTTAATCCCTGATTTTACAGCTAAGGAAGCCAAGAGGTCCAGTGACTGGCTCGGTGATTCAGCCGATAAACGTCAACATCAAAATGAAAATCCAAGCATCTGGTATTCTTTTTTTTAATGATTGAAATTTTCAAACATAAGAAGAGCAGAGAGAATGGATCATAATCCCTGGGTCCATCATGTAACTTTAGTCATTGTCAGTATTTTTCTGGTTTGCTTTGTCTGTTTTTGTTTTGCTGAAGAAATTTCAAAGACATCCCATCATTTTATCCCAAAGTGTTTGGTGTGCATCTCAAAAAAAATAAGACCACCTGTATCTTGGAACCCAAGCCCAGTGCTCTGCCCACTACATCCTGACACCCAACAGAACTTACCTGTACATGCTGAGCATGTGCTGGACTAAGTGACCTCTCTACGCTGAAATTTTTGTTTTTGGCAACCAAAGCAACATTCATCATGATGGCTTTTGTGCACTGCTCTCTCCTTGCCTTTCAAAAGTGTCTCCCTTCCTGTTTCTGACTCTAAGAATTAATAGCTCATTGACAAGTGAGCTGAGAGAACCAAGTTGTGGCAACAGAAAATTAGAGCTGGATTTCCCAGTGGAAATGAACCAAGAGCATCCTTTGGAGGTCAACACAGTGGGGAGACTAGAAGAGCTTCCAGAAGAATGATGTAAAAAGTTACTGACACAAACCTAGTATCAAAGTCTTCATCTTGAAAAAATAAGAACTTGATGGATCTTAGTGATGCTTATTTTATGATCTAGTCACGTTTATAGGTTGGATTTTCAGTGAATGCGATAACTCTTGCAGGATTTGCTGCTGCTAAAGACAGTCTTGGCTGTCACCATTATTAGAGAATTAAGAACTAATTAAGGTGCTGATTGAACAAATGGAATTCCAGCAGGGTCCTCAGATCTAGTGAAGGAGCCTGGGTATTTAGAAATTGGGAGAAGTGTATTCTAAGACAAGTGAACGCAGTGAGATTCCCCTCCATACATCTTGGCTGAGCACAGACCCTTCAAGTGGCTCTTCCCAAAAGGCTTGTGAGGCTGAGGTTTTCCTGTTAGCTGTGGCATCTTCCATATCCCTAAATGAAGGCATGTGTAGCACCTGATTCATGCACCCAGCCTACGAGGCAGGTATCATTTTGTGGATTACAACATCCTGCCTGAAGGGTTTCGGAGAATGGCCTCCCCAGATAGCCTGTGTATTTCTCAGGATTAGGGCAACGGTTAAGTAGGAAAAGTGCTGTCACCATGCGGAAGAAGGTGGCTGAGCCTGACTCCACCCTCATCCATCCCAAAGGGAGCCCCCTTCCCGGATGGCCACCTGGGGGCGCTGAGCACCCCCACTGTGCTTGGTGGTGTTATGCCCAAGTCAGGAAATCTCCCAATGACCACCAGGGAACCGATATCTGATGCAAAAGCAAGAGAGTTTTTATTACCAAGCTCGAGCTGGGGCTCCCACCGTTACCGACGCATTGGCTAAGGAGAGGAGCCTTGAGCCCTGGACTGCATTGCTTATATGGGGTTTTCTCGGGCGAAAAATTTGTAAAACAGGAATCCCTGGGTCTGATTGGTCACCCTCTAGTGAGGGGTCAAGTGTTGAGTTCTAATTGGCTCTTATTTCCCAGGCTGGCTGCGGGTCCTGATTGGTTTTATTTCCCGCGCTTGATTTAATTTTCCCGGGCTGGCAGCTGATTGGCTTTTAAGTGCTGAGCTAGTTTCGAGGAAACTGGGTTTATCTTTCTGAGAAAATTGGAACTGTGGTCCCGTAGGGCTGTCATGGAGTTTGAGTTGCTCTTACAGTGGCAGCATCTGAGCTGCCTCTTGTTTTGTATGTGAACCCTCTGGGGCAGTAGCAAGCTGGAGGCCTGGTCCAGCACCTCGGTCAGCTGGCCTGGAAAGCCTGCTGTAAGTCTGGACCTGTTTCAGCCAACATACTTTCTACCAGGCAAAGAATCTATACCAGACACTGTCTTGGAAAACCCAGTCTCGAGAAGTAGTTTCTTGATCTGGCAGATGATTAAAAGACAACAGAGATGAGCTCAAGTGATGCTTGGGTTTTTCCATCCTGAAAGGGAATCTGAAATTTCCTTGGGGGGTTGTCAGCCCATCCTGCTGTTGCAGGAGGCAGATGGCTCCTCCATTCAGTCAAAGATTATGTGAATGTCCCCGTCTCGGGCTCTCTTCTGTTCTTGGCAAGATTCCCTGGACAGTGACAGGGTCCACCCTGGATGCAGGCAGTCAGAATCTTGTTCCCAATTGTGCCTGTGCACAAAAGGAGCTGGCGCATGGTCTATCACCCAGGCTCTGCCCTGGCTCCTCTGCTTATGGGATGGGGGTGGGGTGTGATTACTGGAATGGCTGCAAAGTTTTAGGGCTGCTCCAGGAGGAAAGGAGGGAAAAACTGACATGCTCACATTGCAAAGAGCTGACCCAGATCCAGGAGTCCAGAGAAGGCATGGAATTTGGGCTGGTGTGTATGAAGTCACCTGGAGTTGTCATCTGAAACAGACATTGCTGAGGCCAAACCCTGGGTGACCTCACGTCCTGTGCTGCTAAGCAGAGAGGCTATGGCTCGGGGAGAAATTACAGGAGTGTCAATGCTCAGCCAGCAGATTATTTACAGCCTGTTCTTAATGCGAGGGCTTTTACAGCAGGGGTTTTGTGGACAAAAGTACATATTAAAAGGCTAATGTGATCGCTCATGTTGGCAGTGACATATAACCAGGTTGGGTTTCGCAGAACACCTAGAGCAGTGAAGCGTGCTTCAATCTGATGACACAGAAAACAGCTCTGTGCTGGAACAAATCGCACCCTGCCCAGGCCAGCAACAGGAGAGCCTGACAACGAATTTCTTCAAAGCAAACTTTTCTCTCCTTCTCTTACACACTTTCCAACTCTGTTGTTCGAATTGTATGTGTACGCTTTTATACACCAGCTCCTGAACTACCAAAGAATACCGATTCTGCTTTGGAAAACACGGACAATGAAAAGACCCAAATTCTCCCCTTCCTGCCACAAACTTCTCTGCAAAACTTGTCTATGGTTAAAAAAAAAAAAAAAAAAAGTATTGTCCCAGAAAAGCATGCATACAGATAGTTAGAAAGGAACTTCTTTCAACATTTTATGGAGAGATATTTTTAGAGATAACATGAGCCCCCTTTGCCCTCTCCTCCCACAACCTCCCAACTTTCGCAGCCCACTGTTTTTTGTCAACGATCGTTGTAGTTACAGCTCATGAATCATCCATCACTTAGACAGACTCTGCCAAGAATGCTGATAGCATCACAGCCCCAGGGAGCAGCCTGCATCGGCAGGAGCACGAGGATGCTGGGGCAATGCCTTCTCCAGCCTGGTCTGCAAGGTCGCCAGTCCAAGAGTCTGCATTTCTCATCTCTTTCACGTAGACTGAAAACTCACGCTCTAACTCAGGCTAGATCAGCTGCACAAGCTCTCAGACACGGGGACTTTACTACCCAAATAGGAATAGGTACTCCCAGGCCATCTAAAATGCTGGCATAGTTGGAAACACTCAGAAACAGTCAGCATCTTTTGTTAATGACAGTCACTGTGCTGTCTTCTGCTCTGGATAAGCAGATGAATTCTGTTCTATCATTGTGTCCACAGTGCAATGCATTTCTGGATACTGGTCAGAACCATTTGTGATCTAAACAGTGTACACAATACACACACACACACACACACACACACGCACACACAGGGGAAGACATGCAATGTTTATATACTGGCCATAATTTCTGAACCCAACATTATGACATCTGGTGTGGCAGGCAACCGTAATATTGTTTTATCTGAAGAAGTATATATAGCAAAGAAAAACGTCACTGGGCAATAAATAAATTGAAATCCGAACTTCTCCAAATCAGGCATTTCAACAAGTATTTGCTTCTCTCTTAAAGAGACAGACTAATCTCAGCACAGCTTTAAAGAGGCAGATCTTAACTTTTCACAAGTATCTTTAAGCAGTCCAGACAGACAAAAGTGACTGCATTTCTGAGGTGAGAATTTGGAGTCATGAAGAGGAGATGCTCACCCCTGTCATTCGGGGAAGCCTCCTTCCAAGACACCTCATTTAATGTGCATTCCATTAGCGACCCTGTCAAAGACCCTCACTTCCTTCCTCAGACACTGACAGTAATGGCTTAAGAGTCGGGTTCTGGCCTTTATCACAGACCTTGCTTCCTTCACCGGTTCTCGCTTCCAGGGAGATGGGGGCAATCAGAGCAGGAGAACTCAGACAGTGGGGGTGGGGTAGGATGCAGAGCCCTGTTTAGTGTCCTAGATTCCCTGCTGGGAGGATCGGAGCTTGCTCCTTGAAGTCCAGACTAGACGAGATTTTGTGGATATGCTGAATCAAACTGGGAGGAGTTGGGTGAGTCTTTAAATTTTCAATTAAAGGAAAGATTTCAGGGGACGTCCCTGGTGGTCCAGTGGTTAAGAATTCACCTTGCAATGCAAGGAACATCCATTCGATCCCTGGTCCAGGAAGATCCCACGTGCTGCGGGGCAGCTGAGCTTGTGCACACTGGAGCCTGTACTCTGTAGCAAGAGAGGTCATCACCATGAGAAGCCCGCACAGCGCAACTAGAGTAGCCTCCTCTCGCTGAAACCAGAGAAAGTCCAAGCGGCGATGAAGACTCAGCGCAGTCAGCAAGTAAATACTAAACAACGACAACAAAACTTTGCCTTCCGATGCAGAGGGCTGCAGATTCGATCCCTAGTTGGGGGGCTAAGGTCTCACCTGCCTCCTGGCTGAAAAACCAAAACAGAAAACAGAAGCAATATTGTAACAAATTGAATAAAGACTTTTTAAAAATTGTTCCACATCAAAAAAAAATTATAACGAAAGAAAGAAAGAATAAGATATCAGGGATACTTGTAGCTCAAGCCCTTTTTTTTGTTGTTGTTGTTGCCAGACTTTCCACATCAGTCACTGGGAGGTAAGCATGCAGATAGCTTTAGGCCACCTCCCTTACTTGCCCCTCCCTCACCCCACAGCTAGGCTCCAAAGAGGGCCAGTTGAAATGAGGACAGTCGGCCCTTGTTATCCACGGCTCAGCATCTGTGTTCAACCAAAATAATTCAGAAAGTTCTAAAAAGCAAAACTTGAACTTGCCTCTTGCTAGCAACTATTTCATAGTATTGGCGTTATGTTTATCACTATTTACATAGCATTTGCATTGTATTAGGTATTATAAGTCATCAAAAGATGATTAAATATATAAGAGAAGGAGTTTGGGGTTTTTGAGTACAAGCCACCCTTTTTCTTTCCTAGGCCCTGCAATAAACCTTTCTCTGCTCCGAAGACTATAAATAAGTTTATATGCGATAAATAATACAGCATTTGATACAAGGGACTAGAGCATCCATGGATTTTGGTATCTGCAGGGGTTCTAGAACCAACTCTGCATGGATACAGGGGATGACTGTGTAAGTTAGTTTTCAGGTGAAGAGGCAGAAGGAAGCCTCAAGTTAGTGAGCAGAGCTTTGTATGTGTGTGTGTGAGAGAGTTTCAAACAAGTACCTTTCATTAACGTTGATGTGAACTGTCCTGCCTTACACCAATTGGTTAGCAAGTTGAGTAAATACTCTTATGGGTCTGAAACAGTCCTCTCTCTTTATATTTCTAAAAGAAAGAGAAAGAAAGAAAGGAGAATTCAATGGCAGGGTCCAGACTCGCCACACAATCCCCATAAATAACACGTTTTGCTTAAGAGATACGGCCTGGACTCTGGGCATCTGTTAATAGTCTTTCTCTGGAAGAAAAAATGCTTCCACATTTGTAGAAAATGAAACTCACAGAGAAGCCAAGACTTTTCTTGTCAAAACAAGGAGATTATTTTCTAGCAACCAAGGTCAGTCTTTTTGACCTTGCCTGCCATTTGGGTGAATGAGATAATAAAAGAGGGAGCTGGAGCTGGGCTGAGATAACTCATGTGTGAAGGGCCTGGGAAAGAGACTCAGCGATTTGTACAGAACTCCACTGCACCCAACGGCTTTTCCTAAAAAGATACCTCCTCCACCTCTGTCAACTGTGTGGCAATGACAAGACAAGGAGAGGTGGAATCGTGTGGAGATGGCAACCCTTACATCATGCGTGGCTCCTAAGTCTACCAGCCGTGGACTCCGGTTCAAGGACTGCAGACACGGCTGTGCCTGGCGGAAGGGGGCAGCCCTGGGACACACCGCAGGCCTTTCTCAGACATGCAGGCAGCGCGGGGCCCCAGCTCGCCTTGTAAAAGTAGCTCCAGAGCAAATCATTAGCACATCTAACCTCAATATTTTGAAATCCAAAAACAACATTGAGTCATGCCGGTCATACTGTAAAGTTTTACTGCATTTAAAAAAAAAAAAACAGTCAAAAACAAGCAGGGATCATGTGAATTATCTCTTTACATGTGTCAAGCCCAGGAATTTGACACATGGCTCACGATGCTGGAATGAGCTGGGTAGTCACCAGGAATACGTCGTTAAGAGGAAACTTGTCCCGCCTGGGGGTGTGTGGCACCTCCTCGGTCAGCTTCCCTATGGTCTGAACCACATACCTGGCATGGGGTGTCTGATCATTGAAAAAACGGGGCTATAAATACCCTTCATCCTATACTAAAAATAGATTCAGTTAAAGCAAAAAATCCACTGAGGAGAGTATTGACCACTGCAGACATCAGTTTATGTCTCCTAGCAACTGTGTTGTCCTGGTCATGCTCTCTGTGAGCCTGTGGAGTCAGGTATCTTATAATTTTTAGGAGAAAAATGAATGAATGAATGAATGAATCCTCTTCTGGGGAAAGCTCAGTATGTGTTCAGGGAAACTACCCATCCACGCTTCCTAGAGGCTTTCATGAATCTCCAGGTAATCTTCCCTGGAAACAGTCCACCGATATCACCTCAAGGGTCAACTTTGTAAAAATACTCAATTGGAGGAGCATCCAAGAGCAGTTCCTTAGCCTACGGCATCCAAGGCCAGGGGGGCAGACCACTCTCTAAGGTTCCCAGGCTGCTCAGGGGGAACTTAGCTAAGCTGACCACAATTCAAACTTGAGAAACACTAAACAGATGGGAAAATCCAATAAAGAACTTCAGAAGACAAATGAGCAGACTTATAGTGCCAGGCAATATAATAGATTATAGCGCTATGGTAATTAAACATATGTGCACTAGCATCAGGGTGGACCAAGAAATCAACAGACTGAGAATAGAATGTCAAGAAACAGATGCCAAAGTTTAACAGTATATGATAAAGGTAGTGTGTCCGTTTTATAAGGGACACTTAGATTATCACTAGGTTGTACAAGGATAATTGTACGTGTTAAGAGATTTACCTCCTGGCTTATTCCAAATGAATTAAAAAGAGAAGTATTGAACATAAAATTATAAAACAAGACAATGTTACTGACATTTATACAGTTGTTTTTTGAGAAGGGAAGGATTTCCTAAGCATGATACAAGAAGTAGAAACTCAGAAAGCATATAAATAACAAATGCTGGAGAAAGTGTGGAGAAAAGGGAACCCTCCTACACTGTTGATGAGAATGTAAGTTTATGCAGCTGCTATGGAAAACACTATGGCGGGCAGTTCTTCAGACAACTAAAAATAGAATTACCATATGATCCTGCAATCCCATTTCTGGGCATATATCCAGACAAAACTATAATTCAAAAAGATCTATGAATCCTGATGTTCACAGCAGCGCTATTCACAGTAGCCAAGACATGGAAACAACCCAAATATCCACCAACAGAGGAATGGATAACGATGTGGTGCCCAAATACAATGGAATACTGCTCAGTCATCAAATAGAACCAAATAATGCCACCTGCAGCAACACGGATGCAGCTAGAGAATACTATCCCAAGTGAAGTAAGTCAGAAAGAGAAAGACAAATACTTTATGGTATCACTTATACATGGAGTCTAAGATATGATACAAATGAACCTATCTACAAAGCAGAAACAAACTCATAGCCATAGAGAACAACCAGTGATTGCCAAGGAGGAAAAGGGTTTAGGGGCGGGATGGAATGGGAGGTTGGGGTTAGCAGATGTAAACTTCTATGTGTAAGACGGATGAATATCAAGACCCTACTACATAGTACAGAACTATCTTCAAAATCCTGTGAAAAACCATAATGGACAAGAATGTAAAAAAGAAGGTGTGTATATATCTATACACACATATATTAATATATATATGAATAAATGAGTCACTTTGCTCTATAGCAGAAATTAACACATTGTAAATCAACTATACTTCAATTTTAAAAAAAGAAGTAGAAGTCATAAGGGGAGGAGACCAACCGATGTAAATCAAAACTTGCCTATATCACAGAGAAAGAGAGAGAGGATAAAGTGTGAAGGAGATGAGTAAGAAATCCATAAACGAAGACATACACAGTCAGGGTGTGTGTACGGCAGATGCTATGAGCTGACTGCCCCACTCTCCTTTGTGAACCTCTACTCCTTTATTCATTTTAACCCTAAAAATGGAAAAAGCTCAATACTCACTTTCATCACCTATGGATACGGGTGCCCATGCGATGTGAATCTGTACAAAGAGCTGTAAGAAGAGGTTTCATCCGCCTTTGTCAGGTAATGCATAGATCTCCACTCTTTTTAGGGTCAGTTACTGCAGGCTTTTTAGTTTCAACTATGCTTGATGTGTGAGTTCAGAGATCTGCGGCTTAACACAGTTCCTGCAGTTAACAATACTGTGTTGTGTGCTTCATAAAAAAAATAATAATAAGTGAGCAGACCACATATTAAGTGTTCTCACCACAAAACCAAGCCAAAGTGACCCAAGGAAACTCTGGGAAGTGCTGGAGTTGTCTATTACCTTGATTATGGTGATGGTATCATGGGCATTTCCATATGTCCAAACCCATCAAAGGGTACACATTGAATATATACAATTCTTTGTCTATCAATGATACATCAATAAAGCTGTTAAAAAATAAAGTTTATGCATAGGATGCTAAGAAAAAAAAGAAGAGATTGCCAACTTCTTTGCTTCTTCCATCTGGAGTGAAGACAGATGCCTGCAGCTAGGGCAGCCATTTTGTGACTGTGAGAGAAAGTCAAGAGGATTAACAGAGACTTTAGCCTAGACACAGAGCCCTCAGCAGCCACAGTCTCCTGTTTGTATAAGAAAAACTAAACCTCATCTGTCTAAGGTAACATAAACCTGCTTCTCTTTTACTTGATAGAAAACGCATTCGTAGCCGATTGAGAGGATGACAACTGTCAGAAAGCGTGACACAAACATGTAATATACATCCAGTCCGTTAATACACAAGCAAAAGGAAAAGAAAAAGTAGGTGTTCAGAAGATGCGTGGCAGAATAACATTTTTATTTTATTTTTCAGTAACTGTGCTATTTGGAATATGATGTTGAATTCTAGAAATATCACTAATTCATGAACTGTCATGTCTGAATTGTTTGGATAAATAATCTTTTATTGAACATTCACAAAAGCCCTTAGAATGACCAATTCTGGTTAATAACTTTGTATGGTACATAAGCTATAAAAATATGTCTTCTGTTTTATGCTATGGTTTACACCTGAAGCTAATGTAATGTTGTAAGTCAAGTATACTTCAAGTAAAACAGAATGACCAATTCTGGTATCAAACCAACAACATAAAAAATACAAAATGTACATTCAAGAATGTTTAACATTATATTGTCAAATAAAAAGGGAAGAGTAAAAAAACCCTAGCAGTCTAACTACAAGTTTGGTTAATGAATAATTATAAGCCCATTAACTAAAATGATAAGGGTGCTGTTTTCAAACAGATTCTAGAAGAATATTCATTGACATAAGATGCTATATATTAAGTCTAAAAAGCACTACAACACAGAATATACAGTAAATGGTCACTTTCTGCCCCTGAAAGCTGAGACCACAGTGGTATTTATTATTTCATCCCCAGGTCCCAGTACAGAGCCTGCCATATATTAGTGTTTTGCTAAAAAACTTTTAAAATGTGTTAAATGAATTAATGTGTGAAAGAAATGTACTAGTGGGTTTTTTTCTTTTTGCTTTGAACACATACATATCCCTTTTCTTTTTGTTTCTATTTTTTCATTCATTTTGCATTAAATTGTTTTTGTTGTTTAGTTGCTAAGTCATGTCCGACTCTGCAGCCCCACAGACTGTAAACCGCCAGGCTCCTCTGTCCATGGGATTTCCCAGGCAAGAATACTGGAGTGGGTTGCCATTTCCTTCTCCAGGGGATCTTCCCAATCCAAGCATCAAACCCACATCTCCTGCATTGCAGGTGGATTCTTAACTGCTGAGCCACCATGGAAGCCCTTTGCATTAAACATAGAACTTATAATTAGGAAAAAAGATAAAAGGCAGCTAATGAAATAAACCCCTCTGTTCTCTAGGCGGGTGCTCCACTTTGTCTGACAATGAGCGTGTACACCTTCCTTCCGGTGGACCACACTCATGTATGGTCTTCAAGGGTGTGGAACTGAGCTGCACTTGGCCTGTGCCATCCCCTCCAGGCCACACCGTAGGGGCCAAGTTCATGACTTTCTTTGCCTATTTAGCCGTTGCCCTCCCTAGGGTCCACCTGCTGCTCCCGCTGCTGCTGGCTCCCCATCCAAGCCCCAGAATCCCAGCCTTCCTTTTCTCCACCCTTCTCTCTCTGCCCTCCACTCCACCAAGAACCCCAGCGGATTTGCCCTGCACCCCATCATCTATGCTCCCTTGATGTGCTTGACAAAGTGATAATGAGCTATGGTGAACGGTAGGTGCGCTTATCTTCCTTCCCAAGGGAATATTTTCAGCAGGAGACAAACAGGTGCATCCCAGATTGAGAAAACATGGCAGAAATCTGAGAGCAAAGCTTTCCTGTGCCACCTCTAGTCGGGTTTCAGGTTCTAAGACATGAGGATTGGTCTCAAGAATGATGGGGGCCGGGACAGTTCCTGCAGGCCAAAGGCAAACTTTACAGAAGCTGTCATGACAAACATGACCCTTTCCCTATTTGCTTCATCACACCTTCCAGGAGGCTGTTTGGGATGCGCGGTGGAGAGCAGTCTCACTCCCCTCCTGGAGAAGCCCTGAGACCCATGGGACAGTGCTGCTCTAGAAACCAAGTCCAGATGGTACCCATCTGTGCTGACCTGCTGTCTGGGGAAAAGGGGAGCCCCTCCAAGAAGCAGGTCCTGAGTGGTCATCCTGTGAGCATCCACTGTTCAGGGACATAATGTCATACACAAAGATGGTTAAGGCACGACCTTGGCCCCCAGGAAACTGGAGGGCTGGAGAGTGCCTGGTCACCTTGTCGCACTCCCCAGTGACAGCGGGCCCTTCTTACGGAGGAGGATGCCACAACACAGAGCCATACACAGATGCTCCTTCACACTTCGCTCCCTCCCTGTGTCAACTCATCATTAGTCATATCAATGGAAGACATGAGACTGGCTGCCAAGAAGTGCTGCTGCTGCTGCTGAGTCACATCAGTCGTGTCCAACTCTGTGCGACCCCATAGACGGCAGCCCACCAGACTCTGCTGTCTCTGGGATTCTCCAGGCAAGAACACTGGAGTGGGTTGCCAGTTCCTTCTCCAATGCATGAAAGTGAAAAGTGAAAGTGAAGTCGCTCGGTCGTGTCTGACTCTTAGCGACCCCATGGACTGCAGCCTACCAGCCTCCTCCATCCATGGGATTTCCCAGGCAAGAGTACTGGAGTGGGTTGCCATGGCCTTCTCCACCAAGAAGTGCTAACCATGTTCATAATCTCCTCTTACATATCTGAAAAGATACCTAGCTGGAAACTCACATGGAAACCCCCACCTGTTTCTGCACCTGGATCCACAGGTTTGTTCCTGGAACCCCAGCCCCCTCCCATGTGCTATTGTGTCCCCCACTCACCTCCACAGCTGTGAGCAGGGTCTTGTATTCACTCCTTACATCTGGGACAGATCAAGTCGAGTCAGGGTGACTTTGGGGTTGGGGGTGGGGAGGGGTGGTGTTTTTTCATTTGCTTGTTTGTTCAGGTTTTTAGCTGATCTAGAAAAGCCTAGGAAATAAAGTTGAGAGTGCTGTCTTCAAAAATAAAAATTCTGGGATTCCCTGATGATTCACTGGTTAACAATCTGCCTTCCAATGCAGGGGACATGGGTTTGATCCCTGATCTGGTAAGATCCCACATGCTGTGGGACAACTAAGCCCGAGGGCCACGACTACCGAGCCCACACACTCTAGAGCCTGTGCTCTGCAACAAAAGAAGCCACCGAAATGAGAAGCCCGTGCATCACAACAAAGAGTAGCCCCCATTCAACACAACTAGAGAAAGCCCACGCACAGCAGCAAATACCCAGCTCAGCCAAAAATAAAGAAAGAAATTTATAAAGACATAAACATTCCATGGCAGGTTAGAGTGCCTTGAACGTTTGCAGGGTTATCCTGCTCTGGTGCGTGAAGCACAGAACAGTGAAGAGCAGCCTAACTATTCTAAGTGGACACATGTGTGTCCAAGATCCCCATCAGGACTCGTCCACCTAGTCACACAGCTTGCACAAGAGGATTGTGAAGGAATAAACACCATATGTAGCCAATACAGGGCTTCCCAGGTGGTGCTAGTGGTAAAGAACCTGCCTGCTAATGCAGAAGGCATAAGAGATGTGGGTTTGAGCCCTAGGTTGGGAAGATCCCCTGGAGGAGGGCACAGCAGCCCTCTCCAGTATTCTTGCCTGGAGAATCCCATGGACAGAGGACCCTGGCAGGCTACATACAGTTCATAGGACCTCAAAGAGTCAGACAAAACTGAAGCAACTTAGCACGCATGCATATTCAATACGTATATGTTACATATAAGTATACGGATGTGTAAAAGATGTGATGTGTGTGTCTGTGTCTAAAACACAGGTAGAGACAGAGAGAGAGGTCAACAGTGTACAGTGAGCAGCGTCCTCTCTCAAGGGGACACCCAGGACTCTGCACAGCTAGGACCAGCCACCTAGGCCAGGGGTCATCTTGATCTCCTTGCACAGCCTGAGAGGTTCCTGCTGTGACCACATCATAGGCTGAAATGCCAGGAAATTTAAGGGGACATCGTTTTGTGTTTTTTTTTTTGTAATGTTTTTATTTGTTTGGCAGTGTGGGGTCTTAGTTGTGGCATGCAGGATCTATTTCCCTGACCAGGAATCGAACCAGGCCTTTGGCACTGGGAATGCAGAGTCTTAGCCACTGGACTACTAGGGAAGTCCCTAAGGGCCTTTTTTTTTTTTTGCACCCGGTTTGTGAAAAGCACCTGAAATTTTTCCAACCCAGGCAGGAATGGTTATCTTCCTCTCCTCATCTTCGCACCTGAAAACAAGTGATTTATATTCACTGGAAACACATTTCAGTCCTGCTGGGAGAACCCTGAGAAACACAAGGGGACGAAGGTGCAAATGTCAGCAAATTAAGGAAAACAAGTGAAGTGTGTAGGAGCGCAAATAGTCTAATTAGAACGAAACCCTCACCTCGCTTTGCCTGTGAGGCAATCTGGAGTCCTGGCTGTTTGCTTTGCTGCGTGCAGTGTTTCTTTCTGCTCTGCTATTGACCCAGCAAGTTGCAAGGCGAAGTTTTATTGGAAAAACATGTTCAAAGGGTATCCAGAGCGGCAAGGATGAGACTAGTGACTTGTCCCACTCTCTTTAAAGCAACCAGCAGTGAGGAGCATGCGCAGGGGATTCATATTCATGACACAACGGTGGGAGCAGCATCCGCGGCTCCTATTCATCAGTTTTCAGAGCGGCATAAATGATTGCAACAAGTGTGCGTGTGTCTTGTTTTGTTCCCTCATCCTGGGACCCAGCTCCATTCCCATCCTTGTTTTGTTTCTATTTCCAAAATGCAAATCGTGACTTTCTGCCTGGGAACACCACAAAGTCCTTCCTCAGAAACACTGAGAAAACAAGAAACTCACAGACTTCCCACCGAAGTGGCTTTCCACTCCTGTCAGATATAATGATGTTATTAGCAGGTTCCCAGAAAATAAAGTTTTGTGTTTTTTCACAAAGTGAAATAGAAGTCTTAGATTCAGCTGAAAGAATAAGGAGAAACAGGGCTTAAGGGTCTCTTTACTGACTTAAAAATGCCATATAAAGCCTCTTGAGTCGTAACAGAACCCTAAGAATTTTCTAGAACTTTCTAAAAGATAGGGCTTCCCTGGTGGCTTAGATGGTAAAGAATCTGCCAGCAATGCAGGAGACCAGAGTTCAGTGCTCCAGTTGGGAAGATCCCCTGGAAAAGGGAATAGCTACCCACTCCAGTATTTTTGCCTAGAGAATTCTGTGAATAGAGGAGTCTGGTGGGTTACAGTCCATGGGGTCACAAAGAGTCGGACACAACAGAGTGACACCCAGCCTCAGCCCCCACCCCCACACACAGATTCTGTAATATACACACAGTGTGGTCTCTTTGATTACACAGAATTTAATGACTCCATGGATATGTCCTTTCAGCCATAAAATGTCCTAGGGATAATTTTTGACAGAGCTTCCTTCCTTATTTAAACTTCCTTCCTTATCTTCCTAAAAAGCTGGTACAAGTTACATCAGGAGAGGATATACATTAGGAGCAGATGGAAACTTCCTAGCACTGAACATCTTTCTCCCCACTCACCAGGAATCTCTGGTTGGCACATTTTCATCAGACACAACAATTCTGCTTTGACTCTGGAAACTGGAGACGCTCCACTGTAGCACTGCGGGTTGATACCAATTGTCCATCCCTCCCGTCCTTCACATCCAAGAGAATCTCCATCCTTACATGCTGGGCCCTGTAAGTGTGCTAATCACTGCTTCCAAATGTTTCACACACTCTGCTCACTTTTCAACAAAAAAGAATATTTTGGCTGCTTTCCAGTTATGATGAAGAAAACTTTGATCAGCAAGGCGGGTCTTTAAGAAATGTCACAGCAGCCTACTGAGTCGCCTTCCTTCTGTATGCAGTGACGTGGGTTGTTTTATATTCAAAGCCTCGTCCATGCTGCTTCCGCTAGGGGCCTGTGGTTCTCAATACTGGCCTTCCTTCAACGCTCAGCCACAGAAGCCTCATTTTAAAATGCAGTTATTTTATTTAGAAGGAAAACAAGACCAGTGAAGTAGGATTACTTAGGAGGAAAATAAGACCAGTGAATTGGACCAACCCCTGATCTAGTAAGATCCCACATGCCTGGGGCAACTAAGCCCATGTGCCACAACTACTGAGCCCACACACTCTAGAGCCTGTACTCTGTGCCACAGAGTCCGACATGACTTAGCAACTCAACGACAACATCACCAGTCTTGGAGACATCTGACTCAACAGGGTAAACAGGATCTTGCCACTTTTCTACCAGCATTTATCAACAGTATGCTTGCATGCTAAGTCACTTCGGTTGTGTCTGACTCTTTGCAACCCTATGGACTGTAGCCACCTCAGGCTCCTCTGTCCATGGGGTTCTCCAGGCAAGAATACTGGAGTGAGTTCCCATGCCCTCCTCCAGAGGATCTTCCCCACCCAGGGATCGAACTCATTTCTCTTATGTCTCCTGCGTTGGCAGGTGGGTTCTTTATCCCTAGCACCAGCTGGAAGCCCCTATCACAAATATGGTGGTCAGTTTTCTGAGTCTCCTCTCTAGATAGCATGAAAGAGTGACAGAAATGAAACAGGATGTACCATCCATCAACTCCTGTATTTCAAATAATGAGTTCTTCCAGAAATGTGTACTATGATAAAACATCTGGAAGAAAAAATCTGAAATAAAATGACTTTATGCTTCTATGGAAAACAATACTCCTGGAAATAGGTCATTTCTCTGTGCTCCTGATTCTCTGGATGGTAACAAGGTGATTGACAGGAGCCCAAGACTTTAGTAAAATGGTGAGGACTATTTGGTGAAAGTTGCTCAGTCATGTCCAACTCTTTGTGACCCCATGGACTGTGCATCCATGGGATTCTCCTGGCCAGAATACTGAAGTGGGTAGCTGTTCCCTTCTCCAGGGGATCTTCCCAACCCAGGGATTGAGTCCAGGTCCCCCGTGTTGCACGTAGTTTACCAGCTGAGCCACAGTGGGGAATATGGGAAGGGGAGAGAGAAGAGGGGAGAAGGGGTGAGCTGAAGGGGGAGGTGGGAAGGATGAGGGGAGGAATGGGGAAGGGAGAGGGAGGGGGGCCGGAAGAGGCAGACCCTGCCCTGCAGAGACCAGCCAACCAGAGGCCCTTCAGGGGAGAGAAGAATGACTCATCCAGTGTCAGCTTCCCAGGCTCCAGGTCCTCCAAGCTGGGTCCAGGGTGCTCCACAGCCATCCACTCGACAGCAGCAAAGATGAAAGTCAGACAAAATCATCCAAAAGTGCTGAACTCAGCCAGCTAAGTCCTCAGGGCTTTATTAGACTTGACTTTCCTCAGATGCTGAGGAAAGTCTTCAGCTGAAGTCCATTAGGCGAATTAAAAAGCAGGAGAAAAATAAACAGAGATGGATGGAGATAGCAGTTTTACGAGGCAAAGGAAGCAGTGAGCTCTGACAAAGCTCCGGGCCCTTATTTAAGACTCTTGGAACCTCAGCCCTTAAAAACTCTTAAGATCGCCTTCTCTCCAAGAAACCCTGCCGGTGCTCATAAAAGAAAGCTATTCCATAACAGAATTTTTTTTTCCCTGCAAAGACAAGGGCTGCTATAAACTAAAGCAAAAAAATATCAACACTGTTCCTCAGTAGAGTTCCTGACACCAAGCCATTTGTCTCCAAGCAGGGGATTAAGTAATACATTGAATACTGCCAGATATATTATATACTATATGCATTTTATATTTATACATATATATCATGCAGCTAGGACCTTGAATGAGACTAAGCCACTTTAATACTGATATACTTCCCCCCTAAATAGAAATTTGAATGCCAGACAATCACTTCAAACTCATATCTTTTTGTGATTATTAGTAGCATCTGAGAAACAAGACATTTTACAATGTTTCTTATCTTTAATAATACAAGTCAAAAACCAGATATAGTGCACACCCACAGGGTACAAAAGTCCATGCTTGGGCCTGTGATACATGCAAAAATGAACAAAAGATCCATTTTCATATCATCTTCCTTGCATATGATTTTATGAACTCATTTTAGACAGAAATAAAGTCACCCTTTGACTCTGTCCCCAAGGAGAGGACTATTCCCTTAAGGCAGTGATGCCATGCACCCTGCATCTTTTCCTCCAGGGCAGGGGTGATTAGATTTTCCATTTCACAGTCTGGGGCCTGATTCAGAGGCCGTGCTTCCTCACCTTGCCCTGAGGTTATGGAAACTGATCCTGGTGCCAGCCCAGCTCTCTGGCGGATACACACATGCTCCGCTGCAGAAAGTGGAGGAGAGATGTCTAAGCACAAATTTAGTCCTTGGATTTTCCAAGCCAAGTAGACTCCGCATTTCCAAACATTCTTACACTTTAAAAGGTGCAGGCATTCCAAATACTGCAAAATCCTTGACGTCCAACTATCTCCAGCCTCTGCTTTATACTGAACATGGATATGCCTAATCACAGAAATTGTACATTTCCAAACAACTCTTTGGGGGGAAACTAACCTGCGTCATCAAAACCCATCAAAAGAGAGACGTATTGTTTTGCAAAATGGTTACAGTATTTTTAAAAAAGGGAAAAAATTTAAGTTCTAATAATTTTTAATAGATAAAAACACATGCTCATCTTTTGTGTGTAATTAGTTACAAAGAGAGTGTCTTTAACACATAAAGGACCAGATTCTCCCATGGCCCAAATAATGTTCAGTATAATCTCCCCAAAGAATCCTTAATTATCCCAAACCCAGTTATTGCTCTCTGAACTCCAAAACCCAAATTAAATATGATTATTCTTTCCAGCAGGACACAGGGCGGGCATAACTAGTTTAAATCCACAGAAACCCCAGCCCCAATTTTGCCAATCATTTTAGCATCTTCTTTGAAATCTTTTACAAGAGCTTCCTTCAAAACAAAACGGACCTGTGCCTGCATTTTCCTGCTAGCTAGTGGAGATGTTAATAACCAGGAAAATGCATGGATTTGTGTGTGCAGAAACCAGAGAGAGGAGGTTCAAATACTCCACAAACTGGGTTACCAATCAAAGGAAAAATAGAAAGGATCAAGAGTTTCCCCAAATCCCCAAATGAAATTAGAAATAATAACCCCCTGGAAGTGCCCATGACTTTTTAACATCCGTGGAATGCTTGCTTGAGCTCATATCAAATATTATTACCACATCTGGGTCAGCAAGTGGAATTTCCATGCAATCTTGGATCCTTGACTTTTCTTATGCAACCTCATTCGTGTTGGAAACTCTGCCATGAAAATCCATCCAGATTGGCAAGCAGTGTTATCTTTTCATCAAAAAAACATTAAGATCACCAGTCCAAGTTTGATGCATGAAGCAGGGCACTCAAAGCCAGTGCATCCCCAGAGGGATGAGATGGGGAGGGAGGAAGAGGGGGTTTCGGGATGGGGGACACATGTACACCCGTGGCTGATTCATGTCAGTGTATGGCAAAACCCATCACAATACTGTAAAGTAATTAGCCTCCAATTAAAATTAATTAATTAATTAAAAAACATTAAGATGGGGAAGGCAAAGTGTAAAATCCTGAGCCATGGATATATGGGAGTAGCTATAGTGACAAGCTAGCCAGGTGGCAGTACCTTATTGCATTAGGGGATGAGCCACCGCTTACTGAATGGAGCCGAGGAGAAATGGAGACAGCCTTCTGAGCACTCAGGCCTTGGCAGGAAGGGGCGGGCAGAGGATTCTAGGAGATGGTGAAAGAAATGATCATTTCTAAAGGGTTCAGAATGCCCTTAATCAAGGTCAGCCACTGGGAACAGAGGTATACTCCCCAGTTAACTGTATGAACATTGATGTTGCCCAATAAATAATTCTCGCTTAGAATTCTGCTAGATGATTGCGATGTTCAAAAAGCAGACTGATGACTCCAATTGTCACTGGTGAAATCAGCTGGTTCGGGGAGGTTTATATCTCTGGATTAAATGGTTGTTTATTATGATTGGTTTTTACATTGAATTGCCATGTGTGCTAAGTCACTTCAGCCGTGTCCGACTCTTTGCGACTCTATAAACCAGAGCCCTCCAGGCTCCTCTGTCCATGGGAATCTCCAGGCAAGAATACTGGAGTGGGTTGTCGTGCCTTCCTCCAGGGGATCTTCTGACCCAGGGATTGAACCTGTGTCTCCTGCATTGGCAGGAGAGTTCTTTACCACCAGCGCTACCTGGGAAGCCCTCAAATTGCCATAGACATATTCTATTAACTCAGTATTTATTAAACTCTGACTAGTTGCCAGGCACCAGGTGACTTTTTCTTATGGCAATTCACTTAAGCACAAAGATTCATTCAGCAAGCACTTACTGAATGCTTACTTGGAGCAAAACTTTGTGCTACATATTAAAATGTAGCAAGATAATGCTTCAAACCTCATCTTTCTAATTGGTCAAAGACGACACTAGACTGTGGCATTTCTAAAGTTTCTTTGGTTGAAAAAAATCTCATTTTGATTGCTTTTATTATTTGTCTATAAATAGTTTGCCTTTCATTTGTAAGCTTGAAGAATCCAGATTGTTACTGGGGTTTTTCCCAAATCTAAATTATACATTGGAAAGGTCACCAGACAATTTAGCACTCACCATCAGAGACTGCCAGCATCAAGAACAGAGATAAACGTTAGCTGGAATTTTAAACACATGCTTACAAATTACTGCAGGCCTCAGATACAATAAATAAATGACAGCGAGGGAATCCGTATTATTCCCATAAAACTTCTTCCCACTTAAAAGCGGCAACATAATCGGGATTCCAGCAGAGTCGGGGCCTGCCTTTGGGGGACACACACACTCAAGACTAGTGTGGTTGGGACCTCATGCCACAGCCGTCTGGCTCCCAGAAACGACTATTTTTTACCATTGACAGGAGCCAGCGGTTGTCAGCCTGTGAGGGATCTGATTTTTCGTATTCTGAGAGTGCACAGTTGGATTAAATGATGGAAAAAGTCATGCCATACAGACATTTTCCTACAAAGTGAAGGAGAGTTCAGCCACAGTGCATGTACTCTCTGCATTTATCTTGGACTTCAAAAAAATTATAAATGGTGGTAACATGACATGCTGACATCTGAGGGTGGAAATGGGGATGGTTTGGAAAGATGATGGCAAAGAAAAAGATCTACCAATAGGCGGACATTTGTGGGGGGAAAAGGTAGCAGGAATTTGACAGGAAGAGCTAGACATTAAGACACACACACACACACACACAGATACTCCCAGAGCATCTAACTGCCACAAAGTGTTAGTGTGTGTTTCATAGTGTAATCAATGTTATCCTACCATCCTGAACCATGCCTGAAGGATTTGGGAGTGTTTAGGGCACTGGGTTTTCCAGTAGTCATGTATGGGTCTGACAGCTGAGCACCAAAGAATTGACGTATTTGGAGAAAAAGAAGTATGCCTGCATACGCTCACTTTGCAATCAATTGCAAAAGATTTTCAGATCTCCCAGTGCCTTGAACTGAGAACTCTTATCTCCGGACCTTTCTGATGAATGAATCTTTCCTTAGAGAGGTCTCATGTTTCTTCATCAAAATAGCTACCAAACTTGCCTGCTGCTGTTGCCTAAGACTCGATTTTCTTCACCATGGTAATAAAAAAAATCATAGTGATTACCTCTCTGAATGATGATAGTAACCAGGATATGCTGAGCTCTTTATGTATCAGGAGCTATTTCAACAGCTTACGGGTATCATCCCCATTTGGTCTACCAAGTAGCTACCCTGTTGAAGAAAGTGCTGTTATGATCCATTTCACACGTGACACCACTGAGGCACAAAGAAGTTAAAGTAACCATAATAGCTGGCAAAGGCAAACATTCAGATACTGACAGTCTGATTCCAGACCTTGCACTCATAATTTTCAGGTTCTTCTACTCATAAAAATGACAGGTGAAACTGTAAAAACAGACTCACATGGTAAAAAATACACATATATATGAACCAAGGCATTTTTCTCATTGTTTTATCCTTTTTCCTAATTATTTCAAAGAATGGTAGCCTAGAACCTTGATCAAAGTCCATCCTTTGTAAAGATGGGCTCCTCTCCAATTCCAGGGGCCAGTTGCCATCTGTCACACACACGAGCGACATTGTCCTTGAGTCCTTTATCCTATTTACATGCCGCAGATAACCGGATTGAGAAGAATATATCCATTCACTTGGGTTTCCCTGGTGGCTCAGCTGGTAAAGAGTCCACCTGCAATGCGGGAGATCTGGGTTTGATCCCTGGGTTGGGAAGATCCCCTGGAGAAGAGAATGGCTACCCACTTCAGTATTCTGGCCTGGAGAATTTCATGAACTGTATAGGGGTCCATGGGGTCACAAAGAGTCAGACACAACTGAGCGGCTTTCATTTTCACTTTCACTTTCATCTACCCACTTGTAATATATGGTGAGTTAGATGGCCCAGATTATCACCAATGTGGCCCCATTTTATAAATAATTAAGTAATATCAGGATATATTAGGTTAACTACTTTACTAGTTACTATGATTAATTTCATAAATATGAGGCCTTTAAATAATAGAATATTCATAATAATTCGTAATGAGGAGAGTCATCTCAAAAATCTTTTGTGCCATGATTTCTGGTTTTGTCATGAGCAAAGCAGTTAAAAGTGTTGTCAGATTTAGAGATTAGCCCTCTATATTTTGGACCTCCCTGGTGGCTTAGTGGTAAAGAACCCACTTACCAATGCAGGAGACACAGGTTTGATCCCTGGGTCAGGAAGATCCCCTGGAGAAGGAAATGGCAACTGACTCCTGTAGTCTTGTTTGGGAATTCCCCTGGACAGAGGAGCCTGGTGGGCTACAGTCCATAGGGTCGCAAAAGAGTTGGACATGACTTAACAACTAAACAACAACATCTTTTTTTTACCATAAAGAAGTCCATTGAGCGTGTATGTTTTCCCAACAGCACCAAGCAGTTCTTCAGTTCTCAGTGGACACTGGGTGAACATCCTGTATTGTAACTCAATCTTGACACTGTCTCCATGGAGACAGCAGCATCAGATCCCACAGGTAAGGGCTTGGTCCCACAAGACAGTCAATCACAAGTCCAGGCTGTTGCTTTACTTCCTACCAATAGGATATAAATTGGAGGCTCCTACAATCCCTTCCTCTGGTCTGATTATTTGCTCATAGTGGCTTATAGTATTCAAGAAAACAGTTTGCTTTCTAGATACTCATTTATTGAAAGGGTATTACAGAACACGAATGAACAGTCAGATGAAGAGATCCACAGGGCCAGGTCTGGAAGGACCTGAACACCAGAGCTTCTGGCCACATTGAGTTCAGGAGGTACCAGCCCCCTAGCACGTGAATATGTTCTGATTTACCAATGTGGAATCTCTCTAAGCTCCTTCTTTTGGCTCCTTTTGGAGGCTTCATAACAGAGGCATAGTTGATTAACTCACTGGCCTGTGAGGACTGGACTCAACCCCTCTCCCCCACTGGAAGCTGTAGGTAAGGTGGGCTAGCGGGCTAGGACTGAAAGTTCCAACCTTCTAATCACATGGTTGGTTTCCTAGAAACCAGCCCCATCCTTAGATGCTTTGAGAAGTCATATCATTAACATAAACTCAGGTATGGTTGAAAGGAATTTGCTGTGAATATCAGACAACTTTCTCACTCTTGTTATTTAGGACATCCCAAGAAACAAGGATGAAGACCAAATATATATTCTTATTACAAAGCCCAGTATCACACAAGTATTTCAGATTTGCTCAACTTTTCTGGTATAAGTGGCTATCAGAGGTATGCAAACTAGCAGATGTTTTTAGTCTTTCAGTTTTATTTATTTAGAATAATTTTAGACTAAGTTTGTATTTATCTCCATATTCCCTTTACCCCGGTCCTTACCACTAATGTGTGACATACCCACAGCACATTCATCAAAATTGAGAAATCAATGTGTTAACTACAGGCACTATTCAGATTTCACGGGTTTTATGAATATTATCCTTTTCTATTCCAGAAGCCAATCCAGGACACTACATTAAATTGAGTTATTGTATCTTTCTCTCTTCTGGTCTATAACAGTTTCTCAGTCTAATTTCTCATGACGTTGATACATTTAAATAATTCTGGCCAGGTATTTTGTAGCATGTCTTTCACCGGGGTTTGGCTACATTCCCACAATTAGACTGGGGTTGTGGATGCTGGGAGAAAACCCGGGAGGTAGGTGCTCTTCTCAGCACGTCACATCAAGGGCTATAGAACATGACTAAGCACTGATGAGGTCATTTTTCATCACTGGCTAAGGTGGGGTCCACCAGGTTTCTCTGCTGTAAAGTCACCTTTTCCCCCTTCCATACTCTTTCTGTTGGAAGCATGTCACTAGAACCAGTCGCTACTCAGAATTAAGCTCCATTTCCTAGAGGAGAGACTATCTAAAAAGATTATTTAGAATTCTTCTGTAAGATTTGCTTCTTTTCTCTGAATATTTATTTGTTCAATCATTTATTTGTTCCAGTATGCATTATAGATATTTATTTTATTCTCTGAGCTATAATCTAATCCTATAGTTATTTATTTGGTCACTCAGGTTACTCCAATATTGGCCATTGGGAGTTCTTTCAACTTGGTTCCTCTCTCTGTTTGATATATTAATCCCCCCCTGTTCCTCTCTCTCTCTCCTTTTAAGTATTTCCTTAACTTTTAGCACTAACAAGATGCTCCAGGCTCATCTTGCGCTTTTGCTGCTCCAGTTCTGAAATGAATCTGAAAAAGATATCTGAAGAACAAACTTGTAATATTTTTTCATATTAGAGACAGTTCATCACAGAAAAAGATCCACAGATGAACCCTAAGCATATGAAAGGAAACATAGCCGTAAATTGAAACCATGTTAAGAAGCCATTTCCTACCTCTCAAATTGGCAAAGACTATGACGTTCAATAGCTGCTGCTGCCAGGTAGAAGGGAAGGAATCTCATCTCCTGATACAGGGCTATGTGGAAGACAATTTGGCAATATCTAGCAAAACTATGAAACAATCCAAGACTCAGCAGTTCCACTTCCAGGAATTTATCCTACACATATTTTTGCAAATATGCAAATAACATATATATATGTATGTGTATATATATATATAAGATTATTTGGGCTTGCCTGGTGGCTCAGACTGTAAAGAAGCTATCTGCAATGCTGGAGACCCAGGTTTGATTCCTGGGTCAGAAAGATTCCCTGGAGGAGGGAATGGCTACCCACTCCAGTATTCTTGCCTGGAGAGTTCCACGGACAGAGGAGATTATTTAGTCTAATATCCTTATAAGACAAGAATGAAACAACTTAAATGTGCATCAATACCAAGTTGGCCAAATATGTTATACTATGTCACACAATGCAATGCAGCACAGCCATAAAAAGAGATTCTTAAAATATACTATCAGGCTTTAAAAATAAGGTACAGGAATAGTTTAAGAAGGATATAAAAGACTCTATATATGTGTGTCTCTGTATCATATCTCTGGAAGATACAGCTGTATCAGCTGTTGCCAGTGGGAGAGAAAACTAGTGCTTCTGAAGGTGGGAAAGATAATTTTTTACTATCCTAATTATGCTTTTGGAATTTTGAGATTTGATATTAAAAATTGTATTATATCTGCACACTTCTAAAATCTTATTATTTCCCAGCATTTTTCAAAATTTTCCAAAATTAAAGAAATTCCAGTAGGCTTCAAAGACCTTTATTAAAACTAGAAAACTCTATTCTAATTAAATTTTCATTTCTAATTAAGTTGTAAAAGCAAAGATTCATAACTGGAAAAATAAACATTTATTAGGTAAATTTCAACAAAAATCTTTGATAAATTGGCATATAGAATTTAAGAAAAGAATGTAATGATTATTGTGTGCAACCAACAATAACTTTTTTCCTTAGATCTGCATATCATAATGAGAATTAATTTCAAATATCCTTTAAATCTGAGAATGGAAATAAATGGATCTTAAAATTATCCCTTTAATTATTGATCCACAGAGCACTAAACCAAAGTTTTCAAAGCTAATTAATCTCATTTAATCATTCTGATCTTACTAAAAATATTTTATTAATGATAGTAATTCAGTTAGAGAAAAGACCCTTTGTACTGTTAAAACAACTTTTGAATGTTAATTTCATGTCTGTCACACCCTTTTTAAATTCTAGTTTGGTAGTGCTTATAATTTATGTAACATATTAGTACAGAAGGACTTGAGTATGGTTTATAATTCAATATATACCTACAGGGGAAACACACTTAATTTTCTTTACTGATGGGATTTATGATAAAGTTTGGAGGCTGTTATTTCAGAAACAAGCTCTCAGTCAGGTGGGAGGCCTCAGTGGAGTTGAGAAGTGAGGAAGAAGAAGAAGAAAAAGAAGTAGCCTGTCCCTAAATGTAGTTATCATAAAATTCCCAAGAAATAGAATTCTAGAATCTCTTGACAGTTGGAAACAAAAGAGCTAAGAACTCTTCTTTCTCTAAAGCTCTACAGAAAGGTCCTTGGTTTGGCCAAGATCACTTGTGCCTGGTCAGAATCAGAATGGCTTTGTGGGATGCAGGAAGCTTGTGTGAGCTCCTAATCACTGATTAGGTAAGTAGAATGAGACACATGTACCCCAATGTTCATCGCAGCACTGTTTATAATAGCCAGGACATGGAAACAACCTAGATGTCCATCAGCAGATGAATGGATAAGAAAGCTGTGGTACATATACACAATGGAGTATTACTCAGCCATTAAAAAGAATACATTTGAATCAGTTCTGATGAGATGGATGAAACTGGAGCCAATTATACAGAGTGAAGTATGCCAGAAAGAAAAACACCAATACAGTATACTAACACATATATATGGAATTTAGAAAGATGGCAATGATGACCCTGTATGCAAGACAGGAAAAAAGACACAGCTGTGTATAATGGACTTTTGGACTCAGAGGGAGAGGGAGAGGGTGGGATGATTTTGGAGAATGGCATTCTATCATGTATACTATCATGTAAGAATTGAATCGCCAGTCTATGTCTGACGCAGGATACAGCATGCTTGGGGCTGGTGCATGGGGATGACCCACAGAGATGTTATGGGGAGGGAGGTGGGAGGGGGGTTCATGTTTGGGAACACATGTAAGAATTAAAGATTTTAAAATTAAAAAAAAAAAAAATAGAATGGTGTTTCTCCCCCAGAATCACCTGAGGCATGTCTCTGGGGCAGGTACCCTTTTAATAAGACCTAAATCACTCAAGACTGGTTCCAAATAAGAAAAAGAGTACGTCAAGGCTGTATATTGTCACCCTGTTTATTTAACTTATATGCAGAGTACGTCATGAGAAACACTGGGCTGGAAGAAGCACAAGCTGGAATCAAGATTGCCGGGAGAAATATCAATCACCTCAGATATGCAGATGACACCACCCTTATGGCAGAAAGTGAAGAGGAACTAAAAAGCCTCTGGATGAAAGTGAAAGAGGAGAGTGAAAAAGTTGGCTTAAAGCTCAACATTCAGAAATCTAAATTCATGGCATCTGGTCCCAGCATTTCATGGCAATTGGATGGAGAAAGAATGGAAACAGTAGCTGACTTTATTTTGGGGGGCTCCAAAATCACTGCAGATGGTGACTGCAGCCATGAAATTAAAAGACACTTACTCCTTGGAAGGAAAGTTATGACCAACCTAGACAGCATATTGAAAAGCAGAGACATTACTTTGCCAACAAAGGTCCGTCTAGTCAAGGCTATGTTTTTTCCAGTGGTCGTGTATAGATAGATGTGAGAGTTGGACTATAAAAAAAGCTGAGCACCGAAGAATTGATGCTTTTGAACTGTGGTGTTGCAGAAGACTCTTGAGAGCCCCATGGACTGCAAGGAAATCCAACCAGTCCATCCTAAAGGAAATCAGTCCTGGGTGTTCATTGGAAGGACTGATGTTGAAGCTGAAACTCCAATATTTTGGCCACCTGATGCGAAGAGCTGACTCATTTGAAAAGACCTGATGTTGGGAAAAATAGAAGGCAGGAGGAGAAGGGGATGGCAGAGGATGAGATGCTTGGATGGCATCACCGACTTGATGGACATGAGTTTGGGTAGACTCTGAGAGTTGGTGATGGCCAGGGAGGCCTGGCATGCTGCGGTTCATGGGGTCGCAAAGAGTCGGACACGACAGAGCTACTGAACTGACTGACTGAAATCACTCTAGTGAAGCCATCTGTCCCAAAGAATCAACAATGGCAACCCCCAGCTTGAATGATGTAGAATGTTGTACTTGGAGCCACCACTGCTGTGGGCTTTTGTTTTATTTTGATTTGCTTGAGACCAGTGAGAGTCTAAAGATAAGGGATAGACACCAACTGGATTTGTAAACTCTATGTCATAAACCTCTGTTGGTCTCCCTCTCGGTTCCTGGCACAGTGCTAGGGTATAGTTCCCTGCTATACATCAGGGGGTTTTGCTATAAAGGTCCAGATACTGAATATTTTAGACTTTATGGTCTATACAATTTCCAACACAATACTCAACTGTAAAAATCAGCCGTATACAATATATTACTGGATGGGTATGGCTGTGTCCTAATAAAACTTTACTTACAAAAAGCAGGCCTATTTTACTGACCCTTGCTACTCACCAGTATGTATCTAGACACCACATCTGACATGTAGTCCGCTTATTGGTCAGTTCTCTTAAAGCCCCCATAATGATTCCCTTCTGGCCTTGCTGAATATTCAGCCTTGCTCTTAGCCTCTCCTCTCAACTGGGAAACTTGGCTCCACAAGGAGAAATGAACAACTCTAGAAATGTCTAGGCAGGTGAAGAAAATAATACTGGATGAAAGTACGTATGAATGTCAGATTCAGAATCAGGAGCAGTTACCAGAGATTTCACTCCACCCTCATCTCAGCAAGGTTGACCTATTTGGGGAAGACAAATTTCTTTGGAAGAAGAATCACTTCTGGAAAACCAGTAGCCAGCAAGGCATGGACCTTTTGATCCTACTTTCATTTTAAATGATTAGGTGGGAGTCCCTTTATGTCCTCCCACCACCAGCACTTTCTCTTCTTTTGACTCATCGTCATTTGTCCCCTTCTTGCTTGCCATTGACACCAAGCTTTTCGGGGGACCCATGAAACAGTGATGGAAGAATCCAGAAAAATATTATATTGCATTTGCAATATAACACTGATATTTTTGAAGCAACGTTCCCATATTTGGAAAAGTATCAAGATAAAAAGGAGATAATGACTTATGAAAAAAAAAAAAGAGGAAAGATAAGGTGCTAAATATTCTGCCTTCAGAAAGGATACATGTATATGTATCACTGAGTCCCTTTGCTGTCCACCTAAAACTATCACAACATTGATAATCCGCTATGTGCTGTGCTGTGCTTAGTCGCTCAGTCATGTCTGACTCTTTGTGACCCCATGGACTGTAGCCCGCCAGGCTCCTTTGTCCATCAAATTCTCCAGGCAAGAATACTGGAGTGGGTTGCCATGCCCTCCTCCAGGGGATCTTCCCAACCCAGATCAAACCCAGGTCTCCCACATTGCAGGTGGATTCTTTACTGTCTGAGCCACCAGGGAAGCCTGGTAGTTGGCTATACTCCAATGTAAAATTAAAAGGTTTTAAAAATTAAACATAAAAAATAAAACATTTCCTGTCTTCTAAAAAAAAACTTCTCCCTTCAATAAACTCCCAACAATAAATCTTAAGGTTGTCTATGAAGACCTATGTATATCCATCTCTGGTTGAAACTAAGATGTCTGATTCCACGTGTAAAGGCGACGCTTACCTCATTGTACTCTGGTTATTTCTAGTCATAGAGTTAAAATGGGGAATCCGAGAAATGTGTCACCCTCTGTGGGTTCTTTCTGGACATCAGTAAAGGAAGGTTGATTCCCTTCCTTGCCAGGTCCCAGGAGCTTAGCATTTACTTGAAAGTAGCAGGGAGAATCCCAGGGATGGTGGAGCCTGGTGGGCTGCCATCTATGGGGTCGCACAGAGTCGGACACGACTGAGCGACTTCACTTTCACGTTTCACTTTCATGCATTGGAGAAGGAAAGGACAACCCACTCCAGTGTTCTTGCCTGGAGAGTCTCAGGGATGGGGGAGCCTGGTGGGCTGCCGTCTATGGGGCTGCACAGAGTCGGACACGACTGAAGCGACTTAGCAGCAGCAGCATGTAGAATGGCTTCCCAGGTGTGACTAGTGGTAAGGAATCTGCCTGCCAGTGCACGAAACCTAGAGACTCGGGTTTGACCCCTGGGTTGGTAAGATCCCCTGGAAGAGGGCATGGCAACCCACTCCAGTATTCTTGACTGGAGAATCCCTTGGACAGAGGAGCCTGGTGGGCTACCGTCCATGGGGTCGCAGAGTTGGACGTGACTGAAGTAACTGAACACACACACACAGCCATGTAGAAAGTTTTAGAGAGCCTGCAATTATTCCTTCCCTGTACTGTGTACTATTGGCACTTGGGTTTTCCCTAATGCTAGTTCTCAGTGTTTACAAGTGACAGGACACATTCAGGCTGGCAGATTTGGAAGTTCTTGTTGGCAAGAAACTTAGTCTTGGGAATCAAGCAGGGTTGTCTCATGTGGTCTCTTATTCTTGACAGGTTCTGCCTTCAACAGGCCTGGGGATGAAGGCTGCTGGTATTTTGGCGCTGATGGGCTGCCTGGTCACATTCGTTGAGCCCAAAATCTACACTCGATGTAAACTGGCAAAAATATTTTCGAGGGCCAACCTGGACAATTACAGAGGCTTTAGCCTTGGAAACTGTGAGATTTCTCCCTTCCTGTTCTCTTTCTGCCCTTTAACTCTTCCTTGAGATGTCAAAGGCCCCTCCCATACCTACTTCTGTTTGCTTCCAGCCTGTCCTTGCTCTGCTCCACCAGCAACGGATGCTGGCTATTCACATATCCTCCACGACTGCTCTCCGGAGCTTCCCTCCGCTTCCCTGCCCCTCCTGTCCTCACTCCTGGAGTCCTGTATGATTGACATCAGCAAAGGAAGGAGAAAACAACTCCCTCTTGCTAGCATTGCAAGGGGCAGACCTGATATTTAGTCTGGTCCAGGGTCAGCCACTGACTAGGTGTGCCTCCCTGCCCATCCTGTGCTTCTCAGGTGTGCTACCTGCCCTGACACTCCCCAGGGCACGTCGGGAGCAAAGCATTGGTGTAATATGTATAAGGGAACTCTCCCCTAAGAACAGATAGGAGGAAACAATGAATTTCTTTTATTGACACTCCTGGCTTTTTCTCCCCTCTAGGGATCTGCATGGCCTACTATGAGAGCCACTACAACACCACGGCTCAGACCCAACTGCAGGACGGGAGCACCGACTATGGCATCTTTCAGATAAACAGTGACACGTGGTGCAGAAATACAAAGCTACAAGAGAAAAACCGCTGTCACGTGGCCTGCTCAGGTAGGCTTTTGATTCCACAAATATCATCCTTAGGAACAGACAGGAAAGCTGACCACGGAATATCCACCCATCTTCTGCTTTAACCAAAATTTGGAAGTTCAGATGTGCAAGTGGGTCTGTAAATAAATTATTATAAATTATTGAAGAGTTCCCCAAAGTGGCACTCACAACCTTGTGGTCAACATGTCCAAAGATGGCTTATTCCATCCAGGGTGGGTTTTATGAAGCCCACCACAAAAACAGGGGCCTGGACAAATGACCTGACTTCACTTCCGTGCATAGAGAGGTTAAATATGTTTGTTGAGAAGGAGAAAGCGGTTTGCTATCTGCTTTCCATAAGCAATCCACTCAAAAGATGCAGTTGATGCTTCTTTATACAGAATGAGACAAATTCACTTCACACAGCACTTCTTCAACAGTGGAAATGATGCTAGAATTTATTTCTAAGTCTTTCTCTTTAATCACTCAGGAAATATATGTGGGCATAGAATTGAGCATAGCAGGACTCTTCAAACATGAATTCTGGTGTTAAGAAAGAGTGCTTATACAAAGTTATATAAATGACTGTAAACAGGTGTGAGCTTCAGAGGAAAGAGACGTTATTAATAAAGTCATGGGAAGCTTTATAGACATTATGATATTTTATTTAATATTTGGAAGATAGATAAGATTTGGATATTCAAGGATAGGGAAGTGTTACTCCAGTTAAGGAGAACAAAAAAGCAAAAACATGCATAAAATATAACAGGACATGTGGTTGGAAAGTTTGATAACTACTTGACCACGAAGGGCCCTGGGACCCAAGCTGAGGAGAGTCCACTGATTTCTGCCCACACTAGGAAATCAGAATGGGTCAGTGGCGTTGCTTCAGAAAAAATGAATATGCAAGCTGGATATGAGAGAGATTAAAGAAGAGACAATTTAATTGCCCCTCCAATTGTTGAGGTGAGAAATAAACAGACCTGAATGATGGTCATGGCTGGCAGTATAGAGAAGAACATGCGAAAGACAACAGTAGAAAGATGAAGCAAAGTAAGTGACTGTCTTGTTTGCAAACCCCATGAGGGCAGTTCTATTTCAATCACTGATGCATTCTCAATGCCTAGAATGCTCCCTGGCCATTGGAGCTCAAGAAATATTCATTGACTAAATCAATGGAGGGAAGGTCAAAAGAGTGAAGACAGGGAGCCATAAAATATTCTCCAGCAAATTCCTTAAGAGCAGGAAATAAACTTTTAATTTTTCATAGACGTGCACAAGATAATCAGTAACCAAGTGTGAATGTATGAATGGCTGCACACTGTGTAAATTTACCTAATAAATTGGTAGTCCCTGCCCCTACTTTACTATGGAATGCTCACTACCTCCTGAGGCCAACCACTCAATTTTTGGTCAGCCTTTATTTTAGAACATTCTTTTGTTGAGCCAAAATCCATCTCCTCATAGCATTCTCCCATTAAATGCTGGTTTCTCCTTCTGGATTTATTAAAAACAAATTTTCTCTATTTTATACATTGTTGTTGTTCAGTTGCTTAGTTTTGTCCAACTCTTTGTGACCCCCATGGACTGTAGCGTACCAGTTTCCTCTGTCCTCCACTGTCTCCTGCAGTTTGCTCAGATTCATGCCCATTGAGTTGATCATGCTATCTAACCATCTTATCTTCTGCTGCCCCCTTCTCCTTTTGCCTTCAACTTATCAAATGTTTGAAAATGATGATTAGGAGGTACTTCTCATCTCCAAATCTTATCTCCCAGGCTAAAACATTCAATACCTTCACTTTTCTACAGATAGGACTTTTTAAAACCCTCCCCTTCCTGATTAATCTCATTAGCATACCCTAAGGAGATCAGCCCTGGGATTTCTATGGAAGGAATGATGCTAAAGCTGAAACTCCAGTACTTTGGCCACCTCATGCGAAGAGTTGACTCGTTGGAAAAGACTCTGATGCTGGGAGGGGTTGGGGGCAGGAGGAGAAGGGGACGACCAAGGATGAGATGGCTGGATGGCGTCACCGACTTGATGGATGTGAGTCTGAGTGAACTCCGGGAGTTGGTGATGGACAGGGAAGCCTGGCATGCTGCAATTCATGGGGTCGCAAAGAGTCGGACACGACTGAGCGACTGAACTGAACTGAACTGATGAGCTTGCCACTAGAGTCTTCCAGTTAAATATGGCGTTGGATGTGTAAGTATTGTTTGAAGCTGAAAGTGAGAGGACTAATGGTGACTAATTTAGCAATTAGAGAAATCTGAATCCTAAGCTGACCCTGGCAAAGCCAAAAAGCAACCACAGGATCCCAAAAGAGCTCAGAAATCAGCAACATCAGCTACTTCCAGAAACTGGGGTGAAGGCAAGCTAAAAATGGTATGATTAATTGGAAAGTCAGTTAAACAGCAGCTGACTCATCTCCTGATTCCATTCATCTATTGACTGTTCCTCCCAACCCTGGCAAGTTACTGGAACTCTCTCTCTCTTGGACAGAATAGGTAGAAATTCTCTCATTGAGGGACCTCACCAACCTTTGAGTGTGAGAGCTCCATCCTAAGAGGGAGTCAAGTTCCTGTAGACCCAGTCACCTCCCTCCACTCTGATCCCTGAATGATGGCAGCCAGCCTAGTCTTTCCAGAAGCGAAGACACTAGTCTGGGGAATCCAGACAGAGGAAAAGGAAAACTAGATTCTAAGTGGGGGCTACCTAGTGAACAAACTAGCTAGATCTCCCTCAGTGAGATGCACAGTTGAAAATCCCCACCTCTGTACTGGACTCCTAATCATCTTTATTTTTTTTAGGCATCCTTCTCTTAAATAAGTGCAGCTAACTAGAAGTCTACCAATGACTAGTCTTCATAGGCTGTCACTGGCATGAGAAAATGAGACTGCCATCACCACCAACAAAAACCAGATAAAAGTAATTTGTTGAAAGCAGAGATTATGCAGCAAAATGAAAACTTCAGATTAAAAAAAACACTATTATTAATATCTTTGGTATATTTAATTTAGAATGAATTTCTTATAGACAACATATAATTGAATGCTGCTTTTAGAGCTTGTCCAACAATCTCTGCTTTTTCACAGGAATATTTAGATCAGAGAACTTTTTCTGAAAGGAATAAATAATAAATATTTTACATTTTGTGAGCCATATAGTCACTTTTTTGATTATTCAACTTGTCATACAGCACAAAAGCAGCTACAGACAGTATAGAAATGAATAGGCATGATTGTGTTCTAATAAAACTTTATGTACAAAAATGGAGGGTGGGTCTGTGGGCCATAGTTTGTGCTGAGCTTTGATTTAGATCATTTATATTTATGTAATTGCTGATATGATTACTTTAAAATCCACCATGTTGTTATTTGTTTCCCATTTGTTCCATCTATCCATCTACTCTTGGTTTATTTTTCCTGACTTTTGGATTAATTGAATATTTTTCAGTATTCGATTTTATTTCTATCATTGGCTTTTTAAGTACATGTGTGCATGCTTAATTAGTTTCCCGGTTGTGTCTGACTCTTTGCGACCCCATGGACTGTAGCCCTCCAGGCCCCTCTGTCCATGAGATTTCTCGGGCAAGAATACTGGTGCGGGTAGCCATTCCCTTCCCCAGGGGATCTTCCCAATCCAGGGACCAAACCTGGGTCTCCTGCATTGCAGATTGATTCTCTACCATCTGAGCCACCAGGAAAGCCCTTATTAACTTCATTTCTGTTTTATTTTTAGCAGATCCTCTAGGGTTTACATTATGCATCACTTTCTACCTCCAAATAACATTATACCACTTCACATATAATAAAGTTGACACTTGAACAAGGTATTACTAAAACCTACCATTGACTAGAAGCCTTACCAACAGCATAAACAGATGATTAACACATATTTTGTATATGCACTATATACTGTATTCTTACATAGAGTAAGCTATAGAAAAAAACATTATTAAGAAAATGATAAGGAAGAGAAAATGCATTTACTCTATCATATGTATTGATTTCTGTAAGCTTATATTACCTGTTTGTAAGATGAATCATCTGTCAGTACCCACATCAATTTTGTTTTAGATGATACAAAACACTGTAGATGTTGTATATATTACTAATACTGGACACAAAAGATAATGTGAAAAAGGAATTCATATTTATATATGAAGGTATAATGATTCATGCATTAATAACCAAGAAGCAGCAATATGATCACTTTACGATCACCTAGTGCCATCAATACAATTGCCTTACAATAGCCCAGCCTATACTCTAATGAATGGTTAGAAAATTCTTATGGCATGCAGTATTGCAGTCATATTCATAATAAACTATTGGAAGCATTGTTGCATTTTTAAATGAAAGAAAGAGACACATACTGTACGGTAATATAATTCTCTGAAGGCAAAATTATAAAACAGGAAGGGAGCTAAAGTGAAAGTTGCTCAGTCGTGTCTGACTCTTTGTGACCCCATGGTCTGTAGCTCTCCAGACTTCACTGTCCATGGGACTCTCTAGGCAAGGATACTGGAGTGGGTAGCTGTTCCCTTCTCCAGGGGATCTTCCCAACCCAGGGACTGAACCCAGGTCTCCAGCATTGCAGCCACATTCTTTATCGTCTGAACCACTAGGGAAGCCCAAGGAAGCTTACACATTGTTAATTTTATATTAAATAATCATTCACCTGGTACCTATTAAGAATAGACTAGTGCCTACACAAGAGAAGGGGACAACAGAGGATGAGATGTTTAGATGGCATCACCAACTCAATGCACATGAGTCTGAGCAAGCTCTGGAAGCTGGTGATGGACAGGGAAGCCTGGGCATGCTGCAGTCCATGGGGTCACAAAAAGTTGGACACAACTGAGCAACTGAACTAAACTGAGTGCCCTGCATATATTTTATGCATTTATGACATATCTAACTATTAATTTTTGATATTTCTAGGCTATGTGGTTTACAAGTGTTTTCAAACTGTCACAAATCTCAAAAATAAATGTTTCCAATATATTCATTGAAAAAAATCCAAACCAATGTTCTGCTGCATAAGAATTTTATACTATTGTGGTTCAGTTTTCCCCATGATGTCTTCTGTGCTAAGTTGTCATCCTTTTTACTTCCACATGTTATACTCTTCACAATGCTTTTAAAAAATAATTTTATTTATTTGTTTTTGGCTGTGCTGGGTCTTTGTTGCTGTGTGGTCTTTTTCTCTAGTGGCAGCAAACAGAAGTTACTGTCTAGTTATGCTCAGGCTTCTCATTGTGGTGGCTTCTCTTGTTTCAGAGCATGGGCTCTAGGGCACATGGGCTGCAATAGTTGTAGTCATGGGCTCAGAAGTTGTGGTCTCCAGACTCTGGAATGCAGGTTCAGTAGCTGTGGCACATGGGCTTGGTTGCTCCAAAGCATGTGGGATATTCCCAGACCAGCGATTAAACCCATGTCTCTTGCATTGGCAGGGGGATTGAGCCACTGGGGAACCGTGGTATATGCATTTCTATATACATTACATGCATGCTCTACACCTCACAATATGTATAGACACAGTACATTTTTTATTATTTTTGCTTTTAATGCGTATCTTTTAAGTAAAATGTTCAGATGAGAAGGATCTCTTTATATTTACCATACAATATTTATCATTTGGAGCTTTCCAGGTGGTTCAGTGGTAAAGAATCCACCTGTCAATGCAAGAGGCTCAGATTCTATCCCTGGGTTGGGAAGACGCCCTGGAGGAGGAAATGGTAACCCACTCCAGTATTCTTGCCTGGAAAATTCCATGAACAGAGGATCCTGGCGTGCCGCAGTCCATGGGGTCACAAGAGTCAGATGTGACTGAGCACGCACACATTTACCAATTACAACATTCTCTAAACCTTTGGTGCCTTCATTTGGACACACAGTTAAGGGCTATTTCCTTTCAGTCTAAAGAACATCCTTGAACAATTTCCTGGAGTAGAATTCTTCTAGGAAGCATCTTTCTGCTATTGTGTGTCTGAAAATGTCTATATTGCATTTTCTGCTATAAGAGATATTTTCTACATATATAAAACTCTAAGCTGACAGATGGAGAAGGATATGGCAACCCACTCCAGTATTCTTGCCTGGAAAATTCCATAGATGGAGGAGTCTGGTAGGCTTCAGTCCATGGACACAACTGAGCGACTTCACTTTCACTTTCAAGCTAACAGATATTTTTCTCTCAGTTTACTAAGTATGTCCAATATCTTCTGCTTGACTTGTTTAGTATGTGAAATCAGTGATTTTCTCACTTGTGCTCCCTGTGTGTATCATGTCCTTTTTCTCCATCCCCTTTTACAAGTTCTTCATCAACAACATCTAGCAATCTGATCACAAATCCCTATTTTTGTGTGTTTATTTTGCTTGATATTCACTAAAATTTTGGATCCCTGAGTGAATAATGTTTAAACTTTCCCCTTCTAAGAGTCTAATAACACAGATGCTAGATTATTTTTGTATTCTCGTTGGTCACCGAGACTCTTCTTTTTTTTTTTTTCAGAACTTTTCCCTTTCTGTGTTTTATTTTCAATCATTTTATGTTCAAGATCTCTGATCATTTTTGTGAAGTGCCTGATCTATTAAATTCAGCAATTGAATATTTAATTTCAGATAGTGTATTTTTTCAGTGCCAGGTAATTATATTATTTCTTTCATTTGACTGATGTTTTCCTATAAGTCTTTGTTATCAATAAACATATTTATAACCACTGTTTTAAATTTCTTATCTAATTCAATCATCTCTGTCATTTCTAGGTCTTTCTACTGGCTGTGAGTTATGTTTTTATACCTTTTTGTACATTTGATCAATTTTTTTACTGGATACTAGACTGCCTGTATATTACATTGTTGAGCGTCTGGATTATGCTGCTTTAAGGATTATTGAAGTTCATCTTGGCGAGCAGTTAGTTCTGGTCCGGGACATTCTGGGGTAGTCTTTATGGAAGGGCTCGTGTAGCTTTACTATCAAGATATTTATCCATGGCATCTCTTGAATAATCCAGGGCTCAGCAAAGTCTCTCTCCTCTGGCCAGTAACAGATCACGTCTCCCCGCATGAGCCCTGCAATTGCTGAGGTTCCTGGTAGCAGTTTTCTGATTACTCTCATGGAGTTTTTCAGTCAAAGACTCAGAGGTCTCTCTCTGCAGAGTTCTGGCACACTCCTGGGTGGCTCCTTCTTCACAGGGACCCCTCTCCACAAATTCCAACTGTCTTGGCCTCTTATCTCTGTCTCCTCTACTTAGATTGCCATAGCCTGCCTGGATTCTACCTTTGTGGTCTGGAAAGTGCCTCTGGGCAGAAAGTCACAGCAATCCCAAGGCTCACCTCAAAGATTCTGCATTCCCTATTGTCTAGCTGTCTAGCTGTTACAGTAGGAGAGAAAATCTCTAGTGTATCATGGCCAAGCTTGACTTTATGTGCAGTTTACTAACTGAATATTGTCCAATGGAACAATTACTAAAATGTGAGTTAAGTGTATATTTGCAAGACAACAGTGGATTCTCAGAAATTAAAATGTTAGATGGCTTATAGTTAGAGGTGAAGGATCACGCATATCTGTTTTCTCATAAAAAGAGCTTGGGATTTTTAGGGAAGGCCTTAAAATAGAAAACAGGATGTTGGTTTTATATCCTAATCACCCTCCATGACTGTCTTCCCCCAGCCTCAGGCCAGAGAGGCTATAATTAGGGACAACGTCATTCTGTCCCATGGATTAGAGAAGTAGGGCTATTCGTCATGGAAACCTGAAAACAAGCTAGCATTGGGGTGTGTGTGCAACGTAGGTGGCATCTCATGTGTGTACAAAATACACGCACCTCATGCACATCTACTGAAGCTAGTCCTCTTCTCATTCCCAGACCAGACCATATGCCTCAAATTGCTGTCAACCTTCCCCAAATTATTTGGACATAGTATTTTTTATATAGAGATATAAATATATCTATGTATGACACACACATGCATATAATAATATAATAGCCATTCTTGTTTCCCTCCAATAACTTAGTCCTTATTGAAATAGATTTTAAGGAAGCAGTCATTGCCTTCTATATCTAGTATAGCCCACCTATATTAATCTCTGTTTCTCCTACCAGCCTGGTATCTGAGTTGGCTGTTGCCACTTCAGAAAGGACAAGGAGATATAAATTTGGGGGCTTTGCAGTAGAACTCCACCGAATGGAATTGGTTCTTTTTTGTGTGGATTGTTGCTGTTTTCCGTTGTTGGATGGGGGAGAATGAAAGATTCCCTTGAATGATGTTTGATATTCAACAGAACCCGCTCCTTATCCATGTGTGACTGGACAGGATTGTCTATTTGAACACTGAGCAGAAGCCACCGTTGGCTCAGGTCCTTGTACATACGTGCTCCCTGGGCTCATTTCTGCCCCTTTGCTGCCCCACTGTGGTGATTTCACTGTTTCCACATTTTAGCCCAGAGCCAGGTTCTTTATTTTCCTGCCTCCTACCCCTTTAACGTATTTTCCTAAAGAAATTCAAGGTTCCATGCAACTTGTGGTTGTTTGTTTGTTTGTATTTGCAAAATATCTCACTTGTGCAACAAAATGGTAGAACAAAGTGGGACGTTGACAAACACTCTCCATGAATTGCACAGCCTGGGCCTGCAGCACCCACCCTTCCCACCGACCTGTGCACAGCATCTCCAGACTAGCAACCCGCTTCACCCCCAATGGGAGCCTTGTTCTCTGTGTGCAGGTCTAGCAGAATATCCTCTGCAGATCAGAGCTACAGTCTCCCCTGCCCACTCTTGCTTCCACCCATTCTTCTACAGGTGTGGATCCCTAACGAAAACACCTTGCACCCCAAACTCACCTCCACATCTACTTCTGGAGAACGCAAACTGAAACAGAAATGATGTTGGGCTTTTTTGTTTATTTGCCTTTTCTTGTCATATTTGTGTTGAGAAGGATTTTGAGCTCACTTCTGGTGAAGTGATATGAATTAATACATTTTCAGTTGAAAGATTTGTTATGCCTGAAAGCCATAGAAAAAGTAATAAAGGCAAAGCTTTCACATAAAGCTTAAAGTTTTCTGCATGTGAGAAATACTTTGGGTATAAAAAAAAAGTTTAATGCACAAAACAGAAAGCTACAATAAACAGAAGTTTAATCATTACCTATAAGGAGATCTTACATGCCAAATTAACATGAGTAAAGAAAACTCTACTGTCCTGTCTAGCTTTTATGTTTCTTTAGAACATAAACATTTTCCTATTGTGTTTTACCTAAACACATTTCCAAAAAAGAATTTTTTTTCCTGTTGTGTTTTCCCTAAACACACTTCCAAAAGCCTTTCAGAGCTGGTCTAGTCCTCTATCAAAAAGTCCTAAAATTCAAGATGTGGATGGCCTAGAAACAAAAACAATCCTTTCTTTGTGAAGAAGTGCAACAACAAAAAAAAGGAGACAGCTCATTGTTCTTCCAACCCTCCTGCTCCCAAATGCAATGAGAAAAGTGAATAAAATCTGATTTGGGCTTCCCCTCCTCCAACAGCAAATTCTCAGCTAACCCTCTACTGCTCTCTCTTATAGCCTTGATGACTGATGACCTCACGGATGCAATTATCTGTGCCAAGAAAATTGTTAAAGAAACAGATGGCATGAACTACTGGTAAGAGTCTTTCCTTGGGAGACAAGCTGACATGGGTGAAACCCTTAGTGTATGTGTTCATCAAAGCTGCAGGGGATGAGAACAAGTTCACCTCTACAGAGTGGTCCAGTGATTTCCACTTGACCTCGTCTATGTCATCCTCCATTGCCGTGTGGATGTGCAGTGAACCTGGGATTAGTATGGGGAGTAGAGGGTTAGGGAGTCAGAATTATTTGCAATTGCTTTTCACATCAAGATGTTGCAAACAATGAAGAGAGGGCTGTCTTCTCATGTGACCTGGAGAGCATCATTGAAGACAGTACACCAGAAGAAAAAGCTCGAGCTGGCTCTAAATTTGGATAGGATTTGGGAAATCAGTGGCAGTGAGAGGAAAATAACCATGTCGGTTACATGAGAAATTGACAGGAAACTTCCCCAGGTTGTGTGAGCTATGGCTTCACCAGAGAGCTATGGCTCTCTGCAGCTGTGTTTTCTTGTGAACGTTGCTGATTGGGTCACTCACTTGCAGAACCCAAATTTTAAGAGATGTGGATGTTTAACTAAATGCCCCATCCTTATAAAAGTTGTTTGCTTGTTGCTGAGGCTCATATAGACTAGGAGAAAACCAGGGAGAGGGAAGTCTTAAGGCAAAAAAGATGGAGTCTTTAGATCAGGACTTAGATCAGGACCAGAAACAAATGACACCAAACGCTGGGCACTGCTGGTTAAGTGGGTTACTTGTCTATGGTTTTTGAGCCTCAGAGCATTTAGACTCTCACACTTTGCTCTGTTGTTCCTTCTTCCCTCTCCTCCCCAGGCAAGGCTGGAAGAAGAACTGTGAGGGCAGAGACCTGTCTGAGTGGAAAAAGGGATGCGAGGTTTCATGAACTGGACAGTACCAAGGATGCTTCATGACAGCCCCTAGTGAGAGTGGTCATGTCATCTTGTCCTCCATCCTCCTGATGGTCCTTCTCAAAGTTGGAGAGGGAAAGTTAAGCTATATTTTTAAGGAAATAAATATTTCCATTTAAATGTCTTGACTTCACCCTGACTCAGTTTCAATGATGTCATAATAGCACAAGGTTAAGACTTGAAAAGTCACCTATAAAATGTTCTAGTCCTAGGAGGAACAAACTTCTCTTCTTTATGGCTGCTTATTTTAAAAATACAATTCCGGGTCCAGGGGAACACTAGAGGAATGACAGTAGTTTGCTGACCTCTGTCCTGGAGCATTGAGTCCTTCTCCTCGTCATTGGATATAGAGCCACACCTCAGCTCAACTCTCCTGGGGAGAATGTTCCCACTTCCTCCAGGCAGTTGTGAGAGACATTCTGATGGGACCAAATACTGAAGCTGCAGCTCTTAGCTCCAGTGTTCCCCATGTCTTCCAACATCCATTTAAGTTTAATCTATCAAAAACCCTGATGGCTCAAACAGTAAAGAATCCACCTGCAATGCAGGAGACCTGGGTTCAATCCCTGGGTTGAGAAGAGTCCCTGCAGGAGGGCATGGCAACCCACTCCAGTATTCTTGCCTGGAGAAGCCCCATGGGCAGAGTCCATGGGATTGCAAAGAATCGAACACGACTTAGCAACTTTCACTATCACTATCAAAAACACTTACATCCTCAGAACACGATTGTTTCTAGACTTAGACCTGCAGATTTTATGAGTTTGGTCTGGAAACTGACCTGACTAACGACTAATTTTGTTACCTGGAATTGTGGGCTGAAGAGCCCAGATCCCAAAGATACTCCCAGGATGCTTTCTGCTCCATGCAGAGATGGTTTCTCTCTTGGGCGGCTCTGCTATGCTGAGTTTTGTCTTGTCCATTCTCTGTCCTGGCTAGAGTTAGAAGTGGTTGGGCTGTCTTGTTAGAACTTCAGAGTCAAGTTGAACACAATCTGACCTTGAGAATGCACTAACTTGAGGTTTGCTGGAAAAATGGTTATGCTTGGAAATATGTTGCCCAGTTGGAAGGAAGTCCTCACTAGTCAGGTCGATGGGTTTTATGATAGCACCAAAGTAACTCATAAACACTCTCTCATTGCCAACTGCCTGGGTTTTACTGTTGGCTCATTTCACATCCACAGGCTTTTCTCACAGGAATAGGCTTTAAAAAATCTGAATGCTACTTGCCAAACAAATAAACTTTTATATATGTCTAAACAAACATAATCCTGTGACAATTTAATAGGCATTACAAGGCATAGGGGAAAAAAAGCTTTTGAAACTTCTGATGTAAGAATCAAAAAAACAATTATTTAACAGGGCTGAAGACAATCTACAAAATTGAGAGTCCATTAAGCTGTACTAAATTAATAATCAGTCCTGTAAAAGTCCATAAATATGTATTTTTCATTATTATTGTCGTTCATCCACCTCACAGTACCCATTCTTAGCCGAATCTCCTTCATTGTTAAAACCAGTGGTACCATGTTAATGACTTAGGTGGGCGTGGAACCAGGTGCCAGTCATTCAAAGACTAGAGGAAATTTTTTTTAACAACAACAATGAAAAAGAGTGTTTTGAAATCCAAAATGAAGGGAAACTGGCTGGCCCTACAATTTGATTGACCTCTGTGCAAAACTCGTAAGTGTTCTAAGCATGCAAATCTACTATTTCTCTCAAGTGTATCATTTAGTGTTTCCATAAATAATAATTGAGGATAAAAAATGCATGGTCCTGGATAATTTTCCACAATCAATGCCCTCTGAAATTCCAGAGGAAAATATTACTCCTGTTCCTTAATTATCTTTGTTTAATAAAATTATATTAAAGTAAAGAACTAAGATCTATATTCCCTTTTATAGTTTCTAAAAGTGAAATTCAATCAGTCATGTCTGATTCTTTGCAACTCCATGGATTGTAACCGGCCAGGCTCCTCTGTCCATGGAATTCTCCAGGCAAGAATACTGGAGTGGGTTGCCATGCCCTTCTGCAGGGGATCTTCCTGGCTCAGGGATCGAACCCAAGTTCTCCCACATGGCAGGTGGATTCTTTTCCATCTGAGCCACCAAGAAAGCCTTCACTCCTATTCCCTAATTATCTTTATTTAACAAAATTATATTAACATAAACAACTAAGATCTATATTACCTTCTACATTTTCTAAGGCACTTGGAAATAGATTTTCAGTTTCTCCTAACAACGACATCAAAAAAAAAAAAATCTAAAACATGAAAATCATTTCTTTCAGTTGAAGAGTAGACGTGGCCTGAGAAAGCATGACAGGCTTCACCACCATCCAGGCAGCCACTCCAGGGAGGGTCAGGTTGCTAGGAGTTACTGATGGGCTATGATGTCCTGGATGGAAATTCACACAACCAGCTTCCAAAAGAGCCAGCGCCTGGGAGCGCAGGGGAATGCATGGGCACCCCAACTGTAGCAGAGTTTCTGGACCACAGTGAGCTTCCTCTAGGGATCTCAAGGCAGCTACACAGCACGGTGGCTTGGCTAGGTGACCATCTCTTTGCCTCATTTTCTTTCTGCCTCATATCCAGTTATTTCTACAGTTCAGGAGATTGGGGGAAAGAGGCACATGCCAACCATCTGAATCACAGAGACACAGCACATCCGTGTCAGCTGATCCTTCTGTAACAGCAGAAAGATCGGAAGGCCAGGTGGTAATGAACAGTCTCACTGGAGAAGGGAAGGGGAAGAAAGACAAAGAATGTATTTCCTCACACGAGGCTGAAACTTGAACAGTTTTTACCACGGGACCTCCTTGTTGAGGGGTTGTGCTTCCTTGACAACCCAAATGAAACCATGAGCGTTGAACCATGGTATTTGCCTTTCCTGGCTTATGGTCCCTTTATCGGGTGATCTCTGGTTTTCCAAGTATACATATTCATTATTCAACATATAGAGACTATTCTTCAAAACCTTAAAAATATTCTCCTCAATGATAACTACTTAATGATAACTACCATTAATGCTTCTGGCTTTCTTTCCTTTTTTCTTTTTTCCTATTTTTTATAAAGTTGGAATTATGGAGCTTTATTTTTGTAGGCCACGCTTTTCACTTACTATGCGCCAAGGTTTCCCCCAATTAATATTTTCTAAAATATCTGTGATCCATGAGAACTGCACCATAGTGACCATGCTGTCCCATAATTCATTTCCTCTTTCCCTTATTACTGCAGGTTTGGGTTAACCAGGAGCATTTTCAGGTCTGGATTCTAAGCCAATTTTTGCAAAGGGCTCTTTCTTTCCCCACTGCTTATTCTCCCCCAAACTTCACCAAAAGCTCTCAGTCCATAATTTTATGAGGTCTATGTTTCCACAGACTCCTTGACCACTTTTGGGGTGACTTCAACAGAAAAATATGATATCAGGTCACATTTTCCAAACAATTATATATGTTAGGCCATTTGGTCTGACACTGAGAGAAAAGATTTAAAGTGGATGCTGTTCTGAAAAACCCGACCATGCTGTTTCACCTCCTGTGAAGTGGGAATAATATCTGACATACACAGCTGTGGTAGGGATTAGCCACAATGTTAGAAGCACATAGGGGTTCCCTGGTGGTTCAGATAGTAGAGAATCTGCCTGCAATGCAGCAGATTCTGGGTTCTGTCCCTGGGTGGGGAAGATCTCCTGGAGAAGGAAATGGCAACCCACTCCAGTATTCTTGCCTGAAGAAACCCACGGACAGAGGAGCCTGCCGGGCTATAGCCCATGGGGTTGCAAAGAGTTGGACACAACTGAGCAACTTACATTTTCACACTTAGAAGCACATGGCACAAACCACCCTTTTAATAAAAATCAGTTTGTTGTTGTTTAGTCCCTAAGTCAGATCTGACTCTTTCATTACCCTGGGACCGTAGTCCGCCAGGCTTTTCGGTCCATGGGATTCCCCAGGCAAGAATACTGGAGTGGGTTGCCATTTACTTCTCCAGGGGATCTTCCCAACCCAGGGATCAAAGCTGTACCTCCCGCATTGGCAGGTAGATTCTTTATCGCTGAGCGACCAGGGCTTCCTTAAAGGGCTTCCTTTATTCTTATTCCATTTCTATTGATACACTGTTCTTTCTCCAGTATGTTGAACAGGTGATTTCTAACAGGGACTGCAGACAATTCAGTAGATGGAATTACACTTTGGGTGAAACAATGGCATTTCCTGGAGGGAGAGGGGGAGGTCTTCCCTGACGGAGCCTGCCAGCGACACAGAGGCTGAGTTTGTTTCACCAGGTCTGCGCTGCGCTGCTAGATTTCCAGCCCACAGGGTGAAAAGTTAAAGGCATCTCTAGGCTGCCCCACCCGCCCACTACCACGCCCCCACTGGCAGCATAACTCTTGGCAGGGAAGAAAAAATAAATCTATAGTTGGCCTTGAAAAGCATTCATGCAAAATAAAGCCAGGATTCATAAGTAATCGGACTTCTGCATCAGTTTTCAAAACAGTATCCTGTTACCAGCTAAAGCAAACAGAGCGGTTTCAGCCCCGGGAACTGACAGGGAGTGCAGAGGGCAGATTGGAAAAGATTAAATATTTGTGCAAAACCCACGCCCCCTCCCTTCACAAAGGGCCGCCTGCATTAGGAAGAAAGGGAAAAGGGAATCAAGGGAAGGGGATGCAAAAATTGAGAAGAGAGCCTTATCTTTGCAGAGGAAGGGCTGGTTTTGGAGGAGGAAATGGAGAAAGAGGAAAGGGGAGAACAAGGCGATGCGGGCACAGCCTCTGGGCACTGAGGCCACAGTTCTGACCCGGGCAGTGGAGTCAGGCCAAAGGGCTGAGGCAGGGAGTAGACAGAACCAGGATGGTGAGAGTTTGTAAATTGCCAGGCTGTGATGGTAGAGAGGGACACAGTGTCAGGTGCTGCGTTAACTTCTAGGGGCTGGAGGACGGGAGGGCGGGTGGCACGCAGGCCCATGAAGTGCACTGTGCGTATCTGGCAGGCTGTCCAAAGAGAGGCAAAGATGGTAAAGAATCTGCCTGCAGTGCAGGAGCCCCAGGGTCAATTCCTGGGTTCGGAAGATTCCCCCCGAGAAGGAAATGGCAACCCACTCCAGTTTTCTTGATGGACAATCCCACAGACAGAGGAACATGGTGGGCTACAGTCCAATTCAGTTCAGTCACTCAGTCGTGTCCAACTCTTTCAGTTCAGTTCAGTTCAGTTCAGTCGCTCAGTCGTGTCCGACTCTTTGCGACCCCATGAATTGCAGCACGCCAGGCCTCCTTGTCCATCACCAACTCCCGGAGTTCACTCAGACTCACATCCATTGAGTCAGTGATGCCATCCAGCCATCTCATCCTCTGTCGTCCCCTTTTCCTCCTGCCCCCAATCTCTCCCAGCATCAGAGTATTTTCCAATGAGTCAACTCTTCGCATGAGGTGGCCAAAGTACTGGAGTTTCCGCTTTAGCATCATTCCTTCCAAAGAAATCCCAGGGCTGATCTCCTTCAGAATGGACTGGTTGGATCTGCTTGCAGTCCAGGGGACTCTCAAGAGTCTTCTCCAACACCACAGTTCAAAAGCATCAATTCTTCAGTGCTCAGCCTTCTTCACAGTCCAACTCTTACATCCATACATGACCACAGGAAAAACCATAGCCTTGACTAGACAGACCTTTGTTGGCAAAGTAATGTCTCTGCTTTTTAATATGCTATCTAGGTTGGTCATAACTTTCCTTTCAAGGAGTGTTTTTTAATTTCATGGGTGCATTCACCATCTGCAGTGATTTTGGAGCCCAAAAAAATAAAGTCTGACACTGTTTCCCCATCTATTTGCCATAAAGTGATGGGACCAGATGCCATGATCTTCGTTTTCTGAATGCTGAGCTTTAAGCCAACTTTTTCACTCTTCTCTTTCACTTTCATCAAGAGGCTTTTTAGTTCCTCTTCACTTTCTGCCATAAGGGTGGTGTCATCTACATATCTGAGGTGATTGATATTTCTCCTGGCAATCTTGATTCCAGCTTGTGCTTCTTCCAGCCCAGCATTTCTCATGATGTACTCTGCATATAAGTTAAATAAGCAGGGTGACAGTATACAGCCTTGACGTACTCCTTTTCCTATTTGTAACCAGTCTGTTGTTCCATGTCCAATTCTAACTGTGGCTTCCTGACCCGCATATAGGTTTCTCAAGAGGCAGATCAGGTGGTCTGATATTCCCATCTCTTTCAGAAATTTCCAGTTTATTGTGATCCACACAGTCAAAGGCTTTGGCATAGTCAATAAAGCAGAAGTAGATGTTTTTCTAGAACTCTCTTGCTTTTTCAATGATCCAGCGGATGTTGGCAATTTGATCTCTGGTTCCTCTGCCTTTTCTAAAACCAGCTTGAACATCTGGAAGTTCACAGTTCATGTATTGTTGAAGCCCAATTGGAGAATTTTGATCATTACTTTACTAGCGTGTGAGATGAGTGCAATTGTGCAGTAGTTTGAGCATTCTTTTGCATTGCCTTTCTTTGGGATTGGAATGAAAACTGACCTTTTCCAGTCCTGTGGCCACTGCTGAGTTTTCCAAACTTGCTGGCATATTGAGTGCAGCACTTTCACAGCATCATCTTTCAGGATTTGAAAGAGCTCAACTGGAATTCCATCACCTCCACTAGCTTTGTTCGTAGTGATGCTTTCTAAGGCCCACTTGACTTCACATTCCAGGATATCTGGCTCTAGGTGACTGATCACACCATCATGATTATCTGGGTCATGAAGATCTTTTTTGTACAGTTCTTCTATATATTCTTGCCACCTCTTCTTAATATCTTCTGCTTCTCTTAGGTCCATACCATTTCTGTCCTTTATCGAGCCCACCTTTGCATGAAATGTTCCCTTGGTTTCTCTAATTTTCTTGAAGAGATCTGGGCTACAGTCCATGGGGTCGCAAAGAGTCAGACACGACTGAGCGACTAACACTCATATCCAAAGCAAAAGACAGACCAGAAAAGTTGAGGTTTTTGAAAATTGTTAAAAGTTGCAATTCTCAACTCCACTGACAGTCTATCAAAGTCAGCTTCTGCCTTTGAGAACTTTTAGTAGCTGCCAGGAACTTGGAATTAAAAAAAGAAGAAGAAAGAAAGAAAAACCTTCCACAGTAATGTTCTGTGCAGGCAGCAGGGAGGTGACAGATACGAGGAGAATCTTTCAGGAGCTGGGATTTTTCTGTGGACTTTGGAACTTCTTGAGGCCCTGCCAGGAGGACTAACACAGGATGCTAAGCCAAAAAAGCAGTCCTGAGGAGCCCTTTGAACCCAGCTCCATTGACCCATAGGAGGGGGACGAGGAGGAGCCCCCAGGGGAAGGACAGCCTGGGGTCCTGCGGACAGGCTTAGAGTCTGCACCGGAGCAGTGGTCCTCAACCCTCACAGAACAGGAGCATCCCTGGGAGGTTTTTTTTTTATGCTGATCCCCAGGCTTGGCTCATTTGTGTTAATCAGGCTCCCTGAAGGTTTTTTTAACTCCCCATTAATTCTAATGTGAGGTCAAGGCCTTAAATTTCCAGAGAGAGACTCAGAGGGACCCTGCCGGGGACAGGCCTTCCTCTGCCTCTTGGGTCCTAGTCTCCTCATTGGGAGAAGACCATCAAGTACCCCCATCTTCCTGGCCTCATCCTGGGTCTTCAAGAAGCCATTTCCCTCAAAAGGCTTAGCACCAGTCCCTGGACCTGAGGAGCTGAACCCAGTCATCCAAGCAGACAGGGGAGACGGAAACTAAACTTTTGGTGTTGAGCATGCCATAGTGTATACAGTAGAGATATAATGCTATACCCATGAAAGTTATATAATGTTATAAACCAAGGGTACTGCTTTTGAAAAATAGTTTAAAAAATAGTTAAGTTAAAAAAAATAGTTAAAAAAAAAAACAGGGAGAAAAGGGGTAGAAATCATACAATCACAATTTATGATTACCAAAGGGGAAAGAGGGCGAGGGATAAATTAGGAGCTTGGGACTAAGATATACACATTATTTTTAATATATATGAAATAGATAAACAATAACAATATGGCATACAGCACAGGGAACTATACTCAATATCTTGTAATAATCTATAATGGAAGAGAATCTGAAAAAGAATATAAATGTACGTATATATATGTATGTATAACTGAATCTGTTTGTTATACACCTGAAACTAACATCAACTATGTATGTGCTCAGTCGTGTCAGACTCTGTGACTCTATAGACTGTAGCTCTTTTCATACTGTTTATGGGATTCTCAAGGCAGCAATACTGAAGTGGTTTGCCATTCCCTCCTCCAGTGGACCATGTTTTGTCATAACTCTCCACTAGGACCCAGCTGTCTTGGGTGGCCCTACAAGGCAAGGCTCACAGTTTCATTGAGTTAGACAAGGCTGTGGCCCATGTGATCAGTTTGATTAGTTTGATTAGGCAGAACGAGAAGGAGATGACAAAGGATGAAATGGTTGGATGGCGTCACCAACTTGATGAACATGAGCTTGAGCAAGCTCCGGGAGTTGGTGATGGACAGTGAAGCCTGGCGTGCTGCAGTCCATGGAGTCACAAAGAGTCTGAGGGGACTTGTCTGAGGAGTCATGACTGAGGGGATCTTCCTGACCCAGGAATCAAACCCGAGTCTCCTGTATCTCCTGCATTAGCAGGTGGAATTTTTGCACCACATGGGTACTTTAGAAGTGAAAAGAAATTTGAGATTCAGGAGATGCAGTTTCAATCCCTGGGTTGGAAAGCTCTCCTGGAGGAGGAAATAGCAACCCCATCCAGTATTCTTGCCTGGAAAATCTCCCATGGATGGAGGAGCCTGGCAGACTACAGTCCATGGGTTCATAATGAGTCAGACATAACTGAGCAACTGAGCTGATTAGCATCCAAAACAGATAGATTCCCAGTACGTGGCCCTGCGCTAAGTGTTACATAAAACAGTTGATGTGGACCCATCTCTCCCTCTGCAATGCTGACTGAGACTCATACAGGACTGAGATGGTGTGCCATTTCCACAACCACCTTCAGGACTTGCACCTTGACACCTCAGTCCACGGTTCCCAACCCTAACTGCCATGGGGCTCACCTGGAGCTTTCAGAAAACATTCGTGTCTGCCCCCACCCTACCCCAGACTCTTATTTACCTCATTCATAGAGGGCATCAGCGTTTACTTGTAAACCTGTACCTCTGATGGGCACCCAGGTTGAGATGCTGCAGGAGGAGACGGAGCTGGAGAGAGCAAAGCTGGGCCTCCTATACTCTGTGCCAACAGGAGGGCATGTACTAAGCTAATCACTCCCAGCTGCAGGGTGAGTGAAATGGAGTGGGTTTATAAGCTGCTTAAAGTTTAATAATCCAAAATATAGAGTGCCTTTAGCACCATGTAACAGGAAGAGGACCAGCTGGGGAAGGAGGGATCCAGGTTTTGATCCTGGTTGTGTCAACTCTCCCACTCCCCAGAGGTTGCTCCCTTCTTGGAGGTGGTGGGCAGACCTCAGCTCCAGCCCCATCTTTGCAGCCTAGTGAGTGACTTGGACCCTCCTAGCCTATCTGTCGCGTCTTCAAATCTGATAATAGTGTTATCCATGGGACTGTGATGGGCACTCAAGCGCCTCACAAGAACTCTAGCTCACAGCAAGTGCTCCATACTTTTTAATTATTATTTTTATTATGGGTTAGCCCAGCAGACCTCCCAGAGCAGAAAGGCCTGCGTACTTTTCATCTTCAGTGAACTGCAAAGTATCATCAGGGAGCATTACCATCACTGACCTCCTGGCTTTAGTTAGGCTGAAGCCAGGACACAAATTGGGCCAATTCCAAGGTTTCTGGGAGCTGAACACAAGGGTTTCTTACACTCCTCAATACTTCCAGAAGGCCTTTTGACTCTAAAATTTAGTGGGTTCTGAACAGCCCCATCCTAATCAACCACAGTCAGGTTGACCAAGCAGTCTTGTAATGGCTTATAGTTACTTTCTCATGTGAAGCTGAGTGAAAACCAAGCTCTTGGGGCTTGGAAGAAGCCTGCAGACAAAGCAACCACAAGGATTGGACCAAGTTGGCCAAATTCAGGGGGAAAAAAAATCAGGTGAGCACTACTGAATTCTGGACATTTTAAGTTATTTTTTTATTGAAGCATAGTTGATTTACAGTGGATATTGTAAATGTTCCTACTGTAGATCCTAGCAAAGTTTAGGCATCTGAAATGTTTATGCAGCGTAGCTCAGAAACTGCAGAATTTTTCTGAACTTTCTCTTTTGTGTTTTTACTATGAGTGCTGCCAAATGTACCCCCCCACCCCCCACCAAAGCTATTGAGTTTCCTAACTTTCTGGACTTGGGTAAATAGAATAATCGACAGCATGTAACACCAGTTTGGGCTTCGCAGGTGGCTCTGTGGGTAAAGAATCCGCCTGCAATGCAGGAGACTCGGGTTTGATCTCTGGGTTGGGAAGATGCCCTGGTGGAGGGCATGGTAACCCACTCTAGTATTCTTGCCTGGAGAACCCCTTGGATAGAGGAGCCTGGCAGGCTACAGTCCATAGGGTAGCAAAGAGCTGGACACGACTTAAGCGACTGAGCATGCATGCAGCACCAGAATTATTTATTAAGGCATCTGTCCATTTGATCTGACATTCCTTATATCCACTTAGAGAACTTTTGCTGTGTCTAATGGCATATGGTATACACCCACCAACATGGGTAACTGCTACCTGCTAGAATAAAAAAAGGGAAGGAGGAGGGAAGAAAACCATCAACTAAATTCTCAAAATATCCTGCCACACTGCATATAATATGTTTGGCATGTGGAGTCATGATTTGCTAGCTGATCCATCAGTGTTCCATACGTGATAGATTAATGGGGTATTGCAGAGAATAGTAATAATAATGTTACCAAGTCCAAGCTTATACTGCTCACCACTCCACAGGCCAATAAATCAAGAAACAAGTTGTTGGGGCAAGGATTAGCAACTTTCTTTGGAAAGCCAGCAGACTGAGAAGATGGTGGACTAGTGTCCCAAAGAACCATTTTTACCCAAGTTAGAATTCAGGCTTCTTTTATACTAAAAGGGGAGTAGGTATGGCTGATTGTTGCAAAATTCCTGGTGCTTGAATCCTTTTTTCTTGCAGCTGTCCATATAGGTCAGGCCATACTGTTCCTATAAATCTCCAACAAGACTAATATTATTCTCTGTTCTTCAACTTTCTGTACCTATATGAATGGAAAATGTTATACTTTTAAAGTTCAAAGCCTTAAGAATGGGCTTTCCAGTATATTTCAGGCTATAGGCAACATTCTGTTTTTTAAGTCTCTCAGTCATGTCCGACTCTTTGCGACCCCATGGACTATACAGTCCACGGAATTCTCCTAGTCAGAATACTGGAGAGGGTAGCTGTTCTCTTCTTCAGGGGATCTTCCCAACCCAGGGATCAAACCCAGGTCTCCTGCATTTTGGGAGGATTCTTTACCGGCTGAGCCACAGGGGAAGCCCAAGAATACTGGAGTAGGTAGCCTACTCCATCTCCAGTGGATCTTCCCAACGCAGGAATCAAACCGGGGTCTCTTGCATTGCAGGTGGATTCTTTACCAACTGAGCTACCTGGGAAGCCATTTTCAACTTGTAGTAAAAGCAATATAATACCAAGGTTAAAATAAAAGAAACAGATTCAATACAGAGTCAGATTTGTTCTTCTCTATTACAATAATAAAAATAATAATAGTAATAATAATATTCAATAGACATTCCTATTTGTTGGTAACAGAGCTAAGGATTTTTCATAACAAAATTCCCTTAATAATCCTATGAAATTAATATTACTCCCATTTTACAAATGAGAAAGGTTAAACAGTCTAGTCATACTTAAAGTAATTAATAATTACAATTAAAGTAATTCAAGTCTAGATTTTTTCTAGACTACTCTTAACCACTACACTGTACTACCTAAATACACATCCCCAAACACATTTTATCCAGAATTTCAGTCTCCTATACACAAGAAATGTTAACAGATCCCCAAATGGAAAGATAATATAGAGTCATATTTTTACCTCCCCTTCCCTCTGGGACCCTTCTCTACTTCGTATCAGGGAGTAAGTAACAAAGATAACCAAAGGCCAGGCAACCGAAAGACAGGACCAAGGGAAAAAACTGAATTGATCAAGAGACCATTGGGCCAAAGACAGGACCAAGGGAAAAAACTGAATTGATCAAGAGACCATTGGGCCAACATCTTCAATGAAATTTACAGATTTTTCAGAACGTTTAGAAACTTAAAAATCTTTGTTTAGTTACAAAACAATAAATATGGGAGCATATTTTCTCGTTGAATGGAGGACCTACATTTCTCAACTACATTCCTGGCTCCCCCACCAGTGACTTGACTTGGTAACTTCAAGACCCAGTAAAGTCATGGTGAAGTAGAGCAGGGTCCTCCCCCAAGGTCTTCAGCCTGCCCTTTCATATAGAAAAATTTTAGCTTAAGAATAAATTTAATCAGAGAAGGGAGAAAATGCAGAAACAAAGGCAAGCAGTCGACCAAGACTAAATAATAGTTTATTCTTTATAATCAAGGATCTTTAGTTCCTCCTCAAGGGCTATAGATAATATTCTAGGCCATGTCATGTGAACTGCCTTATAGATACTGAAGCTCCCACCAGGTGGAAGAAGTTAGCTACGTAAGGACAAGACTGTGGCCATGACACTTGCTTAGTCGCTCAGGCATGTCCGATTCTTTGTGGTCTCATGGACTGTAGCCCACTAGGCTCCTCTGTCGATGGAATTTTCCAGGCAAGAATACTGCAGTGGATTGCCATTTCCTACTCCAGGAGATCTTCCTGTTCCAGGGATTGAACCTGTCTCTTGGGTCTCCTGCATTGGCAGGCAGATTCTTTATCACTGTGCCAACTGGGAAGCCCCCATACTACATCTGATCTTAGCCAAAAGGCCAAGAAGCAGTGACATAAGCTGCCATAATTCTGAGAACTGGCTTCAAAGAAGTGAGAATAAAGTGACCCTGAAACTAAAGACTAACTGTACTTAAAACAATCAAGATAAGGCTGGTCAGACCCCCAACGCCCAATTTCAAAATGACTGTCAGAGCTGACTGTGCTGTTTCTACAGGTAGCCCCCTCCCCCCACCTATTAAAGCTCTTGCCCGCTGATCGTCAGTGGCGGGGAAGGGAGTCAGCGTTTGGACAGGAGTCTGCCCTCCTGCCTGCCGTTGCCGGACTCTGAAATAAAGCAAACTTTCCTTTCCACCACCCTTGCCTGTTTATAGGCTGTTGAGTGGTGAGCAGCCAGACCCCACATTTGATAACAATGAGACATATACCTCATGTCTCAGGAAACTTCTTACTAATTTCTGTCTTACTGATCATCCATGTAATATTTTAAACTACTAGAAAAGCCTGAAACTGGGCAAAAGAGAACAGAAGGTTAAAAAAAAGATGGTGGTTCCAACTCATTCACTGCCAAGACCACTGAAATGAGGGCCAGGTGCAAGGCTGGTTAAAGTGGGAACAAAGCATCTAAAAAGTTCCATCAAGGAGGAATCAACAGCATTAATGTGCTTTGCAGAAAAAGCTCAAAGTTTCTAATTCCTGCTCACCAAGGGCAGAGATATTCCCTACCTTGGACTCTTCCCCCAACCCCCCAGTGCTAAGAGCCAATCATAATGTGGGTTATATTCTGCATTTAGCATCGCCAAGAGTCATACACGACTGAGCGACTTCACTTTCACTTTTCACTTTCATGCATTGGAGAAGGAACTGGCAACCCACTCCAGTGTTCTTGCCTGGAGAATCCTAGGGGTAGGGGAGCCTGGTGGGCTGCCGTCTATGGGGTCGCACAGAGTCGGACACGACTGAAGTGACTTAGCAGCAGCAGCAGCAGCAGCCATCCTCCCCAAAATTTCCCGAGCTCATAATCTGACCCGTCTGAGAGGTCTGGCTATCTGTGCCGTAGCTGTCTGTTAACTCTCCTGTGGACTGCTGGGGTTGGTATTTCATCTCCAGCAGGAATTTCAGAAGGTCAATATCCCCATCTGTGAGGAAGGCCATGTTAAGTAATGAAACAGGCAGGCCAGTTCACCCTGGAGAAGATGGACGTCTCTCTAAGTGCAGCTGACAAAAGACCTTTAGACTCTGGATGTATGGGGCTGAGAATGGAGTGAATAGGGAAGAAAATTAGCTCGTGCAGACAGATTCCTAAATCAGTAGGGAAAAGAAAAACATGATATGCAGAGTTACTTGCAAGCTACTGGGACATTTGGTTTCCATTAACTGTACAAGCAATGGTTTGTGTTGCTATTGCTGATGTTGGGTGTATTATGTTTAATGGGCACCCAGAGCAGGGGCAATAAAAAAAAGCAAGTACGTGAAGGAATTAAAGCTAGAACTTATCAGTGTGTGGAAAAAATAAACCCACATGGTTGTAGGTCCTGGGTTCTCCAAAGCCTGTGGTTTCCCATGCTTCCAGGGAGTGCCCCAGACAGTGTCAGCTTTCTTGTTTCAAACTCCAAAGAACCCTAAACCAAACACGAGGCTCACAGATAAGTGGTTTCTCCCTGATTTACACATCAATATTTCTCCGACTGTTGATTTTGCCCAGTCATCCCTGAGATGCCTTGAAGATGAAGGCATCTTGTCATTCTGCCCTGCAATGTTGGCAGGACCATCCGTGGAACAGTGGCTGAGACGCTCCAGGCTAAATCTGAGGGCATTGGAAATTTCCTTTCACTTTCTCAAATTCCAGTTTCGTAACCTCAAGCCACTACTGCCATGTAAATGGTTTTCTTCTTTGGGTTAGTAATAGATTATGTACTTTATTGACCCTAAACAGACTCAGACCTTGCAGAAAGGCAACTGGGAAAATCAAGGTATCTACCCACTGGCAAGTTCCACAGCCCCATTTCTGTAGCTGGAGGTCAGAATGTCTAAGCTGCAAGAATTTCTGAGGGTCCTAGGGCAGTGAGAGATTTCTGCAGCAACCAACAAATCATTATTGGGGAAATATATAAAATAATAGCAATAATGTTGTTGTTTTAGTCACTAAGTCGTGTCTAACTCTTTTGATACCCTATGGGCTGTAGCCTGCCAGGCTCCTCTGTCTATGGGATTTCCCAGGCAAGAATACTGGAGTGGGTTGCCATTTCCTTCTCTAGGGATCTTCCCAACCTAGCAATGGAACCCACATCTTCTGCATTGGCAGATGAATTCTTTACCACTGAGCCACCAGGGATGCCCAATAATAATGACATATTTTTTAATTACATGAGGAACAAGCAACACTCCAAATGCAGACACTGGGGCGGGACTGGGAAATTCTTGCAAGTAGTCAGGGCAGAACCAGAAGTTGAGCACCAAGTATCCATTTGACTCCAAAGCCTGTGTTCATCCTCGTGCAGTTTTCTACCTCTTCAGACAAGGCTCTTCTGCACCTGGCTGACTTGGAATAAGATGTCCATCATCTATCCTCATCTTCCCTCCCATAGTTTTCCTTTCCTTTATTCTTTTATCTCATAGATCTGATGTGATATCAAGAGAGACCCTCCCTGAAATTTTTCTTTAAAGTAGCTTAGCAGATATGGAACCTATACGACATCCTTGGTGAGGTGGTTAGTTAGTTGGATTTTTAGCGGCAGGATGGAAGGACAGTTTGGAACAAAGATTATTCTAATGTTCGTCAGGAAAGCAGTCAGGACCTAAAACTTAGGAAACCACCATTCCACTGGGTATGCTTTCCAAATACGAAGATTAATGCCAGGAGCAGAGGAAATGCCTGGGAAGGGCTTCAACATTCCCAAGTTCACTGCCATGTGGATGATCTACCAATTATCCTGAGACTGGCTCTGCGAAAACACTCCAGCACCTTCTACCCACTAGAGCAAACACGACCCACATTTTGGTCTCCCTACCTCTCTGATTTTCACAAAGTCCCGTGGGTCACACTTATTCTGAGCCAATCTTGCTTAGCTGCGCAACCACCACTGGAGAGTTTAATTTTATACTCAACGCATTCACATCTGAAATAGGTGTTAAGGGCACTCTATAAATTCTCAAACAGAACAAAGTGCTTACACAATTGCTTCCCTAAAAGGCACTGTGTCTCCTCTTAGTTCGAATCCATAAGCACATATTTGAACCTTCAATAACATGGACTGAGTCCCTCACACTGTGCCTTTCACAGCACTTGGCATTAAGTAGTTAATGTGGTCTGTTGATGAGCTGGGCTGTGTGCTTATGTGTGTGTTTGTGTGAAAAGAAAAAGGATTCAGCACTGATGGAAAGCAGCAAGAGGAGGAGCACAAAGAATTAGATCATTTCTATAATCAGTGTTCTTTACTCTTCATGACCAAGGGAAAATACGGTCACAGGGGAATGGAGAATGGCCCTGGGCATTCCAAATTGTCTCTTTCTTTCATTCATTCACTCATTCATTCATTCATCCTTCCTTTCTCTTTCTTGATTCTTGGGCGGAAATTACCTATAATGTTGGCTAGCAAATAACATCGGAGAAGGCGATGGCACCCCACTCCAGTACTCTTGCCTGGAAACTCCCATGGATGGAGGATCCTAGTAGGCTGCAGTCCATGAGGTCGCGAACAGTCGGATACGACTGAGTGACTTCACTTTCACTTTTCACTTTCATGCATTGGAGAAGGAAATGGCAACCCACTCCAATTTCCTTGCCTGGAGAATCCCAGGGACAGGGGAGCCTGGTGGGCTGCCATCCATGGGGTCGCACAGAGTCGGACACGACTGAAGCGACTTAGCAACAGCAGCAACATTCAGGCATAATTTACACTCACATTTTTTGCCTCTGGATGCAATCATCAGCAAACAGCTGTTAGAAGAATTCACTGACAACCTTTCTAAAGTCAATGTCTTTCAAGGGACCCGCTTCTAATCAATCCTCCCATTGACTGGCTGAGGTCAGAGAAACGTGGACCATGTATGTGTGTCTGTGTCTCTCTGGATTTTTCTACTTTATTCCTGTGTCTCATTCTCACTCTTTCCTTCTCACCTATTAATATACCATCTAGGTTTTGTCGGCCGACAGTTACTCCAATGTTAGGTACCTACACATTTGTATAAAATCATCCAATGACACTTACAGGAAGTCCTCCACTTCCTCCTCATTAACTACATGGGTTAACAGAATGAACACTGAACTTTAACATCAGAGACAGATACCTTCATTCACTGGTTGTGTGTTGGAAATGTATTTAATCTCTTCAGTTGATTCATCTGTAAATGAAGATAATAAGACCTGCCTTAGGTGATCTTCTTAGGATTAAATGAGCAAATGCATGTAAGGTATCTAGCTCATAGTACTTGACACTCAGTAAGTACTCAATGTATATTTCCTACCTTTCTGATGTCCTTTTGACAGAAAAGATAACATCCCCAAACCCCATCATCAGTAAAGTCTAGAATTCAGATAAAGAAAGAAATGCAAAACTTATATAGAACACTGGAAAGGAAAGACTCTTTATGGTTCTAGAATCATGAGTTTGACCCTCCATCTGCCCATCTCCACACTAAGCAGAATCATCAATTCTGTATCATGCCCAGAACACTGATGGAGTGTCAAGAGCCTGCTGTCATTAATTATTAACTATTTATTGAATCAAATTATTTCTAGTAACTAGGATGACACAAGAGAGGCCTGAGAACATCTCCTTAAACTTTGTGCACTAGCAATAATATAATTCTAGCTTTTATGCAAATAACTTCCACATTTTTTAACTCTCAAGAAAGAAACCATATTAGACAATCAGGGCAGATATTAAGGTTCTGATCTGATAACCAGAAAAATTGAGTCTCAGGGAGTGTAAATTATTCAAAAAAGTTCAGACCTGACCTAAACTCAAAATCTAACTCTTCCTACCCTTCAGCTAGTGGCAGCACCTCTCCTTCTTAACTGACCAGTTGAGTGATTTGTGCTTATCTGGACTAGTCCAACCTATTTGACTGATTTCTGACCTATTATATAAGATTAAGAACTAGAAAAAAAATTTTTATTGAAGTATGGTTGATTTACAATGTTGTGTTAGTTTCTGCTGTATAGCAAAGTAATTCAGTTATACATACACCCACACACATACACACACACACATATGAAATAATGTCATTCAAGCTATAGGGATGAATCTAGAGATTATCATACTAAGTGAAGTATGATATACATATATTTCTTTCATATTCTTTTCCATTATGGTTTATCACAGGATATTGAGTATACTTCCCTGTGCTATAGAGTAGGACCTTGTTTATTTACTCTCTATATATACTAGTTTGCATCTGCTAATCCCAAACTCCCAGCCCTTTCCTCCTCCAACCTCCCCCTTCACCGTAGCAACCACAAGTCTGTTCTCTCTGTCTCTGAGTCTATTTTCTGTTTCATAGATAAGTTCACTTGCGTCATATTTTTTAGATTCCATGTATAAGTGTTATCATATGGTATTTTTCTTTTTCAGACTTACTTCACTTAGTATGATAATCTCTAGATCCATCCTATAACTGTGAATGGCATCATTTCATTCTTCTTCATGGCTGAGTAATATGCATATACACATATATACATACATATATCTCGCACCTTTATCCATTCATCTTTCAATGGACATTTAGGTTGCTTCCATGTCTTGCCTATTGTGAATAGTGCTGCTATGAACATACGGTGCATGTATCTTTTTGAATTATAGTATTGCCTGAATATATGCCCAGGAGAGGGATTGCTGGATCATTTCACATTTTGAGGAACCTCTACACTGTTCTCTGTAATGACGGCACCATTTTATATTCCCACCAAGTGTGTAGGACAGTTCCCTTTTCTCCACACCCTCTCCAGCATTTGAGAACTGGAAAAATCTTGAAAGGATGTACATCTTGGGGATGCAGTTTTATAAGTAAACAGTGGGGCAATTTCTGTTTATTGAGGTTATACCACTAGGTAAAACATTGCAAATGTGGTCCAGATAAGCTGGGGGCAAACTGGACAATCACTCTGGTCCAATCTGTATGGCTGCCCATGACAGGGCATCCACCAAGGGCCATAGCAAGCGCACCCCACATGTGCTGAGATCCTGCTCCTGGCCTCGGCAGCTCTGGCTGTGGGCAGCCTCCTTCCTGTACACTGTGAACCTTAGAAATGTTGTCATTACCTATATATGCAGGGAAAGGCAAGAAGGAATGTAAAGCTGCTGGCTAAGGGCCACCAATCTCTTCTGCAGGGAGAGAAGGTCAGTGCCAAGATGGATATGAACCAAATATATTCCTCTTTGACGTTACCGGGCAGGAGATTTTAAGAGGGAGGAAAGGAAAAAAAGAGCGTCACCATTAACCAACTCCTCAAGGTGCTAACAAAATAGGGAAGGGGAGGGCAGGTCCTGACTCTTCTGAGCCTAAGACTTAACCTCAGATCATAGTAACTATTTTTGCATTTTCGAAATAGATAGTATGGGTGCTCCAGATAGGATTACCTGCCATGCAAATTCTTGACGATCACCCAAAACTGTAAATTACTGTACTGAGTTGAATTCTGGTCCCGAAAGATATGTCTACCTAGGATGGCAGAATTTGACTTTATTTTGAATAAAGGTCTTTGCAGATGTAATTAAGGTAAGGATCTGGAGATGAGGTCATCATATTGGATTAGAGCAACCCCTAAATCTGATGGCAGCTGTCTTTATAAAGACAGAAGAGGAGCAGGCACAGAGACCCAGAGAAGAAGCCGGTATGGAGACAGAGGCAGAGGCCAAGGGGCACCAGAGGCTGCCAGCAGCCACCAGAGGCGAGACGGTGGCCTGGAGTGAATTGTCTCTCAGAAACTCCAGGGGAAGTCAGTCTTGCCAACATCTTGATTTCTAACGCTTGCCTCCCAGGACTGTGAAAAGAATGAATTGCGGTTGTTTTCAGCTGCCAAGCTCTTGGTCATTTGTTACAGCAGCCCCAAGAAACTGTATGACTTGCCCTCCTGAGAAATCCTGTATTAACTTACTTATCATAGAGCCTCCATGCTGACCCAAGGGACAAAATGTCACGATCTCTCCTTACAGATAAAGTTCTGGAGGCAGTCAAAGTACAGGTTGGAGAAGAATTTCCAGACACAGAGCATTCAGAATGGAGTGAGTTTATAAAGAGCAAGGAGCAGAGATAATGATGGTGTTGCAAGTGCAGGGGGACGACCTCCTGACAGACCAGGGAGAGTTGACAGTTTTTGTGGATTAGTAGCCAATTTTTAGGAGAAGGCAGTGGCACCCCACCCCAGTACTCTTGCCTGGAAAATCCCATGGATGGAGGAGCCTGGTAGGCTGCAGTCCATGGGGTCACTAAGAGTCGGACACGACTGAGCAACTTCATTTTCACTTTTCACTTTCATGCATTGGAGAAGGAAATGGCAACCCACTCCAGTACTCTTGCCTGGAGAATCCCAGGGACGGGGGAGCCTGGTGGGCTGCCATCTATGGGGTCGCACAGAGTTGGACACGACTGAAGCAACTTAGCAGCAGCAACAGCCAATTTTTATAGCCTTGAGACAGAAAAGTCCTGCTGGAAGGTTGGCATTAGATGATTAGTTAGGGTGCTACAGGGTAAGTACAAGAGTGGGCACTTTTGCCTAATCTGGGGTCAAAAAGTTTGTTAGTGATGATCAGGGGGGCTTTTGGCAACAGTTACAAAGGGGCTCAGTCAGCTGAGGAGGTGACCTGGGTTCTGGACTCCACTTTTGTGTCCTTAGTGCAAGGGCTCACACCTGTGGGCTCGGGACAGGACTCAACAAAAGTGACAGAGTAGATGGAACCTCTGGTTGGTTGGTAAGTCAGTGACCAAGTATATCTCCTGATCCCACCCCAGGAGAGGGCACAGCCTACATAGAGAGAGAACCTGAAAGCGTTTAAGGCCACAGAGTTACTGTGGCAAAGACACAATCAAGTACAAAACCCAGCAAGCAAAGTCTTCAAGGATCTGCTCATATCATGTCTGGGTGGGTTGTAAGTCATCTGTGAATCGGCGTGCCCTCTCCCATGCCTGTATCCCCATGTGGCCCAAGGTTATGGCTACTGATGACAGCACAGGGACCTTAATCCACTGTGAGCTCCAAAAGGGAGGGCTTCCCTCGTAGCTCAGCTGGTAAATAATCCACCTGCAATGCAGAAGACTCTGGTTCAATTTCTGGGTCAGGAATATCCCCTGGAGAAGAGATTGGCTACCCACTCCAGCATTCTTGGTCTTCCCTGGTGGCTCAGACAGTAAAGAGTCTGCCTACAGTGCAGGAGACTTGGGTTCAATTCCTGGGGGTCATGGCAACCCAGTCCAGTATTCTTGCCTGAAGAATCCCTAAGGACAGAGGAGCCTGGAGGGATATAGTCCATGGGGTTGCAAAGAATCGGACACAACTGAGCGACTATGGCACAGAGTTTACGATATAATGGTTGAGTGAGTAAGGCCACCTTGTCTAAACGTGGGATGCCAGCTCACAGTTGGTCATATTTAAAGAGTCATCTGCTGGAAGGTCACCGGCTGAGTCATGGAATAGCCACACAGATGGGCCCCACCCTGCACCTGACCCATCAGGACCACGTGGACCAGGGTGGAGGTGTTGGGATTACCCCCGCCTGCTGTCCTGTAAGTCCACTCTCTCCTACCACAGGCCATGAAATGAGTGTGACATCATCACAGGGAAAATACTGGATCCTTTCTAATTTTTCTTGCTAAGTGATTTTTGAGCTTAAAGTTTCTTTTGCTTGTAGCTATTTTTTAAATTAACTTTCATTTATTTTTTATTTTTGCAACACAGTCCCACTGACAGAACTCCCCAATGAGTTTCCACACTGTTCTAGACAATAGCTTTGCTCTCAGCTTCTGAGATCGGGGCGTCTGACCATTTCAGCAAAAGAACATCAGCTGCCAATTCTAGAAAGGGTTGGACACATCCACCGAGGAGACTCTGGATTAATTAATGGGTTCCTGGGGCAGATTCCTGGGGAAAGGCTAGGAGAGGAAAATCCAGCAGGCACAATACATCCAGGTTAACAAAACTAACCTGGCTGTTCCATTGCAAGGAAGGCAGGCAGAACCTCAGCCCACTCCCATGAGCGCTTTCATTACACCCACAGGGTCTGCAGCCATGTCCAGGAGCCAGGCAGTAGGAAGCTCCAGCCATGGAGAGGATGGAGCTAAAACCCCAGAACCTGGGTTTAGATTTTGCCCAGATAAATGAGACACCATCAGCATCTAAACTGACAACTGTGAACTGGAAGTCAGGTGTGTTCTGAGAGCAGGAAAGGGACAAATATTTGAGTCAGGCACTTAGGTACATTGCAGAGGCAAAGCAGAGAAGCAAAGAGCTTCGTGAACATGATGAAGGTCTTTAGAGAGTTCATAGTGCTTGTGAACCTCACCTGCCAAAGGCAGAGATGAGTGACAGGAACCCTAGTACAGAGCAGCAATCAATCAACATATGCTACTGACTCCCTGCTGTGTGAGGAGTGTCTGTGACAGACCTCAGCCTTGAACGTCTGTAATGACAGGGGTCATCTGGCTCAGGTCCCCTCACATAACAACCCCCTCCCTTCATCGCCAACTACTGAAATCCTATCCATCCTTCAAGGTCAGGTCAAATGCAGCTCCTTTGCGAAGCCTCTTTTGATTCCATCTCCAGCCCCATCTTCACAATTATAATTGTGATCTCTTTGAACCTCTCATGGTTTCATTTAGTTTCTACCTCTGTGATGACACAAAACACAATCTGCTTTGGAGAAGTCTTTTTTTCCCTAAATGAGTCAGATTTCCCACAGGTTGTAAATTCCTTAAAAGCAGCATCGTGTTTATCACTGTAGCCCCTGCAATGCTCGCCCCAGGGTCCTATACAGACCAAGTATTTTAAAATAACACACTTCGGGCTTCCTTGGTGGCCAGTGGTAAAGAATCCACCTGCCAATGCAGGGGACACGGGTTTGATCCCTGATCCGGGAAGATTCCACATGCAGCAGAGAAACGAAGCCCGCATGCCACAACAGTTGAGCCTGGTGCTCTAGAGCCCATGCTCTGCAACAAGAGAAGCCTCTGATGTGGGAAAACCAAGCAATGCATCCTGGTTTAGCCACTAATTCGTCACGTGACTTTGGACAAGGCAAAATTTCTCGTAACCCAAATTTCTATAAAGCTACCGAATTTGACTCAGCCATCTCTATGGTTTTATAGTTTTGTGCTTAAAAAAATTTTTTTTTATTTGTGCCAAATCTTCTAAATTAAGATGATCCTCAGGTCCTTACAAGAAAATCAAAAAGCAAAGTCAGCTCTCTACTTCAAAAAAATTAAAATTTCCTTTGTTGTCCTCTGAGATTTCAGCAATAACTTTTTTGGTTTTCAAATGGCCTTCTATTGAAGTATTCTCCCCTGTTGTTCCTGATTGTGCATCTGACCACACCAATGTGATGTCATCTGTGTCGTGAGGGTCTCTGTCATTAGCACTGCAGCCCACACGGGCTGGGCTGTCCCCAGGATCTCTTTAATGGTTCCCAAGAGTTCTCCAGCTACAGATCAGCCTTAACATCTGTCGGACATGGTTGAAAATGTCATCAGAAGTGACATTTCCATGGCGTTGGTTAATGTGATTCTGCCTCTTTCTGTTTCTCGGTGGTGCCCTGGGAGTTCTGATCATCAAGGCAGAGATAGAAGGCACCCCTTCAATCTGGGACAGTCAGCTCTGAGTGGTCAGTTTCACTATCAGCCTCAGGCCTCTCCAATCACTGGTTCCCTTGGCAATGACATCACCAACCTTGCTTGGAGGATGGAAGCTCCTTGAAGGTAGGGATTGGGTTTGTTTCACTCTCCAGAGTTCGACATGTAGCAGACACTCAGTCAAGTCCCATGAACAAGTGAAAGGCTGAGTGTAAAGCTAGCACTGCCTTCTAGAAGCTGCCCTTGATGGGTCTGCACTCTCAGGATGAGAAAGCCACGTTGCTCAGCAGCATTTGTTACACATGTGTGTCTAGGGAGTCCTGGGTTTGCATCCCTGCTCTCAGACACCACAATCCAGCAGGACAGCACTCATTTGGGAGCCAGTGGAGCTGATGTCTGTGGTATTGTCATTGATCTCTCTATGGTTAATGCCTGACTCCCACATAGCCTGTAAGCTTTTTTAATAAAAGGACTTAAGTGGAATTCAACCACTAGACTTGGAGCATCTGGGCTTTGAAGTGCTTCCAAATTGGAAGGGGCTGGTGTGTACACCGTTGCTGTAATGCTGTCCCACTTCTTGCCCTATAGTAATACTAAAAAAAAAAATGATGCAGGAGAACAGAGGCAGAGTGATGACTTCTAATGGAAGGAGAGGCTTCTCACATGACACATTTAACCTGTGACACTGAAAGATAAATGATGAGAGTGTCAAAGAAGGGAGACTGGCTTGTGAGATGCCTGGGTGAGGCTACAGCTGGAGGGATGTGGAGGCTGGAAAGAGCCTATTCTTTGTGGAAAGCAGCTGGTCATGCATTACCAGCAAAGAGGAGCTGAGTGAAGTCTGGGAGAGGGCGCAGTAAATTTTTACATTAGAATCAGATAGTGATGGACAAAGCATCAGCACAAGTGAGTATGGACTTAAGTTTGTCAAAACAAAAAGCCATCTAGGCTTCTATATAGAAATCTGTGTTTTGGAAAAAAAAAAAGAAAATTGCTTAATCAGCTTTGGAACCCACTGAACATGATGAGTGAGGGAAATGAGTCACGTGCCATTCAAGTTTCTGGTTGAACTAGTAGGTGGAAAAGCGAAGTCGCTCAGTCATGATCGACTCTTTGCAATGCCATAGACTGTGGCCTACCAGGCTCCTCTGTCCATGGGATTTTCCAGGCAAGAATACTGGAGTGGGTTGCCATTCCCTTCTCCAGGGGCTCTTCCCAACCCAGGGCTTGAACCCAGGTTTCCCACATTGTAGACAGACACTTTACTGTCTGAGCCACCAGGGAAGTAGGTGGACGGGGATGCAATTAATCAAGATCCAGCAGAGGGGAACAGGTTCGAGAAGAAAAAGATGGGAAGGATGATAATGTTGTAGTGTTAGACATATTAAATCTTGTTTTCCTATAAACCAGTACAGAGACCAGTGTTTTGTGAACATTCTGTAAATATTGATGAAGATGATGACATTTACTAGAAGATCAAGGCAATAAGGATCTTCATCATTCAGCTTATGAGCGTGGAAACAACTTACATCTGAGCAAGTCTTCATAGAGCATTCCATCCTCGGGAAACCCAGTGAGGTAGATATGACCCTGTCCCAGAGGAGGAATCCGAGACTCGGAGAGTTTGTAAGTCTTCAGTGACTTGCCCCAAATCACACAAGTAGTCAGGGTCAAGGCCATGGTCCAAACCTGAGCTTGGAATTCCAGACTTGCTCATTTCCCACAGCATCCTGCTGCCCATCATGTCAAGGTGGGGCTACAGGGGTAGAGGGCAGGTTTACTGACTTTGCCATGTGCCAGTGTGGCTCAGTGAGGGGTGGGATCTTAGGGCTCACATCACTGACAGATGTACACATCTTTTCGTGGGAGTTTATAGTGTTTAAGGCAGGAAAATGAGGAGCCATTGGGTTCCTTGCTGCTTCTCAACTCTGGAAGAAATATATAAGATATCACTGAGATCTTGGAGGCTGAGGAATTACAGATGAAGTATAGGTCATCATCTTCCAAAAGTGCTGGATCTGTTGAGATGCTGGGAGGAGGGTTAACCCTTAACAAAGGGAGATGTCATTCTTTGACATCAAGGTCCAGGTAAATTAAGGGAATTGAGGAAATAGGAATGAGAAGACTGGATGTAACTTCTTTGTAGTTTTAGACTCTAAGTCCTGATAACAAAAACCAGGAGAGAAGTGGAGGGAGGGAGAGGAACAGAAGTGATCCAACCATTTCACCCACACATGCTCCACAAACAAGTCTTCTCCTGGAAGACCCGCTGAGAACAAGGCACATGGATGAGACCTTCCACAGTGCCTTGTGGTTCAGCTCATGCCATTCCCCAGAAACTCGGGATTGTAAAGACTTTTGGCATCTCTCATGCCAAAATGCTCTGCATCTCTGAGCATAAAGAACTGCAGGTTGATAAAGATTTTGTAGTCACCTTTCCCTTGCTTCTGTCTTCAGGGAAACTAGCCCAGGGCTGAGGCATCTCAGTTTCTACTATCAACCACAGGTGTCTCTAAGCCTTCCCAAGTCTCCTTTTCAGCCAGTTCGTACCCAAATCATATGAAAAGCAAGCCCCCAGAATAAATGGCACAATGACTTTGTTATCATATTGACAGGGATGTTGTGACTGTGTTTGTTGAGTGTCTCAGGCCAAACTCTCATCTTTGTATTTCCAAAGCTTTTATTTCCCTCAATTCCATTCTCCTCTATAATCTTTGGCCCATTCGCTGGGACTTTTTTCTACAGCCCAGGGAAGAAAAAGTCAAGGTGTGGTGCCAAGGCTAATCTATTCTTCCTCTCCAAATGCTCCATTTCCCACTTAGCACAAGCTGGTTGCACGCTGACTTGCAAAAGTTGATGCCTCCTAGAAATCCGCTCTTAAGTACAGAGTTAGCCAAGCACATTTCCTGTGAGGATGCCCCTGACCTGACAGAGCAGGATGGGAATCCTTCCTTCCTGTGTCCAGGTGGGCTTATAAAACCTTTCTGATCATAGACTTAGAATTATGCTCAAACCTAACTTGAAAGAGATGTGTTTTTTTTCATTCCCACTTCCTGTGGCCTAAAGAAAAAACCTGACAGTTCCTGACAGTTTGAATTTTATCTTTCCACTCTGGGAGCCAGCCACACGGCAGAATTAGATTCCTTAGTCAAACAAACGAACTACAGAGGCTCCATTATGTTGCCGCTTCAAAACAGGAAGCTGGGGTGAGTGATGGTGGAGGGCTGGTTTTACATAATGAGGGAGGCTGGGGGCTGGAGTTTGGGAAAACGGGGCCCTTTTGGGGGTCTGCTCCTTCCCACCCCGGTGTCTCTGTTCAGCTTGGGCAGCTGCCCCCTCGGACCCAGATGCCCAGGCTCCTTGCCCTGGAGGAGGGCGGCCCCCACGTCTGGCACAGGAGTCCACAGCGCTGCGGGGAAGTTGCCAAACACCCTCCCCACTTATCCACTCTCCGCCAGGCCTCTGGGGTGAGTTTGCCTCCGGACCCTGTGTAGGTGGGCCCAACCACAGAGGGGGAGCCCCGCTGACCTCCAAAACCACCAAAGGAAAGGGGAGCATCCAAAGGGTCCAGATGTGAACCATCAGGATGTGTAGAGGAAGACGTGCTCACCATCTTCCCGCGCCTCCGCGGTCACCCTCCCCAGAAGAGGCTAGGGCTTCCCTTTGAACCCGTGGCTCCCACGACTACAAAGAACCTTCCAGAAGGCCACTGGGAGGTCCACATTTGAGAAACCCATTATTTCCCCGCCTCAGAGAAGCGGCCAGAGCAACCTAACCTTGGCTTCACCTTGGGTAGCTGGACTTGGCTTGCATCACTTTGAAAGAGTAAACCCCAGATAGGCCCCCAGAGAGCCCTGTGCTGCTCATTTATGAAGCTTTAAAACAATCTCACGTCCTCTGCAAACGGCCTTCAGGGGCCACCCACACGGACGTGAATCACTGGCCTGTGCATCACGTTCATCTTCCAACAATGCCACCCACAGGTTGGGGGACCCAGGGGCTTTCAAGGGAAGTTTCAAGCAGGGAAAGGAGCCGGATTCAGGTCCAAGTTCTCTCTGCTCACTGAGGGGTGTGTATCCTTCATGCCATGGAGGAATCAGGTCAGACTTCCTTTGAAATCCTTCCTAATGACCTACGGGGAGTGAGTTAAACCAGCAGGAACTTGGTTTCCTTCTCTTCCAGCCCTGATTCCCTATCCGAAGACTGAGACCAAGAGCACAAGAGATTTATGACCAGGGTCCTAGAATCCGTGGTAACTTGTGAATTTTCCCATCAAAGGCTGTTAAGAACACAGCTTTATAATATGGCATGTGTGCACATTTGTATTTTTACTTTTAAAAGGGACCATATGCTCAAAAAACATTGGCATCTCTGGTCAAAAGGCACCATCAGAAATCAGAAATCCATTCTTCCCTTAAAACTTGAATAGCTGAATCAGGTCCTCCACCAAGCCCAGGGTTCCCAAGCGGAAATATATCATTTAATTGGTTTAAAAAAAAAAAATTCAGGCAAGTTCCAGAAATGCAAACCTCAAGCTACGGGCACAACTGATTTATCCCATGTTCCTTTCCACCTAAAGAATGTGAAAATAAGCTTAATTTTAGTATAAAGGGACTTACACGCCCACCAGGCAGAGTTTCAGGAATCACCAGGGGGACAAGATTTTGCTTTCAATACTGGGAAATAAACTTTAATCTGTCAGGTATAGAAATGTTCTTGGGAATTAATAATGTTATAGCACAGTGCTTTCTAAGTATGGCTACAAAAGACTGAAACGACCTCCTGTCATATCAAGCTGTGGATTAACTTCAGTTTTCAGAAGATCCCGGGATCTGAGAGTCAGGGTTTGAACTCTTCTGAGAAAAACCAATGCTAAGTCCTAAACTAGCACTGTGGAGGAATTCTAGTGACCTGCTGCGTAGCAACTGTTACCAGTGCTCAAAGGGAGACACTACTTGGGCAAAACGAAGTGCCCAGAAAGTTGAACACCACTGAGACTAGTTTGTGTGAAAATTCCATGAATATTTTAAATGCTTAACATCTGATCAAAAAAAGGTGCGCACTAAGCCTTGGGCAGGTTGTATAGGAATCATTGCACTTCCTCATCATTTTTAGAGAAAGAGATGAAGGCAAAATTCAACTGGGGCGACATTTTAATTCATCAGCCGTCAGGTTCCCATTTGGGGACTCCATCTGGCCAGGCTGGGCTGACTAGGACACCCTGGTTGTTTGGTGGCATTCCATAGTGCCAGCTCACGTCTTAGAAATAATACTGGGAGCGAGAGCAGAGAGCAACCGGATTTCGTGGCAAGAATGACACAGAGGGTCATGGAACTGAACAAGAGGGATTCGGGGTGGACATTACAAAAAGCAGCCACACACCGAGATGCCAGAGTTGTCCCCGCCCCCGGGCCACTGCAGAGAGTCTCTTAAATTTAAAAAGACATTTCCAAAACAAAAGAAGGAAATGAGAGACTTCCCTGGTGGCCCAGTGGTTGAGACTCCACCCTCCTACTGCAGGGGGTGAGGATTCAATCACTGGTCAGGGAACTAAGATCCCACATGCCTCACAATGCAGCCAAAAATAAATGAGCAAATAAATAAATAAACAAATACAATCCTGTGAAACTATTTATCAGCAGTCCCCACTAGGGACCCATTTCATGGAAGACAGTTTTCCCATGGACCTGGGCAGGGGGATGGTTTCCGGATGACTCAAGCACATTACCTTTATTGTGCACTTTATTTCTGTTATTACATCAGCTCCACCTCAGATCATCAGGCCTTAGATCCCAGAGGTTGGGGACCCTTGTTATCTACTTAAAAAAAATAGGGAAATGAGTCTGGGAGGACATCTCCCCAAGGCCTTCAGCCTCCCCAGGCCCACACGCCTACGTTCTCAGAAGGCAGGTGCCCATGACTTTGGTGGGATTTTCCAAAGCCTCCTGCTGGAAGGAGACACACACACCACACCGAGATGGAGTTTCAGGGGTCAACCTGGGGGTGACTCTGAACACAGGATTCCGCAGGTGCTTCGGGAAGGAAATGCCTCCTGCAGGTTGTCTCCTCTGCTCGTCTGACAGCCTGTGCAGGAGAGATGCTCAGGCCTCTGCTCCTTTTACTGCAGCTGGTTGGTGAATTGCCCCTTGGTAAATTCTCCTAACAGTGAAATCAAACAGAAAAAAAATGAAACCGAGGAATGCGGGGAGATGGGAGTGAAAACAACTTTGCAAAATACGGAGAAGATAAGGGCAGGATCCCTTCTCCAGGCCTCCGGATGACAGGCTATGTCCCCATGAGCCACAATGGTGGGTGTTTACACGGCCATTCCTGAGCAGGGCGAGGCTGCCGGGGACTGAAGCCATGTCCTCGGCATTTGGGTTCCCCGTGTCTTACTCATGCCTGGGACATAGTTGAAATGTGGCAAGTGCTCCTGAATGAGCAGGTATTATAGGAAAGAAGTTGGAGTGGATTTTACTTGAAAGTTGAAAGTGTTTGTCGCTCAGTTGTGTCCAACTCTATGCAACCCCATGGACCATATAGCTTACTAGCTTTCTCTGTCCATGGACTTCTCCAGGCAAGGATACTGGAGTGGATTGCCATGTCCTCCTCCAGGGGATCTTACCAACCCAGGAATCTGCATCACAGGCAGACTCATTACCATCAGAGCACCAGGGAAGCCCTGGATTTAACTCAAAAGATGGTTAAAAGGAAGGTGAGCACCATGCCCACCCCTGTAAGTCCGCAGAAAGTGATTCAAATTAAGATCAATGTGAAGGCAAGATTTCTGGGGGAAAGGCTTGGCAGACAGAGGAGGTAGGACCCTAGATTGTTCCTATGATCTCCTCAAAGACCTTTTCAAATACAAACTCCATCTTCACTTAGGATGGGCAAAGATCCACTTTCTCAGAGGTAGAGCTTGGGATTATATTTGCTGGCAACCTCTTTTACCCAGTTAAAATGGAATTCAATAAGATGACTAAGGTTGTGGGCTGGGGACCTCCTTCCCCCCCCAGAAATCTTTATTGTTGGGACTGGAATATTGGCCAGGGCAACTCTCCTAAACTAATATGCTGTGTTAGCTTTTTGTTCAGTTCCCCCTAAAATGATTTATAATGTAAATGTATATACTAAATATTTATATACATTCAGATGTACACTTATACATCTATTTGTGTATATATAAAATACATTTTTAACTTCAAGATTTGGCCTGTGAAAAGCCATTTTCTTTTTTTTAGAAGAATTTTCCACAGGAAATTGAATTTCAAAGATGTTTTCTTTCCAAATGGGAAGCTGAGCCATAAAACAAAAAATCTTCATTTTAATAATTGACTTTTTATCTAGTCGCTAACATACTAAGAAAGATTTTTTTGGTCCATTTTTGGGAGAAGAACTAAAAGTAAACATTTTCCCTGAATTTCAGTCATCTCAGGATATAAAGTTTTGTCCCTCATTTAATGTTCTGCTTCTTAGAACTTCTCTGGTAGCTCAGACTGTAAAGAATCTGCCTGCAAGGCAGAAACCTGGGTTCGATCTCCAGGTCCAGAACATCCCCTGGAGAAGGAAATGGCAGCCCACTCCAGTATTCTTGCTTGGAGAATCCCCTGGACAGAGGAGCAGCCTGGTGGGCCACAGTCCATGGGGATGCAAAAGTCAGACACAGCTGAGCAACTAATATATTCGCTTTACTTTTCAAAAGACTTTTGCACTTCCCATCAGGAATGCTACAATCTAGAAGGACTCTGGGAGGGTTCTAGGAGGATAACTGAGGTACACAGACAGATTAAAACAAAGGGAAAAAAGATACACCACCCAGCTTCTCCAAATGTCTTCTCCATGCTCACAGCATCCCAAGAGTCCCTGAAGTATGAGAATATTGAGACAGGTAAAGGAGTTGACTCCCTGAGCCCTGTTTTTCACAGAACTTTTGCTCACATGTGTCATTTCCTTATAGGCTTTTCTCAGCTGAGACCAGCTCTTTGAATTCTTTAGTTACAAAAAATTTTCCATAATAGCTTCAATGTCCTTTTCCATTCTTTGTTGCATGCAACAATTCTGTGTCGCATTGCACAGCCATGCTTCTCCTTATCTGCTCATTAGTCCTAACATAGTTCATTCATCCATTCCATAACAGTCATTATGAAATAGTGACATAGTAATTGTGACACAGGATCCCTGGTGTCATGGAACTTACATGCCGTCAGCAGCCAAACAATAAAACAAAAACCAGTTAAAAGGAAATTTTGGAGGTTTACTACAGCGTGAAGAGAAATCAATTGAATTGACCCCAGGGCAAAATATGGGGCTTCCCTGCTGGCTCAGCAGAAAAGAATCCGTCTGAAATGCAGAAGACTCGGGTTTGAGACATGAGTTCGATCTCTGGTCAAGAAGATCCCCTGGAGGATGAGGATGAAATGACAACCCATTCTAGTATTCTTGCTGGGAAAATCCCATGGACAGAGGAGCCTGGTGGGCCTCAGTCCATGGGTCACAGAGTTGGATAAGACTGAACAACTGAGCATGCATGCACACACACTGACATACATACTATGTGTAAACAGATGCTGGTGGGAAGCTGCTGTAGAGCACAGGGAACTCAGCCTGGTGCTCTGTGATGACCTAGAGGGGTGGGGCTGGGGGAGGGGTGGGCAGGAAACTCAAGAGGGAGGAGATATATGCATACATATAGTTGATTCACTTCATTGTACAGCAGAAACTAACACAACATTGTAAGGTAATTATACTCCAGTTTAATTAAAAAAAAAAACAACTCATTTTAAAGACGGTTGTTGAAGACCAGAGGTGGGAAGTGACCTGCCCAAGGTCACCTGGCTTGTTGGAGACAGATCTGAGGGTCCTGACTTCCAACTCCCAGTTTGAGATCTTCCCACTAATTGCACTCCAACCCGTGGAAAGTGTATGTACACATACACGTATCCCCTCCCTCTTGAGGCTCAGATCATGAATTCCTTATTGCAAAATTCAGACTTAAAGAAAGTAGGGAAAACCACTAGACCATTCAGATATGACCTATATCAAATCCCCTATGATTATATAGTGGAAGTGACAAATAGATTCAAGGATTAGATCTGATAGAGTGCCTGAAGAACTATGGATGGAGGTTCGTGACATTGTATAGGAGGTGGTGATCAAGACCATCCCCAAGAAAAAGAAATGAAAAAAGGCCAAATGGTTGTCTGAGGAGGCCTTACAAATAGCTGGGAAAAGAAGAGAAGTGAAAGGCAAAGGAGAAAAGGAAAGATATATCCATCTGAATGCAGAGTCCAAAAAATAGCAAGGAGAGATAAGAAAGCCTTCCTAGTGATCCACGCAAAGATATAGAGGAAAACAGTAGAATGGGAAAGACTGGAGATCTCTTCAAGAAAATTAGAGATACCAAGGGAATATTTCATGCAAAGATAGGCACAATAAAGGACAGAAATGGTATGGACCTAACAGAAGCAGAAGATATTAAGAAGAGGTAGCAAGAATACACAGAAAAACTATACAAAAAAGATTTCCATGATCCAGATAACCACGATGGTGTGATCACTTACCTACAGCCAGACATCCTGGAATGTGAAGTGAAGTGGGCCTTAGGAAGCATCACTACAAACAAAGCTAGTGGAGGTGATGGAATTCCAGTTGAGCTCTTTCAAATCCTGAAAGATGATGCTGTGAAAGTGCTGCATTCAATATGCCAGCAAATGTGGAAAACACAGCTGTGGCCACAAGACTGGAAAAGATCAGTTTTCATTCCAGTCCCAAAGAAAGGCAATGCCAAAGAATGTTCAAACTACTGCACAATTGCACTCATCTCACACGCTAGTAAAGTAATGCTCAAAATTCTCCAAGCCAGGCTTCAACAGTACATGAACCAAGAACTTCCAGATGTTCAAGCTGGATTTAGAATGGCAGAGGAACCAGAAATCAAATTGCCAACACCTGCTGGATCATCAAAAAAGCAAGAGTTCCAGAAAAACATCTACTTCTGCTTTATTGACTATACCAAAGCCTTTGCTGTGTAGATCACAACAAACTGTGGAAAATTCTTCAAGAGATGGGAATACCAGACCACCTGACCTGCCCCTTGAGAAGTTTGTATGCAGGTCAGGAAGCAACTGTTGGAACGGGACATGGAACAACAGACTGGTTCCAAATTGGGAAAGGAGTACATCAAGGCTATATATTGTCACCCTGCTTATTTAACTTATATGCAGAGTACATCGTGTAAAATGCCGGGCTGGATGAAGTGCAAGCTGGAATCAAGGTTGCCAGGAGAAATACCACTAACCTCAGATACGCAGATGCCACCTCTGTTATGGGAGAAAGTGAAGAGGAACTAAAGGGCCTGTTGATGAAAGTGAAAGAGGCGAGTGAAAAAGCTGGCTTAAAACTCAACATTCAGAAAACTAAGATCATGGCATTTGGCCCCATCACTTCATGGCAGATAGATGGAGAATGAGTTGAAACAGTGACAGACTTTATTTTGGGAGGCTCCCAAATGACTGCAGATGGTGACTGCAGCCATGAAATTAAAAGACGCTTACTCCTTGGAAGAACACTATGACCAACCTAGACAGCATATTAAAAAGCAGAGACATTACTTTGCCAACAAAGGTCCATCTAGTCAAGGCTACAATTTTTCCAGTAGTTATGTATGGAAGTGAGAGTTGGACCATAAAAAAGGCTGAGCACTGAAGAACTGATGCTTTTGAACTGTGGTGTTGAAGAAGACTCTTGAGAGTCCCTTGGACTGCAAGGAGATCCAACCAGTCCATCCTAAAGGGAATCAGTCCTGAATATTCATTGGAAGGACTGATGCTGAAGCTGAAACTCCTATACTTTGGCCACCTCATGCAAAGAACTGACTCATTGGAAAAGACCTTGATGCTGGGAAATATTGAAGGCGGGTGGAGAAGGGGACGACAGAGGATGAGATGGTTGGATGGCACCCCCAACTTGATGGACATGAGTTTGAGCAGGCTTCAGGAGTTGGTGATGGACAGGCAAGCTTGGCATGCTTCAGTCCATGGGGTGGCAAAGAGTTGGACACAAGTGAGCGACTGAACTGAACTGAACTGAACAGGGAGCTTAGCGTGGTGCTCAGTGATGAACTACCTAGAGGGGTGGGATTAGGCATTGGGTGGGGCAGGAGACTCAAGAGGGAGCGGAAATATGTATACATATAACTGATTCACTTCATTGTACAGCAGAAACTAACACACTGTAAACTAATTATACTCCACTTTAAAAAAAAAAAAGAGAAAACACTCATTTTAAAGATAATGTTGAAGACCAGAGGTGGGAAGCAACCTACCCAAGGTCAGCTGACTTTTTGGAAGCAGACTTAAGGGTCCTGACTTCCAATTCCCAATTTGAGATCTTCCCACTAATTGTACACTGATCCGTGGAAAGTTTATGCAGACAGACAGCAGAAATGGACGTTCCTTCTGTGAGGTGTAGCTTGAGCAAAGTGGCAAGAATCCCACTCAAGGCCCTAAAGAAACTCTTACTTTTCATCGTCAAGGTTAAAAAACAAAAGGAGCAAAATGCTTCCATATTCCCATCACAACACAGTCCAGAGAAACACAGACGAGGCCGAAATCGAATTATGTCTTTGCTCAGTCCTACAGAGTACTTGGCATTCCTATTTCAGCATGTTCTGGTGTTCCCATATGGAATTAAACACAGAGGGCACATTTAATTTCAGACTTAGAACAAATCAGATGTGCCAAACCACATAACTCCACCTCAAGATAACTTTCCCCAGGGGGAGAAAATGTAATACAGCAGCAGCCAAAGGGTGTTCCTGAGCTGAAAACACCCGCATTCCTAACCTAGGTCTAATGCCACTGTCATCTGTGCATGTCCCCCTCTCTTCCCAACTCTCTCACAACCCCCTCCAGCTCTTTGATTCCACCAGAAGAAGAAAGGAGACTTTCATGCCAAAACCTCTATGATGGACCAATTGACCTTGAAATCAAGTTCAGTTAATTCATGACTGTGACTCTGTGAACCTGAATAGTACAGACAGCTGCTGGAAAAAAAGCTTTTTGTACTAAAAAAAAAAAGGGCAGAAAAGCAGGAATGAGAGTAAGGTTTATTTTTTCAGTCTACTCAACCTTGATATAACTCTTAATCTAGGAAAAAAATGCATTTTTGGATAACAGACCTTAACTTTTTAGCACTGTGATGGCAAATTCAAATGGTTCATTACTTATTATTTGGCAGACAAATAGTTAACAACAATCAGTCTAAAGACCAATGGGATTCTCAGGAAAAAAAAAAAAACAACTGCCCTAATTACCAAAGGAAATAAGGGCAGTTTCCAAAAGCATAATAGACTGGAAGAGAACTAAGATAGCTTTTAAAAGCTGTTAATATATCCAAGCTATACAGCATCTATATAATATTTTCATGATTCATCATAAGTTACATCCAAAATAATATATTTATCTATGAGCCAGTAGCCTTAGATAAAATCTCATGGTGATATTTTATTAATAATTTTACGTTTATTATTTTGCCTGTCTTTTTCTTTTCCCCTGAAATGAAACGATGGTAAATTGGCACTAATTAACATGTATTTGAAATATGCCAGGTTCAGCTGACAAGCCCATGTTAACTTATCCAGGCACTGAGACCAGAGTGAAGGAATGAAATCCCCAGGGACCCGCCTTCATCACTGGGTCCTGGCCCAAGCCAGCACCTGCCCTGGGTCTGAATGCAGAGCTCAGTTGGGGTAATAGACACAAAATATACATTCATTCGACAAAGTCACAGAGAATCATAGTGGAAATACGATAGTTCAATAGAAAATGTATTTGTAAATACATTAATATTTTCAGGAAATAAAGTCTCTCTGCCCATCAAACCTTAATGTTCAATACATTCAAAATATTTGTAACTAATTCTTTCAGAAGAGTTTTCCTTGGAAGAAGAAAGGCAGAAGAAACTCCACCTACCAGTCGTGGTGTGATAGTACTTTAGGGCGATCGTCTCAGAACTGGGTTTGTGCAGCTCTGGGGGCAGGGAAGAGAGTTAAAGGGGATCCGTTCTCAGATGCTCAGCTTCTACGATCTATTCTTCCCTGAAACCATTCATGAGCGTTTTGCATTTTCTGATTCTCCTTTTCTGTCTCCTCTTTCACAGTCACTCTTTTCTCATTTCACATCTTTGTAGGTATGCATTGCCCTAAGGTACAACAATGTATATCAAACACAGGATCATTTACAATATAGGGGTAAAGGATATGAAAGACAGTGTATATATGTGTATAACTGAGTCACTTTGCTGTACAGCAGAAATTAACACAACGTTGTAAATCAACTATGCTTCAATTTAAAAAATTAAAATAAAATCTTTGGGGTAGGTGAGGCTTCTTGCTAATCAAGACCCCAAATTCACTCCCTTTGCAGCCACCCCATTAAGAGGCATGGTTCCAATACATTTTTATTATTAAGTTTAATAATTACTTATAAAAGTATGTAAGATAGTTATGATACTCTCATTGACATCTCACTGATGACAGTTGCTTGGAAGAAAAGAAATGAAAGCATTTTTAAGCTTTGATTTTGTAATCATATTTTTGCTTCAGAGAAGCAGAAGGGTTACCAATATAAAATTTTCTAATGAAAGTATTCCAAGGGGCTTCTCCAAGTATTTGGGCTTCTCTACTGGCTCAGAGGTAAAGAATCCACCTGCAATGCAGGAGCCACAGGAGACTCAAATTTGATCCCTGGGTTGGGAAGATCCCTTGGAGGAAGGAGGGCATAGAAACCCAGTATTCTTGCATGGAGAATCCCATGGACAGAGGAGCCTGGCAGGCTGCTGTCCATAAGGTCACAAAGAGTTGGAAATAACTGAAGTAACTTAGCATGCCTGTAAGGTGATATTTAGGGAAGAAAATGGGATAAAAATATGATTTCAAATAAAATTTCCCACTCATGCTTGCCCATGCATTTTTTTAATGAACAGGTATCAAATAACTGTACTATTCAGATTCTACTAGATATATTTAAAGAGAACTATAACAGGTTTATTTTTCAATGTCAGTGTTTAGACTAGAGATTTACATCTTTTGTAATCACTTAAATTTTAGGTGTCAACCGAGAGGTGGGCCAGCAGACATATAATTTTTCTAAATCATTTTAGGGGAATTGAACAAAATGCCAGCGGACTACTGTTCAAGAAGGTTAATGGACAGGGCAGAGGGAAAGATGAGACAAAAGCAGGTTATATCAGAGTGGTTAACTTGAGGCCCCAAACAGTAACAGGAGGGGACAAGGTTGTAAGAGTGAGATGCTCTTAATAAAAAAGCAGGAATGAAGCAGGGGCAGGTTACTATGACTTGAAATTGAGGAGAAAAGCACATCAAGATATGTGTCATCAATGATCACCCAGAAGTACCAGTCCATGTGTAGCTGAGTTTCTTGAATGTAACACATTCCCTTCCATTTAGGACAAAAAACAGAAAGTGGATTTAAAACCCCGCAGTAAAATCCAGGGTTAGAAACCAACAAATGGGGTGGTTATTCACACACATAAAAATTTATGCAGAGGTTCTTTCAATTATGGAAGCTTGATCTCAACTCTCATGTTTATGGCCTTCCTCTTAAGAGCTAAAATAAAAACCTCAGGTTGGTGAGAATATTCATAGCCTAGGCTTCAATACTTCCAGTTAATTGCCCCTGTCTGGAAAAGAAAATACTGTTTTCACAATAGGCAGTTTCACAAGTGTATTGAAATCCACTGATTAGAAAAAAATTATGACTACAACTTCGTTTTCTTCTTCCCTAATTTGGATTAAGAAGAAAATAACTGATCTTTACGCTAAAATTCATTCAGCAGACAGATTCACTTTAAAAATGTAATTATAGCCATGTGATATCAATAACATTGGAATCTAAAATATGACACAAATGAACTTATCTGTGAAACAGAAACACTCACAGAGAGAACAGACTTGTGGTTGCTGATGGGGGGGGGGAGGCAGAGGGATGGAGTGGGAGGTGGGGGTTAGCAGACATAAATACGCAGCAGATGTAAATTTCCTCTCCAAGAGCAAGCGGGGAGAGTGAGGGGTTATACTCTCAAAGTCCACCACCTTGTGAGTGTAAGATGAGTGGCAGTGACCTTTGGGGGCCTGGGAAGTGTGGGATCTTGCTGGGCTGGGTCTCATATTCCAGGCCTGCTCTTCAGCAGGACAGTCTCAGTTACGGCATAAGACCACCTGGGGTCCCCATCCCATCTCTGACAGTTCCATGTCCACAGTTTCTTAGGGGCACAGTGTCTCTCCCTAAGCTATGAGCAAGCTCAGTCACCCCTTCCTTGCCCAGGAGCTTCCTTGCTTTCTTGAAGCATTTGCTTATTTATTGCATGGTTCCTGGAAACCTGGGGCACAGGGAACAGGATAAGGAGGATGGGAGGCTTCTCCTGTCCTGGGACAATTCCCTGGACTCATGGGCTGCCTGGGACTCAGAACTCCGGGAGGTGAAAATGCATCTATACTCTAAGCAAGGACCCAAGAAGGCAGGTTGGGAGACAGGGGTCATCCAAGGTCCATCCTAGGGGTCATCCTAGGTCATCCTGGGTCATCCCAGGTTTCTCCAGGCCAAACAGTCTAGGAGCCAGGGGCCTGCTCCTGGCCCAGTGGGGCAAGTTCCTGGAGAATCAGGCTGGACATGGTAGACCCCCTTCCTTGGGGTCCTGTGTCCTGTTGAGATATGAGAATTAAGTGCTGGTGATTCATTTACACTTGAGAGGAGAAACTACAAGGACGTCTGTATGTATGAAGAACTGTCAATTTTAAAAGTCCTCAAGCTTTCTTAAAAAAGAAAAAAAAGACGAGTAGGAGTTACCTGAGACGGTCACAGTTGCCATAAAAGTCATATGTCCCCCATCAGCACCCAGGCTTCAAGAGAGGCCAGGGTACCAAGATGGGAGGCTATAAGCAAGGATCAGCAGGAACAGAGCAAAGCGGACAGGAGAAGGTAATGACTTCATTCTTAGAAGATTAAAAAAATAAATAAATAAAAGCAGAATGTGAGGGTTGCCCCTTGAGAAACCTGTATGCAGGCCAGGAAGCCACAGTTATTACTGGACATGGAACAACAGACTGGTTCCAAATAGGAAAAGGAGTACATCAAGGCTGCATATTGTCACCCTGCTTATTTAACTTCTATGCGGAGTACGTCATGAGAAACACTGGGCTGGAAGAAACACAAGCTGGAATCAAGATTGCCGGGAGAAATATCAATTACCTCAGATATGCAGATGACACCACCCTTAAGGCAGAAAGTGAAGAGGAACTAAAAAGCCTCTGGATGAAAGTGAAAGAGGAGAGGGAAAAAGTTGGCTTAAAGCTCAACATTAAGAAAACTAAGATCATGGCATTTGGCCCCATCACTTCGTGGCAAATAGATGGGGAAACCATGGAAACAGGGACAGATTTTATTTTGGGGGGCTCCAAAATCACTGCAGATGGTGACTGCAGCCATGAAATTAAAAGACGCTTACTCCTTGGAAGGAAAGTTATGACCAACCTAGATAGCATAAAAACAGAGACATTACTTTGTCAACAATGATCCATCTAGTCAAGGCTATGGTTTTCCCAGTAGTCATGTATGGATGTGAGAGCTGGACTATAAAGAAAGCTGAGCACCAAAGAATTTATGCTTGTGAACTGTGGTGTTGGAGAAGACTCTTGAGAGTCCCTTGGACTACAAGAAGATCCAACCAGTCCATCCTAAAGGAGATCAGTCCTGGGTGTTCATTGGAAGGACTGATGTTGAAGCTGAAACTCCAATACTTTGGCCACCTGGTGTGAAGAGCTGATTCATTAGAAAAGACCCTGATCTTGGGAAAGATTGAGAGCAGGAGGAGAAGGGGACGACAGAGGATGAGATGGTTGGATGGCATCACTGACTCAATAGACATGAGTTTGGGTGAACTCCAGGAGTTGGTGATGGACAGGGAGGCCTGGCATGCTGAGGTTCATGGGGTTGCAAAGAGTCGGACATGACTGAGTGACTATACTGAACTGAACTGAGAGTTGTAAGACCCACTGTCCTGAACAATTCCCTCCAAGGCCACTGGGTTCTGTGTGCTGCCTTCACCTTCATCCACACTGATCTGGTCCAGAACATCCTCAAGATTGGAATCCTCATCTTCCCGAGGGGACCTTCCCTCCTGGAAGGACAAGGCTCTCTCTCCCTCAGGGCCTTTCCTGTCCAGTGGAGGGAATCCAGCTGCCAGCTGTGACATAGAATGTTTCCTGCCATAGCAATATACAAGGATGTCACAGTCATTAGTGATTCCAGCCCTCCATAACACTCAAGAAGGAGAAGGATCCCTGAGATCAGCAGACATCAGGCTGCAGCCACTCCCTGTGGGGAGCCCTGAGCAACTAAGGATGTGAAAAACACAGGATGCTAGCCCTACATAGCTGAGATGCATAGGAAAGGAATGATTTCAGTGAGCTCAGACTCTTGCATCTTTCCTTACACAGGAAAGCGCTAAATTCAATATCTTGGGATATCTGTTTTTCTTTAATTAACAAAACACTGTTCATGTTCAGACTACTTCCCCTTTTGTTGCAAACTTCGGTATAACCTGACTCTTCCTGGGAACAAAGTTCTCTCATAACCCTCAACTTTTAGGTTGTGACTGTTTTTTAAATCAACACAACCTTCCTCCCACACATGCTTGGGGCCATACAGGTGGGGCTGCCCCAGACATCCAACTTGCTTGGAATCCAAATTAACCTTCAGTATCCTTGGTCCTTGGAGAAGGAAATGGTAACCAACTCCATTGTTCTTGCCTGGAGAATCCCATGGACAGAGGAGCCTGCTGGGCTAGTCCATGGGGTCACAGAGTTGGACATGACTGAAGTGACTTAGCACATCCATGATCCTGTCTCTTCTTTCCAAAACCAATCTTATCCCTGGACCTGTGCTCTGATTCCATCTCCTCGAGCTCTGCAATTTGGCAAGTCCACGAGATAAAAACAGAGCAGCTATTCCAAGAACCCAGAGCTGTTCACAGTAATAAGATGTAAGCAGGAAGTTTCCAATGAGGTCCGTCCACATCCCTCTGTAAAGAGGTCATTCATCAATGTCTCTGCCTTGTAACTAGATGACCTTTTTGAGACTGGACCCCAAATCTTTCTTTTCTAAAGCTTGATAAGTTAAATCCCAAAATATTCATAAATCAAAAGCCACATGTGTGTTTTTCAAATTAGCAAGAGATTACCTGAGCTCACATTCTGGACCCGATGAAATGTCTTTGTTCTGGTGTTCTGGGGGTTGCCCTTAGTTTTGTGATCTCTTAAGAATTTCTTGATTTGGGAAGGAAGAAACTATTAGTTGTGCCTAAAATTAAGATATTGATTGCTTTTGTCAAATTTCAATTAATTGTTCTCAAGAGACACACAAAGTAGTTGAATTCAGGGTAAGGCTTAAGGAACCATCTCACTACTGCCCCTTCCTTGGAAGATAGGCTATAATATGTCCTAAATGGGGTGAGGGTGGGGCTGCTGATGCCCTTGTCAATTTGTATTTAAGACCTAACATCCCAGAAAAAACTCCTGATGGGGCTCTGCATTTTTTGAGAAATTGCCTTCAGAGACCAGAGAGAAGATGATCCCACTGTCCATCAGCCTGAGAGCCAATCCTGGCACAGAAATTGTAGTTTCGGAGGAGGGTTTTCCCTTGAAGATGAGGAAATTAGCTTGGCCTTTCTGTGGGTCAGGATCTTCTGTGCAGATGCACTGTAGCAAACAATCCCCAATGAACCCCAAGTCAGCTCTGGAATGCAGGCCAGCATGTTGGCAGTTCACAGAGAAGGACTCTCAGATCAACACCTGAGAGGATGTAGAGAGCAGAACTGAGCAGAGGGGGAAGTGGGCTTGCCATCAACACAATGAAGACCTCAGCCAATCCTAATGATGTGCCCAGGACCCAGTGTCCTGCAAAATTGTCCCAAATCATGGCCTTTTCTCTCCCTAGTGACTCATCAGATGAAGCATGTCCACGCCAGCTCTGGGGGGATCTGAGCTCACCACTGAGAGAATTCTCTTTGGAGCCAGGATGTGGGCTCTTAGCCTATGGCCTTGGGCAGGGTGTTTTGCCTCCACAAGGCTTGGTTTCCCCATCTATCATGAAGGAAAAGGTGGCACACCTTTTGGGCTGGGGGCAAAGATTCACTAAGACTGCAGGTGCCAAGCACTGTCACAGAGGAGCCAGTGGCACTCAGTACAGACACATCCTGGGGAAGACAGTGACACAGAGAGGGATGCTTTGGGGGCAAATGGGACAGTTCTTTTTTATTTTAAGTTGGGGGTGGATATTTGACATGGACGAGGCCCTGGAGGAGGCTGTCTGAAAGGGAGAGGGGTTTGCAGATGGAGGCCTGGAGAGGACCCTGGGAACTCCCATCAATTTCAGTTTCCCTGAGCAATCTCTGAAACCCATGATTCAGTTTTTCATAAATTGTCTTTTAAGACGTGAGCAAAACCACTCTCCATGAGCCTCACAGCTCGGTTAGGGAGAAGGAGCTACCAGAAAACGCATCCAAATGAACATTTCCCGGGGAAGCCAGGTCGGAGTGAGGATTTACACCTCTTCTGAAAGCCTGAACACATTTGCCTCGCACATCATCCAAAAGTTGGCGGGTTTGCTGCCAAACCCAACACGCTCGCGCAGGCAACAGGTCAGGCTCCAGTCTGGCCGCATGGGTTGTGTGATCCCATGACTGGGAGCCCTCTGTCCACATAAATCACAACAGCTCCACACTTGGTAGAGGAAATGAGCTCAGAGAAATGCCATGTGTGATAAAAAGTGAAACAGATTGACATTCCAATAAAATCAGCTCTCCTACCCTCTGTACACTCTTGGGTCCCTGGAGAGGCATATATACCAGAAATAGCATTGCAGTCACATCATATTCTTGGTTCAGAACTACCCCAGCTCTGCTCTCCCATCACGGCCAGAGGGCAGCTCTGATTGATGTCAAGCTCGCCTGCTCCACGTGATACTGCCTGTTATTATTACTAATGGTGACAGATCGTTACCAGGGCACTGTTTGCAGAGAATGTGCAGCCTTGAAAACACAAAGGGAAACAAACTTATTCAATGCTGCAAAAAGCCTTAGGCTCAGACAGCAGATCGTGACATTGACCTTTCTCAGAACAGGAGCAGATGGCAAGGTCAAGGATGGGCGAGTTTTTTACTTGCTGTTAGGGGATCTGGGTTCCACCCCTTTTTGATGCCAATTCATTCTGTGGCCCAGGGATCTTTGCCTGTCCTCAGATTTCCTACAAGCTTTAAGGGTCAAGGAGCCAATGATGGTGCTATTTGGAGGTGAAGGGCATGGAATTAAAGGGCCATCTCCGGGTTTCTGAAGGAAGGGTTGTCAATGTTGAAAAACTGCAAAAATTGTCTCTGACAGGGCGGAGTATGTCTTGTATTCTGTGTCCTGCCTGTGATACTCAGCGCAAAAGTCAGCCTGCTCTTTTCTTTCCCCCACCCCCATGATTAAATAGCCAAGAGGGAGTAAGGGGACGAGGAAGGCAGGTAATCACATATTCCAGAAACTTCACCCTCTTCCGTTTCGTACACAAGTATTGGATATGAGAGTCAAAATCCAGCGAGATAGCTCAGGATATAAGATTTGTACCTACTTAAACCACAGATTCAGAAAAGGGAGATGTGGGAAACACCCTTTAACTGATGTTGGGAGGAAAGATGGAGGAGGGGGAGTCAGGAAAACATTTCTGATTGATGTGTTTTTTAAAAGCACTCTTGCTAATGTAAAAAAAAAAATTAGGCGATAGATCTGTAACATATGCCTCTGCCTTGGAGTCCCCTCCCCTTTCAATCTAGTGGAATGCCACCTCTTGTTCTTTTGCATTCTTTTATTTTTAGAAGTATAAACAATATGATAGAAAAAATACAATTGAAGACCTATGGTCACCCTTCCAAATTTACCCCTCTTTTAGCCAAAGGTAATTTACTTACTGCCACAGCATATCTGTACAATCAGAAATGTGCATGCCCTTAGGGTCAAGTTTAAAAAACAACAACAAAACTATTATTGAGATCATACTGTCGGTTTGGGGTTGGATTGAATTGTATTTGACTGGACTGAATTATATGAATTGGAATGGATTGGACTGCCCTATATTGAACTGGATGAGATTGACTGGATTGGACTGGCCTGGATTGGACCGGATTTGACTGTATTGCATTGTATTGCACTGAGTTTAATTAGACTGGCCTAGCTTGGATTGAATTGTATTGGACTGTATTGGACTGTATTGGACTGCTTTGGATTGCATTGTATTGAACTAGACTGAACTGAACTAAAGAACTATGGACAGAGGTTCGTGACATTGTATAGGAGGCAGGGATCAAGGCCATTCCCAAGGAAAAGAAATGCAAAAAGGCCAAATGGTTGTCTGAGGAGGCCTTACAAATTGCTGGGAAAAGAGAAGTGAAAGGCAAAGGAGAAAAGGAAAGATATATCCATTTGAATCCAGAGTTCCAAAGAATAGCAAGGAGAGGTAAGAAAGCCTTATTAGTGATCCATGCAAAGAAAGAAAGGAAAACAATAGAGTGGGAAAGACTAGAGATCTCTTCAAGAAAATTAGAGATACCAACGGAATATTTCATGCAAAGATAGGCACAATAAAGGACAGAAATGGTATGGACCTAACAGAAGCAGAAGATATTAAGAAGAGGTAGCAAGAATACACAGAAAAACTATTCGAAAAAGATTTTCATGACCCAGATAATCATAATGGTATGATCACTCACCTACTGCCAGACATCCTGGAATGCGAAGTGAAGTGGGCCTTAGGAAGCATCACTATGAATAAAGCTAGTGGAGGTGATAGAATTCCAGTTGGCCTATTTCAAATCCTAAAAGATGATGCTGTGAAAGTGCTGCATTCAATATGCCAGCAAATGTGGAAAACTCAGCCGTGGCCAGTCAGTTTTCATTCCAGTCCCAAAGAAAGGCAATGACAAAGATGTTCAAACAACTGCACAATTGTACTCATCTCACATACTAGTGATGCTCAAAGTAATGCTCAAAATTCTCCAAGCCAGGCTTCAACATTCTCCAAGCCAGGCTTCAACAGTACGTGAATTGTGAGCTTCCAGATGTTCAAGCTGGATTTATAATAGGCAGAGGAACCAGAAATCAAATTGCCAACATCCATTGGATCATCAAAAAAGCAAGAGAGTTCCAGAAAAACATCTATTTCTGCTTTATTGACTATACCAAAGCTTTTGTGTAGACCACAACAAACTCTGGAAAATTCTTCAAGAGATGGGAATACCAGACTACCTGACCTGCCTCTTGAGAAATTTGTATGCAGGTCAGGAAGCAACAGTTAGAACCAGACATGGAACAACAGACTGGTTCCAAATTGGGAAAGGAATACGTCAAGGCTGTATATTGTCACCCTGCTTATTTAACTTATATGAAGAGTACATCATGAGAAACGCTGGGCCGGATGAAGCACAAGCTGGAATCAAGATTGCCGGGAGAAATAGCAATAACCTCAGATATGCAGATGACACCACCCTTATGGCAGAAAGTGAAGAAGAACTAAAAAGCCTCTTGATGAAAGTGAAAGAAGAGAGTGAAAAAGTTGGCTTAAAGCTCAACATTCAGAAATCTAAGCTCATGGCATCTGGTCCCATCACTTCATGGCAAATAGATCGGGAAACTGTGGAAACAGTGACAGACTTTATTTTGGGGGGCTCCAAAATCACTGCAGATGGTGATTGCAGCCATGATATTAGAAGATGCTTGTTCCTTGGAAGGAAAGTTATGATCAACATAGATAACATATTCAAAAGCAGAAACATTACTTTGCCAACAAACGTCCATCTAGTCAAAGTTGTGGTTTTCCCAGTAGTCATGTATGGATGTGAGAATTGGACCATAAAGAAAGCTGAGCACCAAAGACTTGATGCTTTTGAACTGTGGTATTGGAGAAGACTCTTGAGAGTCTCTTGGACTGCAAGAAAATCCAACCAGTCCATCCTAAAGGAAATCAGTCCTGAATATTCATTGGAGGGACTGATGCTAAAGCTGAAACTCCAATACTTTGGCCCCCTGAAGCAAGAACTGACGCATTGGAAAAGACCCTGATGCTGGGAAAGATTGAAGGTGGAAGGAGAAGGCAATGACAGAGGATGAGATGGTTGGATGGCATCACAGACTCAATGGACATGAGTTGTTTGAGTAAACTCCAGGAGTTGGTGATGGGCAGGGAGGCCTGGAGTTCCAAAGAGTCGGACATGACTGAGTGAACTGAACTGAACTGGCCTCGCCTGGCCTAGACTGGCCTGGTCTGGCCTATTTTGAACGGTCTATCCTGGCCTGGATTTGATTGTGATTTCCTTGGATTGTGCTGGATTGGATTCCATTGGACTAGACTGGATTGCACTGGCCTAGGCTGGATTGGATTGGATTGGACTGGATTGGATTGGCATGCATTTCACTAGCCTGGATTAGGCTGGCCTGTCCTGATCTGGATTGGATTGGATTCAAATGGCCTGTATTGAACTGTATTGGCCTGGCCATGATTGGATTGGCATGGCCTGAAATTTATTGGACTGTCCCAAACTGGACTGGACTAGCCTGGACTGAACTAGATTAGATTGGATTGGATTGAACTGGCTTAGGTTTGCCTTCTCTTGACTGAATTGGAGCAGATTGAATTGGATTGGATTTTCATGTATTGTACATATTTATCATCTATTTCCCTTAATGGTATGAGAAATCTTTCCATCTCTCTTTATCCTTATTCCTTTAGAATGCTGATCAAACTCTGGCTCTTCCATGAGCTCTTTTCTGCCACCTCCAACCCTTAAGTGTTTTTTTTTTTTTTTTTTTTGAAATGAGCTGCAATAGTACAGAGGGCCCTGTCCACCTCTGGGCCCTTGCCTCACCCTGTGTAGTTTTCGTCCTGAATCTTCACCAGCACCTTGCAATCCTGGTGTTAGGATGCCCATTTTGAAGAGGAAAATGAGGCTAAATGGAACTCATCACTTTGCATCTCTTTATTCCCTGGAAGACACAGATCCTGACCCAAGTGTGTCCCAAGCCAGTTCTTTCCATGTCCAACCCCAGGCTTCGTGTCCTCATACCACCTACTCATTCAGCAGAAGAGTTTTGAGTATCAGCTACATTTCCGCGCATTATTCTGGGTCTAGAGATTCAGGGGTGAGCAAAACAATTCTCTTGATCTTGTGATACTTACTTGTTTCCTTCCTTGTAATATGCCCAGCCCTATTGATAGGTGCAATCTGCACAGGTGTGACAAAGAGTTTCTGCTGAACCAAACTAAGACTCAAGAGAAATGCAAGATGTCATGCCGGACCATGAGACCACAAGGGGAAAAACACACTATTTTGTAAAAAGCCAAAATGTCATGTTTATCTCATGTGTTTGGACTTCCCAAGTGGTGCTAGTGGTAAAGAATCCGCCTGCCAATGCAGGAGACGTAAGAAACGTGGGTTCAATCTTGAGGTTGGGAAGATCCCCAGGAAGAGGAAATTGCTATCCACTCCAGTACTCTTGCCTGAATAGTCCCATGGACAGAGGAGCCTGGTGGGCTACAGTCCATGGGGGTCGCAAACACATCTCATGTGTTAAAATCACTGGAAAAAGCAATTAGTAACTCTTTTCTAAATCATATTTGTCTTAGTCTGCTTGGGTCGCTGTACCAATATACAATAGACGGGAGTTTCAACAGCAGACATTTGTTTCTCACAGGTCTGGATGCTGGAAGTCCAAGATTAAAGTGCTGGACGATGTGGTACCTGGTAAGGACCCTCTTCCTGGCTTTCAGGGAGTCACTTCCTTGCTAGTTCTCACACAGCAAGAAGAGAGCAGTCTGAGCCTCATCTTCTCATAAAGCCTCTAATTACCTGCCAAAGGGCCCATATCCAAGTACAGTCACATCAGGGCTTAAGGTTTCAGCATATGAGTTTAGTGGGTGGGGGAACAGTTTAGGTCACCGCAATATTCTTCTCTTATCTAATCCTTATGATAAAAGCTATTTGAGAAACCAAACCCCTTTTAAACTCATCTCCCTCTCAGTATTTCTGTCCTCACCATTCAGACCTGGCCTTTTAAGGTGCTCACTGCTAAGTCGTGTTTGTCTCTTTGTGACACTATGGACTGTAGCCCACTGTAGCCCGTCAGGCTCCTCTCTTCCTGGAATCTTCCAGGCAAGAATACTGAAGTGGGTTCCCATTTCCTTCTCCAAGCAATCTTTCTGACCCAGGGATCCAACCTGTATCTTCTGCATCTCCTGCACCGGCAGGGGGTTCTTTATTACTGAGCCAGGAAGCAAACTCTTTTTAAGATAATTACCCCTCCAAAGCAGATCTTCACCTAGTAAAGCAAGGCAAATCTGAAACCATTTCTGTGTTTCCCCAGGTGCTTTTTCCAGTTAAAAGTCAAGCAGGAATGCATGTCCCTGAGCTATACCTCAGGGAACCAGAAGTTCACGTTAAGCTCAGGTAATGTTGCCTTTTGGAAGCTTGAGGAATCCCGCCACTGACAGAAAGTGAGATGGATGGAAGGAAGTAAAATGATTCCGTTTATAAAATGTAAATTAATCAGAGCAGACAAATTTAAATTACATAGAAATATTTGGTCCCTGGAAATTACATCTCAGGGTGAGGGCCCAGGGATGACTAATAGGAAAAAATACAAAAGATGTATAGTATAAACCTTGACTCGTTGAGGGTGAGGAGGAAAGATCTTGAAAAATGCTAAGCTAGCCGATACGTGAATGGAGGCATTGATCTTCAGTAGCATATGCTGTTTTCAATTTTTCAGTTCAAAAGTTAAACTTTACATCCATAGTTTTGTTTCATTACCTCACACGTTGGCCAAATATCTCAGGGAATCTTTTTCACTTAAGATCTCTCACAATTGACCCTATTATGAAGGACAATTTCCACTAAAAATACTCCTTTTTTAGGTTTTCCTTCTTTATAAATTCTTCAAAAGTAGACATGCCATCTGAAACTGCTTTGCTTGCTATGTATAACATAAAAGCAAGTCTAAGCATGTTAGAGGTCGCTTGGAAAGCATCTCCCAGCTTGTAGCTGTGATCTCTCAGGAGGGGAGCAAGTCGCCCACACAAAACCCAAACCTTATGGTACAAATGGCATGGCTGTCAAATCAGGGCTGTTCAGTCATGTACCAAATAATTCAACAGAAGGACTGGGCCCGTGGGCCACCCAGAACTAAGTGCAGAGGCTGAAACAGAAAGTACATGGGGATGTAGCCCTGTACCCACATTCAACATAAATTTCAAAAGTGGGTGGGACTTCAATGTGGTCCAGTTGTTAAGAATCCACCTTGCAGTGCAGGAGACATGGGTTTGATCCCTTGCAGTCAGTTCAGTTCAGTCATTCAGTCATGACCAACTTTTTGCCACCCCATGGGCTGCAGCACACCGGGCTTCCCTGTCCATTGCCAACTTCTGGAGCTTACTCAAACTCGTGTCCATTGAGCCGGTGATGCTATCCAACCATCTCATCCTCTGTTGTCCCCTTCTCCTCCTGCCTTCAATCTTTCCCAACATCAGGGTCTTTTCCAAGAAGTAAGTTCTTTGAAGCATCAGGTGGCACAAGTATTGGAGCTTCAGCATTAGTCCTTCCAATGAATATTCAGGCCTGATTTCCTTTAGGATTGACTGGTTTGATCTCCTTGCATCCAAGGGACTCTCAAGAGTCTTCTCCAACACCACAGTTCAAAAGCATCAATTCTTTGGCGCTCAGCTTTCTTTATGATACTTTGCCCAAAAGGCCCATCTAGTCAAAGCTGTGGTTTTTCCAGTAGTCATGTATGAATGGAGAGTTGGATCCCTGGTTGGGGGATGGGGGTGGGAGGAATTAAGATCTCACGTGCCTCAGAGCATGTGTGCCACGAGTCTGTACGCTGCAGTGAAAGATCCTGCATGCCACAACTAAGATCCGATGCAGTCAAATAAATAAATTTTTCAAAAGTGAGTCACCATGGGCTGGGGTGAGGACAGCACCATGTACTGAAAAGCACTTTCCCCCAGCCCCCGACAACTGGGAATACTTTCTTTGGATTAAGGCAGCTTGTCTCCTGAAAGTTCTTAATAAAGGGAAAAGAAAGTACTTGCGTGAAGTACCTTCATGATGCATGAAGCCATCATTACCCAATATCACCTTCACACAGGGTCATTCATTCAATAAGCAGTGTCTAAAATTCCATTTTTAGAAAGTCCACACTGGCCACTGAGGGGATGGATGGGATGGCTCTAGGATCACAGAACTTAAACGAGAGAACCTACATCCATGTACTTTGGAACCTTGGAGCTTCTTCCTGATGTTGTTTGTTCTGATGGGATTAAGAGCCTGACTCTGGAGCGCAACCACCTGGTTGAATTCAGGCTCCATCAATACCAGATGCTGTCCTTGGGAAAGTGAAATAGGCCTGATAAGAGTGCTTGCTCGAAGGGCGGCTGCAGCGATTAATAACCTGATAGACGGGAAATACCACAACAGCCTGTGTATCCAGCATGTGCCCTGTGTTTGTGGTTGTTTGTCCTGTTGGCATTACTTTTACTACTAGAGTGCCTCTGACATAGTCTAAGAGACCCATACATTGCTGGCTCATGTTTTTTAACATGATCTGAAATAACAATGACTGCATGAAGACGTCCAAAGCTGAGTGGTGAAGGTTAGTGTTGGGGACAGCTGTGTGACCACATTCAAGTTCCTTAAACTTTCTAAGGTTTAGTTTGCAAACCTGTGAAATGGGGAAGTTAATACTTACCTTGTTGTAGTGATTAAATGAGGCAATTTAAGCGAAATGTTTGGCAAGTGCTATGACAATGCATATCTTCAAGTGTGTCATCATTTTGAATTAAAAGACAAGGATGCTGGCTGACCTGGGATACCCACTGGCTGGTGCTAGGAAGCACTGCCTAATGGGCTAGACACATTCCACATCCCTTTGGAACTGTCATCTGCTCCTTAGGTTCTCAAACATTTCTGCTTGACCCTGCTTTCTGAGTAAGATCCTCCCTCACCCAACAAATGAGTACTGAGTGCTTCTTTTTTTTTTTTAACTTTTAGTTTTGTATTGGAATATAGCCAATTAACAATGTTGTGATAGCATCGGCAAAGGGACTCAGCCATACATATACATGTGTCCATTCTCCCCCAAACTTCCCTCCCCTCCAAGCTGTCACATAACATTGAGCAGAGTTCCCTGTGCTATTCAGTAGGACCTTGTTGGTTAATCATTTAAATTATAGCAGTGTGTTCATTGGAGAAGGCAGTGGCACCCCACTCCAGTACTCTTGCCTGGAAAATCCCATGGATGGAGGAGCCTGGTGGGCTGCAGTCCATGGGGTCACTGAGAGCTGGACACGACTGAGCGACTTCACTTTCACTTTTCACTTTCATGCATTGGAGAAGGAAATGGCAACCCACTCCAGTGTTCTTGCCTGGAGAATCCCAGGGATGGGGGAGCCTGGTGGGCTGCCGTCTATGGGATCACACAGAGTCGGACACAACTGAAGCAACTTAGCAGTAGCAGCAGCAGTGTGCTCCTGTCTATCCCAAACTCCCTAACTATCCCTTTACCCCATCCTTCCTCCTGGCAACTATAAGTTCATTCTCTAAGTCTGTGAGTCTCTTTCTGTTTTGTAAGGAAGTTCATTTGTATCATTTCTTTTTAGATTCCATATCTAAGGGAAGTTATAGGATATTTTGTATATTTAACTTATACGTAGAGTACATCACGAGAAACACTGGGCTGGAAGAAGCACAAGCTGGAATCAAGATTGCCGGGAGAAATATCAATAACCTCAGATATGCAGATGATACCACCCTTATGGCAGAAAGTGAAGAGGAACTAAAGAGCCTCTTGATGAAAGGGAAAGAGGAGAGTGAAAAATTTGGCTTAAAGCTGAACATTCAGAAAATGAAGATCATGGCATCTGGTCCCATCACTTCATGGTAAATAGATGAGGAAACAGTGGAAACAGTTTCCACTAACTTTATTTTTCTGGGCTCCAAAATCACTGCAGATGGTGATTGCAGCCATGAAATTAAAAGACGCTTACTCCTTGGAAGGAAAGTTATGACCAACCTAGATAGCATATTAAAAAGCAGAGACATTTCTTTGCTGACTAAGGTCCATCTGGTCAAGGCTATGGTTTTTCCAGTAGTCATGTATGGATTTGAGAGTTGGACTGTAAAGAAAGCTGAGCGCTGAAGAATTGATGCTTTCGAATTGTGGTGCTGGAGAAGACTCTTGAGAGTCCCTTAGACTGCAAGGCGTTCCAACCAGTCCATTCTAAAGGAGATCAGTCCTGGGTGTTCATTGGAAGACCTGACGCTAAAGTTGAAACTCCAATCCTTTGGCCACCTCATGCGAAGAGTTGACTCATTGGAAAAGACCCTGATGCTGGGAGGGACTGAGGGCAGGAGAAGGAGATGACAGAGGATGAGATGGCTGGATGGCATCACCAACTTGACACACATAAGTTTCAGTAGACTCCAGGAGCTGGTAATGGATAGGGAGGCCTGGCGTGCTGCGATTCATGGGGTCGCAAAGAGTCGGACACAACTGAGTAACTGAACTGACCGACTGACTGACTGATATGATGTTTCTCCTTCTCTGTCTGACTTACTTCACTATTGAGTGCCTCCTGTATGCTCGGTGCTGGAGATACAAAGATAACCAGGATACAGCCCCTATTCTGATCACAAAATCACCTTGAACTTGCTAATGTGAAGTTTTTATGGTGCTTCCAGGTGGACCTGGATATTCACATCGAAGCTTTGAAGTGACGTTCAGACTGTAGATTGTAACCTGGGAGACATCCCAGGTTGTAGTTGATTGTGAGCGGGGAACACACGGCCCAGGACTGGGTGTAAACTAAGAAGCGCTATGAGCAGCAGACGAGCTCTGGGATGTGGGTGTCCAGCAAGAGCAGAGGGTCTCGGAGTCAGGAGGGCAGCTCAGGGGACTGTGGTCAGAAGCAGGACAGGGGAGTGTCTGGAAACATGAAAGGACAAAGCAAGACAGTCACCAAGAATATGGAAAAATGGCCCTTGGATTTGCAACAGGAAGAAGCCCCTTGACAGTTGCTCTGGGATGATTGGGGTGGCAGTAAGAAAGATGGCCCAGGACAGGTGTCCTTTAAGGTGCACGTGTGAGAAGAGAAGAGGTGTGAGGTGGGTGGTCCTAAGAGGGCACTGAGTGTCGCTGGGGAAGAAGGGCTGGAGGCTTTGTTTCCGGTGATTTTTATTTTGGGTTTAGTTTTCTGTTTGTTTGTTTCCATGGGGAGAAAATGATCTGATGGTGTTTATAGGTGGAGGGAAACAGCCAGTAGAGAGAGATACGCTAGCTGTAAGCCCAGGAGGGAAAACTGACTTCCTCATGCCCTCCGTCCCAGACAATCCATGTCCCCTGGGCCCCTTCCTGCCTTTGCTCATTCTCACACTTCTCACCTATAAAGCCTACTGAGTAAAAGGGAGAACTATACAGAAGGTTTCTCCATTCCCCAGCTTGAGCCTCTCAGATCTCCAGACTGCAAAGGAAGGAGTTATATAGGTTAAGTGTGTTTATGTAACTTTCTTTGAAATAGTAACCAGCCTTGCAAGCGGACATCAGCAGATGAATGCATCTGATAAAATGCAGCCGGTTCAAAACAGTCACTCACTAGTGTGGCTGATATGTAAGTGAAGACTGTCTTCCTTCTGCACCTGAAGTAGTGGCAGGGATTCACCATCTACCCATTACTCCCCAGTTAAGTCTTCTGATGGAGACTGTTCATATTTCCATGCTTGAACACTGGGTAGTGTGATTCTAGTATAGCCCTGTTCAAACATGAGGTTAATGCTTAGATTTAGAAATCATTTCTAACTTGACTTCCTGCCTAATTATAACAGAGAATTTGTATGCATGTGAAGATACTCAGGCATAAACAGTCTCTCTCTCTATGTATGTGTGTGTGTGTGTGTGTGTGTGTGTGTGTGTGTGTATAGGTAGGTAGGTTTATTTGCTAAGTCATGTCTGAGTCTTGCAACCCCATGGACTGTAGCCTGCCAGGCTCCTCTGTCTATGGGAGTCTCCAGGCAAGAATACTGGAGTGGGTTGCCATTTCCTTCTCCAGGAGATTTTCCCAACGCAGTGATTAAACTAAGGTCTCCTGCATTGCAGGTAGACTTTTTACCAACTGAGCCACCAGGGAAGCCCTATATACAAGATTCTACAATCTTGATAATTGTAGAAAATATATTCGGATGACTTTCATTAAGGCCCAGACCATGTTTAATAGGCCCATTTTAATACAAGAAGTTTTGACTACATCCTCACAATTTACCATATAGCACTCCACAGAAACCCACAGTTTTCTAGTTTGTGAATACCATAAACCTCAGGCCATGAAGCCCTTGGCAGGGGTGGGTTCAGCCCCTGCCATGGAGGGAAGTGGGATCTTTTTTGTCTCAATGCAGAGACATATTAATGTCTTTATTTACATTTTCAGGAGCCCCAGGGCCCTGCACCTAGATTAGCTGATAGCAGGTCCCAGAGCCACTTACTAAACAGCTTTGAACTGAGTGACATAAACAAGCAGAGAACAAACGCTATTACCTCCCAAGACCTAAGAAAGCACCAGGATACTGGTCCCTTCTGGCTCCTTCAAGGCCTGACAACATGCAGGGGTCAGTCTGGCACAGGAAGGCAGGCCTCCAAACAGAGGAGTCTCTCCAAAAAGACACAATTTGGTGACCATGTGTCTCCATTTCCAACATCCTTAACACACGTGCATTTGGGGACCGCATTAGTCATGACAGTGGCCAAGTTCAGAGGTCACTCAGAACCCCTGATGTCCTGTTTGCCCCTCTCCCCTCACCGTGGGGCTGCCTTCAGACAGGAAAGATGAAGAGCTGAAATCAAACTGCTCACTTTGTTTCCACAATTAGTTCTCAGGTTGAGAGACTCGCTGGCAGGAGAGTCAGGGGCATTTGTCCAGAAGATGCTGCCGTGTGTCTGTCTCCTCCAGCCCCCTGCTCCCCTGAGGGCCTCTGTCTGTCTGACACCAGCGTGCGCTGGCAGTGATGTGCCCCTCACCTTCCATGTGTTCAAACACTCAGCAGTTTTAATTAACTGACTGCTGTTCCAAGAACCGACATCAAATAGTCTTGTGATCTTTCCTGGTGAGGCAGGAACCACTAGGTAGAGGAGACAGGAAGCAGCCCCGCCCCCACCCCTGCTGGTTCCACTGAGCTGAGGCCAGAAACACCCCGTAAACCCTCGGCTGTCATTTAATAGAAATAATGTCATTGGGGAGTTGCCACAGCCCAGTGGCCTCCCGCTGAGCCCAGACTCCGGGGGAGGAGGGGGTGATGCATGCCAGCTCTCAGTGATCAACCGGTAAACCCCGGCCCCCATCCTACAGATAAAGCGCAACAAAGGGGAGCTGCTGGCCGTTATAATAACAAGGCGGTTCTGACCAGGTTTCTTTTTAACTCAGTGGAATGGTGTTGCGAAACAGTTGGGGAGTAGAGAAGTCAAATCAGGAGCTGAAACAAAATGACTTAATTGCTTTGCCACATCCACGCATTTTTAAAATGAGAGGTGCAGCGGGCAAGATTGCATCACCGAGATTTTAAAGCCTTGGTTACTGCAAGCAAACACAGCCGCAAACCTGACGGAAAGCCTGGCCAAGCTGAAATGGATGCGAGGTTGGCTTTATTACAGACGGGTAAAGAGGTACAACTCGTGGGGCAGACAGCTTTCGCATTCCTCTGGCCTGATGTCGTTTTTTAGACAGACGTTGGGCTGGACGTTCTGAGCCAAAGGATACGGATGCAGATGGACCAGGCATGTGGTTCTGTTTTTCAGCTCTTCTGGAGGTCTCATTACCTAGTGACCCACTCTCTGGTTTTTTGTAGCTGAGCCGCGTCTGAATATTCACTGGAAGGACTGATGTTGAAGCTGAAGCTCCAATACTTTGGCAACATGATGCGAAGAAAAGGCCCTGATGTTGGGAAAGACTGAGGGCAGGAGCAGAAGGGGGAGACAGAGGATGAGATGGTTAGATAGCATCACCGACTCAATGGACATGAGTTCAGTGAAGGACAGGGAAGCCTGGTGTGCTGCAGTCCACGGGGTTGCAAAGAGTAGACATGACTTAGCAACTGAACAACGACTCATCTTGCTGATCTAATTAACAAGCCCACGCTAGTCTCCCTCTGCCATGACCTTTCACCTCCAACATACCAAATGCAGAGCTGAAAGTGATTTGTGGGGACAAGTGGACTCTGGCCCTTCCAGAGAGTGAAGCCCTGCCTGCTCCATCTGTGGTGCAGGAACTTAGGCAGGTCAGTTTCTATGAGTTTCAGGTTCATTATCTCTGAAATCGAGTGAATGATATTAATACCCACTATACTCGTTATCTTCCTGGGTCAGGAAGATCCCCTGGAGAAGGAAATGGCAATCCTCTCCAGTATCCTTGCCTGGAAAATCTCATGGACAGAAAAGCCTGGCAGGCTAGAGTCCACGGGATCGCAAGAGTCGGACACAACTTAGCGACTAAACCACCACCATACTCGTTATCTATTGATGCCCAAGCGAATTACCAAAACTTAGCAGCTTAGAACCCCAGACATGGATAATATCCCACATTTTCTGAAAGTCAGGCACCGAGAGCAGTTCAGCAGGGATGCACAGGTTCAGGACTTCCCACAGGGCAGGTGTGGGCTGGAGCCGAATCTTCTGAAGGCTCGAGTTGCGCTGGGGCTCTGCTTTGCCACATGGGGGGTCCCTCCTGGGGCCACGTACCCCCAAGCCTCAGTTCCTTCCCTGTGGGCCTCTCCCGAGCCGTCTAGGTGTCTTCATGACATGGCAACTGGCACCCCCCAGGGTAGGTGATCTGAGGGACAGCACAGAGAAGCCGCCATGTCTCTATGCTGAAACCTTGGAAATGCCCTCAGAAATCACTTCTGCTGTGACCTCCTGGCCACACAGACCCACCTGGAGAAGATAAGGGATGGGGAGGCAACAAATCATGAAGCCCAGGGGGCAGGGGTCATGGGGGCGTGGTAGAGGCCACCAGCCCTGCCCCCAGAATGGGGCCTTGGAAGTGAGTGTTGCTCAACCAACAGCAGAGACAGGGAACTGATAGAGAAACATATCCAGAAAGGGGCAAGTGAGAGGCAACACTCATTCAGCCAAGATTTATGGTCTCCCATGTGGCTGACACTGTTCTGGGAACTTGGAATATATTAATACACAAAACCAAGACCACTGTGCTCATGCAGCTGACATTCCAGGGAGGGACAGGGGCCATTAAAACAGACATAGTAAGTCAGTAGTTATGCAGCCTGTCACAAACAAGGGAGGACACGCAGATGAAGGGCCCCAGTAGTGCACGTATGGGAGATGCAGGTAAACATATTAAAAACATGGAGTCGGGATCAGCCTCCCTGAAACAGGAAGTGGAGAAGGGATTTGTTGGGGGACAGAAGCCAAGCCAATCTTCAGGGAAAGCAACCCAGGTGAAGCAAGCGGCAGGTGCAGGCCTCACAGGGAGATCACCTCTCACCTGTGATGGGAAGACGACTTGGGCGTGGAAGTCAGAGAAAAGTCCCGGGGTGGGACAAGATCATGTGGGTGGTGGCTTAGCGGGGGCCTCCCAGACCCCCATTCCATGAGGGTGAAACTGACCAACTGTAGAGCACAAGGAACTCAATCTTTTATAATAACCCACAGGGGCATTTTCAGTTATATAAAAGAATATATACATACACCCATTGTGCGTGCGTGGGCATATATATTCTTTTATATACCTGAATCACTGCCAGAATGTGAGACCCAGGTCTGTGCTGAGGCTGTGATTCTGGAGGCTGCTCCTGACCAATGACAAAGCAGAGAAGGGCTCCGAGGCACACACTGGTCTGGGAAACATGAACCCCTCTGCAGGACAGGAGCGGGGAGGGGGTTGCCAGAGATATGAGCACCTTCAGAGCCAGTGTCCTCCTGGCATCTGTCCACCCGCCTCTCCTCTTCACCTGGGGGCTGACGCACTTGGCAGCTTCATGGCTTTCCCTGCCTCCTCTTCCCTTTCCCGATGTCTCCTCATGGGCAGATCCCCTCACAAAATCTTCCCTCATTCAGTGCCACCTTGGTGTCAGCATCTCAGGAGACAAACCCCTGGGAGAAATAAGAGTGGAAATAAGGCCGAGTGGAAGCCCTGCAGTGATCCAGGCAGCCTGAGGCTAGTGGGGGCTGGGGTGAAACAAGGCGGGACTCTGAGCGTCCCAGCAGAAATCCTCTCCGTGTCTCCCCCACCCCCCGCCCCCCACACTACCACTTCTTGCTTGGAGGAAATAAGAGTTCATTGAGACCCCTTGACCTTCCCTGAGTTCCAAAGGGAAGGTTCATACAGTTGCTAATCAGGGAAGGGAGGGGATACAGAGACAACGGAGGAGCTGACAAGAAACTAAGTGCATCAAAAAGTCTGCCCAAAAAAGTCTACAAGTAATAAATGCTGGAGAGGGTGAGGAGAAAAGGGAACCTCCTACACTGCTGATAAGAAAGCAGATGGGTGCAGACACTGCAGAGAACAGCATGGACGTTCCTTAAAAAAACTAGATTACCGTAAGACCTCACTCCTGGGCATATATCCAGAGAAAACTATAACTGGAAAAGATACACGCACCCTTATGTTCATAGCAGCACTATTTACAATAGCCAAGACATGAAAGCAACCTTCATGTCCATCAACAGATAAAGAAGGTGTGGTGCATATGTACAATGGAATGCTGCTGCTGCTGCTAAGTCACCTTAGGCGTGTTCGACTCTGTGCGACCCCACAGACGGCAGCCCACCAGGCTTCCCCGTCCCTGGGATTCTCCAGGCAAGCACACTGGAGTGGGTTGCCATTTCCTTCTCCAATGCATGAAAGTGAAAAGTGAAAGTGAAGTCGCTCAGTCGTATCCGACTCTTGGCGACCCCATGGACTGCAGCCTACCAGGCTCCTCCATCCCTGGGATTTTCCAGGCGAAAGTACTGGAGTGGGGTGCTATTAAAAAGAATGAAATATTGCCATTTGCAGCAACATGAATGGACCCAGAGATTATCATACTAAGGGAATAAATCAGACAGAAAAAGACAAATAATCATACGATACCACTTACATGTGGAGTCTGAAAAAAAGTTACACAAATGAACTCATTTACAAAGCACAAATGGACCCACAGACATAGAAAACAAATTTTATGGTTACCAAAGGGAAAGTAGGGGAGGGATAAATTAGGAGGATCAGATTAACATACAAACCTTACTACGTATCAAATAGAAAACCAACAAGAACCTACTATAGACCACAGGGAACTCTACTCAATATTTTATAATAACCTGCAAGGAAAAGAATCTGAATACATGCTAGGGTGTGCTTAGTTCCCCAGTCACATCCGACTCTTTGCGACCCCAAGGACTGTAGCCCACCAGGCTCCTCTGTCCATGGGGATTCTCCAAGCAAGAATACTGGAGTGGGTTGGGACCTTCCCAACCCAGCGATCAAACCCAGGTCTCCTGCATTGCAGGCAGATTCTTTACCATCTAAGACACCAGGGAAGCCCATTTATGTATGTGTATGTGTATTATGTAACTGAAACTAACATGACATTGTAAATCAACTATACTTCAATTAAAGAAAAGCAAAGACAAACCTTAACTGGATATGACAGGAGCTGATGGGAGAAGGGCCCAGCTCTTCCAGCCACCAGCCCTGTTGCTCTGCACTCTCACCTCACCTTTCTGGGCCTGGGCTGCTTCCTCTATGAAATGAGGGGTTTGGGCTGACAGATTCTCCTGAGTCCTGAAGTGCAACCAGCCATGTGAGTTCCTCAAGGAGTTCTGATAGATTTCATTTTATCATAAGAAGTTGTTTTAAAATTCAAGCAAAAAAAAAAAGGAAAAGTAGATCTTATCTCCGCAGTCTTATTAGACTGGTTGAAATCTCTGTGTTTTATTTGAGTTCTGGGGGGAGGAGGAAGAGAGCAGCTGCTGACCCCTGTTCACCCACCCGCAGAGTCTCCATCTCAGGTCTTATTGCCTGTTCAGTTAGACACGGGCAGTAGATAAAAAGATTTGAGAAGACTGCATGGGAGAAGACTGTAAGTTGAGAACATTCTACTCATTATTTTTTTTTCCCCAGGACTTGGGGAAAAGATCAACCATCAAAAATTATAGTTCTGGAGCAATTCTGGTCACAGTAAGCTAGTTTTCTAGGCTAGATTCACTGGTTTATTGTTCAGTTACTAAGTTGTGTCCAGCTCTGCGACCCCATGGACTGTGTGTAGCCTGCCAGGCTCCTCTGTCCATGGGATTTTCCAAGCAAGATTACTGGAGAGAGTAGCCATTTCCTTCTTCAGGGGCTCTTTCCAACCCAGGGATCGAGCTCATGTCTTCTGCCTTGGCAGGCAGCTTCTTTATCAGAGTCATCTGGGAAGACCAGAATCACTGCTAGACAATCACTAAAGCCCCCTCCAACTTTAAGTGTTTGAGATTATGCAAAGGGACCCCTTCTCCCCTTCAGCAGAGGGGCCGTGGGGGCAGGTGGCCAGAGATGAAGCCGCCTACAATATTGCATTCTGGGTTCCTTAGGCCAGGCTGTGTCCCCAGAAGCTGATTGTCTTTATATTATTTTAGTTAATGAATTAAATAAGGTTCCAGGAATGGAGACAAATTGGACCTCCTGTTATGTTAAAGTGAGGAAGACTTTCAACACCAGAATCGAAATATGTGTAGAGACACAAACACGATATGTGTATGCATCCCTTAGAAAATAAAGCAGAGAAAGAAGAATCAATTATTTTTGCTCTCCCTGCAACCCCTTCCTCCTCTCCAGCTTCTCCGCTGAGGTATGTGTGTAATTACCCTAACTGGCCTGTAGATGGCAGCCTAGGAAAGCAAAGTGATCCGCTTTAGTAAGTTGCTGCTGCTGCTGTTGCTGCTGCTGCTAAGTCGCTTCAGTCATGTCACTCTGTGCAACCCCATAGACGGCAGTCCACCAGGCTCTCCTGTCCCTGGGATTCTCCAGGCAAGAACACTGGAGTGGGTTGCCATTTCCTTCTCCAATGCATGATTAGTAAGTTGAGCCCATTAGAAACTCAAAAGGACCAGATTCAAGATTTCAAAGCAAACATCACTTTTTAACTCATTATTGACAAAGGGTTTTTTGCAGAAAATAAGACCTGTGGCAGGCGGTTTTTATTTTGGCTGGCCAAAAATTAGTTATTTCACTAACACTTGCAGGTTATTATATTAAATATTTACTGCCACATCCGTAAACTCATCTCCATCACTGTTTCATTTTCACTGTCTGTATCAGAATCAGTCACTAAGGTTTTCGTCTTTTTGTTGGTCTAATATTCACATTGTCTGAATCAGAACTATATTCTGAAGAGCTATCATCTTTTGAGACACTAGTATATAGGTCGCTCAGACAATTAGAGAAAGTATCTGCTTAAAATTCACCAAAAAATTCTTCTTCACTCAAAATTTTGTGATGTATCATTTTTGAAACTTTTATGGCAATAAGCTTGTGTTTATAATAGACACAAGGTTGGAACAAAAACCCAACAGAGCAAAATGTGAATGGTAACGACAATCATTAAGTGATATAATGAATCTTAGATCAGTTTTAATCTCTAACACCTTCAGACAGTGATGTTAACTGTATCACTCTCTAAAATTGTATTGATACATCTCTCGTCAATAATGTGTTAAAACACAGCATCATAAGAGCATACAGGTAAAATGTGAAGAAAAAAACTAAGACAAGGAATTCTTGCATATAATTTATAACCAACCACTTAACAAAAATCCCATTCAAATTCTACCTAGAATTCTGAAACCACACCAGATCTACAGCTTACCTGGGATACATTTTTGCTAGTTCACAGTCACAGCACTAATATGGATGCCTCATTTTAAGCAATACATGCCAATGCAATAGGTGATTTCTTAAGTCTCTTAAGTTCTAAAATTCCCTGAATATATATACTCCGGAAAAGCGGGGCAAATTCAGTTTTGTAACCTGAATGGTGTTTGCTGATAGATTTCAATGCAGTGTTCATTTTGACTGTTCCGTACTTGCCTAGCAGCTCCTAACCCTTTGGACCTACTATTTGTAAGTCAGTGATACTTCCTGGAGCCGCACACTTGTGGGAGAGCCTTGCGTGGGTGTCTCCTTCCCTGGGCTGGCTGCTCCTCTGGGCACTGTCAGTGCCGTAAGGGTCTGGGGCCTGACAAAGAGAAGGTGTTGGAGGTGTTGGGTGAATTGCGCTGACTGCAGCGGAGCCACCATGGGCATCACGGGTCCTTAAATGAGGCCACATCTCTGCTGCGATGGGTGTGGATTGCTGGACCCCAAGGGTTTCTGCGCCAGTGCAGGCTTGTAGTGTAGTAGCTTAGGTTGGAACCACCTGGGTCCACTTCCCCAGAGAGACCTGAGTGCTGAACAAAGCACCAAGGCCAGAAGCCTCTTGGAACCAATATCCCAAAGAAAGAAGCAGTCCTCACATCCAAGGTCAGCCACACCTGAGGCCAGCCAGCTCCTCAGCCGCAGTGATGGAACCTGGTAAAACCAGGGCCAAGGATATAAAGGACAAACTTCCGGTTTCAGGGATGAATGTCCTCCCTATGGTTTGCCCACTTAAAACCTTACTAAGTGAAGAGGAACTAAAAAGCCTCTTGATGAAAGTGAAAGAGGAGAGTGAAAAAGTTGGCTTAAAGCTCAACATTCAGAAAACGAAGATCATGGCATCTGGTCCCATCACTTCATGGGAAATAGATGGGGAAACAGTGGAAACAGTGTCAGACTTTATTTTGGGGGGGCTCCAAAATGACTGCAGATGGTGATTGCAGCCATGAAATTAAAAGATGCTTACTCCTTGGAAGGAAAGTTATGACCAACCTAGACAGCACATTCAAAAGCAGAGACATTACTTTGCCTACAAAGGTCCGTCTAGTCAAGGCTATGGTTTTTCCAGTAGTCATGTATGGATGTGAGAGTGGGACTGTGAAGAAGGCTGAGCACTGAAGAATTGATGCTTTTGAACTGTGGTGTTGGAGAAGACTCTTGCGAGTCCCTTAGACTGCAAGGAGATCCAACCAGTCCATTCTAAAGGAGATCAGCCCTGGGTGTTCTTTGGAAGGAATGATGCTAAAGCTGAAACTCCAGTACTTTGGCCACCTCATGCAAAGAGTTGACTCATTGGAAAATACTCTGATGCTGGGAGGGATTGGGGGCAGGAGGAAAAGGGGACGACAGAGGATGAGAATGCTGGATGGCATCACCGACTCGATGGACGTGAGTTTGGGTGAACTCCAGGACATGGTGATGGACGGAGAGGCCTGGTGTGCTGCAATTCATGGGGTCACAAAAAGTCGGACACAACTGAGCGACTGAACTAAACTGAATATGCAATTCAGAGAAAAAAAGTGTACTTGACAATCCAAAGTGTTCACTGTTGAAATTTCTTTTTAAAAAAACAAAGGAGCTTTCATAACAAAAGAATTCATAGAGTTGGGATGAATCCCAAGAACTCACCTGGTTAATTCCACATCTCCAGGCAAAGCAACTCCTAAGCCACGCCCAAAACTGTAAAGGAACAAACCAAACACCCTTTCCTTTTCATCGAGCTTCCATGGGAGATCTGACCAGAGAGGTCTTCTGCCTCTTTGTCTTCACTGTTTGCACCTTTTTGTTCATGTTCAGCTGTGAACTGAAACAGACTTAACTCACATTCAGGCTCCTCTACTCTCTGGCTGTGTGAGTTTAAGCAAGTTACCTGGCCTCTCTGAATCTCGCTTTCTCCATTTGTAAAACCACTGTTAGAATACACCCCAATTAAAGGTGTTTCAAGGCTTGAATAAAGAAAAACTAATGAATATAACAAAAAAGAAACAGACTTAAAAATACAGAGAACGAAAAGAGATAACAATCGGAAAGAGGGGAAGCGGGAGGGGCACAATAGGGGAAGGATTACGAAGGACCAACTACTACAGTTTAAAACAGATAAGTTACGAGGCTCTATTGTACAGCACAGGGAATATAGTCAATATTTCTTAATAAATGTAAAAGGAATTTCTCCGGTGACTCAGTGGTAAAGAACCTGCCTGCAAATGCAGGAGATGCAGATTCAATCCTTGGGTCGGGAAGAACCCCTGAAGAAAGAAATGACAATCTACTCCAGTATTCTTGCCTGGAAAATTCCATGGACAGAGGCGCCTGGCGGGCTACAGTCCATGGAGTCATAAAAGAGATATAACTTAGCAACTAAACAACAACAATAATAAAAAGAGTATAACCTTTAAATTTTGTGAATTGTTATAGTGTACACCAGTAACTTACATAATAGTATTCATCAAATTTATCTCTATTAAAAGATGTATGTAAACCACTACACCTATAGCTTGGTTCCTGGAGCTGATCAACAAAGTATGGCCCCTCTCTCCCCTACTCCCTGCGGTGGGATGGTGGGGTTGTCATAACAACAGGGGAAGCAGTGATGAAGTATGATGGTCTTGGGTACCAGGCACTATTTTGCTCCCTTCAGCCCCTCAACATGAAAATCACCCCATGGCCCTGTATGGTTGTCAAATAACTGAACATTCATGAAGCTGACAAACCCAGCATTGCCCAGCCCGGAACATAATTCCATTTCACACACAAATGCGAGCATTTTCCACATGATTACAAATACACTGGATGTTCTAGTACATTTTGTTGCTGATCAAAGGAAGATAGTTTTCTGTGCTATTTGTTACTTTGCTAAGAGTTGTTGACAGTTTTGTAAAATCTCATTCATCACGTTGAGTCTACGCTACAGTCAATGAGTCACCCACACTACATACCTCTGTCCATCCACACTGGAGCAGGTGAATTCCTGGTGGCTTTGAGCAGAGGGGCATTGGAATCACCCATCCATGGTATCATCCATCATGTAGATGTAAAAATGAGCTTCGAGTGAAGGAGGTTCTATTAACCATTCATTTTAAGATAGAAAAAGAGTTTTTAACAAATGCCCTATTATCAAACAGGGGCTCTGGGTCTGATTAGCTCCTGTCACAACTGGTATTCCCAGCCCTCAGCCCTCAGGGGTCTTCTGGGCTGTGCCCCCTGCCACATGTACTCCCAGGAGCAGCCCCTTCTCTGCAAGGGTCCCACAGGCTGCAGGGACCCCTCTCAAGGCACCCTTGGCATCTGGCCTGGTTCCCAGCAACAACCAGTGTTTCCTATTTTTTAATTGAAGCCTAGTTGATTTATAATGTTACATAGCTTCAAGTATACAACATAGCGATTTGATATTTTTATAGATTATATGCCTCAAATAAAATTTTATTATATTTTACAAAATTATACAATATTGGCTATATTCTCTGTGTTGTACACTACATGTTTGTTACTTATTTAATTTATACCTAGTAGTTTGTAGGAGGGCATGACAACCCACTCCAGTATTCTTGCCTGGAAAATTCCCTCAAACAGAGGAGCCTGGTGGGCTACAGTCCATGGGGTCACAAAGAGTCACACACGACTGAGTGACTAAGCAAAGCACAGCACAGCAGCTTGTACCTCTAAATCCCCTTCCCTGATCAGCCCCTTTCCCTGCCTCCCCTGGAAAAACCACTAGTTTGTTCTCTGCATCTGTGAGTCTGTTTCTATTCGGTGGAATCTAAAACAAAACCAATGAGTGAAAATAACCAAGCAGCAGCCAGCTTTGAGTGCGGTCCCCAGGGGAGTCCCCTAGCACTCCCCACAAACCTGAACTTACCTTCCCTCCAGCTCAGGCCCCAGGGAACCACCTGCTCCCTCCCCAGCTGAGAAAGACCCCTGGGGCATCCAGGGCAGATGTTTCCCCCTCCACCGCCTACCCAGAGCTCAACGCCCAGGCTCCACGGGCTCCATGCCCCACCTGTATCCCTGCTCCAGGATGTCTGCTTTTCGTAACTCCCTAGACCATCCTTCTACCTTCTAGATCCATCTCTGCTTTCATGGCCCCTGGAATCCAGATAAGAGTCCTTGCTGCCAGCACAGCCAGGAAGGCAGCAGCACACTGGAATTCACTAGAGTTTCTAAAACTAACAAGAGCACCCGGGTCCACCCAGAAGTTTCCATTTCTGACAATCAGGTGAAGAAATCCATCTGGCTTCAGAAAGTTCATGAGTGCTAAAACCAGAGAAAGAATGCAGGATAAATGAAAGAATTCTTGTTCTGTATTGTGTTTCACAAAGACCCATTAAGACGAGCAGGAATCCATGCTACAAGGTCATGAAGGAGCCCTGGCTGGCAGACAGGGAAACTGAAAGAAAAACAAGCTGAAGTTTTGTGGAAAGTCCACTGGACAGAACAGACCAAGTGGATGTGGGGTGAAGTGTCGTCTGCCGGACCCTGTTCCTTTTTCTCTTGGGTAGGGATGGGAAGCCACAGGCTGGCGGAACTGGGCCATGTGTGCTGCAGAGGGGGCAGCATCCTGTGAGGCTGGCAGGTGGAAGCAGATGGCGTAGCACGGGGAGGCAGGCCCTGTTGGGGAGAGTGAGACAAACATGGGTTTAGCAGGAAAGATGGAATCTCCACAACCTAAGAATGAAGAAGCTGTTTTTGCAAAGCAGGTGTACTTGATGAGTTGGGGGGACACAAAGGGTTTTTCTGACTCATATAAATTATACTTGGGTTGGGTAAGCCAATTGTTAAAAGGGATCTCAGTCTAGACAAATGAGAAGAAGATTCCAAAAGTTAATCCCTCACCAAGCTTCCTTAGGGCCAGATCGCCTGGTGAGGATGTCCATCGTCTGGCCCCAAAGGCATGATTTATCCTAAGGCTCTGGGAGAAGGGCTTCCCTGGTGGCTCAAACAGTAAAGAATCTGCCTGCAATGTGGGAGATCTAGGTCTCATCCCTGGGTTGGGAAGATCCCCCGGAGAAGGGCATGGCAGCCCACTCTAGTATTCTCGCTGGAGAATTCCATGGACAGAGGAGCCTGGTGGGCTACAGTCCATGGGGTGGCCAAGAGTCAGACACGACTGAGAAACTTTCATCTGGAAGAAGAGAGAGGTGGTTTGATTTTACAGACATCTTCCCCACTGTACATGGGTGAGGCCCAGGGAGGAGTTCCTGCCTCAATGGCCACCACCACTGGCCTCCAGAAACACGACTGTGTTGTGGGTGAGATGTGCAATCTACCTTGGGCTGTTATAACAAAAGAACGGCAAACTGGAGCCTTAAACAAGCATCTGTTTCTCACGGTCCTCAGGGTTAGGAAGTCCGAGGTCAATGCATCAGCAGATTGAGGGTCTAGCAAGGACCAGCTTCCTGGTTCCTAGATGGCATCTCCTGCTGTGTCTTCAAGTGGTGGCAGGGGCAGGGAGCTCTCTGGGGTCTATTCTCTAAGAGCACTAATCTTACCCCCACATGCTTTTAAGAACAGGATTGTATGTGGTTTTATAGGAATCTATTTTAAGAAAACAAAGTGCCCAGCACCTTGAACAGACTCCACACAACATAGAATGATAATTCATTTCCCCTCCATTCTTCCTCTGCTCTTGGTGCTGGTGACCCTTCTGAAGCCAGGTGGAAAGATTCAAAGGTTCTGCTGGGTTTCTTCACCTGGTTGTCAGAACAGACTCACTCTCCTGTCACTCCCAAAGCTCCAGATCAGTAGTTGGGCTGTTGGAGCAGTGTTCCTCAAACTGTAAGTCACCCAGGAACCTTCAGGATCATGTTCAAATAAGGATTCTGATTCAGCAAGTCTGGGGCAGAGCCCAAGAGTCTGCATTTCTACCAAGTTTCCGGATGGTGCCAAGGTTGCTGGTCTGTGCTCCACACTCGAAGAAACAAGAAGTCAGGCTGTTCGCCCATAAGTGATGTGATCTCGGGTCTAGCTCAATGGCTGTCATTTTCACATTAGACCTCAGTACTGGTTCCCCCCTCTCTCCTTTTTAAAATATATAATTTAATTTATTCATTTTTAATTGAAGGATAATTGTCCTACAATATTGTGTTGGTTTCTGCCAAGCATCAGCATGAATCAGCCATAGGTATACATATGTCCCCTCCCTCTTGAACCTCCCTCCCACCTCCCTCCCCATCCCACCCCTCTAGATTGTTACAGAGCCCAGGTTTGAGTTCCTTGAGTCACACAGCAAATTCCCACTGGCTATCTATTTTACATATGGTAATGAATGTTTCCATGTTACTCTCTCCACACATCCCGCCCGCTCCTTCCTCCCCGCTACCCCTGCCGTGTTCCACAAGTCTGGTCTCTATGTCTGTGTCTCCATGGCGGCCCTTGCAGTCAGGTTCATCAGTACCATCTTTCTAGATTCCATATACATGTGTTAATATATTATATTTGCTTCCCCGCTTTGAGGGCTCCCCGCAAACACAGTCTAATGAACCAGTGTCCTATCCAGTAGGTCAACATCTCCAGACCTAAATAGGACTTTGCCCCAACTCCCAAGAAAAGACTAGGTCCAGACCCAGTGGAGTAGAATCACTTTGCTCCCTAAGATGCCCTACAGATGAAATGATGAGGCGACCCATGAGGAGAACACAGGATCATAGAGACTTAATGCTCCCACAGTTTTCCCTAGATCCTTTCTCTGGCGTCTGAGACTCACATCCTCAGAGGAGACAAGACTGCCTACTTCCAACCCACAGTTGCCAGGATTTAGAAATCCTTAAGGAGCTTGAGATGGTTGGATGGCATCACCAACTCAATGAGTCTGAGCAAACTCCAGGAGATAGTGGAGGACAGGGAAGCCTGGTGTGCTGCAGTCCATGGGGTTGCGAAGAGTTGGGCACAACTGAGCGACACAACAACAGGAACTTGAAATTAAGGCTGTTGTTTTTTCTCCTTTTGGATTTTTGAAAGTTTAAACAATTCTAAGCTCACAAGCCAGACAAAATGGATCTTCATATCAAAACAAGAAGGGCAGACTTCTTGTGCCAGAAAATAAGGACAACTCAAGAGAACGGCAGGGATATGTCAAAAGATAGAGACGCTATCTTGGGATTCCCTGTAAGAGCCCTGTCTCCTTGTTTCTGTAGTTGGTGCTCTGACATCCGTGGCCTTGCTGACTCTGGAGGGACTGCCCCTCCCAGGGTTAGCTAATTCCTAGAGATAGTCAATAACTCCTCCAGAGCCTGTTTTTCACATGCAGATCAACCATTCTGGAGCCCTTATCCCAACCACATCCTCTATTGGGCTCTCAGAGTCAGGGTCCCTATTTTCCTGCCTGAATCACCCCCAGGCCAGGCTCTCGACAAGCAGGGGCAGTTCCTGGGGCTCAGAGCCTGCTGAAGGGGTAAAACCAGCCCATCCTGACCCTACGCACCACACCTCACCCATTCCTTCCTGTGGAAATGATAATAAAGGCTCCCACACTCTCGCCCCACTTCTTCTCCTGACTGGCCCTGTACGGTGCTTCCCCACATGGGCTCGTGAGCATCCTCCCATGTCTAGGGGTCCATGAGGAAGACACAGGTCTCCTTTCATGATGGTCATTTTCATATCTGAACATCCCACCATACCTGATTAAAACAATCCTGGCTACCCTTAACCCCCTGCCTCTGGTCAAAGTGGGGACAACTGACCATCAAAGTAATCATAATAATAGATTATGCCCCATTGCACTGAATGAGAATCCATGGGTTCATAAACAAAATAGGGCTTGCCAAGTAGCACTCCTGGTAAAGAATCCGCCTGACAATGCAGGAGACGCCAGGGACGTGGGTTCCATCTCTGGGTTGGGAAGATCCCCTAGAGTAGGAAGCAGCAACCCACTCCAGTATTCTTGCCTGGTAAGTTCCAAGGACAGAAGAGCCTGACAGGCAGAGGAGCCTGGCAGGCTGCAGTCCATGGGGCCGCAAAGAGTTAGACACAACTGAGCATACACACACAATTTAAAAAATAATAATAAGAATAAATGTGGAAAGAGAAAGCCCTTTCTTACAGTAGAGTCACCAAGGGATGTAGAAAGAACAAGGCAATCAGAATCCATTAAAACAAACGGTTAAGGCATGATAGGAACAGGATGCTTATGCAGTCTCAAAGTGTCTCCCCACAAATTACTTTTTAATCAGAAAGGAGAAATTTGAAACTTTATGAAAGAGAAGCCTGGTAGACGCCACGTTAACGGAAGAGGAAGTTCGTTCAGCATGCTGGAGAGGGATAAAACAAGCAAGAGGCCACGTGAAGCTTGGAAAAACCTCTAAGAAGGTTTGTGTCAGTGAGGACTTTTAACTGAATCTTGGAAAATATCAGAAAATCAAATTAAACACAGCATCTTTGGCCCTGGCACTTCAGTTGATTGAATCCCTCTGAACTCAAACAAGCTAAAAGTGGGTGGTGCAACCGCTACTTGGCATTTGGGTAATTCTGTTATTTCCAAAGTTCTTTTCCAAATAGTATCTCACTTAGAGCTGTTTTTCACAGCAGTTCTGTGATGCAAGGTATTGTGACCTCCTATTTCACATACAAGCAAACTAAACCCAGAGGCTCATGATCTGTCCAAGGTCGCCCAACAGAGTCAGGACTGGACCCTAAGTTCCTGCCTACATTGCCCCAGGGTCCCCACCCCCCCACAACTTCACTGTCATCTGAATTCACTAGCACTATCTGTGTCCTTTGAAAAAATGCCAGGCGACCCCACATTACAAGGGAAAATGCTCTTGAGCGGATAAGAAAAAAACACTTTCACATTTACTGGAAGACACCTCCACCCCCACTGCTGTTTCTCTGGGGATCACAGTGACTTATAATAGTAAATCTTTTGGAGCTCTATTTTTAGAAATATTACTAAATTTCAGCACTAGTTTCACTAACTTTTCTGCATGGTCTTATCCTTTCCACATCTTATATGAAAAACAGGAGGTTTTGGAGCCTACTAGAAAGCTGTTATTTCCACATCTGTGAGGAAGCTGGCACAAGTAAAGGACGGGTTTGAAAGTAGAATTATACCAAACAGGTGCAGGACTTGTGAACAGAAAGGCCAGCTCGTATGGCCAGAGAGGAGCACAGGCAGACCTGGCCAGTTTCCCTGAAAGTTAATTAGACAATCAAATTATTTCGTCTGCTGGTCTGAAGCTGTTTACTTGGTGGTTAAACATTTCATTGCAGTGCTGTGATGTCTCATAGCTAGCTTTGAGGTGGAGCAAATGATTTGCCATGCTAGTATCTTTATAAAACTATTGCTATTATCTCTGCAAAGCACAGTCTTTCAGTTCCTCAGATACGTCATGATGCTTTAATGCATGGACGCTGACCACACAAACCTACCTTCAACCCTTGGCGCAATACTTATTACTGGAGAGAGCGCGAATGGTTATTTACTCTCTCAAAGACTTAGTTAACTCATCTATGAAATGGGAATATTAACATTACCTACTTCACAGGGTTGTGAAGACTAAAGGAGATGTTAGGAGCATAACACAGTTCCCTGTACAAAGCGAGCAAGGGATAAGCACCATCCATGCTGATGATTTTCATGACAGTCATTTGCTTTGTGCAACGCAGAGGATGATACCAATCTACCATCAATGGGGCGGGTGCTCCAAGATGTGTTTCTAGCTCTGATGGGAGTGATGGTGATTCCCAAAGACTTATACCCACCTTTCTCACCAAGTCAGTAGCCTTGTGCATGTCTACAAGAGAATTAATGGCAACAGTTAAAGGAAGTCAAAGTGACCCAACACAAAACAGGACACCAACATGCCAAATGGCCATCTGTTCCTTCTAACTTCTTCATATTTTGGTGACCTCACAAAACAACTGTACTGTGGTAGACTGGATAAGCTGTCATGAGATGCTAGATGAGCTGTAGGTAATAAGTACATGTATGCATCAGCTTCAGGCTTTAACACTCCACTGAAGGCCAATTTGGCAATAAAAATATTGAACCATACAAAATATCATTCCCTTTAACCCCTTAGTCTAGCGAAATAATTTCAAAGAAAATAGTTGAATGTGCAAAATTATTTCCAGCAGGAGTGTTTATAAACATAAGGACCTTATAAACAGCATATAAATCTAACTGGTTGAGAAGATTAAGGAAATTAAAGGGTATTACTTGATGAAATTGTGTGCAACCATTAAAATGATAAATGTGAAGACTGCATATGGAGTGGTCAGGATACAAGACCAGTATACAAAAATCAAGAGCATTTCTATACATTTGCAATGAGCAGTATAAAAATGAAATCTTAAAAATGGCTCCACCAGAGACAAGAAAAGGGTATCCCCCCTCATCACTCCTTTTCAACATCATACTAGAATTCTGGCCAGTGCAATAAGACAAGAAAGAGAAACAAAAGGTGTACAGACTGGACAGGAAGGGAAAACAGCAGTCTTTGTAGATGACAGGATTGTCGATAGATTCCAAGTCAACAACAACAACAAATTCCCGAGACTAACAAATAGTTACAGCAAAGCCGAAAGGTGAAAGATTGATATATAAAAGTCAGTTTCTACGTACCAGTAATGAACAAATCAAATTTGAATTGTAAAACACAATACCATTTATATTAGCATCTAAAAATGAAATATTTAGGTATAAATAGAGCAATACATACAAAATCTATTTGAAAAAACTACAAAACTCTGATTAAACAGGCCAAAGAATAACTAAATAACTGGAGAAATATTCCATGTTCATGAACAAAAAGACTCAATGCTGTCAAGATGTCTATTCTTCCCAACTTGGTCTAAAGACTGAATGCAATCCCAATAAAAATCTCAGAGAGTTATCTTATGGATATTGACAACTTGATTCTAAACTTTGTATGGAGAAGCAAAGGATTCAGAATAGCCAACCAAATACTGAAGGAGAACAAAGTTGAAGGATGGTAGCTACTTGAATTCAAGACATAGTATAAAGCTACAATAATCAAGGCAGAATAGTTTGGTGAAAGAACAGACAAATAGATCAGTGGGACAGAACTGACAGCCCAGAAGTAGACCCACATTCATGTATTGAGCAGTACAATCAGACAAACATAATCTTTTCAACAAACATTGCTAGAAAAATTGGACATTCATGTGCAAAAGTGTGAATCTAGATCTCTGTCACACCCTCACACTCTTCACAAAAATTAATTCGAATGGATCATATACCTCTGTTTGTTTTTCATTGAAGTACAGTTGATTTACAACTTTGTGTTAATTTCTATTGTATAGCAAAGTGACTCAATTATACATAAATATACATTCATTTTCATATTATTCTCTAGTATGGTTTATCATGTGGTATTGAATATAATTCCCTATGCTCTACAGTAGAAACTTGTTGCTTATCCATTCTACATATAATAATTTGCATCTGCTACCCCCAAACTTCCAATCCATCACCCCTCTCCCCCTTGGGCAACCATAAGTCTGTTTTCTATGCACAAATCTATACTTAAAATGCAAAATCATAAAAGTAGGAGAAAATCTAAATAACTCTGGATAAGCTGATGATTTTTTAGATATAACACCAAAAGCCCAATCCATGAAATAAATAATTGGTTAGCAGGACCTCATTAAAATTAAAAACTGCTCTGAGAAAAACACTGTCAAAAGAAAAAAGAAGACTATCTATAGTCTGGGATAATGTATTTGTAAAAGACATCTCTGATGAATGACTATTATCCAAAATATATACAGAATTCTTAAAAGTCACAATTAAAAAAAACCTCAACTTTAAAAACGACTTGAACATATAGCTTACCAAAGACAGATACACAGCAAATAAATACATGAAAAAATTGTTCAACACCCTATGTCATCAGGAAACTGTAAATTAAAACAATAGTGAAATACCACTACACACCTATTAGAATGGCCAAAATTCAAAACGCTGACATGTTGGTGAGGATGCAGAGCAACAGGAGCTATCATTCATTGCTGGTGAAAATGCAAAATAGTATAGACACTTCAGAAGTCAGTTGGCAGTTTCTTACAAAGCTTAACATACTCTTACAATACAATCCAGCAATCAAACTCCTTGGTATTTACCCAGAGGGGCTGAACTTTTATGTCCACACAAAAACCTGAACATGAATGGTTATACTACTTTTATTCATAATTTTCAAAACTTGAAAGAAATCAAGATGCCCTCTAGTAGAGGAATGGAGAGATAAACTGTACACCCAAACAACAGAACATTTACTGTAGTTTTAGTTATTAAAGACTCTTTCCAGACAGTCAAGGCGGGGAAGAAGAAGGGATAATATTTTGCTATTTCCATTTTATTCTTCCAATACAACTGGAATAAGAAGGGAGGACTTCCCTGCGGTCCAGTGGTTAAGACTCTGCCTGCCCATGCAGGGGACACAGGTTTGACTCCTCTCCCAGGAAGATTTCACATGCTGCCGGGCAACTAGTCTCATGCGCCACAGCTACTGAAGCCCACGTGCCCTACAGCCCGTGCTCCAAAGCAAGAGAGACCGCCGCAGTGAGGAGCCCACCACAGCAGCTAGAGAGGAGCCCCACTTGCCGCAGCTAGAGAGAAGCCTGTGTGGCCACAAAGACCCACCACAGCGAAAAGAAAGAAAGCATTTGTGTTTAAATGGGAAGAACTGGGGAGGTGGGAAGAGGGCCACTGCTGTCGCATGTCCTGATTTACTTCTTGGTTCTCATAACCCACAGTAAACATCTATTTGCCAGACCTTGACCCTTTTTTTCCCCTTTATTCTTTCTTCATTTCCGGCCTTCCTGCCTGTTTTCCCTCAATAAGCAATTATTGAGCCCCTGCCACTAGGCACTTTTTCTGCAAAGTGGAATTTGACATTCCTAGATCCACACCATCCACATTCAACCCCAGCTCCACACTCCAAATACACAAGATCACAAAATGATCACAATTCTGGGCTTCTAGTTTTGCCTGTGTCTTAGCTTGGAATACACTTCTTTCCCATTCTCAGTCTACCAAAGTCCTGCTCATCTTTCAAGGGATGGTCTAAAAGCCACCTCTTCCAGGAAGTCTTCTCTGATTTCCCTGACCAAAATGATTTCTTCCAGCTTCTACATTCCTGTGCAACATTGCTGGTATCAACTTTATTTTTAATCAATATTTGTTTAAAAAAATTTATTAACTCCACATATATAACTGTAGATTTACATAAATATCATCATCAAAACATCAGCAAAAACATCTATCTATTATTGATAGACTTCTTTGGAAGTTGATTGACTCACAAAACACACATACGCTTTAGCCTTGGAATCCTTAAGTACTTTCTTTTAGATCCTAATTTTTCTGTTTTTAATTTTATCACTGTATTCATACCAAAGGTTTTAATGACATAACACCTTTTGATGTCAGTGAGGAACTAGTTTTTCTTATAGAATCAGTTGTTGTAACAGATCCAAGTTTATTCTTTCACCTGAAGTGAAGTGTTTGTATGACTCGGAATATGTATAGTCTATCCTGGTGAACGAGCTCCCCTCATTGCTCAGTTGGTAAGGAATCGACCTGTAATGCAGGAGACTCTGCTTTATACAGAAAATACAGAGTAAATGCTCAATTTTTACCTTGTTATTTACAGCGAAATAAAAATGAGTTGGTCTCGTAGTATCTTTGAGAGATGACTTTCAATTCCTTGGTCTGAAAGATCCCCTAGAGAAGGGATAGGCTACCCACTCCAGTATTCTTGGACTTCCCATGTGGCTCAGCTGGTAAAGAATCTGCCTGCAATGTGGGAGACCTGGGTTTGATCCCTGGGTTGGGAAGATTCCCTACCCACTCCAGTATTCTGGCCTGGAGAATTCCATGGACTGTCCATGGGGTCACAAAGAGTCAGACATGACTGCATGGAAAAAAAAGAAAAAATCTTGGTGAATATTCTATGAACACTTTCAGTTTATTTTTTATCATATATTTTATTCTGTATCATAATTTACTGTACAAATATCTTTGACTCTCACTAGGGATTAGGTTCCTTGGAAGCAATAACCTCTTTTGATTCATATTTTATTTCCCTGAACTGAACTTAGTGCCAGACACACAGGAGGTGCCCAAGAAATGTTTATTAAATAGTCCTGCTCTTTAATCTGTAATACTTCTTGCATGATTATTAAACATGCCTGAGTCTGAGTTGGTGATGGGCAGGGAGGCCTGGCGTGCTGCGATTCATGGGGTCGCAAAGAGTCGGACACGACTGAGCGACTGAACTGAACTGAACTGAGCATCAGAATATCTACTCATATTGAAAGCTACATGAACTGTGCTCTTATTTTTTCTGCTTTTTAATTTTTAACAAAGAACATTTTCCCAAAAGAAAATTTCTATTTTTCCCCTAATTGTCTGGCACATAAGAAATAGTTGTTCAATTTAGCTCAGTAAACAACTGGCATAGGAGTGTTTGGGAAGGTGGGGGAGGGGAGATATTTAAACAATCACAACGAAGGAAAAATCCCAAGATAAATGAAAGTACGCCCTAAGAATTTCTTGCAGGTAATTTCAATGTATACTTGACCAGGCCCCATGATCTATGTTTAAGTGTTATTAACGATTTGTTCTGACTTCAGCAGGATAAATAGAGAAGGGCTTTTCATCTGGTTTTATGACAGGTCTTTCAGGCCTAGATCGACAGAGAATTCTCTCTCTAGTACTCTTGCCTGGAAAATCCCATGGACGGAGGAGCCTGGAAGGCTGCAGTCCATGGGGTCTCTAAGGGTCGGACACGCCTGAGTGACTTTACTTTCACTTTTCACTTTCATGCACTGGAGAGGGAAATGGCAACCCACTCCAGTGTTCTTGCCTGGAAAATCCCAGGGACGGCGGAGCCCGGTGGGCTGCCGTCTATGGCGTCGCACAGAGTCGGACACGACTGAAGCGACTTGGCAGCAGCAGCAGCAGCAGCAGTGGGGGTAGTCCTGGGCCAGAGGCACCAAGCCGCCGCTGCATCGGGGAAACCTCAGCAGAGCCGGTTCCGGCCGAGTGAGCACACTGCCACCTCCTGGTAGGAACGGGGAAATGCAGATCATTCGGGCCCCGAAGGCATCACCTTGATAAGATGCTCGTAGGGAGTCCGCCTGAAGGTCAGACACATCTCCAACCCACACAGGTAGCAGACAACCCGGAGCCCTGAGTACACAGCTCTGCGTGCACTCTGAGAGACTATTCTACACAGAGACACAGCAGTGGACAAAACAGACCGAAATCCCTGCTCCCGTGGAGCATAAATTCTAGTGGGGAGACAGGCACGCAACAAACTCAATAAATATGCAAATTATTTATATAGAAGAAAGCATTAATGCAAAACCAGGAAAGGGGGCAAGACAAGGAAGTGGGGGCTGCCATTTTACGTAGAGGGTCCGAGAAGGCCTCCTTTCTTGGGCGGAGGGTGGTGAGAGGGGATATCATGTCAAGAGGAAGCCTGAAAAATGTGGGAGTCGGTCCTCCAAGGGTGTCACAGGTGTCTTGTGGAGAAGGCAGGGCTCTGTGCCCCAGAAAGCCCAGCACAAAGGGCTGTAAACAAGGGGACATGAAACCACTTTGACTAGAAGCCACGCAGACAGATGAGAGGCCCTGTAGGCTTCTGACAAGTCAAGTGCTCCCGACGAGTTTCTAGCTTTGCTAACCTCATTTTCTTCTTCTATAAAAAGGGATCTGAGTTCATATCATCACAACGTTTCTGAGATAAGTGGGTGTGTGTTAGTTACTCAGTCGTGTCTGACTCTGTGACCCCCTGGACTGTAGCCCACAAAGGCTCCTCGATCCATGGGATTCTCCAGTCAAGAATACTGGGAATGGATTGCCATTCCCTTCTCCAGAGGATCTTCTCGACCAGGGATCAAACCCAGGTGATATCCAGAGATAAGTGGGTAATGAGATAAAAGCGCATTGTCCAAGCTCAGTAAATCATAGTCTTTTTGAAAATGAAGTTTCTCTTCTACAAACATTTCCCCATCACTTTCTCTGGCAGGGGGTGGTCTCCTTCCAGGGAAGGCACATGAAGCCCACCTTTGAGATTCAAATCTTCAGATTGACAGAGAATTGGAAACACCCATTCAAAGCCTTCCAGCTGCTCTGGCTTGCAAGCTAGTTCTGATTGATGGGTGGGGCTTGGGGGTACAGCAGCTCAAATCCGGATCTCAGTTCCCTATCCTGGAATCAAGCCCAGACTGTGGCACTTAGAGTGCCAAATCCTAGCCACTAGACGATGAGGACCTCCGGGTGTGATGACCTCCGGGTGTGATATAAGTCCCTCCCTGGTCCTTGTCTTCTTTGGAGAAAAAAAAAATTCAACAAAGATCCCTTGGCTTATTTACAAACAGAAATAGACTCACAGAGAACAAACTTACGATTACCTGAGGGAAGGGTGGGGGAGAAGAGATAGATCAGGATTTGGGGATGGACACGTACACACTGCTATATTTAAAATAAGGACTTACTGTGTAGCACCGGGAAGTCTGCTCAATATTATGTAAGAACCTAAATGGAAAAATAATTTGAAAAAGAATAGATGCATGTCTATGTATAACTGAATCACTTTGCTATACACCTAAAGCATGGTTAATCACCTCTACTCCACTCTAAAATAAAAAGGTTTTAAAAATTCAGCTAAAATACTGAGTAGTGTAACAGGTTGTTTATTAGCAGAAAGTACATGCAGATTAGTGGGCTTGGAGGGCATCGCGCTTTTAGGATGGCTTGAATTGCCTACAGGGGCAGCTCTCTAGGTTCCCTCTGGCCAATCATCTTGCTCATTGCGCACTTCTGATCTGACTCAAAGTCCTTCCTGATGTATGTGAGCATCTTTTAGCCAGGATGGATTCCAGGGCCAGGGTCTCTATGAGCTTGGCAAGACGTACTGTAGGTTGGCGCCCCCTCACTTTTTGACCCCCAACATCAGAAAAAAAAAATTTATTTTTAAGTAGGTTTACATTTTTTTTTTTAATGTTTCAAAGCATGACAAGTGTTCATGAAAAGGGAAAGTGCAAATGTTAGTCACTCAGTTGTAGCCAAGGCTTTGAGATCCCATGGACTGCAGCCCACCAGGCTCCTCTGTCTATGGAATTCTCTAGACAATAATACTGGAATGGGTAGCTGCTCCGTTCTCCAGGAGACCTTCCCAACCCAAGAATCAAAAGTCACCTGCCAAAGATACTGGGCCACCAACTCATTTTTATTTTGCTGTTAATAAAAAGGTAAAAATTGAGCATTCATTCTTCATTTCCTATATAAACTGACCGTCAGGGTAATCAAATTATTGATGAGGGTAATTTTCTCTTTTTAGAAGTATTATGTCTAATAAATGAAAAAGAAATAATAGAATATTACCATTTTACAAATCCATAATGACAGTGGGTCTAAAAATGATGACCTATGGCTGCAAACATCACAACCAAGAGACAACCAGCCTTATGTGTCTAGAAGAACTCTGCTCCTCCTATGAAGGATTCTTGCCAAAATATCAAAATTGAATCAGGTCAAAGCCAATAACTACCAAGTTACAGAATAAAAATGAGACAGAAAGATGTAATAAACACCACCACAGCATGCAGTGATGAAGATCAGACCATGGGCAGTGCTGTAGAGTAAATATCCAGTTCAACAACCAAAAAAATAAAATAATATTTCAGTGAGGAAGAGAGAAAAGAGAAGGGGAAAGTGGTAGGACTAGGAAAGGGAGAAAGGGAACCTACAGATTAAAAAACATTTCAGAACCCCTATGGATCTTATGTAGATCATAATTCAAGCAACTTCCAATATCTTAAATCTCTGAGACAAACCAGGACTTCCTTGGTTGTGCAGTGGTAAAGAATTCTCCTGCCAAAGCAGGAGACAGCAGAGACTTGGGTTTGATCCCTGGGTCGGAAAGATCCCTGGAGGAGGTGATGGCAACCCACTCCAGTATTCCTGCCTGAAAATTCTATGGACAGAGGAGCCTGGCGGGTTACAGTCCATGGGGCTGCAAAGAGTCAGACACGACTGAGTACACACACATATGAGACAAATGGGGAAATGTACATGTTCAGGATATGTGCTGACATTCGGTTATTGTGGTTAAGCTTTAAAATGTTATTATGGCATCATGGTTATATGTTAGGTCTCTGTGTTTTAAACTTACATACTGAAATATTTTCAGATGAAATGGTAGCATGAAATAAAATTCATTTTTATGGCAAGACAAGAAAAATTTAAACATGAAAGAATTTTCTCTGCCCTTTGGCCCACTCTCTCCCCACATTGTGCATGTTGTATCTGCGTTATGCATCAGCCCAGACTCCCCCATCAGCAGAAATACCTGTTTAACCGCAAACAGCAACCTTCTCCCAGCACCAACAAGACAACTCCTTAAAGAAAACGTTCTTCCTCCATACTGTGGGGGCCACAACGACCCATCACTTTGTACTTACAGATCTGGACTGTGTAAACTGGCAATCATATGTCATCCAATGTTCAGCCCTCTGTCTCCAAAAACTCATACAACTGTGCTTTGACCTCTAATGGGTGGAACAGTTCTCAAAGCTTTCTGAGAGGCTCTTCCTGGGTTAGAATCCTCAATTTGGCTCAGGTAAAAATTTGCATTTCTTTCGTAGGCCAACTGATTAATTTTTTGTTGGCAAGAAGATACAGAGCTGGGCAGAGGAGGGTGGAGTGAGCTGGGAGGGGACAAGATTGGCTGTGCAGCCCTCGTGTACAGTATTAAAAGTCAGGATGGTCATTCCTTTGGGAGGAAAGTGATTGGAAGTGAGCCTAAGCATGCCTCTGGGGGGCTGGTGATATTGCATCTCTTGGTTTGTATGATTAATAAATAGAATTTTAAATTGATGGAAGTATACAAGCTGTACAGATATGATTTACATGTTCTATACTCCCTGGTGGTGCAGTGGTAAAAAAAAAAATTCGCCTGCCAATACAGGAGACACAGGAGATGCAGATTTGATCTCTGGGTCAAGAAGATCTCCTGGAGAAGGAAATGGCAACCCATTCCACTATTCCTGCCTGGAGAATCCCTTGGACAGAGGAGCCTGATGGGCTACAGTCCATGGGGTCACAGAGAGTTGGACACGACTGAGCACACAAACGCATACACACACACACACACACACACATATATATATATGCTCATACAAATATATACATGTGTTTGGCTCAAGTAAAATTTCCTGTTTCTTTTCTAGATCAACTGATTAATTTTTTGTTAGCAAGAGGATACAGAATCAGGGACGAGGAGAGTAGAGTGAGCGTATTATATGTATATAGTTAAGCCCTCTACAAGCGAACCAGTTCCATTCCAAGAACATGTTCATAAGTCTAATCTGTTCATAAATCCAACAAAGTTAACCTAGGTACCCAACTAACACGTTCAGCTATACAGTACTGTACTGTAATAGGTCTACAATACTTTTCACACAAAAAATACGTAAAAAACAAACAAGGAAAACATTTTCAATCTTCCAGTACAGTACCTTGAAGTTTAGCAGTAGAGTACAGTAGCTGGCACACAGGGCCTGGTGCCGAGTGAGCAGGCAAGAAGAGTTACTGACTGGAGGGGGGAGAGGACGTGGGCGATGGTAGAGCCGAAGGGTCGTCAGCAACAGGAGACGGAAGGCAAGATGCAGTTTCACTCACTCCTGACATTGATGGAACTCACATTTGAACATTTGCAACTTGAAGCTTTGTGTGTAGGGGACTTCACTGTTCAAGCTGGATAATGGATACAAGGGAGTTTATTACACAATTACCTCTATATTCGTTCATGTTTTAGATTTTCTATTATGAGCTAAAATTTTTATAGCCAGGAATCTGAAAATGAGGTTTCACTCAAACTTTATCTGGGAAAACTAAACTAACAAAGGAAAAAACAATTTATTTGACACTTAACGAAAGCAAAAGTGCTAGTCGCTCAGTCATGTCCAACTCTGCAGCCCCCATGGACGGTAGCCAGCCAGGCTCCTCTGTCTGTGGAATCCTCCAGGCAAGAATACTGGAGTCAGTTGCCATTCCCTTCTCCAGGGGATCTTCCTGACCCAGGGATCAAACCTAGATCTCCTGCTTTGCAGATGGATTCTTTACTACCTGAGCCACCAGGGAAGCCCTGTGTGGTGTAGCTTAAAACCATCCACGCACCAATTTTCAGAAAGAACAGAGTTAATCCTCAGCAGATCTATGATGTGCCTTGCTGCACTCTTGAGTTTCACAGTGAATCCATAAAAGCTAGTTGGGTGCTTTTGTCCAGGACAAGTGTTTCATCCCTTTCCCCAGGAGCCTTCCCTAATTCTTTGATAGTAAAGTCACACTCACTGAAGCAGCATCTGAGGTCTTCTTTGTTGGTTTCTATTACCAACTGCTCTAATGCAGCCAGGTCCTCACGTGTCAGTGACTTGGCAGATATTTTGACTAGTTCTTCCAATACCACTTTCCAACGTTCATGAAATCCCAACCTCTTTTGCAAGAGTTGAAATCCACTTTGCAGTGATGTGCATTCTGTTGAAGTCACGCTCTCCGGAAGCTGACCACATCAATCACGTAGAAAGAGAGAAAAATGGGTGGGGATCAACTCTACTTCTTCATTTTAGGTAGAAAGAAAATGCCTATTTAAGACAAAATACAAAACATAATTCTGGAGTGAAAAATGGGGAGAGGTGGTTTAGCATTGATTGATTCTCTCTGGTCACTGCATTAGGGAACGTTAACGCTAGTTAGCTTGGACTTCCTTCAACCCACCTCTCTTGAGGCAACTGGGTGCCATCTACTCCTTCAGTCCCATTCCTGGGCATATATTCAGATAAAACTATGATTCAAAAAGATACATGCAGCCCTAAATTCATAGCAGTACTATGCACAATAACCAAGACATGGAAACAGCCTAAATATCCAACAACAGATGAATGGATTAAAAAGAGGTGATTTTATATACATATATATGTATGTATGTGTGTGTATATATGTGTGTGTGTGTATACACACACAATAAAATACTACTCAGCCTCAAGAAAGAATGGAATAATGCCATTTGTAGCAACATGGATGGACCTAGAGATTATCATACCAAATGAAGTAAGCCAGACAGAAAGACAAATATATGATATCACTTACATGTGGAATCTAAAATATGACACAAATGAACTTGTCTATGAAACAGACTCACAAGCATAAAGAACAGACTTATGGTCACCAAGAGGGAGGGAAGAGGGGGATGGTTAAGAGTTTTGGGTTAGCAGATGCAAACTATTATATATAATATGGATAAACAACAAGGCCCTACTGTATAGCATAGGGAATTATATTCAATATCCTGTAATAAACCATAATGGAAAAGAAAAGAACTGGTAACTGAGCGGGGAACTCAGAAAATAAATAGCCAGGTAGCAAGGATCCTATATTTAAAGAAGAAAAAACCTACTCCCTTAAAAGCATTAGTGACTGATGAAGAATTTCCTGACTTTGGGGGAAGAATCTCAGAAGACACAGGATGCACCATGTATCTCACACTAAACCAGAAGTCCTTTCCAGACACTACAGTTCTGAGAACTTTTCTCATCTCCCTGTCCCTCCTGCCATGGCCACCTCTCTTGATCCTATTTTCCTCCTCCTAGCTTGGCATCTTGCTCCTTCCCAAAAGAGAGCTCAGAATCCTCTCCCCTCTCTTACATAGAAGAGTTCTGCTTTTGATCCCGTGAATCCAGAAGTGCAGATTCCATTCATTGCAACTTGAAGCGCAAAATGACACACCTCCATCCTCCAGTACATCTCTGCTTAGGGGCCCCCAGCAGACTGGGTATCTGTATTTGAGTTTATCCTTCATGGTCTCCAGTGATCAAACCATCCGTATGTTCCTTCCAGTCACAGACCGTGCAACAAACTGGTGAAAGCTGTTGTCTTCATATAAGGAAAGAACACTGATGGAGAAATTGTGAGAGATGAGTATTTTCTTCTTTGTGCTTACCTGTATTGTCTGAATGTTCTATAATATAAGCTATTTTAAAATGCTTATATTTAAATATGTTATTTAAAATCTATTTAAAATATGTTACTTTTTAAAGATTGCATTGAGCATGAAAAGTTAGCATACTTCATAGTGACAATGAAACTGAGTTTTAACCTACAAATTATATCTTTAAAGAGAAAAGTGTATTTTTTTTCCTTTATGTCAAAGTGAAGAAGCATAAAAACTTTTCTATTCATTGTGTTTTTCCTGGTTAATCACCTGTATGCTCCATTGTTTGATTTTCCTCACATCATTTTTGGGAAAATGCTATTTAACGAGAATTCTGATAAATGTCGTGAAAGTAGCCAAGGAGCAGTTTGTATCCAGCACATTGCTAATACAATCAGGAGGACTTTAACCATTCAGGAAGGAACTCCCTGCCCTTTGTTTAACTAAAACAGCTTCTCTTGGACATTTAAAAAAAAAAAAAAAAAACACCTCTTTCCTGACTAGTATTTACACGAAGAGCTGCCTATGTTAAAAAGTGTACAGCCCATTAAGCAAAATTGTTACACCAACTACGTATTCCATCATGTCAATGCCAACTACGTATTCCATCATGTCAATGACCACCCTCAAAAAGAAGCAGATGGGTTCCCTTCCTCTGAAGTAGAGAGAGAAGCCCACCAGGCCAGTCTGATGGTGAAGTGAGGCTTAGTCTCCGCACACAGCAATTACAACTTCTGGGAAATCTCTGGGCTGTGTTATCTATTACTTGCTATAAACCGACAACTTTGCAATTGATGGTGTCACGTTTCTGAGCAAGGTTTGTCTTCCTCATCCTTCAGCCAAAATCCTCACCTTGCACAAAAATCAAGAAGGGAAAGACCAATTTCAACAAGATGAACTTGACTGGTCATCTGTCCAGCAAACCAAGCCAATGACTAATGACTCTGGTGTCACGCTAAGAGGGTTCTGCTGAGGCTGGAGCAGTCTCCTCCAAGGCTGGTGGTGGTGACCTGCACCCCTTCCTGTGTCCCCATGTCAGGGCTCTGCCACCCACTCCCTCACCAAACGAGAGCCCGGAAGTCACCCTTCACTCCTTCTCTCTTACCTCCACAGCCGGTCGACTGCGAGTTCTCCCAGCTCAACTTTCTAACCATTTCTTCACTTATCTCTTCTTTTCATTCCTGCCCCTTGGACATTGCACTTCTTTTCACCTTTCGTTTATAAAATTTATTCTTTACAGCCAACTAGGCTGAAGAAGCCTGGGAATAAAGTTTGCAACAAAGTTAGTAAAGTCTTTGCCTCATAACAACAGCAAAGCGGGCACTATCCTATTTCAGTTCTTTGCTCTCTATCAGATATGCAAGGATACTGGGTTCTGATGGTCTCCTTGTCCTTCCAAACCCACCATCGTATCTTACTTGAACTCCTCCAGCAGCCCTCTCTGCTTTGCACAATGAACTCCCTTCCTCAGCCTGGTTCTCTAGAGTCTCTGACCAGGGGCCAGACTCTGTCCACTTGCCTTCTCATCATGCCTTGCTTCACACTGTGTGTCCCTCCCAGAACTGCATCTCAGCGTGTGTGCCCTGACTTCAGCAACCCATTCACATCCCGTACGCATCTCATGACTTACTCCTATTTGCAACCTACAACCTAATCCAGTATCTCCTGTTTCGGATCTTTTCTTATTCACAACTGGCCCCAAACACACACACAGACCTCTGAATTCCTGGAATGCCCTGTGTGTGTTTATTATGACACTTAGCTTGTTGAAGTAGTATTATTTTCTATCAACATGCTTTCTATCTTGAAGGCAGAGTTCTGTATTCATCTTTATATCTCTAAGCCTCAGCCAAGTATACAGAAAACTTATTGAATATTTAGTGACTAAATGCATGAATGTCACAGAAGAAACCACAATGATGTTAAAGTTTTGACTGAAAGATATGACTTTTCAGATAGCAAAGATGAATCTTTAATAAGAAATGCATTCTATTCACGAAATTTAAAGAACCATTGGTGAGCAAATGTTTTATAGCTAACAACTTTCCCTATCATGCGATTCTGAATTTTTTTTCATATTACCAATTGCTGTCATATAGGAGACAGCGTTCTATACAGAGATTTATATGAATAATATTGATAATTTCAGATAATTGTAATGCAAAGATTACATATTTAATTTGGGGAGAAATCAAGGAAAACTTTAAGAAATCTAAAGAAGATTCTTCTTTCTTAATTAAGTGCAAACTTCAAGAAATTGAAAAGAAGAAGTAATTGAAGCTACATGTGGAAGAACCATGAGCATCCACAAAGCAAAGGAAATTTCAACATTCTGGCGTTACCCCAAGTAGAGAGAAGAATTTATGCAGAGTTAAAATATCTAACAAGATTATTCTCACAAGAAAAACTAAAAAGAAGAGAAGGGACAAAAATAGAAAGACAAAAAATAACAGAAACAAAACTGGAGTGACTAAAGGAAATTATTTCCATTCAGCTTTGTCGAAAAATAAATCCATATATTCAAACAGAATATTAGCAGCTGCTCTGTGGCATCACTGGGAGTTCTGAGTGAATGGAGGCAGGGTTGTTATGTTTCTATTGATGATTTCTTCTGTACTGGCATCAACTGTGATCTTCTTAACAGTGAGATTCCCATTATTGTATCAGTTGTCTATTGCTGTGTAACAAAATATCAGAACTTGGTGGGTTATTCATGATTCTCTGGTTGGCAGCTTGAGTTGGGCTCAGCTAGGTCTTCTGCTGGTCTCACCTAGAGTCACTCATGAGGTCCCAATCAACTGATGGATTGCTTGGCATGATTCCTCCGTGGTAGCTTCACATGTCTGTCTGCCGTTCTCCATGTGCGCATTCATTCTTAAGGAGACCAGTCTGGATTTCTTTACATGGAGGTCTAGGGGAGCAGGAAAGACGGAACTCCGATGCACAAGTGCACTTTGAGCCAACCTGTGTCCCGTGTGCTAATGTCCCACGAGCTTAAGCAAGTCATATGGCCATATCTCTATTTCGGGAGCAAACATACTCTCTCTCTTTTATTTTAAGGTCTGTATTTTCTTTATTTGTAGATATTTGGCTGCACTGGGTCTTAGTTGCAGCAAGTAGGATCTAGTACCCTGACCAGGGATCAGATGAATCTGGGCTCCCTGCATTGAGAGTGCCAAGTCTTAGCCACTGGACCACCAGAGAAGTCCCAGACATACTCTGTCTCTTGAAGGAAGGAGCAGAAAAGCCACATCGCACAGGGCACACACAGAGGAAGAGGAGGAATTTGTGATTGTTAAACAACCTACCTCAAATGTCTCTTCTAATTTATTTCTGAGATATCTGCAGATGCTCAAGAGGCCAGTAGAATTTGTATCTGGCACATCCAAAAGTTGGTTCAGTCTAGTGGAGGCTGACAAAGGAAACCAAACTGAGCAACGATCTCAGAGACCAGGATGCTGTCCATGGCCTGGAAGGCGTGTCCCTTTCTCTCCACACGTGCATTCAGCATGTCATGCTTTCTTTAGAAAGCATCCTGTTTCTGCAGTAATGGGCCCAAGCTTCTTGGTGTGGCATTCCAAGCCCTTCACTATTTTGCCCTCTCTGCCTGTGGTTTGTTTGTTACAGTAAGCTGGCTGATGTGTATTTAACAAATACATAGTAAACTACTGTGTTTGATACATAATGAATCAATGACAATAGAAGCTATTTCTTGCTCACTTAAAAATATCAGAGGTGATGTACTGGTGGGGCAATCCTCTTTTACAAATTTGTTACGGTCACCAGGGTGACAGTCTCTGTCATCGTCAAGCATGCCTCTCATAACCATGTGGGCAGTGTCCCCATTCCAACCATCTGGAAGGGAGCTAGGGCAGGGGAGACCTATACGGGAGGCTGAAGCCCAAATCCCAGGCTTGGAGCTGTGGACATCATTCTGCTTAGTTCTGTTAGATCCCAGTTTTGTGGTTACCAGAATACATCCTTAGTACCCGCATTTCAAATCTTCCATCGCTTCACCACATCTTGGTGTCAAACGCTCTTCTTTCTTTTCTCCAACTGACAAACTCATATTTGTTATGAACACCTAGCTCTATTTTGTCACTTCCTCTGTGAAACCATCCCCAGCTCCAGAAAGTTAGTCAGGCTTTGTACTTACCCCCAGTAAAGCACCAAAAGTACTGATTAACTAGACTTTTTATTCAAAGTACTGATTAACTAGACTTTGCTAGGCTTCAAGGTCTCCTGGGTGGGAAGATGCAATATTCACCATGGCATGGGGAGCACGCAGCTCACCCTCTAGATACGGCACAGAAGATTTGAGTGAAGGAAGGTGGTTTCTAATTCAGGTCATCAGGCAAGTCCTAAAAGCCACTCTACTTTCCGTATTCCCATCTAGTGGTATTCCAGAATGTTCCATCACACTGCGGAGTGATCAGAGAAGGGTTGCAACTACCATTTCTGAGCATCATGGCAAAAGTGGGCCTAGCAAACACTTTTTGTTCATGTTCTTTCTTATCTGGGAGATCCTAGGGCTCTAGCAGGAAAGAGATGCTCTGTAATAGCCAAACCACAACTCAGCAGTGAGCTAGAGGCCAGAGCACCACGTCCGCTGGGCTTGTTCCCCCATCAAAAAGCAGCAAAAACATATACCCTCACTGGAAATGAAACACAAAATAAAATAGAGACACTTCTCTTCCGACTACCTTAGAAAATATTATAAAATTTTTTTAATTTACTGAAAAGAGTGATACATTTCCTATCAACTTAACAAAGCCTTCAACAAATTTTGCTTTTTAACACTCACCAAGACGTGTTGAGACAGGGACTGTCATCGTCTTCAGATAGAAATAGATGCTGAGTAATATACCTAGAAAGCAACTTGGCAGAACATAGCAAGAGATGTTACAGTATTCATATCTTCTGCTGCAAGCTTCTATGTCTAGAAATATACACTCTATAGATGAGCGAAGAGATCAGCAAAAACTTGAACACACAGGGGTTCATTATAATATTCTTTACCATACAACAAAAAGGAGCAATCTAAATGTATAGGTTTAAAACATGTACGTTTTTGAAAGATTTTAAAAATGCATACAAAGTGTAAATAATACAAGTCCCGGCTGATATAAACTATTGAATATATAGGGAGAGAAGACTCAAATCTCTCATGGAGAAGAATTCCAAGTAATATATGTAGATTCTTCATTCTCAAGAGGATAAGCCTAACTCCTACTCCTGAGGTGTGGGTAGTGACAGTGGCTACCTTCCAAAGTTGACAGTGTGGAAAGGGGGCTTGATAACTTTACAGGGGATCAACCCGGTGACCAAAGTGAGCATAACAGCAGTCATTATGTTGACACCATTTTCCCTTGATATGATGTGAGGAGGATGATATTTACTTCTCTGGTCTGCTTCCCAAAACCCATGACCCCAGGCAATCGTGAGAAAAAATTATCAGACAAATCCCATCAGATGAATGTTCTGTAAGATATGCACCAAGGTCTGCGTGTCTTAGGGCCTTTGGGCCTATCTCAGCCTGCATTCCTGGAGACTGCCAGCTCCTTCTGTTCTAGTCCTTCCCAGTTGTGCCTAAATGTCCTTCCTCCATGACATCAGCCCTATCATATCACTGTTGTTGTGCAGGGCTAAGTCGCTAAGTCACCTCAGTTGTGTCTGACTCTTTGAGACCCCATGGACTGTAGCCCACCAGGCTCCTCTCTCCATGGGATTTTCCAGGCAAGAATACTGGAGTGGGTTGCCATTTCCTTCTCCAGGGGATCGTCACAACCCAGGGATCAAATCAGTACCTATTATGTCTCCTGCATTGGCAGGCGAGTTCTTTACCACTAGTGCTACTGCGAAGCCCTGGGAAGCACCTGCTGTTATTTCCTATCAAATGCCATGTTCCTTCATCAAGTTCAGCATTTTGTAATCAGGTATTTGTCTGTCCATTTATTCATTACCTGACTCCTCTGTTAGTCCCTTCGCTTCTTGACAGAGAAAACTATGCTTCTCTTAATATTTTATACCCTATAAATATATGAATAAATAAAATAATGGCTTTATATCAAGATCTAGATATCTAGAAAGAGCTATTGATGAATAGTAGTCATTCTGCCTGAACTAGGATACCATTTGCTTTCTTTTTGCTTTCCAGTAATTTTTTTAAAATTTAGTATAAATACGTATTATTTTGTAGTAAGAGAAACAAATGCATATAATTAAATGAAATATATACTTTAAATGAAAGCAGTGGGAATGTTTTGAAAGAATCCTAGCCTCCAATCCAGGCACCTACAAAGGCGAGACCTGTCCAGCACCAGGTCAGGTCCCCAGGCTGACACCATGGTGAGGGGCCTCATGGTTCACAATGGAGAGGGCTCAGTCCCATTTGTGGTCCAGGGGCATCTGGAGGCTGGGCGGCTCAAGGTAGGTCTTCCAGCTGGCAGCATCCTTGTGGTCCCTCCCAAGCTCCCAAACATCAAAGCCTATGAACCTCTCAAGTGGGTTCCTGGTCCCTTTCAAGGGATCAAGTGGGTCTCTCTCTCTGTCCCAGAAGTCTGACCATACTCGGCCTACTGCTCCTCCAGCCGCAGGTCTGGATGGAAGAATATTGCAGCTGGGTGGCCTCTCTCCTGCAGGCAGAAAGAGGCAGTGAGGATTCTTTCCCACAGAAGGAATACAGACAAGACTGGTGAGTTTCCCAAACATCCGTACTGGCAAAAGCAGGCTTGCTCCAGCCCAAATCATTACATTCTGGCTAGTTAAATTCTCCAGTTTAGGAGCGGGGACACTCTGCTTCCTGCCCAGGCAGTGCTAAATTGCTTCAGTGGTGTCTGACTCTTTTCGACCCTTTGGACTATAGCCTGCCAATCTCCTCTCTCTGTGGGTTTTTCCAGGTAGGAATACTGGAGTGGGTTGCCATTTCCTTCTCCAGGACATCTTCCCAGCCCAGGGATCAAACCTGTGTCTCTTACATCTCCGGCATTGGCAGGCAAGCTCTTTACCCCTAGCGTCACCTGGAAAGCCCTGCTCCAGAGCTGGCAACAAACTCAGCAAAGAGCACAGGCTCGTGAAGCTTTGTAAAACCCCCAAACAGGGGCTTGAGAATGTAATGGGTTTTTTTCCCCCAAAGAGTCCTCAAAAGACCCCCAAAGTAGCCAGAAAATGCAGTTCCCAGCTGGGACGGCAAAGAGTTTCATTCTGAGTTCCAGCCGGAAGAGTGAAAAGGCAGCAGCATCCCCGGCGAAACTCCTGGAATTTTTCAATGTTGGAGAAGACGTGGCACCTGAAACTGTCCTTGAGTTCTCTTTAGTTTGCAATTTCAAAAACATTCAGGAGAACTTAAAATGGGAAGTTCCCGTAGCTCTTTGGGCCAGAAATGGGAATGTGCTGGGGGTGAGTAATGACTCTCAGTGTCCTGACCTCTGGGACATGAAATAGTCTGGAGATTGTGAAAAGACAGCAGTGAGGAAAGTGTCAGCATTTTAACCACAATCTGGGGCAGAGGCTACGGCTGGAGCCAAGGCTGCACTGAGTGAGCAGTGACGCTAGCCTAGAAGGCGGTGACTCACCAGTTTCTGATGAGCACAGACGCTTCTTAAGCCAGCCCACTTCTGTTTTACTCATCAGACTGAACCTGGAAGTCAAAGGCGAGGTGTCCAAAGTGACACTGAAGCGATGGAGAAATGGCATCGCGAGTCGATAGAACGCTGCTCTCTGTCCTGGGCTATTTGCTCCGTTGGCAGCAGGTACCTTCAGTGACTGCCACCCCGGATGGTTAAGTAGCAAGCAAACAAGAACATTCAGATAGTCGTGGTGTAGCACAAGAAAGAACCGATGACACAAACACACCCAAAGGTGGGGATGAAAAAGAAAAGCATATCCGGTCTGTGGTCCTGTAACGTCCAGAACTGCTATACGTCTTTCCTCTCCATCTATTTAAGTATGATTAGCCTTTGGAAGAGTTTTCTGAGTTTTTTCCACTTTCCACTCAATCCATAGTGGATGTTTGAACACTCTCTCCAGGCCCACAGTAAGACTCAGAAGCAAATTTGTGCAGATACCAACGTAAGAAGTGGGGAGGGGAGAATTATAAATACCAAATGAAAAACTCATTCTAAAGGATTTCGGAAGCATATGGATAAAACGCTTTGCCAGAAGGGACTAATGAACTTTTTCCTAAATCAAATACATAGGGATGGTCAATCCAATATTCACCTTTTAAATTTTACTTAAATTTCTGGAAGTGTACCCAAGAAACTAGCAATAACAATTTTTTCTGGGAGGAATAACTCTGATCAGAAGAGGAAAGAGCACCTCGCTTTGTTTCTCTGTTCTGAGTTCATCTCAGAACAAAGAAATTTGACTTTTTCTTTTTGACTTTTTCTATAATTTGGCTTTTATGATGAAGAGGCTTCTTGCCCCCAGCAACCTGCTCAGCATTATCTACCATGCCCAGCAGCAGGTAATTTCAAGAATATCTAATGTGAAAAATCCCTGACACAGAAGATCCACTGGTGAAAACCTGCCACTCAAAGTAGGCTGAGACATGCTTCAGATCAGTTTGAATACCCTTCTCAAACAGACTTGAAAATGCCGAGAGCCATCACCAATACCAGGGGTACGGAAGTTAAAAATACCAGACAAAATTGTTTTTATGACAGATGTAATGCAAATTTCAAATGAACTTTTAGTGATAATTCTGACAGTCCTTGAAGGTTGGAAGGAGAAACTTTCCACCAAAGCCTGGGCTTGTCCACCTTGATCAACTCCTATAAACTGGTAGCACACCATACTGGAAAAAACCTCAGATGGGGAGTCAGTAGCAGCTGGGTTTGCAGCCAGAATTTGTCATTAACCAGCTGTGTGACTGTGGGCAAGTGACTTAACCTCTCTGAGTTTCATTACTCATCTGAAAAATGGGGATAAGAATACGTACCTCCCCTGGAAGGCTGTAAGTAAAGAGTGTTCAACGATTGGTCACTGTGCTGACACAGGCAGGAATCACAACTTAATTGTTCTCCAGAGCATCAGGCATGCTGTGGCATCAGCTCTTGTTTGCTAAGGACAATTTGTACCCTAAATCGAAGCCCAGTGCCCACTCAGAGCAGAATGCTCAGAGGGTGGACTCTGGAGTCACGCCACCTGGGTTCAAATCTCCACTCCACCGTGTCTAATTGGTGACCCTGGCACATTCATAACTCTCTCTGCTTTAGTTTCCTGCCCATGAAATGGAGCAGAAAACCAGCCTCCTACAGGAAAATGGGAGATTGCCTGCCACTTAGCCCTAAACAGTTGTTATACAAATAACACTGATAACTAGTATTATTAAAAGGGCAAGTCTGGGAGCTGAGCAGAATTTTCCCCCAAACCCCGAAACTGAAATTGATCGGGAAATGCAGATGTCCTGTTTAGAAACAGAAGGGTCTCGATGATACAGGCATTTAGAGGAACTTGCTGAGAAGAGGTTGCTGCCAGAACGGAAGGGCTGAACTCCAGAGTTTCCTGTGTTCTTTTCTGTGTGGAAGAGTAAGCTGGTTGTCATTTCAGCAGCCTTTTTGGAGTCCTGCCTCTGAGCCTGGTCAATCAAGTTGTTGATTTGCTTTTTAAAATGCAGCAGTGGAAGAGCTTAAGCCTTTGGTAAGGAGAGGAAGCCCCTTGGGAGACACCACTAAATGTAAATGGAATCTTCCGCACTAAAAATATAATAGACCTTTATACGTGCTGAGGCCCACAGACACCAAAACTGGTGACAACGCAAACAGCTCTTAAGCAGACATGATCTTTTCAAGCATCACATTTCTTCCAGAGTCATGCTTTCTTAGAGGATCTTCAAAACACTCGTGAACTATAATTTAAATTTTAAGGAACATTTCTTACATTGAAGGGCCATCATTTTTAATCAAAGAAATACATTTTTTCAACTCATTTCAACTGAATGCACTGTGGGCCTGTAGCTGGGCCACCAACTGTGCTTATGGGTGGAGGGACAGGGGTCCAGTGTCTTCCTGCCTCAGGTGTCTTGTCCTGTGAATTAATAGTCCCTTCTTCTTGGGCTTCCCTGGTGGCTCTGACAATAAAGAATCTGCCTGCAATATGAGAGATCCAGGTTCAATCCCTGGGTCTGGAAGATTCACGGAGAAAGGAATAGCTACCCACTCCAGTATTCTTGCCTGGAGAATTCCATGGACAGAGGGGCCTGGCCGGTTACAGTTGATGGTGTCACAAAGAGTCCGACACAACTGGGCGTCTTTCATTCACTCACTCCCTTCTTCTTAGTTGTGTGTTTTGAAGCTCAAAGCACAGAGATATGTGGTCAGAGGCCCGCCCCCCATCCCCCAATACCACCCTCCAGTTTAACACCCACACCTCCGTGAAAGCTTCATTTACCATGTGACATGCGTCTTCACAGTTACTACCAACTAATAATAAGACAAAGATAATGTCAATCTGCAAACCTTACAGTGCAACTAATACCATGTGCTGGGATATCCTGTATGTTCTGGGTGCTCACTTTATTATTTCCAATCTCTCCAGCCCTACTCGAAGATTATTATTCATCTCACAGAGAAGGCCATTGAGTGCAGAAGGATGAATTGCCTGCCAAAGGCCAGTCAGCCAGAAACAGCTGATGCAGGGCAGCCCACTCTGAGCCCCTCTCCATGCGGTCAGGTCATCTGGCCTGTCCAGGACCTGGTCCACAACCTGCAGAGAACGCGTGCTTCCTGGGACACTCCAGGAGGCACCTGTGCCACAAAGGTGCCCTGACACACACAGGCCAGGATCCAGAGAAGCCCCATCTCATAGGACATCATCAACTTTTCCTTTGTCACAGTCCCCCAGTGAGGCAAGGGACAGAGTTTCTCATCCTTGGGACCCTGAGGATTTGTTGCCTCATTAGCTGATGTCATGCTTGAAATGTCCCACCTGCCGGGTTGAATTCCACAAGGTTCCATGGTTCGGGATGAGGAGCGGACTTCACGGGGGAGAGGGAGAGTTCCATAGGCCAAGGGTCAGCAAGAGCAGAGAAGGCCCAAGATTTTGCTTTGAGAAATAAGCACCGAAAAAAAAGAACAAACATGGGCAGATTTCATAGAGAACATAAAAATCAAAGGTGTTAGAGGATCAGATTTCGAAGGGCTTATTAAGAATACAAGCTATTGGGAATTCCCTGGTGGTCCAGTGGTTAGGACTCGACACTCTCACTGCCGTGTCCAGGGTTCAATCCCTGATCACAGAACTAAAGATCCCACAAGCCTCAAAGTGTGCCCCCCCTCAAAATATGAGAAGTTACTAAGTTCAGCTACCTCCACATCTACCTGACTCCGTAAGTGCTCCAAATCATTGATTTTTTACCAATGGGACCAAGAATAAAGAACTCCTCTACTTGGAACCCCGAGTCTCTGCTCACCCATCTGAATTCTCACCTTCTCATGCGAATCAGCCCATTTCCCGATGCCCCAAGGAACTATGTCATTTTGATTTAGTTTTTAGTGAAACCAAGCAGCATGTGGGGTTTAAATTCCCCGACTAGGGATCAAATCCAAACCCACTGCACTGGCAGCACAGAGTCTTAATCACTGAACTGCCAGGGAAGTCTTGGAAATCTACTCTATTGGTACTTTCTCCCGGCTTCACTTTCCTAGGATTAACCATTATGCTGTCGCTGTTTTCCTCATATACCTGTGCAGACAGAGATTTGCTCAGTCGTGTCTGACTCTTTGCGACCCGATAGTCCGTAGCCCACCATGCTCCTCCATCCATGGTGATTCTCCAGGCAAGAATACAAGCGGGTTGCCATGCCCCCATCCAGGGATCGTCCCAACCCAGGGATTGAACCTTAGTCTCCTACGTTGCAGGCAGATTCTTTACTGTCTGAACAACCAGGGAAGCTCAGGAATACTGGAGTGGGTACCCATAACCTTCTCCAGGGATCTTCTCGACCCAGGGATCAAACCCAGTTCTCCCACATTGCAGGCAGACTCTACTATCTGAGCCAGCTGGGAAGCCTGTACATGGGCAAGGCATGCTTTTCCAATCTGTGCAACTTCACTTTTTTCCAATGCCCGCCACAACCTCCTACATTATTTCTTCATCCACTCTTTAAAAAAAAAATGTTTATCATAGAAAAGCAAGGATTATGTCCATCTCAATCACCCTCACATGCCCAGAGCTGGGGGCTATGAGTGCGTTGAACATATGAATGGATAATCAAATCAGTCAAAGCTACATGGGTCTTCTTAAACATTAGAAAACCAAGAAGTCAGGTTTCACCACCATGTGGAGCAGAATTGGACTTTGGGACTAATTCTTTTTCTTCATTTGTTGCATTAATAAAGAAGGAAGAGGGGCTTCTTTTCTTGGTGGTCCAGTGTTTAATAACCTGCGTTCTAATGCAGTGGACCTGGGTTTGATCCCTAGTCAGGGAACTAAGATCCCACGTGCTGAGGGGCAACTAAGCGTGCATGCCACAACTATTGAACCCCGCACACACTGGAGCCCACGTACCACACCTAGAGAGGACAACAGGCTGTGAATAAGACTTGACCCAGCCAGATAAATAGTTTTTAATCTTTTTTAAAAAAAGAAAGGAATAAAGGTGGATGCCAGTTTCCCTCTCATCACTCACCAAATTGAGTTCTTGGTGGAGAATTAGGATGTTCAGATCAACAAAAGTCCGTCTAGTCAAAGCTTTGGTTTTTCCAGTAGTCATGTATGTATGTGAGAGTTGGACTATAAAGCTGAGCATCCAAGAATTGATGCTTTTGAACTGTGGTGTTGGAGAAGACTCTTGAGAGTCCCTTGGACTGCAGGGAGATCCAACCAGTCCGTCCTAAAGAAAATCAGTCCTGAATATTCATTGGAAAGACAGATGCTGAAGCTGAAGCTCCAATACTTCGGCCAGCTGATGCAAGAACTGACTCATTTGAAAAGACCCTGATGCTGGGAAAGATTGAAGGCAGAAAGAGAAGGGGACGACAGAGGATGAGATGGTTGGATGGCATCACCAACTCAAAGGGCATGAGTTTGAGTAAGCTCCGGGAGTCGGTGATGGACAGGGAGGCCTGGAGTGCTGCAGTCCATGGGGTTGCAAAGAGTCGGACACGACTGAGTGACTGAACTGAAAGGAACTCAATAACAGAAATAGATCAATCAGTGCCCACCTTTCGAGGGGGATATCATACAAAACACAAAAGGAAGTATGGATTTGAGTAGAGCTATCACAGACACTCGTCCACTGGGTTGGTTACAATGTAGTCAGGCCGTAAACAGATGAGCAGAGAATGCACATGAACTTTCAGGGACTCCTGGGTCTGTGCTGTGCTTCTGCCCAGGCTCTGCATGGCTTCGACTGAAATGGTTCCTTCTGTTCCTAGTCCCAGGATGGTGTGTGTCAGCCTTGGAGAGACCTGGGAAATGCGAGAAAGAGCCTGAATTTTTGAAAACTCATCACTAGATGGCGTCACATATTTGTCAGGTCACAGAAGGAACTGGCTTCTCTGTTCTTAACTCTAAGGAGTTAAGTTGAAACTCCAATACTTTGGCCACCTGATGTGAAGAGCTGACTCATTAGAAAAGACCCTGATGCTGGGAAAGATTGAAGGCGGGAGGAGAAGGGGACAACAGAGGATGAGATGGTTGGATGGCATCATCAATTTGATGAACATGAGTCTGAGAAAAACTCCGAGAAACAGTGAAGGACAGGAAAGCCTGGCCTGCTGCAGTGCATGGGGTCGCAAAGAGTCGGACACGACTGAGCAACTGAACAACAACTCTAATGTAGGAGATGCAATTGGATGTTTCTGGTGCAGTATTTTCCTTAGTAGTGGGTAACCTGTTGTGGCCATTTCTTTGAGGGGTAGTTTTGTAATCAGCAACCTTTAATCCTGATGCAGATGTATGAGAGTCTTGTGAGAATCCCGGGTGCTGAATATGATCCCCACATGTGACCTGGCTAAGATGGCTCTCCATAAACCACAGTTATGAGTCCTCTACACAGTCCACTTTCATGGGCAGACCTCAAAGAACGAGACCAAAAAAGTGTATGCAAACCAAAGAGTAAACAAAATTCAGCTCACAGTAACACCGTGCAGGGTTCGGAATTTGTGACGTGTGTGGCTCAGACAGTTAAGAATCTGCCTGCAATGCAGAAGACCCAGGTTTGATTCCTGGGTCAGGAAGATCCTCTGGAGAAGGAAATGGCAACCCACTCCAGTATTCTTCCCTGGAGAATCCCATGGACAGAGGAGCCTGTGGGCTATAGTCCTTGGGGTTGCAAAGAGTCAGACACAACTAAGCAACTAATACTTTCACTTTCTTCAGTATTATCTGTGCCTTTTTGTGACAACAGGGAAAAGTCAAGGTTTTTCACTGGGTCACAATAGGATGGTTGAGATACTGCTTCTGTTGTGATTTCTCCTTTTCCTCCCAATAGACCTTTGCTGAAGGGAGAATTTTAAGTTCATGAAGACAAGTTATGAGTCTCTAGTGACCCATCAGACTTAGTCTCTCTCATTTATTTGGGGTGCTAGGAATGATACTCATCGAGTATGTGTCCAGCCAAAACTCTCTACTACTCTTCAAGTCTCTGGCATGAGCCTAAACAATCCCCAAGCTGAAAGTAATCATGGTTAACATTTGCTGAGCACCTACTGTGTGCCTGGTCCTGTGCTGAGTCCTCTGCATGCATATTTAATGCTGCAAGAAGTCTTTAAGGTACTGTTAACATCACATCCAGGACTTCCCTGCTGGTGATAAGAACCTGCCTTGAATGCAGGAGACGGGAGACACAGGTTTGATCTCTGGTCGGGAAACTAAGATCCCCCATGCTGCTGGGCAGCTAAGCCTGAGTGCTGCAATTAAGACCTGATGCAGCTAAATAAATACCTGTTTAAAAAAATAGTTGTATATCACATCCATTTCATGGTAAATGAAGAGGGTTATTTAGATCATGCTCCCAGTATCAGTAGATTTGGGTTCAAGTCCAGGCCTAATTAACCTCTACATGATACCAGCCCCTCAAGACCAATAAACTGCCATGAAAAACATTTTTTTTTTAACACTTCATGGAATTTTCCTGTAACACAACAAGGAGGTTTTCAGGGGCTCGTGGGCAAAGCTGATCTTGGAGCTTTTCTGCTATCTGCTTGCTATGAGACCTCCAAGAGGCCAAATCACGTGGCCTCTTTATAGCAGGCTGTTATGGCACTGTAGATAAGCTGTTTCGACAGAGTCGGGAAATGGAATATTTATCATTGGGTGTGAAAACCTTTACATGTATGGATCACGTTAAGCCAACATGATATCTTGGATGTAGGAAACTGGGCTCAAGTAAAGAAGTGCCTTATTATATTAATCAACACACACACACACATATATACACGTATATATATATATAAAATACAGAACTTTTCCAAAATACTTCCTCTGATTCCTCTTTTGGGTCTCAGAACTGAGCTGGGAGCTAGAAGAGAGGCATTATTATCCCTTTCTTATATACACTAGTTAATGGCTCTGTGCAGGACCATCATTGTGCCCAGCCTTGTAGTCACACAAGGCTTAGCACTCTGAGGTCTCAGAACTTGAGGACTAATTTATTACCAATTAATATTCTTAGCAGTTTGGTCTTGGATTTGTGTTTTGTCAGGGAAGTCCAGGAGGATGAGAAAGATATCTGGGGGGCTGCAGTCACCTTCTGTCCACCCCTGCTGCCTCTCTGCCCCCACCGAGTTCTTGGCTACCCGCTCCCTGGCTGCCACCCCCCACCAACCCTACTGTCTGCCACCCCCATCCTGGACACAGGCCTGCAAAGGGCCAAGCTGCAAGGCATACACAGTTTGCCCTGTCACACGGTGGGGTCTGGGGGTCTGTGAGTCTGAACTCATCTTCCAAGTGTCCTTGTGTTTAAGGGAGTGAGACCTTAAACTGAAACTACAAAGCACCACAGCAGGTGGAGAGGGAGGTTCCCAGGGAAAGAAAATAGCTTTTCCCCTGCTTTCAGGACAAGAAGTCCCACTTTTTCATTTTGCACTGGGCCCTACAAGTCATGTAGCCAGCCCTGGTTCTGTGAATTGCTCAAGAGTCCAAAATCAGTGTAGACATACGAGGGTCTCCTACAATGCTTTCCACTGCATTAGGCTAGAAAGTAGCCAGTGTCTTACAAAAGAATTCAGAAGGTTTCCTCAAGGAGTAGTCTCCTTTGGGGGCATTTCAAAGCCAGATTCTCTTGGGGGAAGTCATGAAGCGTTAGTCACTCAGTAGTGTCTGACTCTTTGTGAGCCCATGTGCTGTAGCCCACCAGACTCCTCTATCCATGGATTTTTCCAGGGAAGAATCCTGGAATGGGTAGCCATTTCCTATTCCAGGGAATGAAATCCAATCCAGGGATCAAATCCAGGGGTCCTACATTGCAGGCAGACTCTTTACCATCTGAGCCACCAGAGAAACTTTCTGTTGGCAGGGGCGGGGGTGGGGTGTGTGTGTGTGGAGGAACATCCAATTCTGATTCCATGTTGGAACTGTTTTTTTAACTTATTTTTCATTGCTTTTGTCATTATAATTATACATAATGGTCTGCCTCAGAAAATCCTGCCCCTCTGTCTATTAAAGTGTTTTTGTTCAGGACCCTGTCCACATATAGAGGCAAAGAAGGAAGAAATTAACACATCATCTGCCTGAGTCTTGCCATTCTAGGAAATGCTTGCAACATTAATGACCTTTTTACTTTTCCTCACCTCCCTGTCTCTGATCCAGATCCTGATAAAATGGTTATTTTGAGACATTACTCTGCCATTTTCTTGGTCAACCAGCTTTCCAACACATTCGTATTCCTTGCCTCGGTACCTCGTCTCCGATTTATTGGCCTGTTGTATAGCAAGCAGAGTCAGCTTGGACTCAGTAACAATTCTGAGAATAAAAATGCATGTGTACGTACCTAGGATGGCTGTCCTGCAGGGCAGGGATCCTTGTTTTGGCTTGTATCCCAAATGCCCACATCAATACCTTGCACATGGTTGATGCTCAAAAATATTTGTTGAATAAATGAATGAAAGACTGCAGAAATCCATCTCTAGGGAGGTGTTCTGCAGAGGCAGGGCCTGTGTCTTGCCTTCTTCTCTCTGAACAAAGGACAAGGCTGAGTACTAGAGGAAAACCAAGTTCATTCTTGCTAGAGGATCAGTGGTTATCCGATTGAAAAGGCAAAAAGTCAACAGACCGTCTTTTCATCCAGGGACATCTTTACATGTCTCTGCCCCCCCCCAACAGTCACCAGGGGCCCCAAATAACACCATGACCATGCCCTAAAGTTCACTGATGAATGACCACAAAGTAAGTGGCTAAGGCGCATCCTTCCCAGGAAGAAAAACGAAGATCTGGGTCTTTCCTCAGCCTCTGGCTGGCCAAGTTGTATTTGGATGGAAGACTGGTGGGGGTGTAGGGGGCCCAGTTACATGAGGCCTCAGAGAAGAGCATCCCAGTCAGGGAGGCAGGAAGCTGCCGTGGTGAGCCGCGGTACCTCCAGCCAGCAGCATCTCACAGTTTTCACAGAACGCGGATGCAGCTCTCGTAAAGGGCTGACCACAGAGCCTCGGAGGCTTGTATTCTCTGCCCCGGTTACCCGAAACATCATGCCAAGGGGTCCATGACGCACGGAGAGTTTCAGTAAGAATGCCTGGTGGGCAAGTCACCTTTCCAAGTCCTTACTAAGTGTGCTGTTTCTACTGGAGCACAGTCAGATACATGGAACTGTCGGAATAAAACCTTAACCATGCCACACCCAACTCCATGAAGTATATTTCTTTATGACTACAGCAATGATGCTGTTTACTCTAGAAAAGAGGTGCTAAAGAGCCATGTTAACGTCATTTTAAAACTTGCTTTTTCTCATGTTTTAAACTTTTTATTGAAGTGTTAGGTTTACAATGTTTAAAAGCTTAGTTGTTTTCAAAATGAGAAAATTGCCAGTTGCCTGTTCTCCATGTTCACAGAGGTCAAAACAGAAGGAAATAGATTCACATTTTTGAAAAGAAATTTTGAGTAGATGGAATGGGACCTTTCGAATGTGAAGGTGACCCAATATATAACAGAAGCTCTCAAAAACACTTGTAAAACCTCTCTCACTAGAGAGAGAAGAGAAGGTATTGTATATTCATTCAACAAGTGTTATGATAAACCCCAAACACGTACAGCACACTAAGTTAGGCGCTAGGATAGCCATAAAAGAAATGCAACACAGGAGTAATGGGAGAGGTGGGATTCACACATGGCACAGCAATCTCGCATAACTTCAGCATACATGTAAGTGCCTTCCAAGTGAAAGAAATAGACTCGAGAGTCAAGGGCAGGTTATAAAATTAAGTGCTGCTTTTAGGAAGAAGATGGACCGGAAATCCTAAAACCCTTCTGCTACAAAATCTAAAAATTTAGATAAAATTCAATATTTTAAGTGAGTGGATAAGCTGGCAAGAAACGAACGAAGCTCCCATAAGAACCAAGTAGAAGCACAAGTTTAGGGAGGCAAGCCAAGGATAGATCCAGAGGGATCTATCATTCAGGCTGATTTAGCCTCTGTTTAAACAGCCTCACTTAGGGACACAGGGGACAGGGTTCTGCATCATTTGAAAAACTCTCAGACATAGAGAATGAACTTATGGTTGTGAGGGGGATGAAGAGGGAAAGGATGGGGGGATGGGATAGTTAGGGAGTCTGGGATGGGTATGTATGTGCGTGCATGCCAAGTCTATGTGCGTGCATGCCAAGTTGCTTCAGTCATGTCTAACTCTTTGTGATCCTATGAACTGTAGCCCACCAGGCCCCTCTGTCCATGGGATTCTCCAGGCAAGAGTACTGGAGAGGGTTGCCATGCCCTCCTCCAGGGGATTTTCCCCACCCAAGGATGTACTCACATCTCCTGCACTGGCAGACAGTTCTTTGCCACTAGCACATGATGGGTATGTACACACTGCTGTAGTTAAAATGGATACCCAAGAAGGTCTTACTGTATAGCGTACAGAACTCTGCTCAATGTTATGTGGCAGACTGGATGGAAAGGCAGTTTGGGGGAGAATGGATACATGTATACGTATGATTGAATTTCTTCGCCGTTCACCTGAAAGGATCACAGCATTGTTAATTGGCTATACTTCAAAACAAAATTAAAATGTTGAAAAAATAAAGAAAAAGAAGGGACTCAAAACAATGAACACCCCCGATAACCTAACACACACGCAGACACATCCCAGACCCAGGAAAAGACTAGATCCTCTCATGAGGAATGGGTGAAGTAAGGAAAAAAAAATCTACCTCACAGAAGCCTAGAACAAAGGATAGGCCTATTTCTGTTTTGTGTCTGGAAGAAGGTTTTTAAATCTTTCCCAAATATTCCCAGTCCCTGACCAGCACTCAGGTTCAGCCTGGAAATGCATGAGCAGAGACTTGATTTAAAATAGCTGTGGTTGGCAATGTCTTCAGTGCCAGAAAAAAGTAAATACAAATCCTCCCTGAAGATATGTATATTCAAACCAACTGCTGCTGCTGCTAAGTCGCTTCATTCGTGTCTGACTCTGAGCGACCCCATAGACAGCAGCCCACCAGGCTCCCCCATCCCTGGGATTCTCCAGGCAAGAACACTGGAGTGGGTTACCATTTCCTTCTCCAATGCATGAAAGTGAAAAGTGAAAGTGAAGTCGCTCAGTCGTGTCCGACTCTTCGCGACCCCATGGACTGCAGCCTACCAGGCTCCTCCTTCCATGGGACTTTCCAGGCAAGAGTACTGGAGTGGGGTGCCATTGCCTTCTCCTCAAACCAACTACACTTTAAATAATCCCCACAGCAAAATGACAGAGATCAAGGGCTCACATTCAAAAATAATGAACAGACATGGAAACAAGACACCATAAGCAAGAAAGAGCAAAAAGAAGAAATAGAGGAATCTTCAAAAGGACTGCGACATTGTAAGCAACAAAAGGTATAATTATCATAAGCAAAACTTGAAGAGTAAATCTTAGATTAGACCCAACCAGAGAATAAGTTAGTACACCGGAAGACAGTTCTAGATCAACTACCACAGTATACCCTAGAAGGACAGAAAATGGAAAGAAAATATTAAAGGCCAACTGGCAGAGTGAGAAAGACCGACATACATTCAATCGGGGTTTAAAACCAAAAATAAAGGAAGCAGGGGTGGAGGAATATTGGAAAAGGTGAGTCTGAGAACTTCCAGAACTGAAGTGACACATTCAGTAAGTCCAACAAATCCAAATAGAGTAATTTTAAATGGATACCTGCAGAAGCTTTATAGTGAACTTCAAAGTTACATAGCAAAAAGGTCTTTTAAGAAGTCAGAGAGAAAAGACGTATTTTCTACAGAAGAATGAAAATGAGCTATTTCTCAACAGCAAAAGTGTTATTAAGACAGAAAATGGTATTAATAGCAATATTAATGCTATTACAGAAGAAAATGAATATCAACCTAGAATTTCCTCTTTTTAAGAAAAAGAGGAAAATTTGGCTTCTCTGGTGGTCCAGTGGTTAAGAGTCCATGTTACGATGCAAGGAACACAGTTTCAATCCTTGGTGCGGGAAGATCACTCAAGCCACAGAGCAACGAAGCCCCTGAGCCACAACTACCGGGTCTGCACTCTAGAGCCTATGAGCTGCAACTACGGAAGCCCACCCTAGGGCCCATGCTCTGCTGCAAGAGAAGCCGCCACAGTGAGAAGCCCATGTGTGGCAACTAGAGAGTAACTCATGATCGCCGTGACTAGAGAAAACCTGCACACAGCAACGAAGACCCAGTGCGGTCAAAATAGTAACTAAACTAAATAAAATTATTTTTTAAAAAAAAGAAGAAAATGGAAACTTTTTAAAAACTGAGAATGATTAACAGAACAGATCCTCAAAAAGGAATTCTTAAAAAACTGACTTTAAGAACAAATATCCTTCGGGGGTGCTCTTGGAAGACAGGGCAAAGGTCTGAAATACAAGAAACCTGATGAGTAGACAGGGTAGGCAAGCCCTGCAGGAAATCTAAACAAGCATAATCTATACAAACTGATACAGTGTTTAATATGTGAAGTTCAAAGTGACTGGACAGCATCAGCTCGGGAACTGGGAGTGAAGAAACTGGTGTTAAATCATCAAAATTTTCTGATTTGGGGTGGGGGGAATGCATTACTTAACTGTGTGTTTTGTAAAGTTTTCCCATTAAATCATCAAGGGCAACCAAAGAAAGAACAAGTAATTTGCCAACAGAGGGGAAAAAATGAATGAAAAACATGCCCCACTTAATGTGGTCAAGTCTCAGAAGCAATTTTATACCAAACCAACTTCACACAGTAAAATTGCACTTATATAAAGTTTACAGAATGAGCAAAACTAAGCAATACACTTGTTTAGGGATTCATAAAATGTTGCTAAAATTATTCTTGAAAAACGCAAGAAGGGATGAAAAAGATAACAAAATTATTCTTTAAAAGAGCAAAGAAATGATCGGGATTACAATTAGCTCTGGGAAAGGAATGTGGAAAATGTATATGGCAATGTTTATTTCCTTAATTTGGGGTAATGCATGTATGCTCTTCTATTAGTTTTGATGCAAGTGTGAAATGCTCATAGGCATTATAGATACTGTTCTAAAATCTGAAGTGTGTTTATACTTAAATTAGCTTGCCATTGCTGAGAAACACACCAAAACTCAGTGGGTTTTAAACAGGAATCATTTATAACTGCTCATGCATCTGCAGGTTCTCTGGGACTTGGCTGGTTTGACAAAGGATACAGAAATATGCTCTGTTGCTTGGGAGGAGTGGTAGTCAGATGGCAAAAGTTATGAATAAAGAGAGAAGTGAAAACTTGAGGTCAATAATACATCATATCAAGCTCTTGGGGGATTAGTTCAATAACTCAACACATTTCTTTTTTTATTATGGTAAAATACACATAACCCAAAATGTACCATCTGACCCATTTTTAAGTGCATAGCTGTGTTATTAAGTATATTTATATTATTGTGCAATATTACCACCATCCATCTCTAGGGCTCCTTTCATCTTGAAAAAATTGAAACTCTTTACCAGTTAGGCAGTAATTCCTTCACTCTTTCATTCCTCCATCCCTGGAGACCACCATTCCACTTTTCTGTTTTGATGAATTTTATGATTCCATACGTGGAATCACATGACATTTTTTTCTTTTTGTAATTGGTGCATTTCACTTAGTGTAATGCCCTCAAGTTTCATCCATGCTGTAGCATGTTTCAGAGAGCGCTTCCTTTTCAAGACTGAATAGTATTTCATTGTGTGTATATGCCAAATTTTGTTTAGCCGTTCATACGTCAGTGGATGTTTGTGCTGCTTCCACCTGTCAGCTATTGTGAATTTTGCCGCTACGTACAAGGGAGTACAAATATTTCTTCAAGTTTCTGCTTTCAAATCTTTGGGGTATATACCCACAAGTGGATCAGATGGTAATTCTATTTTTAATTTTAGAGGAACCACTATTCCGTTTTTCATCGCAGCTGCAGCATTTTACATTCCTTCCAATAGTGCACAAAGATTCCAGTTTCTTTGCATACCCACCAACACAGTGTTTTCTGTGTTTATATATATATATATATATATTTACCATTCTAATGAGTGTGAGGGGTTCTCTCTTTGTGATTTTAATTTTCATTTAGGCAATGATGAGTCATGAGGGTATTTTCAGGTACTTATTGGCCATTAGTATATCTTCTTTGCAGAAATGCCTCCAAGTTCTTTGCTCATTTTAAAAATTTTTTATTTTATTTTAATTGGAGGATAATTACTTCCCAATATTATGATGGCCTCTGCCATACATAAACATGAATCAGCCATAAGCATACATATGTCCCCTCCTTCTTGAACCTTCCTCCCCATTCCACCCACAGGTGGTCACAGAGCACAGCTTTGGATTCCCTGTGTTATCGAGTAAATTCCCAGCAGCCATCCTTCTTACATATGGTAATGTATACATTTCAATGTATATGCCACTCTCTCAAATCATCCCACCCTCTCCTTCCCCCACTGTGTCCAAAAGTTTGTCCTTTATCTCTGCATCTCTTTTGCTGCCCTGTGAATAGGATCATCAGTACCATCTTTGTAGATTCCTTATATATGCATATTCCTTATATAAGCATTGCAGGCAGCTGCTCTAACCTCTGAGCCACCAGGGAGGCCTTATACAGGCATTAATATATGATATTTGTCCTTCTTTCTGAGTTACTTTACTCTGTATAATAGGCTCTAGGTTCATCCACCTCATTCTGACTCACGTGCTCTTTTTTTATAGCTGAGTGATATTCCATTGTGTAGATATGCCACAACTTCTTTATGCATTCATCTGTTGATTAATATCTAAATTACTTCCATTTCCTGGCTGTCATAAGTAGTCCTTTGCTCATTTTTAAATCAGGTTATTTGTTTTGTTTTTGTTGAGTTGTAGGAGTTCTTTATATATTCTGGATATTCATCTCTTATCATATAAATTATTAACAAATATTGTCTTCTATTTTGTGGGTTATGTTTTTGTGGTTATGTCCCTTGAAGCACAGAAGTTTTAATTGTGAAGTAGTCAATTTATCTTTTCTTTTTTCTTTGCTGCCTGTGCTTTCGATGTCATGTCAAAAAATTACTGCCAAGTCCAATACCATGAAGATTTTTCACTATCGTTTTGTCTAAGAATTTGGTAAAATTAATGTCAAAAATAGATGTATAGTCATAGAACCCTTAAAGAATTTGGTAGTTTGAGCTCTTACACTGTATCTAATTTTTGTCTGTGATATAAGATAAGGGGCTTCCATGGTGGTTCAGATGGTAAAGAATCTGCCTGCAATGCTAGAAACCCAGGTTCATTCCCAGGGTCTGAAAGATCCCCTGGAGAAGGGAATGGCTACCTACCCCAGTATTCTTGTCTGGGGAATTCCACAGACAGAGGAGACTGGTGGGCTACAGTACATGAGGTTGCAAAGAGTTGGACACAGCTGAGCAACTAACACTTTCACTTCACTTTCATAAGGTAAAGGTCTAACTTCATTCTTTGCATGTAGATACTCAGTTTCCCAATATTTGTTGAAAAGACTCCTTTCCCCATGATCTTGACATCTATGTCAACAATAATTTGACCACGTGTATAAAGGTTTATTTCTGGGCTCTCTATTTCATCCCATTGGTCTATAGGTCTGTAAGCCAGGACCATAGTTCTGCTTACTGTAGCTTTGCAGTAAGTTTTGAAATCAGGAAGTGTGAGGCCTCCAAGCCTACTCTTCTTTTTTAAGATTGCTTCAGCTCCTTGGGGATTCACCAAACTCTCTCTTGAAATTTCATTTAAACTTCAAGATAGATTTTTCTATTTCTTAAAAAAGCATCATTGGGGTTTTGATAGGGATTACACTGAGTACGTAGGTCAATTTGGGTACCACTGACATCTTAACAGTCTTTAATCTTCTGACTCATGAATATGGATTGTGTTTCTATTTACTGACATCTTTAATTTCTTTCAGCAATGTTTTGTAGTTTTCAGTATGTAAATAGTTTTCCTCCTTAAGTTTATAGCTAAGTATTTTATTCTTTTCTTTTCATTTTGTTTGTTTGTTTTAATTTTTTTGATGTGGACCATTTTTAAAGTCTTTATTGAATTTTCTACAATATTGCTTCTATTTTATGTTTTTGGTTTTTTTGAGCCACATGGCATGTGGGATCTTAGCTCCTCAACCAGGGATCAAACCCGTGTCCCCTACACTGGAAGGAGAGGCCTTAACCACTAGAATGCTAGGGAATTCCCATTAGTTTGTTATTGTTAGTTGATAGATTAACTTCCTTTTTTAAGCATAGTGACTTCAACATATGCCAAGGTAAGTAACTCATTCATTTATCAATTATTTCTTGAGTACAAAAAGATTAATGCCGAAAATAGATATATTGTATAGTCATAGAACCCCTAAATAAAATTAACCAATAATTGAGTATCATCTCACAAAGAAAATTCAGGCCCCAAAGGTTTACAAGCAAGTTTTACCAATTATTCAAGGATTCAAACATTTGAATATACTAATTCTTTCAGAGAAAATAAAATCAGGAAAAGTCCCCAAGAAATCCAATGAGATTATTATAACCTCCTCATCATCCAATCAGAGTATGAGAAAGAAAATATTAATCCTGAGCACAGTCACAGAAATTTTATACAAAATATGTACAAAATGAATCCAAGAACATACTTTAAAAAAAAAAAAAAGATCATCACTGAATTTATGCCAGGAATGCAACCAGATGGCTTAATGTAGAAAGTCACATATTTTATCATCAAATATGTTAAAGGAGAAAATTTTATGTCTATCTCATAGAAGGGATGGTAAAAGCATATGATAAAATTCACCAACAATTCGTTTTTAAAAACTCATATTTGTCAAGATCCAAGCACACTCTAATGGAATAATTTGAAAAGCATTTAATGATTTACAACAGCAAAGGCATAAAATGAAGGGAAAACAGTTGAGATAGTACATGTGTCTTAGATTGAGTTCCCTTAACAGCAAGACCTAAAACTGAATTCAGATGCAAGTATTGAGAGTGTCTGAGGTGGGTAGGGGGAAGAGAAGTGAGGAAAGCATGATGTGGCAGGAAAAGAAACTAGCAAGAATGTGTTCTACCTGAAGTCTGCTGCTGCTGCTGCTGCTAAGTCGCTTCAGTTGTGTGCGACCCCATAGACAGCAGCCCACCAGGCTCCGCCGTCCCTGGGATTCTCCAGGCAAGAACACTGGAGTGGGTTGCCATTTCCTTCTCCAATGCAGGAAAGTGAAAAGTGAAAGTGAAGTCGCTCAGTCGTGTCTGACCCTTCGCGACCCCATGGACTGCAGCCTACCAGGCTCCTCTGTCCATGGGATTTTCCAGGCAAGAGTACTAGAGTGGGGTGCCATGAAGGCTACCTGGAGTCTAATCCCATAGGAAGTTCTGGAGCATCTGTTGTACCAGAGTTGGTCCTGTCTTTAGGAAGCCTAGGGTGTCAGCGTTAATTTTACTAGGCTTGTTAATTTTCATCATACATCCAGGAATTCAGGAAATTGCCACTGGGTGAGTCTGTGCCTTAGTAGACCCACTATGAGATGGACCTGCTAAGACTGCATTTACCATCTAATCTCCACCTGCCCCTACTCAGGAGGGCAGGTATCAGATCAGCTTGCCCTGCATCCAATAGTCCTCAAAAGGTGTGGCTCCACGACTTTCTTCAGTATAGGGTACCCAAGTAAACCTTTGGGAGAAAGACCAAGAAAACCACCGCTTTCCTCAACTGCCATGATGTTTGGGGGTCCTTTATGGCAACCCAGCCTCTCTTTCAATCTATGAGTTTTAGATTTAAAAGCTATTCAGAAAAAGAGCAAGGTCCCTACCTTGCCATTGTGGTGACTGACCTCAGCCTTCTGCTCACCTGTTTTTGAGGTTCTTTGATTTTAAACATTGACTAAGACCCTCCAAGTCTGCCCAGCTCTCTTGTCTGAGGATCAGTACATTCTAGTAACCATCTCTATGTACCTCCATAGGTAGGAGCTATTCAAACTCTGTGGCCCACTCTGGTCATTACACCCACCTGGTTTCTGAGATGGTGTTCAATGCTTCCACCTGGCATCACCTTGACTACTAGTGATCCCAATTCTGGAACAATGTCTGTGTCCATTATCCCTGATGTACAGAAAGCAACCTCTACTGAGCTCCCAGAAATGTTAGTGCTTCCGTAGCCAGCACATCTCTTATCATCTTAGTAAATAGATGTCCTTTGAAGTTGAAAGTGAAGTTGCTCAGTCGTGTCCGACTCTTAGTGACCCCGTGGACTGTAGCCCACCAGGCTCCTCCGTCCATGGGATTCTCCAGGCAAGAGTACTGGAGTGTGTTGCCATTTCCTTCTCCAGGGGATCTTCCTTACCCAGGGATCGAACCCAGGTCTCCCGCATTGTGGGCAGACGCTTTAACCTCTGAGCCACCAGGGAATGTTAGCAGTGTCAGCCGGTGAGTTCTCCATCTTAAACAGCAAATCATTGCACTAGACCCACCTCTCAGGGCGTTTTGATCCCTTCCTCCACAGTTGCCATGGCAGTTTCAGCATCTCTGCTTCATTGAGCATGACCCATCACTTTCTCTGAGCAAAGCAACTCAGCCAACTCCTCATTCTTGGGCTCTTGTCAGGTTGGGCCCTCCTAATTAACAGGAGTCTCCTCCATATTGACAAATACCCTCTTTATCCAGACATACATGGATTCAGCTTGCTCCTGAACCACCAAGAGTTACTCTCAGATGTAGATTTCCTGTTGCTGCCAGGACTGAGTAGTCAGGGCCTGGAGTGATTTGAGGGTACAAATTTCTTCTCACGCCTCAGCATGTGCCAGCCTGGGATTTAACCTCAGATGAGTCCAGTGGTCTGGAGGGGAGGGAAGAGCAGATGCCACAGAAGGACAGGCATTAACCTGACAAACCAGCCTCCACCTCATTTAAAGCTTCTGCATGGTGCTCAGGAAGGGAGCGAGTGCTATTTTTTATAAAGGAGAAAGAGCCCTTTTCTTAATGGGGGAAGGGGTGGGCCACTTCCCAGGCTGCAGAAGGCTAGGGGATTTTGCATATCAGTGGCTTTTAAATACAAATACCCAGATCGCCCCAACCCAAGCTTTAAGGTTCTACTTCTTTCCTATCAGAGTCCTGACTTTGGCAGGAGACTTGCCAGGGCTAAGAATTCGACCTTCCATAAAGCTCTGCCAATCAACTAATCAGTCCCTGAGGCCAGAACTCAGCTCAATCTGCCCTCTAACTTAAGAAGAAACTAGGATTTGTTTAGGGGCTTCCCAGGTGACGCCAGTGGTAAAGAACTGGCCTGCCAATTCAGGAGACATAAGAGACGTGGGTTCAATCCCTGAGTTGGCAAGATTCCCTGGAGAAGGGAATGACAACCCAATCTAGTATTCTTGTCTGGAGAATCCCATGGACAGAGGAGCCGGGCAGGCCACAGTCCATAGGGTGACAGTCAGATATGACCAAAACAACTTAACACGCACGCAGGATTTGTTTAATGCTGCTGAGGAAACCCTGTCTTCCACACTTTGCTTTGAATTGATGACTGATAACCCCAAGCCTAACATGTTCTTCCTTCAGAACATCAATGCAAGCCCCTGATTCCGTAGCTCTTCAATGACTAAGGTATAACTTTCAAACAGATGAGATACTGTATATAAGCCAATGCATCTATTTCCACTTACATTTTAACCCAGGGTAAGAGAGGTAAAAATCTGTGCAGCTGCACTGGTGCACACCAGGAATCAGAAATACTGCATCTTCCACCAGGGACACTGCAGAGAAATGTGTATGAAATGGATGATTCATTAAAAAGAGCTACTCATTAAAAGGGGCAGTTATGTATTACGAGGAGGAAAAAATGAGAAAATGGATGCCTACCGTATACCATACCCAAAATGAATTACGGGTTAGATTATAAACCTAAATGTCAGAGGAAAAGCAGTGAGCTTTAAAAAATATTCTTACAACCTCAGAGTATAGGAGGATTTTTAAGCTACATACACACACATGCAATTGAAGCCTAGAGAATCTCTTTCACATGTGCACCAAAGGACATGAAAGGAATGTTCCTGGTATTATTGTTGAAAAAGCAAGAAAGTGAGAAACAACCCAGTTGTTTCTTGATGGGAGAATGGATTAATCATGGTGTTTTCTTACAACGGAATATTATACATCACCAGATTTATAATGAAATCAATGACCTACAGCCAGAAACACCAATATGAATGAATCCTCAACATTCTGAAAGCAAGTTGCTGCTGAATACAAACAGAGCAACGTTGTTTCTAATTTGCTCTAGTGGAAGGAAGGATGTGTGATCAGAGAGCAACCCCCAGGATGGGTAATAATCTCAGCCTCATTAGAACATGTATATGTGATTCTTTTCTACATAGTTCAGTTCAGTTCAGTCGCTCAGTTGTGTCCGACTCTGCGACCCCATGAATCGCAGCACGCCAGGCCTCCCTGTCCATCACCATCTCCCGGAGTTCACTCAGACTCACGTCCATCAAGTCCATGATACCATCCAGCCATCTCATCCTCGGTCATCCCCTTCTCCTCCTGCCCCCAATCCCTCCCAGCATCAGAGTCTTTTCCAATGAGTCAACTCTTCGCATGAGGTGGCCAAAGTACTGGAGTTTCAGCTTCAGCATCATTCCCTCCAAAGAAATCCCAGGGTTGATCTCCTTCAGAATGGACTGGTTGTATCTCCTTGCAGTCCAAGGGACTCTCAAGAGTCTTCTCCAACACCACAGTTCAAAAGCATCAATTCTTCGGCACTCAGCCTTCTTCACAGTCCAACTCTACATATTTTACAGGTCATAATTTTTAATAAAAAAACTAAAATTTATTTGACTGTATCCTTTGCCTCAAGCTGTTTGCAATCTAGGGAGGGAAGTGAGACATATATTTTAAAAAAGTAAACTGAGACAAAATGATTAAGAAAACTGCATCTGGGGGTGGGGGGGGAAGGAATAGAACTAATCATAACTGGGAAGATCAGGAAAGGTTGGTGACATTTGAGATGTGCCCTTGTGAAGATTTTTAAGGAGATGAGAGAAGGAGAAGAAAGTTACCATCCAGGGCAGATTAGAAGAATTTGCAGAGGATGCTGGGAAATGAGGGCCATGCTTCATGATCCCACCCTCTAGGGATTCCTACCATTCCGCACCTTTAGAACCATCTCCACTGTAACCGGGGGCTACTCATTTGCTCCAGTGAAATAGAAAGAGCTCAGCTAAAGAAAGCTTTGAGCTGTAGCTTTGCTGTGGTCCCACTCTATGACCTAGGATGGCCCCTTCTCCTTCTGTGTAAAATGGAGATGCCACAGTTACCACATAGTTATTTAAGGTATGAAAAATGTGAATCAACCGTGGAGAATGGTATGGAGCTTCCTCAAAAAAAAAAAAAAAAAAAAAAAGAGCTACCATCTGATCAGGCAATCCCACTCCTGGGCATATATCCGGGAAACATGAAAAGCATAACTCAAAAAGATACATGCACCCCAGTATTCATTGCAGCCACTGTTTACAATAGCCAGGACAGGGAAGCAGACTGGGTGTCCATCAACATATTAATGGATAAAGAAGATGCGGTGTATATATCTATACCCTGGAAAACTACTCAAGCATACAAAAGAATGAAATCATGCCATCTGCAACCACATGGATGGACCTAGAGATTCTCATACTAAATGAAGTGAGTCAGAAAGAGAAAGACAAATACCATGTGATATCACACATGTGGAATCAAATACATGGCACAAATGAATCTATATGTTGTGGAAAACATAAACAGACTCACAGACACAGAAAACAAACTTGTGGTTACCAAAGGGGAAAGAGGGGTGGCCACTGCTGCTGCTAAGTCATTTCAGTCGTGTCTGACTCTGTGTGACCCAAGAGACAGCAGCCCACCAGGCTCCCCCGTCCCTGGGATTCTCCAGGCAAGAACACTGGAGTGAGTTGCCATTTCCTTCTCCAATGCATGAAAGTGAAAAGTGAAAGTGAAGGCGGGGGGTGGAGGGAGGGATAAATCAGAGACTGAGAGTATCATATGCACACTACCATGCATAAAACAGATAAATAACCAAGACCTTACTGTATAGCACAGGGAAAACTATACTCTATATTATGTAATAACCTATAAGGAAAAAAGTGTTTGAAAAGGAATATACATGTTCATATGTATATATGTGTATATGTATATATATGTTATATATGTTCAGTTATACACACACATATGTATGTGTAATGGGATGACTGTGCTATACACTTGAAACAATACTGTGAGTCAACTATACTTAAATTAAAAAAATTATTTTCTAAATGTGGGCAAATATTGGCTTGTCTATTCTCAGGACACAGTTATGTCAATGGCTTGATTTTTATCTTTGGCTTGATTTGTATCTAAATTCTATGTAGAGTGGACATTTCTTCCTTGGGCTCCGAGAGAAGCGGACTCAAGACCAGACTGGCCATCACATGGAAAGCTTGAGTAAGGTGGTCCCACCCTCACCCCATCCTGAGGTTCAGGCTCCACACTGAAAAGTGAGAGGAAAACTGACTTGGGGATCTTCTCAGTTGTCCTCCAGGGCAGCAGCTGCCTGCACAGTGGGCAAAGAAAATTTCTGACCCTGTTTTTGGCCTCCATGGAAGAGGAGGTCCAGACCCATTCATGTCTGATCAATGGGTCAAGATCAAAGGCAGTGGCCTGTCCTGGTCTATGGCCCTGTGAAGTCAGAGGCCCAGTGACATAGCTGGTCCACCGTCAGGACAGTCTAAACAGCTGAGGTTACCATGAACTGCTTGTTCACCAGGCATTTCTCTCCTGTAAGTAAGCAAGTCAGCTTATGGTTTCAGCTTATTTTTTACCCTAAAATGAATGTCACCAAAAAGCTTAGTGTACTTTTAGGAAACGTCCCCTTTTAAGTTCCTAGCTTGGGTGACATCAGATAGAAGCTTCCAGATGGAGAATAGGCTTCTCTGGAGGAAAGTTTTGACCTTTAAAGAAGGTGTGAAATAGCCTCTCCGCATTTCAGCCAGGCCTTTGGGTTCCAACCTTGATAACCAATGCCCAGAACAGTTAGATGTGAAACTCTGATTTGCTGTATGAGTCAGCTGAAGCCGGCCTGGGACAGGGGAATACCCTGTCCACTAGACAAAACCTCACTGTGGCCCAGGGGCTGGGCTGAGTCAGCCCACAGCTGCTCTTGAGAATCTCCAGCCTAATATTTTCTCCCACTTGGCTCAAGTACCTGAAGGGCTTTTCCTTTGTTTAAAAATGAAAAAAAAAAAAAGTGCTAACATACCAAATGGTATTTCAGAAGCTGGTCTCCAAACTGTTAAATCCTGAATCCTTTGAAGGAAACTTCTTTGTTTGTTTGTTTTCACTTTTTATTATGAGATATTTCAAATTTACAAATTGCCAGGTACTGATCACTCAGCTTTAGCAGCTCTGAATTCATGGACTATCTCATTTCAACTCTACCTTCCCTTACTTCCCCCACCCCATCCCCCGGGTTATTTCAAAGTAAATCCCATATGTGATATCATCTCATCAGTAAATTCAATGGGGTTTTTTTAACTCTTGTTTCAGAAGTTAAACAAGCTATGACCAAGCAAGTGGACTCTGTCAGCAGTAAGAACCCATCTGCTACTGCTCACCACTTATAGACAGCGACTTGTCCCAGGTAATGGGGTTGGCAAGTCACAGAGCCAGGGATAAACACAGGCTGTCCAGCTCAGCAGAAGATAAACGATTGAAACTTGGAGCCCTGGTCAAACTGCAAGTGACTCTCTAATAAGAAATACTGAATGGGGTAGGTTACTGCAGGCTTGCATCATAGGTTTAATCAGTAATTTTTCAAGCACCCTGCTATGTTCAGAATAAACACTTCTCCGTAAGGAGTGTTTTGCTATGTGCAAAGTCCTTTGAACATCCTGGTAGTCCTCCTAGAGTTACCGTTGTGCATGCTCTAGGAAGGAACAAGCGAAAGCTCTGAACAGCCAACCAAATCGCCCAGACATTCACTAGTAAGAGGCCAGTTCTTCCAATATACAGCTGAGATGTTGCTATCAGCAAAAATGCCAAAAAAAGCAAAAAGCTTTAAACAACTGTAAGTCTCCCTCTCTACCAAAAAAACGAGCAAGCACACAAAGAGTGAGCCATTTTTACTGAAGGAAAGTAAATAGAGTGTCAGCTCCTGAACTACAAATTACCTATGATAACTAGAAGGTTATCTCACGGATGCCTATCTCATGGATGACTGGACCTGCAATCTATGCTGTCCTGAGTCTGAAAAGATGAAATATGCCCCCAGAGAAGAGGAGATCTCTTATAGGAAATTCTGAATTACTATTAATAGAAGCCTCTGTATCCAGCTCAGTCACCCTCCCTGACCCCACACTAGGGCCATGTGGCCTAGCCCATCCCCCAGAAGGAAAGAGTATTTTTGAATGTCAGACACAACCCAGAGCCACACAGAGAAAGTCCATCAGAAGTTCAGCTTCAAGAGGGGGAGGGGGGAGGGGGTGGAAAATGCAATAGATTAAGGAATTTCAAGAAGTCATAGGAAAAAAAAAACTACAAGCCCTGAAATCACATTTCCTGTAATTTCAGGGAAAACATTCACTGTCATCATTCGGTGAATCGTGTCCACAATTCTGCTCGTATGCAGGGAAGGAAGGGAGGCTGGCATGTTTCCTGCCATCTTCACTCCTTCTGGGAACTCTTACAAAACCACCCGTCCAGTTTTTTTTTTTTTTTTTTTTTCTTTTTTATGGCAGTAGAGTTGATTTAGTGTTGTGTTAATTTCAGCTGTACTGCAAAGTGATTCAGTTATACATATATATCCTTTTACCTATTCTCTTTCATTATGGTTTATCACAGGATATTGCATATAGTTCCCTGTGCTATACTGCAGGACCTTATTGCCCACCCATTCTATATATAATAGTTTGCATCAGCTAACCGCAAACTTCTGGCCCAGTCCTCTGTATCTCATGTCTTGAAACCTCTCAACCAAAATATTTATCACTCATTTAATAAAGCACTCTTCCTATACACTGAATAACAAGGCATGTATTAATTATTTCAGTGTACCAAAAGGAAAAAGTGCTTACTTGACTTATTAAGGCATAATTCCTTGAAATACTTTTCCATGAAGTATTTAAAATCTACTTCTAAACAATCCATGACAAGCACATTTTCAAGCAATTTAGTGTTTAGTCTGTTCTAGTGAAGGATGTCTTTTATCACAGATTTAACCAAAGAGACCTTTAAGAAGCCATGCTTGGACTTTCATGATGGAGTCATTAAGACTCCGTGCTGCCCATGCAGGGGGTGAGGGTTCGATCCCTGGTCTGGGAATTAAAATCCTACATGTCACGTGACACAGGCAAAAGGAAGAAAAGAAGCAGCAGCCATGGTTATTTTTAAACACAAGAGCTAAATATTCAGTCAACTTTCTGAGTATCTTTGTCAAATCACGATTTTTAATACTTCTTCGACTTCGCTTTTTCTCAGATAGAAGCCACTGCTTACTTGGAGAAACTTTTTAAACTATAGTAAAATCACCAGTTCTGAGGCGGCAGATCCCAATTCCAAGTAAAATGACCAATTCCAAGGAGGCAGTTTCTCCTCTGTGAAGGGGCTAAGATCTGTGTCTTCTATTCCAGGGGCCCAAGAGGAAATGGTGTGGGAGGGGAAGGCATTATGGGAAAGTCTTTAAATGCTAAAGACCCTTGTTAATGAGAGCCACAACATTGTTTGCGTCACTGATCTTAGCTTCCAGTCTTCAGAGGGTCTTTCCCCACTGATTTCCTTAAAATGGAAGGTCAAAGCCATCCCAACCTCAACCCCTTTGCCCTCAAAAAATTAACAACCTAGATTCAGTTCTGTGGTTGTTGTTGTTCTAAAGAATCTAACCAGACACTTTTTTCTCACAGGAGCTTTGTAAACACTCAATAACCACCCTCCTCCGATGCTCCCGAGCTGTGAACCAGGTTGGAATCTCTTGTCTGGTGGGTTTCTTAAGGGCCAATAAGCAGTTAATGTGGGTTTGGAGTTTAGATTCTATCCTGAAGTTTAAAGATGCTGACCATGAATTTATTATTTTTTTAAATACATCCTTCAGCAACAGTCTAGCTCTTGTCTGTTTGGAAGAGCAGAGCTCTACGGACTAAATGAAAACAGTTATTCCAGATGTGTCTCTGCTCTGAAGGAACCAGAATCAGTTTTCCAACCACATCTCCTTAAATTCCCAAACGAGGATATGAAGAAGTGATCCGGTGAGGGGATACCGTCTGGGATATTGATCACTAACTGTAAGCTAGATCGAGCCATGATCCCAACATTTTGTATGCATTACCTCATTGAACCCTCATAACTCCTTTTGAGGCAGCAAAATTATAATCCCATTGTACAGATAAATAAAACCAATACATGGAGAAGTTAAGTAACTTCCCAAGTCACAGAGAGATTCAAGAGTGTCCAGCCGAGACTCAAATCGATCTCCGGTGGCGTTGGCCTGCAGCAACGTGAAGCAAGCAGAGGTTTTGTTCTTGGCCAGAGATTGAGGTCAGGTCATGACAGTGAGAGTGCTGAATCCTAGCCCCTAGACCAGAGGTCAGCAGCAAGGCCCTGGCCCTTCAGCTTTGCAGAAAAGAATTCCCACAAGACAGTAAGCAGTGAAACAAGTAAAGTATTTATTAGGAGGAAAAGAATACAGTACCTGTTGGTAGACACATGCGCAGACTCAGAGGGAGAGTCACGCCCTCATGGGCATTTGAATCACTTTTAAGAGGCATTTCTTCCAAAGTTCCTTGACCAATGATTTTGATTTGCCTGTTTCAGAGTCCGTATTTTGTATAACTCAGGATCCTCCTATAGCTACGTGTTCATCTCTCAGCCAAGATGGATTCAGGCGAAGAGGCCTATGGGTAGGTTGACATCATTCCCTTTTGACCTCCAAGGATACTTTCTGTGCATGTGCAGTCGGCTAGGTCTCCTGACTTCAAGAGTGAGAAAAATGTGGTCTCTTCTATCTGGGCAGGGCCCATCCTCCTCTCTAGATTGTCCTGCTGCTCTCATCTTGGAGTATCAGTCCAGAAGGAATGAGTCTCAATCTGCTTTCCCTTGAGGGGACCCATTTACGTCCAGGAGGTTACCTGCTCTTTTTCTTCAGTTAGTGTTATCTGGTACTTTCTCCATGCTGGGGCCATGATGCGCTCTTGACCTGCTTTATCTAACAGTAGCCCTATGAGATAACACCATAAGTATCCCCATTTTCCATGTGAGATTCTGAGGAATCTCAGTTAAAAACCATACCCACCACTGTCAGTCAGCTTCGAGCATCCAACCATTAAATACGAGTGAACAGCCGAGGATCAGCAGATGTCAGAAGAAGCCTTGTAGGAAGAAAAACAGAAGTCAAAGCAAACTAAGCAATAATAAAAATGTAAAAAAAGTAAGAAAAGAAAGCTTAAAAAAAACTTTGTGAATTTCTTCAGAACAAAATAAGACAAGATATTCTATCCATAAAATAAGAACAATGTTTTAAAAGAAGTTTCACCGAGACAAATGTTGTGTTTAAACTTAATATATAATAGGAGAAAAAAATTTAATTTCTGAAAGGTTTTGAAGTCAAAATTGAGAAAATGTCCCAGAAATTAAAAAGGAAAAAAAATCATAAGAAATTTATAGGTACTGATTAAGAGTTGAGGAAAAAAGCTGAGAAAATAAATGAGAATAAAACACTAAGGAAATTATGCATATAAATTTCCCCAAGTCTCAAAATGAGTTTCCAAATTAAGAACCCCAGGATGCCTGAAAAATGTGCTGAGACACATTACCACAGTGTTTCAGAGCACTGGAGTTAAGGGTCAAGAACTGGAATGACTTTAAAGTTGTTAAGAGCAATGCTAGAAGGTAGGAGAGAACAGAGCAAAATGCCTGCAGAGTTTTGAAGGGAAGTTATTTCTTGTCTCGATATCTATCAGCTGTTGATTAAGTATGAGAGTTCTTCTGGAGGGAGAAATTTCCTCTGTCCTTCTACGTTCTTCTGTCTGGTCTAAGAATTAAATTCACGTGAGACAGATAAGCAAAATCAAACAAAAGTTTAATAACATGCATAAACAGGAGAGGGGCTTCCCTGGTGGCTCAGTGGTAAAGAATCTGCCCGCCAATGCAGCAGACACAGATTCAATCCCTGGGTTGGAAGATTTCCTGGAGAAGGAAATGGCAAACCACTCTAGTATTCTTGCCTGTGAAATCCTATGAACAGAGAAGCCTGGAAGTTCATCGGGTCACAAAAGAGTCGGACATGACTTAACTATTAAACAACAACAACATACATAGGAGAGACTCAGGAAAACTGAGTAATTCACCAAAATGGCCAAAGCTCTCATCTTAAATAGCATCTTCAGCTGAAACCAAAAGAGGATGTTGGGGTAATGGTTTGGGGCTTTAAAGGGGAGGGAGCAACTGACATGAGGGTGAGAAAACAAATGTTTGGCAGACAAATGTTTGCTGGGTCAGCAGAGACAATGGGACAGAGTGGACTCCGATTTCTGGGCCCTGCCAAGTTTCCCCCACCACACCTGGCCTGTAATCTTTGCAAACATCTCGGGTAATAGATCTATTCTGGAAAAAGGCCCTTTATCTAAATTCTTTAGGCAGGTAAGGGGGAAAGGGGAAAAGTGACTTTCTGTGTCTTTTGGGCCTCGATTGCTTTCAGCTCAAAATAATTTGCATGCCAAGGAGACATTTTGGGGTGCCAAATTTTCCTTCCCTGTAGAATAAAGACATTTTCAGAGATGCAAGCTTTCAAAAACTGCTTCTTGTGCACTCCTCCTCAGGAAGCTATAGAGAAAGAACTCAGATGAAGAAGCAAACAGCTAAGAAATAAGATGGAAACCATGTGATGGTGAAGATTCTCAAGGTCTCAGCCTCATTTGGTGGCCCTTTGGAGCAGAAAACCAGGAGCCATTCCAGCCTGTTCAGCCCTTCCTTCAGGCGATAACTTGCAGAAGGGACGCAGTCAGTGATGGCTCCCTGCTGGCAGCTCCCAGACAATGCCTCAGCATGGCAGTGTTAGGGGACCACTGAGCGAAATGGCCCACGTTGGCCAGACATGATGATAACCACTTGTATGAGCTGTCTCACAGCAGGAGGTCCTGATAAGGAAGATGGTGCTGCTGCTGAAAACTAACTGGGAGAATTTGGGAGGGGCCAAAAGGAGGGAGGAGCCACCAACACATAATATGTCCGACCAATCTCCCAGAATCCTTCACATGAGAATCCATCTTGGCTGGGAGATGCCAGTGCCACCAAGAAGAACCCTGAGTCAGACCGAATTGGGCCAAACAAGATGATTGGCCAGAGACAACCCAGAAACGAACCGCATCACCATAAACCCTGAGACTGTGAGCCATGTGGCAGAGCAGCCCTCCTGGTTTCCCTTAACGTGCTGCTCTCTGCCTGGGTGCCCTTTCACAACAAAATCTTTGTTTTGTCAGCTCATGTGTCTCCTCGATGAATTCACTTCCAAGTGTCGGACAAGAGCCCACTGTCAGGCCCTGGAAGATGTCCCCCTTCCTGCACCTGCAGGGTTCCTACAGCCAGTCTCTTCTGCCTGGCGTAGCATTCTTCTAAGGAGACTCCGGCTGCCACCCTGAGGTTTCCAGGAGCCACAGTGCAGTCTGAGACTCTTCCTACTGCACCTTCCTTCCTTCCTCCTCTCCCTTCCCAGCTGTCAGACCTGCATCCCTGTCTGAAGGCTCTCCCTGCCCCCTCCTGCCCCTTTATGTTCCCCCCGCCCAGGCATTTGTCCTAATACATCTCTTTGCCCTTCAAATACCATCTTGGTGTCTCCTTGCTGGAGAACCCACATTGGCACAAATCCAAAACAAATTTAGGTCAGAAGTTTCCTGGAAAAGCTTTTTCAAGAATAAAAAATATTAGAATAAAGATGGCTTGCACCATCTTCCTTATCAGGACCTCCTGCTGTGAGACAACCTCATACTGATTTTATTGAGCAATATTAACACAAGTGGAAGTGAGAGGTGGATAATTAGTGATAAATACATAGGCAGTTAGCCTCCTGCCTGCCCTCTATAAGGGCAATAGTTAACCCTAATGAGGAAAAACCTAGTTTACTATGTTGACCAAAAAATGCACGATAGAAGTTGAGAACTATGTTTTATTCAGCAGACATACTGAGGACTTAAGCCCAGAAGGCAGCCTCTCAGGTATCTCTGAGGGACTGCTCTGAAGATTTCAGGGAGGATCCAGGACCTATAGGGGGGGATTGTAACAAAAACCAGTTAGTCAGAATATCCAAAGATGACAGTTAAAGAAAATCGGATATCTTAAGTTAATGAATTTAACACTTTCCATGTATGGGAAAATACAAGAGTCTGGGCTCACTGAATTCATTCTTTTGACACGAACCTTAGCTGTCTAAGGCAAGTTTCCTACTTTCTCCATCCTGAATCCCCTCAGGGTACACACAGTCTGGCAGCTACATTGGCTGCTGGCTTGATGGCAGCAACATCCTTTTTCACTGATACAGCAGGCAACATTGTTCATCCACAATCATTTGGCTCAGCTCTAAATAGTATCGTGATAATAATGCTAACACCACACAGTGTAACCTAACTGAAATTATAACTCATGCTGGAAGAACAGGGAATCAGAACGTGTCCAAGGATATTACAAAGGTTTGTTCGGGAGGAGAATTAAATCCTCATCTTTCATATGGAGAAATCAATAGATGACACCTAAGCAGGAAAATTAAGTATTTAATATGTTATTTAATAAGTAAGTATGTTAGAGGAGAGTGAAAAAGTTGGTCTAAAACTCAACATTCAGAAAAGTAAGATCATGGCATCTGGTCCCATCACTTTATGGCAAATAGATGAGGAAACAGTGGAAACAGTGACAGGCTTTATTTTGGGGGGCTCCAAAATCACTGCAGATGGTGATTGCAGCCATGAAATTAAAAGACACTTCCTCCTTGGAAGAAAAGTTATGACCAACCTAGACAGCATATTTAAAAGCAGGGACATTACTTTGTCAACAAAGCTCCACCTAGTCAAGGCTATGGTTTTTCCAGTAGTCATGTATGGATGTGAGAGTCGGACTATAAAGAAAGCTGAGTGCCCAAGAATTGATGCTTTTGAACTGTAATGTTGGAGAAGATTCTTGCGAGTCCCTTGGACTGCAAGGAGATCCAACCAGTTAGTCCTAAAGGAAATCAGTCCTGAATATTCATTGGAAGGACTGATGCTGAAGCTGAAGCTCCAATATTTTGGCCACCTGATGCGAAGAACTGACTCATTTGCAAAGACCCTGAGGTTGGGAAAGATTAAAGGCGGGGCAAGAAGGGGACGACACAGGAGGAGACGTTAGGATGGCCTCACCAACTCCATGGCCATGAGTCTGAGTAAACTCCGGGTGATGGACAGGGAGGCCTGGCATGCTGCAGTCCATGGGGTCGCAAAGAGTCAGTCAGACATGACTGAGCAACTGAACTGAACTGAACTGATGTTATTTAGTGATGAAGAGAATGTTACCAAAATAATCAATTAGAACTGCTGAAAATATATGCCCTTAGGGAGCAGAAAATGGAGGGGGGAGTTCAGGGAACTGGGATTTGGGAGTTAAAAACCATGAAAACAATTCAGCTCTTAAACCATGCACAACTATAATTTTATTTAAAAATACATTGCCAAGGGACCTCCCTGGGGGTCCAGTGGTTAAGAATCTGCCTTGCAATGCAGAGGACATGGGTTCAATCCCTGATCCAGGAACAAAGACCCCACATGCCAAGGGGCAACTACCCTGTACACAACACCAAAGACAATCTGTGAGCCACAGTGAAATACCTCACACAACACAACTAAGACCCAATGCAGCCAAATAAACAAACATGTAACAAATAATTAACTTTAAAAATATATTGCCAAACAAAAATATACAATAAAAAGAACCAAGTAAAAAGAAAGGGACTTCCCAGGCCATGCTCATGGTGAAGAACCCACCTGGCAATGCAGTAGATGCAAGGGACACAGGTTTGATACCTGTGTCAGGAAGATCCCCTGGAGGAGGGCATAGCAACCCACTCCAGAGTTCTTGCCTGGAGAAACCCATGGACAGAGGAGCCTGGCAGGCTGCAGTCCATGGGTTCACAAAGAGTCAGACATGACTGAAGCAACTTAACACACACACAAGTCAAAAGAAACAGGAAGGAGCCTAGGCGACCTCGGAGGAGAGAAGAGTTAGGTAGATATGAGGTGAGAGTGAACCCAGTGAGCTGGACTGAGCATCTCATGTGCGTTTGACACGGGGTTGGGCAAGGTGAGTGTGGTTGGAGTGTGGCGAGCAGGAAGGACAAGGATGCAGAGGAGGCAGGCAGAGAAGTGGGGACACAGATGACCTTGTGAACCACATCATCTCAGGACATTTTCTTAGGAGCCACAGGAAGACTGAATTGTGCCCTTTGCAAAGATGTCTCAGACGAATGCCTACGATTCATGTCTAGGATGCTGAGAACTTGGAGGGAGACAGGGAAAAGGAGGGAGAAGAAAACGGGTGTCCTGGATGTTGGCCGGCATCTTGGAGGATGGCTGTGCATCTTGGATAAAGCACATACCTAAACAAAAGATGTGAATGTGTTCCTTTTTTGTGATGATGGTTATGTTGTCTGAAAGTTTTCTGGGTCAAGATGTCAAGGAAGCAGTTAGATTCACAGACTTTATTTTAAAAAATCTGGCAAATCTGAGTCATTAACACATAGACACGTGGTAATTCAAATCCTTGGGAATAAATGAGGTGTGTCGGGAAGAGAGAACCAACCTTGGGCAGAGCCCTATGGAACCCCACAAGGGCTGAGTATGGAGCAGCCAAGGAAACAAGGGAGGGAACAGTCAAGAGAGTAGAGTGTGTGTGTGTGTGTGTGTGTGTGTGTGTGTGTGTGTGTGTGTGTGTAACAGTCTCTCACTGGAAAATTCACTTTGATACATCATTCAGATATTCAAATGGAACTATCTCATGATGACTGAAATCTGGCCACATAGAGGGGCTGCAGGCTGACCCCAGAGCTACTAAAGGTAGTGCTGCTGTGCTGTGCTCAGTCATGTCCGACTCTTTTCAACCCCATGGACTGTAGCCCACCAGGCTCTTCCATCCATGGGATTTAGTAGAGGCAGAAGGAAAAGAGGATGCAAAGTCCCCAGCAGCTTTGTGCCAAAGAAGCCTGATGCTGCTGCCAAAGGCTGAGACACAGAAAACGGCTCAAAGGAAGCAGAATAGTAAAAGAGAACAACAGGGAAAAAAAAAGGCTATCATGGGACTTCCATGGTGGTCTAGAGTTTGGGACTTCACCTTTTAATGCAGGGGGAGTAGGTTCAATCCTTGGTTAGGGAGCTAGGATCCCACACGCCTCAGGGCCAAAAAATCAGAACATAAACAACAGAAGCAGCATTGCAACAAATTCAATAAAGACTTTAAAAGATGAGACTTCCCTGGTGGTCCAGTGGTCAAGAATCCACCTGCCAATGCAGGGGACAGGGGGTTCGATCCCTGGTCCAGGAAGATTCCACATGTCCCGAAGCAACTGAGCCTGTCCACCACAACTACTGGAGCCCACAGGCCCAGAGCACGAGCTCTGCAGCAAGAGCAGCCACCACAGTGCAATGTCCGTGTTCTGCAACAAGAGTAGCCCCCACTCTCTGCAGCTAGAAAAGACCCAGCACAGTCAAAAATAAAAAAAAAAATTTTAATTTAAAAAATACTTTAAAGAATGGTCCACATCAAACAAACAAACAAAAAAAAACCTTAAAAAAATGCTATTGTGACAAACTGGAAATTAGCTAAACTTTCAGGAGTTTTGAGACTTGTCTTAATAGGTGAAAAACAGTTGCAACCAAAGGTTTATAAGAAACCGTTTGATGTATAAACACTAGATTGAGTGATTTCCTTGGTTTTTCGTCATTCATTTGGGCAGACTGATGCAAATCCCCAAACGGCTTAACCCTAGCCACTGACGTGTGTGATTTCTGGATGGTTTCTCCTCACAGTGGGTTGCCCCAGGCAGGTATTGTCAGAACCTCCAGCTGCGCCAGGCCTGCTTATCACACCCTGTGACTGAGGTCTTTCCAAGTGCTAAAACCACTTCCTAAGTACGAGAAACGAGATGTTTTTCTACTCAGGTAAAATACAAAATATAAACACAGGCTCTCTTGAAAGGGTACCTGAATAAAATTATGCCAAACTGGAACATTTACTTTAAAAGCCTGAAGATAATGACCCCTTTGTTGAAATGGTCTTATCAGTTGCTACGTTTGCTTCGCATGTTGTCTTCATAAAGGAACATCAAAAACCTGATGGGAAGGGGTTATCATTCTTTTACTTCAGCAAAAAATAAATAAATGAAGATTCTGGTCTTTGTGTCCCAGTATACTCTGGGTATTGTTTGCATGTATTTTGAGTTTTGTCTTGATTGCTGTGGGTGTTAAATAAATAGTAAACGCCTTAAGAGAAAAATAGTTAATGCTGCTGCTGCTGCTGCTAAGTTGCTTCAGTCCTGCCCGACTCTGTGCGACCCCATAGACAGCAGCCCACCAGGCTCTGCCGTCCCTGGAATTTTCCAGGCAAGAACACTGGAGTGGGTTGCCATTTCCTTCTCTAATGCAGGAAAGTGAAAAGTGAATGTGAAGTAGCTCAGTTGTGTCTGACTCTTAGTGACCCCATGGACTGCAACCTACCAGGCTCCTCCATCCATGGGATTTTCCAGGCAAGAGTACTGGAGTGGGGTGCCATTGCCTTCTCCGATAGTTAGTGCTAATAGATGCTAACTCATAGCAGTGAAAATAGGGCATCAAAAAAATCAGAGAATGGTGGTTTTGACCACAGAAACTGTGGTTGGTATGGTCACTGCTGTAGTGAAAGGAAATGCAAACTTCTTTTATTTCCTGTCCTGAAACAAAGCTTATCAAAGAATACTTTAGAAAAAAGTACCTTAAAAGAATAACATATATATTTCTCTTTTCATCTATTCCTTTTAGAAAATTTTTTATTGAAGTATAGTTGATTTAAAATATTACATTAGTTTCAGGTGTATAGCGAAGTGATGCAATATTTTTCTAGATTATATTCCATTTAAAGTTATTATAAAATACTGGCTCTATTCCCAGGGTGTACTGCATAATTTTACAGCTGATTTATTTTATGCATAGCAGTTTGTTTTTCTTATGCCTATTTTTTACCTCTCTTTTTTATCATTTTGCATTTTTTGTTGTTTATTTAGCTTCACAAGATCTATGATCTTCATTGCAGCATGCAAAATCTTAGTTGCTGCAGGAAGAATCCAGTTCCCTACCCAGGGATCAAACTGGGGCCCTCTGCATTGGGAGTGCAGTCGCAGCCGCTGGACCACCAGGGAAGTCCCCACTTCTTTACTTTTTTATTTGGACATTGGAGTATCCCAGACAAGGAAGTGCTATGGCAGCTTCACTTTGAGGACCTGCTCTGCACACAAGTCCCTGAGATTGGCAGGGTCTGCCCCTGAGAATGTGTAGTCCCTGCAGAAATGGGCTTCCATTGGAGCACTCTGTTGAATTCTGAAGATAAATCCACCAGGCTGAAATCTTCATAGGTTCCCTATTACTATCACATTAAACTTTTTATACCTTTCTTTCAGAAATATCTCTAATTTGAATGCATCCATCCTCAGCCTCCCATTCTAAACTATGATATAACAGACTTTCCTTCAGAGTCTTTTGAACCATGTTGTTCTAGAAACATGATGGGGCCAGCTGTCAGAAACACCTAGGCTTTTCTGGTTTTTGGCCCTTGGCAGCTGTGGGGTTTTTGGACCATCATCTTACTTCTTGGAAGATCACCTCTCCAGCTCTGAATTAACAGAATCCTGCTAAATCTTCCCCAGACCTCTCTCTGCTGTGATACTCAATCGATCCTTTCACCTTATAGCATATTTTCAACTCATGGTTCAGGCATTTGTGGCCATTAAACTAAAAAAAAAAAAAATAAGATGATGCTAAACTCTTCCATTTAGTTCTGAACAGCTATTGGACTCTAAGGAGATCAAACCAGTCAGTCCTAAAGGAAATTAGGCCTGTATATTCATTGGAAGGACTGATGCTAAAGCTGAAACTCCAATGTTTTGGCCACCTGATGCGAAGAACTGACTCATTGGAAAAGACCGTGATGCTGGGAAATATTGAGGGCAGGAGGAGAAGGGGAAGGCAGAGGATGAGATGGTTGGATGCCATCACAAACTCGATGGACATGAGTTTGAGCAGGCTCTGGGAGTTGGTGATGGACAGGGAAGACTGGCTTTCTGCCGTCCATGGGGTTGCAGAGTTGAACACAGCTAAGCAGCTGAACTGAACTGATAAGTTCTAACCAGCCAGTCCTATGGGCTTCCCAGGCGTTGCTGGTGGTAAAGAACCCACCTGCCAATGCAGGAGACCTAAGAGACGTGGGTTTGATCCCTGGGTCAGGAAGATCCCCTGGAGGATAGCATGGCAACCCACTCTAGTATTCTTGCCTAGAGAATTCCATGGACAGGAGAGACTGGCGGGCTATGTATGGTCCATGGGGTCGCAAAGAGTTGGACACGACTGAATGACTTAGCGCTCATGCACAGCCAGTTCTATAGGCAGTGGTTTAGAATAACACTTTTTTAGATGAGGAGAATTCATTTCTCCAAAGACTTAGGTGTTAATACTGTAGTGTTTATAGATTGGCAGAGAAAGCAAGGGAGAGCGTGGGAAGGAAGTGGTGAGGGCAAGGTGCCCAGAGTCCCTCTGAGAAGTAAACAGCGGTCAGCACCGGTCTGGGGAAATTTCTCTCTCAGGCCCTGTGAACAGAGCTGCACGCTAGAGTGATTCCCCAGTACCCCTTCCAAAAATGCCCTGGGGGCCTCCACTGGGACCAGTCCTGACCTTGACTGACCAGATGGTTCGCATCACATAGCCAGGAAGATTCAATCTCTCTCCCCCTTTCTCTCTCTCTCCTTTTGAAATGAAATTTCAACTTTCCAAGCAGGAATCCAGCTTTTCAAGCAGGAAAACTGTGAACAAAGCTTGGTGCAAATCCCAAATCTCATCCATATACAAACTTTCAAAATTTTTTTTTTCTTAATGCAGGCAAATCAGATTTCCAGAGCAACAGTGCATCCATCTGCTTGCATTCCCTGACCCAGCAGGGCTACTCACAGTTTAACTGTTCCAGGGGCCTTTCCATACACCTTCTCTAATCCCCAGGCTTCCCTGGTAGCCCAGTGCATAAAGAGTCTGCCTGCAGTGCAGAAAATGCAGGAGATGCAGGTTCAGTCCCTGGGTCGGGAAGATTCCCCTGGGGAAGGAAATGGCAACCCACTCAGCGTTCTTGCCTGGAGAAGTCCATGGACAGAGGAGCCTGGGGGGCTACAGTCCATGGGGTTGCAAAGAGTCAGACATGGCTGAAGCAACTGAGAAGAGCAGAGCAAAATTGAGAAAAACTATTCTCCAGCTACACCCAAGGTTTACATTCTATACTTTGGGGAAATCTGAGAATATAGACCAGTGAGGCAGGTGAAGAAAAAGGAAACCATGGACAGTGGCACGAGCCATCCAGGGACCAGTCTCCAACAAGGGCGTCTGGGTGTGCAGAGGTCCTGCACGCGCCTGAAAGCTGCTTTAAACCAGCCTGTACTAGAGCCAGTAAAGGTGCGAGATGCAAAAGCACCACACCAGCATCCTCACCCTGCTTCCACCGTACAGATGACTGAGCACACAGTGGCCTGCACAGGGTGCTCCGAGGGGCTTGGGAGGGACCACCGTTCCTGTGTTCTTGCTGCAGAACAGCCTTCCCTGCAAGGCCTGAACTGTAACCATCCATCACTCACTCCCTTTACTCAAGCACTGCCCTCTTTCTAGCTTTGTTTGTTTGTTTGTGTACCGAATCTTAATGGCGGCATGCGAACGCTTAGTTGCAGCACGTGGGATCAAGTTCCCTGACCAGGGATGGAACCTGGACCCCCTGCATTTGGAGTGCAGAGTCTTAGCCCCTGGACCATCAGGGAAGTCCCTCCCTCTAGTTTTTATTCAAATTATAAATGTGCCACACTCACTCCCTGGTACTTTTCTATGCATAAGTCTACTAAGTGGAACCAAAAAGCAGGACAAGCCGGGGAGGATGGAGACCAGGTAGGAGGGGGAGATGGTATCTCAACTGCACAGAACCTTTCCCTACACCAAAGATTTGCTGGGTCCAACCCCATCCTTTTGACATGCACTTCACCCCCAATACAAGGAAAATTCTGAGCCTGTGGGTATGTTTTCGTGAATTATTAAACCATCTTTCCAAGACAGTCTAGATTGGAAAACACTGTGGCAAAGGAAAGACACCAAGTGAGCAAAACAATGTAAAACATCTCACATGGCACATATCACTTAATAGATGTTCAATAAATAAATGTTTCTTTCCTTCCTTTCCTAGAGTTGCAGTATCTCTAGTGTATTAATTTTTCTGCATGGGGTTGCATTCTTCAGAAGTATAGGTTTCATGTCTGGAATGATGGGAAATACCAAGTAAAGTTCATAAAACATCGATCTTAGGAGGGAAATGACATCCATGGGTATCAGGGGATCTCGTACCTGTTGGCTAGATCCAACTTATAGTTTCATAAGAGGTGGAAATTAAAGAAAGTCCAGAGGGTTGAGACGGTTACTGACAAGAAAAGCATGACTGTATGTTCAGACCTGAATCACAAAGGCTTCTAGGAGACAAGGCAGCACCTCCAGCTCAGGAAAACTGGGTGTGTTCTAAGCCGCCGAGGACCACACGGATTGCATTTCCAACGTGTGTTCTGTGATATGCCTCTCAAAATGAAACTCCATGTTCCACGGGGCGGGGAAGACAGAATAATCATATAAGTTCAGAAGGTCCTGAGTTTAACTGATTTTTATATCAAGGTTTCTGAGGCCCTTTACTGTTTTAGGACTCAAGGTTGATTTCCTAACGGAAGGGTTTCTTGGAAAAATCTCAAGGACCAGTGTGTTCTTTATGATCCACACATGCACCAGCATGAAAATCAGGCTACCATGATTCTAACTGCAGGTCTGCCACTGTCTGGCTGTGTAGGACACCACAAGCCACTTAACCTCCTTGGGTCTCATCTTCCTTGTCCTGCTGAGTTAAGGAGTCAATCTAAGGTGTTCATATCTTTAGGATTCAGTGTCTATCCCAGAGTCAGGGTTGACCAGAAACCTTGAATTTCTCAGGGTAAAAAGCACAACCTCAGAACAGCAGACCCCTCAGAGGGCTGCCTGGTGCTTTCTCCCCTTGACCAGACCTTAGTCCTGAACTCATTATTCATCATCGCTGCACAGCTCTGGTCCCTGGCAGTGATACACGCTGACCTGAGTGCCTGCGGCAAGCTCACCCAGCCCCAGATTCTGCCCGGTCTGGTTCTACCTCTGTGACTCACTCATCTCCATCTGTGACACTTGAGTGTTCCCCAAAGTCATCCCACCGTGCCTGGGGTCACGTGTCCTGTGTTCAGAGCTCACCAGACCTCACTGGCAGCTCCACCCATTATGTCCTAGGCAGTTTTCTTTTGGATGCTGATTTTTTAATTTCCAAATCATTTGATTTGTTTCTTATATCTTCCTCTTTTTTCCCACCAACACTGGCCAGTAGTTTTGCCTTTTTCTCTTTCTTCCCCAAATGGCCACTTTCCTTCTTCTCATCCTCTCACTGCTCTCTGTGGCTTCCCTGTAGCTTTCAGGGCAAAGGTTGCCATTGCCCTTTCATGTTAGGACCCTGAAATCCAACCCTCCTTTCCATGTTGCTGGTGGCGTTCTGTGGTCACCCCATTGTGTGCACACATATGATTTGCTCTATGGCTGACATTTTACATAATTTTCTTTTATGAGTTGCATTTGTGTCCTAATCTTGCAGATTGGAAGCACTATACCTTGAGTTACACATATTGCATGTGTCTGACCATCCCCTACATCAGCCAAATTCCTCCTCCGAAAGATGAGCTCCCTAATTTGGTGGTCAAAACTGCTATCCTGTTCATAGTCATGGTCACGGGTAACAGCAGCATCTGCATCCTTGCCTGTACCCCCACCAGCTTTCCAGCTCTTTTAGATACCTCCTTTATTCACCCTGTCCCAGCTTTCTAGCTTGATCTAATCACTTACAGCAGCATTCACTGGGATAATCCCAAAGTCAAGAACTTCTTGCAGGGCAGGAAGAGAGACTCAGATGTAGAGAGCAGACTTGTGGACACAGCTGGGGAAGGAGAGGGTGGGACGAACTGACAGAGTGGCATTGAAACCTATACACTAGCACGTGTAAAATGGATAGCTAGTGGGAAGTTGTTGTATACTACAGGGAGCTCAGCTTGGTGCTCTGTGATGACCTAGAGGGGTAGGGTAGAGGGGTAGGAGGGAGGGTCAAGAGGGAAGGGATTTTTGTATACATATAGCTGATTCAAGTTGTACAGCAGAAACTAACACGACATTATAAAGCAATTATCCTACAATTAAAAATAAAAGAAAAATCATTTTAAAAAAGGAAAGAACCTCTGGGTCCTCAGCTCCCACCAGATCCTTACTAGCCTGTTTCCATTGTGAGGTTTGTGCTCCTCTTCCTCGGCAGCTAGATGCTTTTTGGTGAGTGCCCAAGCTGATTTCACTAGCCTCTGTGTATTGTTGGGCTGGTAAGAGACAGAACCCCAACTCAAGCTAGTTTAGTTCTAAAGGGGAATTCATAGACTCAAGAATCTAAGAGAAATTTTGATGATGAGATTCAGCTGAGCCTGAGAATAAACTGGAACAAAAGGTCTGAGTGGCCCCCAGACTGTCTGCATCTCTTGTCCTACTTAGGTCATCAGTTTGAGTCTCTCTGCTTGACGACCAGCATCACCCCATGCCAGGAAATGTGATTTCTGTGCTCCTAGGTTTTACACTTTAGTGCTGTGTGTGTGTGTATATGTGTGCAGCCAAAGCCATATTTCCATCAGCTCCTAGGTGTGAACTTGGGACTTGACCACTAGGAGCCCCGGAGGTCACACTTGGCCAGGGAGAAGGAGTGGGCACAGTGGGTCTCCTGCCTGGAGTAGTGATGACATCACTGCTCGGATGCAGGGGCGAGATCTCGCAACAGCTTGGTTCCTGAGACAGAGAACAGGTTCAGTGGTAGTGACATACACAGGTGGTTTCTGGTGCATTCTCAGGTTCTTCTGCCAGCTTTTGTTGAGGCCTGGGTGAGGAAGTGTTCATTTTACTTAACTGATAGGCTTGGTGAGCATCTGACACACCTCAGTGCTTTTGACACTGAGATGATTAACCGCGTGGCTTTGGGTCTCCAGTCCCAAAACCCAGGCAGGAACCAGCTTGGATCTGACTCTCCAGCCCTAAAGAGGATCCGGCCAGAGCCGGAGCGAGAAGAGCAGGGGCTGTTTCCAGGAGACCGAAGTGGCTGGCGGGCAGCTCCTCAGAGTCCTCAACCCGAGTCTCCTGGACCCCACAGGGCCCATCCACCATCTTCCATGTTTCTTCTCCTGAGCCCTGGGGGACATGCTTTCTCTTGCCGAAGGTGCAACACTCTGTCAGTAAAACTTGCCCTGGTTTCTTTTTTGTGCTATTGTTTTCTTTGTGATTATCAGCTGCTGCTGAGGTTATGTTATTTTAGGAAGGTCCTTGGGAGTGGTCATTACATAACTGCCCCAGCTGCCACCCAACAAGTCAGAAATTGTTAGGGATGCTCACCTCCACCCAGTGGTTCTAGTACAACAAACAGCTTCTCATCTCCGCCCCCGCGTCCCTCTCCCCAGTTCCTCCCTCTGGGTCCCCCGCTGGGCTAGTCACATGCCTGCTGACTTTCAGCTGAATTTCATCACATGGGAGATTGATTCATCTGAGTTGAACTCCCAAGTTTCCTTCACCTTTGACACCATTCTTTTGTGTACCTTGAACTTCTTTTCAGATAAATTATGATGATGACTTTGGTCAAGTTGAGTGTCTCCTTCTTTGACTTTCTCATGGGATCTTTTCTGAGGACCTTGTTTGCCCATGTGCCCTAGATCCACAGACCCACACACCCCCAACCATGACCACCTCCATCATCTCCACTTGACCGATTTTCCCTCTGGGCTTCTCTCTCCCTCTTTCCCTCCATGGATCTAAACCATGAAAGCTCGTCCTTGCCCGCCTGCAGATTATCTTCTCCTTCTTGTCCTTTCTTCTTCTCATGCTTTCCCCCAGCTGCTTCCTCAGCATCCCTTAAATTTCCTCAGCATCCACTGATCTACCCTTGTTCCTGCGCAAAACTTGTCTTGCAAGCTTTGTCCTCTGTCTCCCAAGGAGCAGTCTCCTGCCTGCCTCCCAGCAGATGCCACCAGCCCTGTGTTTCATTTCCCCTCTCACTCTGGGCCCATCTCCACTGTGGCCTACATATGAGTCGTTTATATAAATGTAACTTCCCTCCACCCAGAGATTACCACAGCCTTTTTTTTTTTAAGTCAAATCATAGATATAGGTACTATGCTTGAAACACCGTTCTCAACAGCACCATTGAATTCAGACAGTTTCCTCTTTTCTCTTGTGTTTTTGAAATAACAAGAGTATCTTTTGGGGGGGGGGTGAAAATAATACATGGCAGCAATAGAAAATTGGCAATTGAAACAACTTTTTGTTGTACAATGTATCATTTCTGTTGTTTGAAAGATAGTTTTTTTAAAGGAATAGTTGTAATTATATTATATATACAATTATGTATCCTCCCATTTTCACTTAATATTAAGATTTTCCAGATATTCATTGAGTGTTTTGTGTGTGAAGGATTGTTTCAGACCCTGGGGATACAATGCTGCCCATCCTCTTTGACAGTGTGGTCTAATGTGAGAGGTCTAATGTCAAAGTTATGATACTGTATAGACAGCACAAAATCTTGTCTTGGAAGGGGTGGTCAGGGAAGGTCTTCTCCCCACCTCTCACCTCGTGAAGTGAGATCCCAGCTAAGACAGAAAGAATTAGCAGGGGTTACCTGGGAAGATTCTTCTACGTACAGGGAATAACATGCATGCAGCAAGGAGGAGAAGGGCACAAGAGAAGTGTAAATGCTGATTCTAGAGAGGCAATAACAGATGGTATGAGCCAGGTTATTGAATGTGTATTTTATCTCAAGAGAGCCGGACACTTCCTTTTGAGTCTAATTAGATTTTCCCATAAGACAGCTGTAATTACAGTAGTGAAGCAGGGATCATCTCTTTTGTCTAATTATTAACTCTTCATGATACACCTTTTCTTGATAATGGAGATTCACAAGTGGAGGTACCATCACTTACTTAATCCTTTCCCTGCTGTTCCTGATATTTCACAGTTATAAATAATGTTGCAGTCAACACATTTCTCCTGGTCTCTCCTCTGCATTAACAGAAACCCTTTGCAGATGCTAACTCAACAGCCTCTTCTATGTAATTCACCCTATGTGCTCTTTGTTCCAACTCTACTCACATTTCATGCTTCCAATCCAAGCCCTTAACTAGCCTACATACTTGGTAGGAACTACGGGGCCGCCAGGCTTCCCAGGTGGCGCTAGTGGTAAAGAACCTGCCTGCCAGTGCAAGAGAGGTAAGAGATGCAGGCTTAATCCCTGGGTCAGGACGATCCCCTAGAGGAGAGCCCAGCAACGCATTCCAGTATTCTTGCCTGCAGAATCCCATGGACAGAGGAGCCTGGAGGGCTACATTCCATAGGGTGGCAAAGAGTCAGACACGACTGAAGTGACTTAGCGTGCACACAAGGGGCTTCCCAGCTGGCACAGTTGGTAAAGAATCCACCTGCCAATGCCGGAGACAGAAGAGACAAGGGTTTGATTCCTGGGTTGGGAAGATCCCCTGGAGAAGGAAATGACAACCCACTCCAGTATTCTTGCCTAGAAAATTCAACGGACAAAGGAACCTGATGGGCTATAGTCCATGGGGTCGCAAAGAGTCGGAAAAGTGGACAGGTCTCCTGTGTTTCTGAAAGGAGCTGGGAGTCCTAGTGTGAGAGACCACAGCGGTGTATGGACAGCGCACACACACAGACTGAAAATGGACTGAAATCTCACATCAGCCATTTTCACACACTTCCTCTGTTTCATTGTACCTTTTTTTAGCTTTCCCAGCTTACTTCTTAATTACCATCAGTGAGTGCAGAAGAGGAAGGAAGCAACTACCACCCTTCTTGAGTTGCTGGGCTATTTTAGATTCAATGTGATGGATCCACAGTTGAAGCTTTGAACCAAAAGTTCTAATAAGTTTCACACCAGTGTCATAACACGCATAAGGGTTTCTACAGCTATTCAGATAACGTGTGTCCCTGCTTTTTCATGTTGTTTTCTGCTGATTGCAGTTCTTGTTATTGTGTCATCTTTCCTAACAACTTAACTTCCTCTCAAATTAAATTTTATTCATTAAAGGAACACCATTTTCATGGTTCATACTTTCTTGCTAATTAAGCTGTGTACAACCGTGGTATTAAAAACCACACCAAAGTTTACAGAGCTCACAAACCTTACACTAATAAACAATTTCATCCTTGGTGCATTTGTTTGTCTCTGTATTTTTAAATCTCTTCTTCTAAGTCCTATTAAAATTCCACAAGCTTCTTTGTGCAGAAAGGAGATTGCCAGAGAGAAGAGTCTTTCATTCACTTATTCATTCATTTACTTTTTTTTAAAAAAAACTTGTTTACTGAAGAACCCATCATGAGTGACGTTTGTGATACACTCTACTGTCTCAGGACCTGGATGATGTCAAGTATGACCCAGATCCCAGCTCCAACCTCGAACTTTGATCAAGAGTTCAGAAGATACAATATTCTGAATACCTCAATTAAAAAAGACTTTTTTGTGCAGTGTGCAAAGACGACTCTATCACAACCGCACTCCTAACATAATGCCTAGAGCAGATCATGTTTTAACACTCCCTTCCTCTATATGACAAAATTATTTTCAGCCATAATTATGAAATGAAATAATGTATAGTTATGACCAGAATAGAAGCACAATGAAAATGTTCTTTCATTAAATTTCATAATATATACATGGCTGTATAATAGCCATGCCAGTAAAAAAATTAAGAATGAAATAAGTATTACAGTTCAAAAAAAATGTCACCCCTCTAGGTCATCACAGAGCACCAGGCTGAGCTCCCTGGGAGTGGATGGAAGGTGGGAGGGAGGCAATATATGTATATTTATAGCTGATTTACATTGCTGAACCAAGGAAATCAACACATTATAAAGAAATAATCCTCCAATTAAAAATAAAAATTTATTTTTTAAAAAGGGAATGATTAATATTTTTAAATGCATTATTTATTTTTTAAAGAGATAGAATCTCTACTTTTCTCTGTTGCAGTAGACAATAATAAGTTATAGTTTCTGCTTTCCAGTCATAACTCCTGCAAATCTGTCAATAACAGACTTAGCTTTGATTGATCTTCGTCATGAACATGTGCAATACATTCTATGCTATGGTCAGATTTTCCATTTTTCTTTCTTATAGTTGATTTGAGAACAATGTTTATTAATTTTAATTGCAGAAAGCTCCTTCCACATGAGACAACAGATATACAAACAGTTAGGAAAAGAATACAGTTTAGCAGACATTTCCATGAATCCCATTTCACAATAAACTCCAGAAACAGCAACACTGCCAATATTTTTGTTCTTGGGAATTGATCCCAGTGGCTTTCAAAAGTCTTCCTACTAAGAAAAATTTCCATTGTCTTCCAAATATCTTCTCCAGAAGATTTACTAAACATTGCCTCAATATTTGCTAAAATCTTTCAAAGTTTTTCTACCTCTCCAAAAATCAGAGAGTAAACCTTGACATTACCTGTTCTGTTCCTTTAGAACAAGTGTTGAGTTCTTGGGGAAAATGACTGGGATATTCACACATTACACTTTGGGTTTCTTGTGGCAATGTAGGCCCCATCTTTTGTCATTGCTATATATTCTTCTTCAATATTTAATTCTATTTTCTATGTCAACATTACTTGTTCATCTTTTGTTGTTGCAGAGTTAAAGGCCATTTTCATGAAATCTAAGCAGATCTTCCTAACTTCAAAATCAGGATTAATTTTTCAAAATAACCCGTGGCATGGACAGCTTCATACTGATCCCATCTTCTTTGGGAAAGGCTTTTCATTTGATACCTACAGTCTGCACCACTTTTCATTGATGGGGTGAGACTTCTAAGAATTCATTAAAATTTTCCATAATTCCAAAAATATCCCACCTGAGGAAACACAACCAAAAGAGTAAACTCTGCAAAGTTGTGAGAAGGATTTCTTAGAACTGTGCTGGACACCACTGTGTACACTGATCAGAGCAATAGTGGGGACATTGCCTTGACCATGGCAGAGGTTTATGCTCAGTCCATCCATATCCAATTATTCCAAGATCTCTCTGATGCATCCAGCAGCAATCTGGGCCCCAGAATGGCAGCTTAAACTTATATGATGGTATATGTCAATTCAGTTCAGTTCAGTTCAGTCACTCAAGCATGTCTGACTCTTTGTGATCCCATGGACTGCAGCACGCCAGGCCTCCCTATCCATCACCAACTCCTGGAATTTACTCAAACTCATGTCCTTTGAGTCGGTGATGCCATCCAACCATCTCATCCCCTGTTGTCCCCTTCTCCTCCTGCCTTCAATCTTTCCCAGCATCAGGGTCTTTTCAAATGAGTCAGTTCTTTGCATCAGGTGGCCAAAGCTGAAGTTTCAGCTTCAGCATCAGTCCTTCCAATGAATATTCAGGACTGATTTCCTTTAGGATGGACTGGCTGGATCTACTTGCAGTCTTCTCAAGAGTCTTCTCCAACACCACAGTTCAAAAGCATCAATTCTTGGATGCTCAGCTTTCTTTATAGTCCAACTCTCACATCCATACATGACTACTGGAAAAACCATAGTTTTGACTAGACAGACCTTGGTTGGCAAAGGAATGTCTCTGCTTTTTAATATGCTGTCTAGGTTGGTCAAAACTTTTCTTCCAAGGAACAAGCATCTTTCAGTTTCATGGCTGCAGTCACTATCTGCAGTGATTTTGGAGCCCCCCAAAATAAAGTCTGACACTGTTTTCCCTGTTTCCCCATTTATTTCCCATGAAGTGATGGGACCAGATGCCATGATCGTAGCTTTCTGAATGTTGAGTTTTAACCCAACTTTTTCACTCTCCTCTTTCACTTTCATCAACAGGCTCTTTTGTTCTTCTTCACTTTCTGCCATGAGGGTGGTGTCATCTGCATATCTGAGGTTATTGATATTTCTCATGATATACTCTGCATATAAGTTAAACAAACAGGGTGACAATATACAGCTTTGACATAATAGGTCAATTACATCTCAATAAAATCAGAAGAAAATAGTTTTAATAAACCACCTATGTTCTCTGTAATTTTGGTACTTAGTAGACATTTATGAAATCATAATATTATCAAATATCAACTGCCTGTTTTATTCTATTTTTTCATTTCCCTTAAACAGAAGTGAAAAGTGAAAGTGAAAGATGCTCAGTTGTGTCCAACTCTTTGCAACCCCATGGACTGTAGCTCACCAATTTCTTGGTCCATTTTTTGTTTTACAACAAACAGTAATTAAAAGAGAAAAAGTAACTTTTAATTATAACAATCAGTATTTAAAACAGAAAAAATAATTTTAAAAGATTTTTTTCAAATTTAAAATATTTCATGTGTGAACCAAATTTTACACCTACCAGACAAAAATATTTTACCTCATAGTTCGCATTCTATTTTACTATTTCAAATTTTAAACACAAATAGGAACTCCAAGTGGTCACATAGAGTGATAGAATTGAAGTGACTCAGATCTATTTCTTCTTCTCTAAAACTATTCTCTAAAAGTCATTGTTGATTTTGAATTGGTTTAAACGTGGATATGCCTAAGACCACAGAGGCTGCAGACACCAACTCTGAGTGAGTAATGGTCAACAACTATGTCATGCTGGAAACTTACTCTTGAAACTAACATAGGTAACTGAGTTCTCTGCGGGGATAACTTTGCAATTAGCTCCGTAAGTTAGCACCATATGTTTATCAGATAAGTAATGACTGTCCTACTGTGAGGTATGGAGAGCAGTCAATTCACAGAGACAGAAAGTAGAAGGGTTGTCTCCAGGGGCTGCGGGGAGGGGAACAGGAAGTTAGTGTTTAATGGGGATGGAGTTTCAATTTTGCAAGACGAAAAAGGGTTCTGTGCACGGATGGTAGTGATGGCTGTGCAACAACATGAACGTATGTAATGACACTAAACTGTATACTTCAAAATGGTGAAAATGGGAAATTGCATATTTTATGTAGTATATTTTACCACAAGTTTTAAAAATAATTAAAAAAAAAAACAAAAAAGATAAGTAATTCAAATATGATAACTTTTAGCTTACATATATTATAGGAAGTCAGCAATCACCACAGCAATTGTTTAGAATCTAGACCAACAAAAGATTTTTTTTAGGAAGGATCATTTTATCACAGACCAGGGTATAGTAGTACTCAAAGCACAGCTGCTTGTATTGATTTCTCCATGGTTTGTGAGTTCTCTGTAGACAATGCCCCACCATCCCCTGCATGCTAGAGGATAGCTCCCACTATACTATCTGAAACTGAGCAAGACACTGTGGGGCTTCTGGGAACAGAAGCCTTTCTGTCCCCCATTTCTTGTTTATAGGGAATAGACATCAGCCTCCATGACCTTCCCTGAGTCCCAAAGTGAAAGTGAAAGGCACTCAGTCATGTCCAACTCTTTGTAATCCCACGGAATTCTCCAGGCCAGAATACTGGAGTGGGTAGCCTATCCAGGGAATCTTCCTGACCGAGGAATCGAACCAGGGTCTCCTGCATAGCAGGTGGATTCTTTACCAACTGAACTATCAGGGAAGACCCAGAGGGTGTATTAACAGTTGCTAATCAAAGAAGGGAGAGAATGTGGAGACAGAGAGGAGCTGTCAAAAAACAATAGTGCAGATTTGGGGCAGGTCCTGGTTCCACCTGAAGGGATACACATAATAGCATCTTTGATTTCTTCTAGAGAAATAAAGCTGCCACCAAATGGAAGATAATAGCATTCTTCATTCCAGAGAGAAGATCATGGTTTGATAGCCCTAAGAACCAGAGAAGCTTGTCAAGAGACCACTTGAGGCCAGATTAAAGGAATGTAGGCCCTGCACACACACTGATCTTATCAGCAAACCCACCCTTGAATGGCTGCTATAAATCCTCCGCCAAATCCTCCTGGGTTGACACACACAGTTTTTGGAAGGCTCAAGCCCACTGTGTCCCCCTTTGCTTTGCAAAGCAATAAAGCTATTCTACTTCACCTGAACTCTGTCTCTAAGCTTTAATTCAGCACCAGTGCATAGAGGCCTAGTTTTCAGTATCACATCCTTGGTCTATTCTTTCAAAGGTAATATCCTGGGTTGCACGTGTCAGCATAAGAAGAGATGGTCAAGTGGTGGGTTTTCTCAGTCCCAACCCTCACTTATGGATTTGAGTGAAGTGCTAAACAGAGGTAAATGGAACTTGATTAATCAGAAACTGCCTAAAGTTACCTAGAGACACAACCCAGCACTGCAGAAAGGCCAGCACTCACAGGCAAACCTTGACCAGCAAGACAGGACACCTGTGTCTTTTCCTGAAACTGTAGCCAGTTCAGTAATACATTGATTTGCTTCTCATCATTTTCTGTCTTACTCCCTCTTCCCTCACTCTCACTGCCCTGGAATTATACCACCCCTTGACCTCTTAGGAGAGGATAAGGGCTGGAGGTTGAGTCAGTCATCAATGGTCAATGATTCAATGAATACATCTGTGAAACAAGACCTCCATTAAAACACAAAAGAGCTTCCCTGGCAGTCCAGTATTAAGACTCTACACTTCCAATGCAGAGGGCTTGAATTTGATGCATGGTCAGAGAACTAAGTGCAGTAGGAAATGACAACCCACTCCAGTATTCTTGCCTGGAGAATCCCATGGACAGAGGAGCCTGGCTGGCTACAGTCAGTATGGTTGCAAAAGAGTCAGATATGACTGAAGTGACTTAGCACACATGCAGAGAACTAAGACCCCACATGCTGCATAGTGCAGCAAAAAAAGAAAAAAAAACCTCAAAGGAGGGGCTCAGAGAGCTTCCAAGTTTCTAGCCAGACCCTTCCCCTTGCCACCGTGCCATGTCCCAAACTTCATGTCCCAAGGACAGAAGGACCTCCACAAAGGTCCCTTTGTTTGGGACCTCACCCTAAGGATTGCTTCCTCTGGCTGGTAATTTATTCAGTATGCCTTGTAATAAACAGGTGATCTAGTAAGGAAAATGATTCTCTGAGTTCTGTAAGCCACTCTAGCAAATTAATCAAACCCCAGGAGGGGGTTGTGGGAATCCCAGGAACCCAGGTGACAACCCAGATAGGTGATTAGCATCTGGAGTTGGGGTAGGAGGCAGTCTTGTAGGACTGAGCTCCTTACCTTGGGACCTGATGCTATCTCTAGGAAGAAAGTGTCAGAATCATGTTGAATTGTAGGATTACTAGCTGGTGCCTGAGAATTGGGGGGTCTTGTGGGGAAAAGCATCCCCTGCGTCAGAATTGGGGACTAGAAATTTGTTCAAAGTCAAAACTACAATACGGTTTGCATCAAAAGGAGTTTGAATACCATGAAGTTCATTCCTTGGAATAGGACTGTCTGCTCCACTACATCCCACGGCTCTGGGGAACAGAGGGCACATAGCAACGTACTTTGTCATTGCTAACATCAGTGAGAAGCTCATGACCTTATTTCTGCATCAGACACCAGCAATTCTTCCCCTATTAACATCACCTTGATATTTGTCTCCATGTCTAAAGTCCCTCCTTTCTGTGTCCTTTGCCCCAGAGCCTGTTCTCATGAGTGGCATCTCATGACCTCAGCTGGAGACAAGATCCAGCTTCCTTGTACCTGTAGAAAAGAACTTGATTGATGGGTCCAGTCTAGCCCTGTCCATTCAGCACAGCCCAGAGCTAATGGGTGTGTAAAGTGCTGTCTCACTTCTGCTCTGGGATTCCCCAGGCCCTCAAGACAGCCATGTGGTCTGAAGGCAAGAACCTCATGTTAGAAGTCAGCAGCCTTGGTTCCCATCTTGCCCTGTGAACAATTCAATTCAGACCTTTGGCAGCTCCGTAAACGTGACCTGTTCAATTTCCTTTCCTGTTCAATGAATCTTTGTTGTTATTGTTGTTACTTAGAGTCGTGAAGTCATGTCAGACTCTTTCCCACCCAAGCATGGACTGCAGCACTCCAGGCTTCCCTGTCCTCCACTCTCTCCCAGATTGTCTCAAATTCATGTCCACTGAGTGGGTAATGCTATCTAACAATTTCATCCTCTGTCGCCCCCTTTTCCTTTGGCTTCAGTCTTTCCCAACATCAGGTTTTTTCCGATGAGTCAGCTCTTTGCATCAGGCGGCCAAAGTATTGAAGTTTCAGCAATAGTCCCTTCAATGAATATTCAGGGAATTTAAAAGATAGCAAAAGCTGGGAGTGAATAGAGAGGCCCTCTGGTCCCAGCCCTCTGGCTCCACCCCTCTATTTCCAAATGAAAGAAAAGCATCGGGAAGGGCACTGGGGTGGGGGATGTTGAAGTCTCCCTCCACCGGGCAGAAACAGCTGGGGAAAGTTTTGTCTAAGACAAATGCAAGACACTTGTTAAATATGATTGGTCTTATTTAAATTCTTCCTTCTGTCACTGCTGGGAAATAAATCTGTCAAAAACCAAGATGTAAAATTATGTACACATTATGTATTTCATTGTTGTTGTTTTCCAAGGAAGGGTGCTAGCTAAGCGTAGGTGTGTGTGTGCCCAGAATATCTCTGGGAGCAGCAGCTGTTTCTGGAGAGCTGGCTGGGGCCAGGGGAGGGCCACAGAGGAGAATGAGGAAGGTTATTTGTTAAAATCTTTCTGTTCATTCTTGTCTGCTGGCCAGGGGACAAAAGGAACTTGGGGTTTCAGAAACAAAATCTGAATTAATTACCCTGTTTGCGCTCTCTCTTTCCTGTGCAGTTTAATTCAGATAGAAACAACTGGGGCTTTCTTGCTCATGGGCTCTGGAGAGGACTCACAGATAAGTCCACACAGGGAAGCTGTGAGAGATCCAGGGTGTCGCCTGGGCCCCTGAGGCCCCACCCAGCCTTCTCATCTTTTGGAAGCAAAGTTTTGGCAAGACCTGAATTTCCAAGCAGAAGAAATACCCAGGCAGAGAGTGGGGAGGCTCTGCTGAGGCCCAAAGTTGACACCAGCCCTTGTCATTCTATAACCTCTCCTTTATCTTTACTGCCTGTGGGTTCGTGGTCCCCAGAGTCCACCCACGTGCTTTCATGAGAAGCCACGTTGACCTAGAAATCAGCCCCACCCCTTGGGTGCACTGCTATCTTGTTCCTGAGATTGTTCTTCTTCCTTTTCATTCCTTGGATGCCTTGCAAGAATGTAAGGCTCAGAAGAACCAAGTCCGTTGGAGCTTAGTTGGACCACTAAGGAGACATGTTCCGATGAAATGCAAAACGATTTCTACTCCTGGAGTTCTACATCCATGTAGGAAAAAGAGACCTGAAGTACTCTAAGCTTCATAGAGAGGAAATTTAGCATGAGTTTATTAAAGGACATAAGAATGATAGTCAGCATTTGTAGAGCAATTGCCCAGCTCTTCTGATTTTCAGGGCTATTCCAAGGATAATACGATTACCAAGACAACTCAGGGCACCTCTGCGTGGACAGAGGGCTGTAATGAGAATATTCTGCCCTCCAGCTGATTCCTTGCTGTTTGTATTTCCAGTTCACTTCACTTGTACAGTCACCAGAATTAACAGGATCTCATGAAATCAGCTTTAGTGCTCTGGACACCCAGATAAGCTCGCCTTTATCACTTCCATCTCTGCAGTTTCTGATGAAACAGATGTCTGAAGGTGAAGTGCTTAGAACTTACCCCAGCACTGATCATAAGCGAAGGACATGCTCTGTCCTCATATGTGATCTCACTTTGTTTTGTTTTTAATTTTTGGGTTTTTTTTTAATAGGAGTATAGCTGATTAACAATGTTGTGGCAGTTTCAGGCAGACAGCAAAGGGACTCAGCCAAACATGTGCATGTATCTGTTCTCCCCCAAACTCCCCTCCTATCCAGGCTGCCATGTAACGAGGAGCAAGCAGAGTTCCCTGTGCTATACAGTAGATCCTTGTTGGTTTTCCATTTTATTCGTTTATTGTCGGCTGCTCTGGCTCTTCACTGCTGGGAGGGCTTTTCTCTAGTCACGGTGAGCGTTGCAGTGTGTGGGCCTCTCTGCGGCGGCTTCTTTTGCAGAGCGCAGGCTCCGGGCCGTGCAGCCTTCCGCGGCTGCGGCTCCCGGGCTCTACAGCACAGTGGTTGTGGCACATGAACTTAGTTGCTCCACGGCATGGGCTCTCTTCCCAAATTAGGGGTCAAACCCATGTCTCTTGCATAGACAGGTGGATTCTTTACCACTGGACCTCCAGGGAAGCCCCAGTTATCCATTTAAAATATAGCAGTGTGCACATGTCTGTCCCAAATTCCCTAACTATCCTTTCCCCCCATCATCTCTCATTTTGACTTCGGAGTGAGACAAAGCAGATTTCCCATCGCTTCTTCACCGGGACCCATGATTGCGCGATGTCCCCTCCTCCTGACACTGCCACCTGCCTGCCCTCCCTTTTGTTTGGGGGAAGCCCAAACAAAAGTCACAGCAGGGGCATGTGAGATCTGGGACAAAAGTGCTCTGTGTGCAGCCACTTTGCATCCTCATCTCTGGCTCAAAGCGAAGTTTTGAAACCCTGTTACTGCAATGATGACTTTCTTGTGCACTTGAGATTAAATCAACATTTAAAAATATAGCTCCCAGGCAAAAAGTCAGTCTTGGTCAAAAAAGTATTTGGGGAAACAGAAAGTCATACATTAACACAAAGAAACTCCTAACAATTCCAAAATGGGATATACTTCCTTTCAGCAGGGACTGGATTGGTCTGGGGGGCTGGAACCTTCTCCTACTTGTGTCCCCTTGCAGGGGCCAGCCTGGTTCTTTGCCCAGAGAAAGTCCCCATAAGGCTTTGATTCAACTGCCAGCCTGCTGGGCAGCACATTTCTTTCCGGCTGCCCCTAGGGCTGGCCCTGGATGCTGGCATCAAACAATCTTTGTTTCCAATCATGCTGCAGATCTACAGAAAATAAAAAAAATCCCCCAGGCCGTCTAGAAAACATTGCTTTCACACTGAGTTACGCCACGGAAAAGCGCTGTCAATGAAAGATCAATTGACTTCGGTATGTCAGACAGTGGAGGAACTCGGTGGCTGATAGAAATCAGCCCACTGCTTTCAGGTCTTGCTGCATCATGACATGGCATACATCCGGCAGAACTAGCACCAGGGACGTAGATGTGTTGGTTGACCCCCTGGATGGAAGCTGTTTTTCTGAGGCTCAGCAAGCCCCCATTAGGTCCAGCACATTCTGGGTGGGCAGTGTTCATGATCTGTTTCAAGTTATTTTCAGACCTCAAGGCAGACACAAGGGCGTTGTGATCATCAGAGGATCAGGTTCCAGCGTTGCCCATGTGACCTCCCCAAACAGGTCTATATACCAGTCTAAGAGCAGCTTAGATAGGACCTTCTCCAAGGCTCAGATGGAAAGGTCCCATCCATCTTCCATGCTGCTGCTAAGTCACTTCAGTTGTGTCCAACTCTGTGCAACCCCAGAGACGGCAGCCCACCAGGCTCCCCCATCCCTGGGATTCTCCAGGCAAGAACACTGGAGTGGGTTGCCATTTCCTTCTCTAATGCATGAAAGTGAAAAGTGAAAGGGAAGTCCCTCAGTCGTGTCCGACTCTCCGCGTAACGCGTTCCAATTCCCCCACACAATCAGCCTTGCTGCCTGAAGCAGGAAGTACCCGGGTGGGCAGGTGCTGGTTTCAGGATAGGATCATTCTGTCTTCATTGCCCTGGGGTCTGACAGCCCCGTTGCCCATCTTCCAGGAAGGAGGTGAGCAGTGGATTCCCTCAGAACCTTCTTGGGGCTGCCTGGCTTCTCTGAAGCTGATGTTCTGTCTGGTGGCCCATCTCAGCCACAACTCGTGGCTTTCTGGGCCTGGTAAGTCCTCAGTGCTCATGTTCCAGCCCTGAACTCCCCTGGGTGCTCTTCTGACCACCTTCTCAGCCCCACTACCCTTGACCACCTCTTGGCAGACAAATATCCCCAGATCTTTCCATGAGAGCTCCAGTTTACTTAAATGTTCTTCCCCAAGTGGAATTTGTTAACTGGACCTCAATTCACATGGGCTGTTTAGGTTTTTCATGAGAATCATCAAAAGTTATGCACCTTTGAGACTTGCCTGGGGGTCCAGTGGCTAAAGACTCAGGGCTCCCAATGCAGGGGGACCAGGTTCAATTCTTGGTCAGGGAACTAGATCCCACACGTTGCAGCTAAGATCCAGTGCAACCAAATAAAAAAGAACATTGTGCACCTTGACAGCTGTATGCAAGTCCAGGTGTGTTGGGCCCAGCCTGGGAGGGTACAGAAGTTGGCATAGAGCCACAGAGGGGTCCCCACAAGCAAGGAGCCCTGAGGCCAAAGCTACATCAGCTTTGTGGTAAACCTACCTCTGCCCTTACTCGGAAACCAGAATCTTAGGGACACTGAATTTTCTGTCACTTCTGTTGGTCTATCATTATCACAAGAACAATCTGAGGAGGAGATTAAGCATGTGATCCAGAAAGGCCCACATGCAAATACCTCCCATCTCTTTCCTGGCGGGCTTTGAGATCTTCAGCATTAAGTTAGCTAACCTCACTCTGCTTCAGTTTCTTCTTCTCAAAAAACAAAAACAAAGCAGAGGTAACAGGGCCTCTTTCACAAGTGCAGTGTTGCAAATTACAGGGAGGGCATGTTTATATAACACTGGTACAAGTGTTTAACACTGTTCACTCAGTGAAAGACGGATCAGACCCCCATTCAGCAGTGTTCATTAGAGTTTGTAGACATGATTGAAATCTACCTTCTACAAAGATAAGTTGGTTATGAACTTGACAATAATTGGTATGGAGAATGCAAGCAGGTATTCAGAGGTGGTATAAATGTATAAAAATAAGATGCAAAATCGAACCACACTTAGCCTAAACCAGCAGCTGAGAATTATTTCCCAACCACAGTGAGAATTATTTCCCAACCACGATGTACTGAAAATACACAATCCAGATGACAATCCAGATGACAACCGTGGCTTCACACAGCAGCAAGAGCAGAGGTGCACACATACCCATACAAAGCTCACAAAGCTCCCGGGCACTTTCGGCCTTCTCATGGCACACGTTCTCCTCCAAGTTCTATTCCAACCCCTAAAACCCACCCCTGGGCCAGTTGAGAATCATACTCTTTACAAGACTTCAGACAAAATACTGAATTTATTCAGCTGATTTGATGGGTCATGTTGGATAAAAGTATCATTTTCATTTGCATGATGTAAAACATACTTGAAGGAGGAATACTCACATACATTACAGTGTTAAAAATATATATGTATGAAAGATTCATGAAGGCATTTGATACAAAACATACACAGTATGCTATTTTAATATACAAATGCTTTCAAGAAAATAGAGAAGTAAGAATTATAAAAGTAGCATCATTAAGAATTTACAAATGTTCCATTTTCTTAAAGGTCACATTCTCATCCTTTGGGATGTACAGACATTATGTGATTTAACACAGTTTTATCCACATTCAAAACATCATGTTTCAAATGTCTGAAGCATAGCATGTACAGTACAAAATGTTTCCATAGGAACTGAACCAAACCTCACTAGTGGCAGCTGTCACATGGCTCCCAATTCATTGGTTAACCATTTTTAAGACACTAGTTCAGCTTATCGCTATAATATTCAAGTTGTTCTATTTACCCCAAATATAAAGACTTTCATTTCTATCAGCATTTACAGACAAAGGCTTGAAGAGTTATCATACAATATATACCAATATACACCATATATACACTGAGTTAAAAGAAGTTCCCTTAGTTAAATTATTAACAGAGCCAAGAAGAGTCATTGTAGGCTAATATATTATTCTTGTGATTGGTATTCTTAAAATTTTGACCAAAGTGCACAGTGAATGGAATCAGTCACTGAGAAATGATCCTTCCATGAACTCTCAGCTTCCTTAGAGTCAGGCATACCACCTGAGAAATGAGAACTTTCCAGCCGAGCTGGCCAAGGGTAGCTTCACGTATCAACACACAGGAGCCACATGGAGTCACATTCATGAGTCGGAGGAGCCCAGCCAATAAAAATACAATTCCCTCGACGGAGATCCTGTGCAGTCAGCAGAATCAGCTTCCCAGAGATCAATGAATGTTGAGTCCTAATTCAAGGCAAACACCACCAGCCATCAGCCATACTCTAGGGTTGGCGGACCCCGAACAAGGTTGAAATAGCCAGCAAGGGCCCCAAGGTCTATGTAGAGAGAACGCTGCCTCTTCAGCATCTCTGATTCCTCAGTGCTCCCAGCGCACGAAGAGTCTGAAAAAGGAAACATAAATAAAAAATTAAAATGTGATCAGGGGACATGTTCAATAATAGATGCCTGTTCCCTCAACTTAACACAAAACAACACACTTTGGGTCTAATGAAAGAGCATTCAAACTCTGTTGAATTATTATTAAAAAGCCATAGAATTGGGGGCTTCCTCGGTAGTCCAGTGGTTGAGACTCTGCCTGCCAGTGCAGGGGCTGTGGGTTTGATCCCTGGTTGGGGAACTAAGATCCCACATGCCTCAGGGTGTAGCCAAAAATTTTTTTTTAAGCTGCAGAATTGAACATGATGGGCTAGTTTATGGGATATAGCACAGACAAAATAATTCAAAAAAGAGTCAACAACCACAATAAATTAGCTGGAAATCCTGGCCCATTTTCCAACATCCCAGATGATTCTTTTCAAATACAGGAAAGTCAGAGAAGAAGCTGAGAAATGCAAACAAGCATTCCAGGCTTGACATCTGGGTTTGGACCCAGATAGAGTTAGAACATCACAGATTTCATAATAAAAATAGAAACCCTTCTCCATGCATATCCAATGTTTCTGGAATGTGTATCGTTTTTCCTAAATGGGAAGGTTTCACAGCTGGAAGAGAGATTTTTGAGCAGAGGAAGACAGAAATGCAGGTTGCCTTCAAATTCAATATTTTATCAGTGCTGTGATGTTTCCAACCAACAGCTGGCATAGTTTACCATAACTGCATTATACAGAGTCCCCCTCTTTGCCAACAGCAAAACTGTCATGCTTGATCTATTTTTAAAAGCAAACACTCTTCTGTTGCAAAAGAAAGCAAGGCAGAGGTAATTCTCAAAGACGGCATTACCTCCATCTGCACTGGAAACCAGTTAGGCTTGCTGGTAAATTAGCCGATTTTTTTAAAAATTGTGACTCTTTATTTTTGCCACACCCCATGGCTTGCAAGATCCTAGTTCCCTCATCAGGAATCAAATTCATGTCCCCTGCAGTGGAAGCATGGAATCTTGACCACTGGACTGCCAAGGAATTCCCAGCTAATTTTTTCTTTTTTGTGTGTATATGCTTTTGCTAACATTCTTGCTAAAATCTCTCCAACAACTTTTAGCATGCAGGAAGTCACTTCAGTTTTTTTTTTTAATTTTACTTAGGTCAAGTTGATTGACAATGTTATATTAATTTCTGCTGTACAGAAAACTAACTCAGTCATATATATATATATAAGACTATGAAAAATATTACATACATATATATACTTTTTCATATTATTTTCCATTATGCTTTATCACAGGATATTCCTGTGCTATACAGTAGGACTTTGTTGTTACCCATCCTACATATACTAGCTTGCACCTGCTAATTCTATTTGTTTTTCCAGGTGTCTTCATGAGTTCTATCAGAAGGTGGATGGAGGGAGAAAAGAAGGGAAGCCAGGGCACCGCACACTGCAGGGTGTCCATACCGGCAATGTTCTCAGGAAGCTCCAACTCCTTCCGGCTCAGCAGCCGCTTCCGCTCAAAGAGGGCAGAGTCCAAACTCTGACAGCGGGGTTGATCCTCCCTGGGGGGGTTCAGCGCCTCGTGTTTCAGCAGGTCTGCTGCCCTAGGCCGGTGATTGGGGTTCCTCTCCAGGGCAGCCTCGATCAGCTCTCTCATACCAGGACTGCAGTCTTCAGCGATATCTTCCAAAGGAGGCGCCTGCTTGTGGATCTGTGAACAAACCAGCTCTTTTAGCATCAATGGCATGAAAATATACCCTCGACAGGACAGGTATTCTAGTTACAAGACCGGGGAAGTCTTTTGTTTTGAGGTGAATACAGCTCACACCCTTCAGTAACATTTCCTAAGGACACTGAGTGAAAGCCATCTTTTGGTTAAATGCAGTCAGAGATAAACACTCGAGGTCTGAATACACAGCTTTCCATAGGAGCAATGCCCGAAGGTCCCTGTGCAGAAACTGGGAAGCGCCTGCCTCTCAAGTTCTCTATAGTCAAAGGAGGGGGGTGAGTGGCAGGGGCGGCGGGGGTGGGGCGCTGCGTGTTTCACTACATGCCAGGCTGCCCTGGGGATCTAGAATCTAATTCCGTCTTTCTGGAAAGTGTTCAAAGAACATATACAACTTCCTCAGTTCAATGATTTATGCTACTCTGATGCTTTTCAGTGGTATCATGTATAACAGCATAGCATACAATTTCTGCCTGGGCACAGCTGGATGGGTTTCCATAGGGTGATCCCTCCATGTGGGAGAGTTAGGGTTATACTAGGCCTAGTATATGGTCAGCATACCATGGTTAGCATACTGAGCATATACTAGTGTTACCAGAGGATGATGGTCATACTTCACCATCATCCCATCAGATGTGTGTGGTATCAGAGAGAGAGCAACTCTCCTGAGAAGTGAGATGCTCCAGCCCCACCCTCCCCCCGCCGCCCCCACTTACTATGTACAGGTAGGAGGGGTAGGCGGAGCGCGGGTAACGCTTCACCCAGGGCGGGGTGCCCGTCTGCATGTGGATCAGAGTGGCCCCCAGGCTGTAGATGTCTGCTTTGGTCGAGTGGCCCCTGCAGAGGATCACCTCTGGACTCATGTAAATCTGAAAGAGAAGCAGGAAGGTCAGTCTGACCCCCTCATGGGTCTAGGCACCATTTCCCTAACCCAGTTCTGGAAGCTGGCACATGCCCCTCGCTATCCACTGCACACTCCATCCCCTGAGAACAGCATGTCACTGCTGTGTTCCCTTCAGCAAAGGGGTGGCCCTGACCCATGCAGACTCAGGCAGCTTTACCCTGCAGCCTCACAGCACCTCTCCCCACAGACTGAACACAAGGCAGACCACGCAGGAAGCCATCCACGGCTGCAAACACATCTGGCACTCCCACTCAAAGTTCTGCAAAGCGAGGATCAATGTTTCCTGTTCCTACTAAAACACCAATTCCTTTTGTATTTCAATGGACACTAAAATACACATCCTCATTTCATGTTTGGCATTAAAATGCCAAACTGATAATTATCTTCAGTCATCAAAAGCAGCAGAGGTCCCAGAGTATCAGCACCAACTACACAGGAGAGAAGAATTTAAAGTGTAACACTGGAGGACTTCCCTGGTGGTACAGTGGATAAGAATCTGCCAGCCAATGCAAGGGACACGGGTTTGATCCCCAGTCTGGGAAGATTCCACATGCTTCAGAGCAACTGGGTCTGTGCGCTGTAAGTGCTGCCACTACTGAAAAGCCCACGGACCCTAGAGCCGGTGTTCCATAATAAGAGAGAAGCCACTGCGATGAGAAGCCCGTGCACTGGAACCAGAGAAAGCCCCTCTGCAGCAACAAAGACCCAGAGCAGCCAAAAACAAATAATGTGTAACATTGGAAAAGTGATCCTAATGGGTCATTTCTATGAACCACTTCTTATTTCTACCCACCAGGGAGCCCAGTGACTAAATATTAAAGGTAGGCCATGTTCACATTGTGTAAGTTGGTTTTATGAGCCAATGCTGGAAAAGGAGGGCTCATTTTAGAAATGGTTTCCCTAAGCAGTGTGTGTTTCTAAAAGAGAAGAAGAGCAAACACCAGTGACCTGTCTTTACGGCTGGTACAGGCAGAGTGCAGTTCCTACCCTCACTGTCAATATTTAGCTTTAACAACTTTGGATGCTGCCATGAACATGAAGCAGGGGGTGACTATTCCCAGAATACATTTCAGAGTAAATAAAAAAAGAACTGGCTTACAAAAACTGGGGAAATTGCCCAGTTTCCCCACCTCACTTGCCTCAAGTACTTCCTACAACACACTTCCGGCTGCCTGGGCTTGGTTCCTTTCTCTCGCTCTCCCTGGACTTTCTTACTAAATAAAATCGCAAAGTTGAGCAACACACTCAGTGGTCAGGACGACTGTTAACAGAGGTGCCTGCCTCCCCTCCCCCAACCCCAGGTGACTCTCCTAAGCAAGGATTAGGCAAAGTGCTACTTCTGGTGTCACCAGTGGCAGCTGTGTGCTCGCCTGGGGCCCTGGAGGGGGTGTGGGGTGGCATGTGGTGGTGGCAGATCCCTTGCCCAGAGCCCCATGGCTCCCAGCTCCTGACTCCTTAAGCTCTAGGGAGCCACAGGAGCAGGGCATGGGGTCAAAGGCACTTCCTGAAACAGGCCTGGGGGGAACCCAAGCCAGGCTCTCTAGGGGTTGAACACCCTTAGGCATGGACCCGGAAGCCTAGAGCTCGGCAGGGTTGGGGTAGGGGGTGGGGGTGTCAAGGCCTTTACTTCCCAACACATTTATTACAAAGGGAAGGAGACACTGTGTGTGTGTGTGTATACGTGTTTGTATGTTCCCACGTACTTGATGATGACATGTGACCTTATATAAGAACTTTACAAAAGGAACAAGGCTATCAAGGGAACTCTAATTACTTTTTCACACTCATTATTTCTTCTTTCTCTGTACCAGGGAATTCGAAAACAATAGTTTAAAGATAGGCTGGATTAACCCTGTATGTGCATCGCATGGCACGGTTACAAGATCATGCCCTGGATAGGAAGGCCGTGGGTGACCAGCATCTGTATTTGGAAGCTTGGCTGGAGGGTTCAGAAGTCATCTGATCAAACCAAATGATCAAGATCTAATGGAAGGCGAATCTGCACGGCTGACCCTGATTAATGATGCCTTCTTGCTCTTTAAGGATGAGGGGTCAAAACAAGCTTTCTGAGAAGTGACCTCTACACCTCAACTCATCAGCACACTTCCTACCACACTACAATCACAAGTGCCAGACGTACAGTAAACAAACGCGGGTGGATCAGAAGAGTCTTTACAGCTAGGAACGCCAAGGCCAATTTAGCACTTCATAGAAAGCAATTAATATTTGGTGAAAATACTTCAATCCAAACTCCTATTCAGGGATAGACACTGTGTTGCTATCTCGTACTCAAACACATACTCTTCTGATAGAAAATCCCAGAAAGGAGATGTCTTTTTCCAGTTATTGCAAAATGTCCAATTTGATCATCCTGCCGGGAAGAGAAAGGTATTTTCCATCTTTAATACCATAAATAGTTTGTTTCTCAAACTGGCTCCAGGAAAAGGGGTAGGGTGTCACATATCTCAATGTCTGACAACTGCCAAAACATGCTGAAGTCTTTCCAAAGAAATCATGTCAGAAGTGTTAAGCCTTATTAGATTTTGTGCTTTGGGGAAGTATTCCCAAGATCTGGAGACTAAAACATGCTTAGAACAAAAGGTCTACAGTTTTCTGAATATTATTTTGCTCGAAGACAACTCTCCAGGATCCTCTCCCAAGTATTTTCCAGAATAAGTTCACTAATAAAAGCAAAACCAAAGATCTCTTCTGCTGCCCAAGAAAGTCTGCTTTAAGAGAGTTAAGAAAAGGCTTACACAGCCTGGATGGGAGGAGGGTTTAGGGGAGAATGGATACACGTGTCTGTATGGCTGAGTCCCTTCACTATTTACCTGAAACTACCACTGCATTTATTAATTGGCTATGCCCCAACACAAATTAAAAAGGTTAAACTCTGAGGGGGAAAAAAAAAGATTAAAAAAAGGCTTACAAAATCCCAGCCTAAAATGCAGACAATTCTTTTTGCAACTGTGTGCATACGTGTACTCTGTCACTTAGTCGTGTCTGACTCTTTGCAACACTTTGGCCTATAGCCCACCATGCTCCTCTCTCCATGGGATTTTTCAGGCAAGAATACTGGAATGGGTTGCCATTTCCTCCTCCGGGGGATCTTCCCAACCCGGGGATTGAATCCACGTCTCCTGCGTCTCCTGCATTGCAGGCAGATTCTTTACCTCTGGGCCACTGGGGAAACCCTGGACTGCAGCTGAGTGCAATGCAATACATTCACTGGCTAAAATAAAGTCTATCTTTTGAGTAACACCAGGACTGACCTGATAATCTTGAGGCAAAGATTCAGCAACTGCCCCCTCTTCGCTTCCTGAGGGCACTTTCAACAGAGAAGGGCATGGGGCTGAGGGACTCTGATAGCTAAACACCTCATCGTCATGGAGATGGGCCAGGAAGGCAGATTCTACCCCCATGTACCTTCCCAGATGCAACCAACCCCACACCCACCATAACTGACTGTGAACTAAACAGCTGGTCATTTATTAATAATCCAGGTAAATTTAAAACAGGCCCTAACTCCAGAATGGAATCTTTGTTGGCTTTGTCTTGGGTTCCATCCCTTGCATACACAGCAGCCTAAACACACAGATGTCCAACAGACACTCACTACATGAATCAACTATGCAGCCTAATAATGTGAATGCTAAATATATTATCTGAAAGCTCATGAATGCATTTCTCTGAACCTCATTTAGATTCATAAGTTTTGTTTTTGTTGTTTTTGTTTCACAAATAAGTTGAATATTATAGTAAGCTTATACCTTCAAATAAGATTCATTCGTGCTCCAATAAATGAGAGTTAAGAGTCCAGGGATTAAACAGAGGCCTAAAATATCATATCTCAATAAATGTTGTTTTTAATGATCATGACGATTATGGCTATAACTGAACCAAAGCAGTAATACTGTTATACTGAAAATGTACATACTAGTTACACAGCAGTTAAACCTTAGACTATAGACTCAGAAAAAATTAGATTCGATTCCCTGATCTGTCAGTAGCTGAATAACTTTGGGCACTTTATCTTAACCTCTTCATGCTTATTTTCTTATTTTAAAATGGTAATAACAGTATTTCCCTATGATAATAGTATTGTGAGGATAAAATGCTGCTGCTGCTGCTGCTAAGTCGCTTCAGTCGTGTCCGACTCTGTGCGACCCCATAGACGGAAGCCCACGAGGCTCCGCATCCCTGGGATTCTCCAGGCAAGAACACTGGAGTGGGTTGCCATTTCCTTCTCCAATGCATGAAAATGAAAAGTGAAAGTGAAGTCACTCAGTTGTGTCCGACTCTTAGCGACCCCATGGACTGCAGCCTACCAGGCTCCGCTGTCTGTGGGATTTCCCAGGCAAGAGTACTGGAGTGGGGTGCCCATTGCCTTCTCCAGAGGATAAAATAATATAATACAAATAAAGTGTTAAAATGAGCACACGACACAGAGTGAATGTGCATTAAAAATGTTCCCATGATAATAATGATTTAATGTAATGGATTTCTTCCCCTTCTTTGTCCTTTCTGCAGTAATGATAGAACATCTTATTTTTACTGTTGATCAGATATTGCCAGACTGTGCTGGTGGTCCAGTGGTTGAGAATCAGCCATGCAATGCAGGGGATGTGGGTTTGATCCCTGGTCAGGGAACTAAGATCAAACATGCCTCAGGGCAACTAAGCCATGTTCCACAACCACTGAGCCCCCTGGCTCTGGATTCTGAGCACAACAACTTGAGAGAAGCCCATGCATCACAAGGAAAGACCCCAAATGCCACAATTAAGACCCAAGGACAGCCAAACATAAATAAATACTAAAAAAAAAAAGCTATTGCCCATTTTCGGATGAACATAATTACCTCTGTTCCACGGAGGTCCTTAGGAAAATAGATCTCTTCGGTCATTTGGACACTTAGACCAAAATCCACCAAAACAGCTTTTGTGGACATGAAAACAATGTTGCTAGCTATAAAGAGAGGAGAAATTTTAGTAAAAAAATTGTGTATCTATCCATAAGCAAAATGGAAACATTATTTAAATTGGGTTGCAAACAATGATACATTGAAATGCTTCCTTTATTGAAATGAGTACATTATATTCAAAAGGGAAACGTGAATGTGGGTGCGAGTTTAGGTAAAAATCACTTCAGATTTGTCAAGAATTCAGTCAAAGTGGATATAAATGAAGGCAGTCATTAATAATTGTCAAATGACAATAGCCAAGACATGGAAACAAGCTAAGCATCTATCAATGGATGAATGGATAAAGAAGATTTATACATATGCAAATTTGGTGATATACACATATAAGTTGTCTGATACATATTAATGTAATGGGATATTATACAGCCATAAAAAAAGAAGGATATCCTGCTATTTGTGACAACATGGATGCACCTTGATGGCTAAATAAATCAGACAGAGAAAGACAAATATCATACAATCTAACTTTTATGAGGAGTCTAACAAAGAAAAAAGCAAGCAAACATAGAAACACAGAATAAAGTGGTTGCCAGGGGTGGGGGTAAAGAGAATTTGGGATGGTGGTAAAAAAGGCACAAACTTCCAGTAACGAGATAAAAAACTTCTGGGACTTTATGTCCAGAAGTCATGTATAGCATGGTGACTATAGTTAACAACTGTTGTTCAGCCGCTAAGTGGTGTCTGACTCTTTGTGACCCCACGGACTGCAGCTCTCCAAGCTCCTCTGTCCTCCACTATCTCCTGGAATTTGTTCAAATTCATGTCCACTGAGTCAGTGATGCTATCTAACCACTTAATTCTCTGCCACCCCCTTCCCCTTTGGCCTTCAATCCTTCCCAGCATCAGGGTATTTTTCAATACTGTATGGTATTTTTGTAAGTTGCAGATTTTAAAAGTTCTCACCACACAAAAAAATTATAAATACATGAGATAGATGATGTGTTAACTAACCTTATCATGATAATCATTTTGTAATATATACATGTATCAGATTACTACATAGTACATCTGTTATACTGTCAATGATTATTATGTTATATTGTCAATTATTTCTCAATAAAGGTGGAAAATATTTTTTATATTTTATATACTGTGTACTATTATCAAGCCACTTTCTGAAACTAAAAAGTAAAATTCCCAACTTTTCTCAGTATAAGTTTTGCTAGCCCAATTTATGTTTAGATATTAAGGATTCAGAGTGGACCTCTCCTATGTATTTCCCCACAATCTCTTACTCTTAGAAAGCAGTCATGCTCATGCTTAGTTGCTCATTGTGTACGACTCTTTGCAATCCCATGGACTGCCAGGCTCCTATGTCCATGGAATTTTCCAGGCAAGCATACTACAGTGGGTTGCCATTTCCTTCTCCAGGGGTTATTCCTGACCCACAGGCAGTCCTCATGCCATCAGGGACCTTCATGTTGAACAGAAGAGCCCATCTGCCTAAAGTCCAGCTAGTCTGTTTAAGCCAAAAAGGGACACATCCAAAGATAACTCACGTTTAATGTCGTGGTGGATCACTTTCTTTGAGTGCAGAAAATCAAGTCCCTTGAGAACATGTTTTGTCACCCAAATTATCTCAAATTCTCTCATGGGTCCACAGCTCTCCAGTTTCTCCAGGACAGACCCTCCTTCGCCTGCTTCCATGAAGAGATGAACAGTTTCACCCCATAGAACAGCACCATATAACTCAGCGATGTTCTCGTGCCGGAAGCAAGCCTGGATTTCCACGTCAGATGGCTTAAATTGGTCTACTGGGATCTAGAACACAAAAGCACAAGGAATATCCTCAACAACCCCAGGATAATGAAAAATATACACAATATAGGTCAACTTACAAACCAGAAGGCAAACAAATGCCTTCAAGGATACTCTGATGTATTATGAAATTGTACTCCTGAGTAAAGGTGATGTTTACTTGGGATCTGCCTTTACATTAATGTCTGCATAAGGTGAAAAAATTCAAAATAAGAAAATAAAAGACAAAATAATAAAATAGTACTTTCATTTAGAGTAGAGACACCCAATGAAAGAAATGTTCATGATTGACCCACAGAAGGTAATTTCCCATCTGTTATACATGAAATACCATGATTTCTATGGTACCTAGATTTTGGGTCATTATTTTCAGTCTTCCTTGTCATAAAACACTGTCTCTAGTCTCACAGTTCACGTGCTATCAATGCATTTAAATAAGCACTGACCGTCTATTCTACAGAAAATCAATAGTCATTAATAAAGAAAGAAGTAACTCTTACATGACCGGAATGCCTCCAAAATAAACTGTTAGATTGAAGTAGGCAAGATGCAGAAATGCATATATTATGTTCTCATTTGTAAAAACATATTCCACTATACAGACACATGTCCATAGAAATTTTCTGGAAGGACATGTAAGAACCCATTAATGATAACTGCTGCAAGGAAAGGGGTCTCATTCTTTAGCCTACATCCTTATGAACTGTTTGGGGTTGTTAACCCTCTTATATGTTTCTCTTTTTTAAGAAAACACATGGCTTAAAAATTAAATATAAGGACTGCAAGGAAAATAACCCACAAATCTATTTGCCATGTCTTTTGTGATAAAACTGGAAAACAGAACACTTTCTGGCTCTAAGAGCTTTAAAAGATGTCTCCAGATTTTTTTTTAACTTGGACATATCTCTTTGTAAATGTAACCTTCAAATAACTAATATATTACTGCCTTTTTTTCCTTTAATAACGGATGCTCTGGGTCAACCTTTATGGAGGCACAAATGAGGCCCTCATGACAAAAGAGCGACTGAGATGATAGTGTCATTATTTTCTATTTTGTTTTTTTGTTAAATCAAAAGTGAGTCTGTTTCATTGCCCTTAAAAAACTTTAAAGTGTAAGAGACATACGCAAAAATGCAAAACAGATTATCACATTCAATGAATTTTCAACTGAACACACCCATGTAACCACCATGTAGATCAGGAAACAGAACTTCACCAGCATCCCTGAAACCCCCTGATGACCCCTACCTGTCACCACTCCCCAGGGACACCCACAGACGGGATTTCCAACAGGTCTGTTTAGCCTTTTGGGCCTTTATATAGGGTTGGCCAAAACGTTCCTTCAGGTTTTTTCATACGATGTAATGGGAAAACCTGAACAAATGTTTTGGCCAACTCAGTGTAAGTGGAATCTCATAGAACAGATCCTGTTTTGTGTCCAGCTGTTCTAGCTTCACCTAATGTAGATTTATCTACATCATTGCAGTTGTAAGTCGTTTCTTCTCTTTGCTGGACAGCATTGCATTGTATAAATATACCACATTTCAACATCTGCAAACTTTCCAGTTTGGGGCTATTGCACACAGTGCTGCTATGGACACTCCAGCATATGGCTTCTGGGGATTGTGGAGGCATGCCCACTGGTCAGGAACCTGCAGGAGCGGAATTGCTGGGTCATAGGGTGTGTGCCTGCTCACTTTGGTAAATCAGGCCAGTATTCCAAAGTGAGGGCACCGCAGCAGGTGCTTAATGTTTAATAAGAAGAGATAGGGTGTCTTCAATACTGGTCTATTTAAATTTAGCCTTTGGGGACTTCCCTGGTGGTTCAGTAGCTAAGACTCCATGCTCCCAACGCAGGGGGCCCAGGTTCAATTCCTGGTCGGGGACTAGATCCAGGATGCTGTAACTAAGAGTCCACATGCCAAAGCGAAGATCCCAGTGCAGCCAAAATAAATGAATAAATATTTTAAAAATAAATAAATAAGTTCAGCCCTGTATTCTGCAGTTCTGAGAAGTCTTGTGGCTTTCCGAACAGCGTCTACTTCCCTGCCTAGTCCCCTCCTCTGTGGGTGAGATTAAAAACAGCAGCAAATAAATTTGCTCTTGCAGGAGAGCCTCCCTCCCCCATCCTACCACAAGAACGATGCAGGCATCCAAGCTGGCACTAAGTAAGCCAGTACCTTCTTTTTTATCAGTGCAAACTGACTAAACTCAGCTATTGTACTTAAGTAGACTTGGGGGTTGAATGACCCCAGGTAGGAAGTCTATCTGTAAAACACAGATGCTTTGTTGGACTGAGCACCTTCAAACAAGAGGCAGTCAAAGGATAGCCAGCTTTGAGTAAAGAAACACACAAAAGCCCCAACGCCAGCACTCAGGGCACCGTGTCTGGTTATGCAGTACATACCAATTTACAGGCCATCCTTTTCTTAGTCTTTATATCTTGTGCTAAGTACACTTTCCCAAATGCCCCCCGAGGAATGAAATCAGAGCCAATGTTCCTGTAGGTCAGCTTCCAAGGGATGAGCAGAACATCAGAGTCTATTTGGTAGCGTCCATTCTGAGGAGTGATTACCTACAACAAAGCAAACATGCAGGAGGGTGAGAATTTCAGCAAGGTTCTCTTCCAAGACCCACCCTTCAGGAACTGGTTATGTTAGAACACATTCTTACACGCAGTGTTAAAAATGAATGTCACTGTATGTAATCCTAATAGTGTACAGAGGCTATATTTAGAGCTTCAGCAAGACAGAGAAAGCATGTAACAGAAACACGTCACTGGCCAGACCTGATCATATTTCTATCTGCATGTGAGTAATTCATTGCGAAAGAGAACTTTAAAAATGGTTTATCTAAGGCACCCTGATTGTTGCGACCAAAGGGCTGAAAATAAAGATTGCAGAAAAGTAAACTGTACACGCAAGCTGACTGGCTTCCAATTAAAATGTGCTAACCTGTTAGTCTGCATAACCATTACTCAGAGATGATGCACAGAGAGAGAGTGTGGAAAAGAACTGATGATCACAGAGGATTCTGGGAACCAATGTGTTTTGCCAGAGCTGTAAGTTGACATAAATAAAGCAAGGGCAGAATTATCTCTCATCGACTCACTCATTTAATGTTTACTGAGGGCAGGATACATGCCAGGCTCTATGTTTGGTGCTGAGGAGTCAAGAACAAGAGACAGACAGTCCCTGAGCTCTGAGTGTCAGCAGACACTTTGAACAAGACGGCTGACTCAAAAACTGAGAGCCACAACCTAAGATGGATAAAGAAGATGTGGTCCATATATATGCGATGGAATACTGCTCAGCCAGGGAAAAGAATGAGGCAATGCCATTTGCCCCAACACAGACAGACCTAGAGATGATACAAAGTGAAGTCAAACAGAGAAAAGCAAATACCACATGATATCATTTACATGTGGAAACTTAAAAAAAAAGATACAAATGAACTTATATACAAAGCAGAAAACAAACTATGGTTACCAAAGGGGAAATGGGAGAGGATAAATTAGGAGTTTGGGATTAACATACACACATTACTATATATAAAATAGATAACCAACAAGGAGCTACTGTACAGCAAAGGAAACTCCACTCAATATTTTGCAATAATCTACAAGGGAAAAAAAATCTAAAAAAGAATACACAGCATAACTGAAACACTTGGCTGCATACCTGAAATGAATCAACACTGTAAATCAACTCAAATAAATAAATAAAAACAATAACTAAAAAATTAAGAGACATATCTCGATAGCAGTATGGGTTATAAGGGTATGTACCCATGTCAAAACTCATCAAACTGGATATTAAAGATCTTTGTATTCTGTGCCTGTGTGTTGGTCACTCAATCATATCTGACTCTTTGTGACCCCATGGACTATAGCTTGCCATGCTCCGTTGTCCGTGAAATTCTCCGGGCAAGAATACTGGAGTGGGTGGCCATTTCCTTCTCCAAGGGGATCTTCCTGACCCAGGGATTAAACCTGTGTCTCCTGCATTGCAAGCAGATTCTTTATCATCTGAGCCACCAGGGAAGCCCTCTGTGTATTCTACTGCATAGAAAGTCTATCTCAATTTTTAAAGAGTAAAAAATTAAAGGGAGAAATAATAATAAATAAAATGAAAACAAATTAATAAGTTCACAAGAGAGGTGACCTGGAGCACATTCCTTTAAAAAGAAAAACGGTGTGTGGTTTTTTTCAAGGGCTAGAATCCCCAAAACACAGGTTTTACCTACAAGTCATTAGTAATATTATGACTTCGGGAATTATGAGACTATTAAAGTAACACAAAGCTATTTCAAGAACGGAAGAGGCTGCAGGGGAATGCGGATCACGTGGGAGAGAAGATAGCGATTCATCTCCAGACCCACTGGGCCGCTTACTCGACCCTGCTCTGGGAACAACCCTGGTGACGGTAAGGGTTATTCACTCAGGACCCATTATTGCTAATCGTAGCTACGCCCCACAGACGTGTGCACTATTAGTCAGGGGATGAAACAGCGAAAGATGCTAATACTTAGAAATGTGAAGTTACTGACACTCAAAACTTTAGCATTTACTGAGCATGGCCGCTGTGCAAGGCCCGAGGGGGGACCATAACTAAGCGGAGACCACGGTCTTGCCAAGTTTGAAATATGACCTCGTTTCAAGAAGCGTCACCTCATTCCTGGAAGCCACTTCTACAGGAGGCTGGGGGCACGGTGGGTTTAGCCCCCAAGACAGAGCTGTGCTCTCGGCACTCGGCTGCACTGGTTTTACTGCCTCTGCCTTGTTATTAAATATTTACAGATCCAATTGCTCTTGATTCTCCAGGGCTCACTTTAGGGTTTAAGCAGCCTTCGGAAAAAAACCATCTTACTTTTTTTTAGGTTTGGTTTTTCTTTTTTAATCACTGAAGTATAGTTGATTTACAATGTTGTGTTAGTTTCAGGGGTTCAGGATGGCGATTCAGTTACATAAACACATATATATTTTTTTGAGGTTCTTTTCCATTATAAGTTATTACAAGACACTGAGTAGAATTCCCTGTGCTATATGGCGGGTCCTTGTTTATCTGTTCTATATGTAGCAGTTTGTACATGCTAACCCCAAACTCCTAATTTCTCCCTTTCCCCTCACCTTTCTCCTTTGGTAACCATATATTTATTTTCGACATCTGTAAGTCTGTTTCTATTTTGTAAGTAAGTTCCTTTGTATCATGTTTTTATATTCCACATATACGGGACATCATGGGATATTTGTCTTTGTCTGACTTCACTTGAAAGTTTTACTTTTGTTCAACGAATCTGCTTTAACCCACTCTGGGCCCAGTGTCCGCTTAGCTGAGAGGATGAGAGTAATAATACTAGCCATCTGGTGAGTGCTAGCTCTGGGCCAGGCACTGTGCTGAGTACTTCACACACGAACACATCAGTTTTGCACAAGTCTGTATTGTAAGGACTCTCTTTATCTCCACTTAGAGATGAAGAAATTGACTTGAAGAGGTTAAGGAACTCAGTAGGCAGTGACAGAATCAGGTCTGTCTGACCTCAAGCCACAGCTCCTATTCTTTAGATAAGAGCCTTCAGTTTTCCAGAGGTTGTAATTAAAGTTGAACCCAGTGACCAAATGCCTAACTTATAGTTCACTGAGATGGCTTGGCCTTCTCCTCTTTAGATCAACTACCGCAGTTCCTTCACCCCAGTTTACCATTCCCCACACTCTTCTCTGAAAGCCCTGAGAGTTCTCCACGCCACCTCTGATGACACACCCTGAACGTGCAGGGTGACACACAAGTGTTGGCCAGTATGTGGTTCTGCAAAGTCCTGGATCTTCCCAAGCCCTAGACCTTCCCTATCTGGGTCTGAAATATTTTCCCCCTTCTTCTTCTTTCTAGCAGCCCAAGTAAGTAATCTTCTGGAAATCTCTGTTGTCCATTATCTCTGTCAACTCTTCCATGTACTAAAGCCACATTCAAGTGCAGACATTGGAGGCAAGCTGTCCGTGTGTGTGCGTTTGTGCGCTCTCCGTCGCTCAGTCATGTTCAACTTTTTGCAACCCCATATGGACTGTCACCCGCCAGGCTCCTCTGTCCAGGAGATTCTCCGGGCAAGAATACTGGAGTGGTTTGCTATTTTCTTCACGTGCTGACCCAGGGATGGAACCCACATCTCCTACGTCTCCTGCATTGACAGGCGAATTCTTTACCATTGCATCACCTGGGAAGCCCCTATGCTGTCCATTTATTCATCCCGATCACTGCCATTGGCATGACACATCACCAGCCCAGAAACAGAATTTGAGTAGGTAAGTCAGTGAGAATGATTCCATAAGGGTGATGTGGTAGCTAGAAAATGGATGGGACCTTGCGCTACACGAAGAGAGAGAAGGGATCTAGAACAAAGGCCAAGCTGGCACTGTGCTCCCCTGCTGGTCCCACAGCAAAGGGACAGCCAGGTTCAAGTTCTGGGCTGTAAGATGGGCACTGGCTGGGGCCTGAGGCCCAAGGAGGAGGAAAGTTAACAGCACAGAGCACAAGAAGGGGCAGGCACAGCCAGGGGTGATGGGGAAAGAAGAGAGAAGACGTGCAGTTCTGTAAACGCTGGGAGGACTGTCGTAAGCAAGGAGAGTGACAACCGCAATGGCCTGTGTCCTTTCAACACTCACAATGTGCACACAGGTCACTTGCAATTATTCGTCCCAAACAACCATGTGGAGTGAATGTGGCCATTTACCGATTTTACAAATGAGTAAATGGAGGCTGCAGAGGTTGCAGTAGCTGGCTTGGTGTCACCTAGTCCATTTCAGAGCTGAGATACATGCCAGGCACTTTAACTCAAGCGCCTGCTCTCTTCACCACTACTCATCATATACCTATGAGATTCATCCCATTTTTATGGCCAAGAAGTAGGGCTAGGACTAAGGGGGCTCACAGATAAATGTTTGTGCCATCTAAGGAAGGACTTCTCTGCAATCAGTTGGCCTGATATGACCACATACGCCCCAGAATATGATGCATGCTTCGTCACAGGTTTCCAAGCAAAGGCGAAAATGCCCCAGCAATTATTGGAGATGATGAATGGGGTGAGCCAAGCCTCCGAGAGACAGCTTGATTCAAGTATCTTTAAGGTTTTTTAAGACTGAGAAGCCAGGAATCTGTGACTAAGCCCTGAGGAGCAGCACTCAGCATCATACACCCACACCTCTGAGTGAGCTCCTTGGGGATCTTCAGCTTCCCAATAATCACCCAAGAGTTGAGTGTTGAGAACCCATTTTAGGCTATTAATCCCCAGATGTGGGTGAGAGTTGGTCTAGATTATAGGTAACTTGTAGCATCCTCATACAAAGCAATCCCTGGCTTAGTCTCCTCACATTTCTTCCCCAGGTCCTGTGGATATTGGAGAAATCTATAAATATTACTTTTAGGAAAATAGCAGCTATCTACACACACATGCAGACCACCATTTCACACGCCTGTGCTTCAGGTTATTTTTGTAATTCCTGCGCCCTCCACCCTGTCTAATTCCATGGTGCTGTGATTGTTAGTTGCCAGCAACACATCATGTATCTATGCCTCCAATCTCACCATCTGGAACATTCTCTGCTCTCCATCCCCTTCATCTGGCTGATTCCAACTCAGTAATTAAAACATCACTTCCTCTTGGCGAGATTTCCCCTGGCAAGGCAGTGATTAGGACTCAGCAGTTCCACTCCACCAGGGCCTGGGGTTCAATCCCTGGTTGGGGAACTAAGATCCTGCAAGCTGCGTGGTGTGGCCAAAAACAAGGGGAAAAAAAATCTATTTTTTAATTCCTCTTGGAGGCCTCTGTGATATTCTCCCTTCCTCCTATCAACCCTCATGGTTATGTGAGGTATCTTGCCTAACCATTCCCCTGATCAGGGCGTAGCTTTATTGAGAAATATTACACTGCATTATAACTACATGTTTACTTGCCTCCTTCAGCACACAGAAAGCGAGCAGGAAACACAGACTGTATTTCTAGCACCTGAAAAAGCACCTCATGCCCTGTAGATGTTTGAGCTCTGTCTAGCAAACGAATGGACAAATCCTGGAAGGAGAGCATGTGGTCCATATGAAGGTATACTTGGAACCAACGTGTTTAGTAGATGATTAGCCATCATCTTGCAAAGCAAAGAAACAGAATTTCCCCGAATTCCCTTCCGCACATTCCCAATTCTGTGGCCCATCTCTCATCAGTCTGATTGGCCAAGGGAAACAAGGGAAGTCTCTACATATTTACAAGCAAAAACAATGTGTTTATTCTGTATGGTTTCCTTTAAAATAGTCATTTTAACAAGTATGCAAAAAAGAAACACATAAACCATTATGTTTCTGATCATAGACATATATGTTATTTTGAACCAGAGTTCTCCAGCTATATTTTAGCTAAGACAAACAGGTATGACCCCTAGTTCAAATTATGACTTCCCATGTATGAAAAGAAGCACTCTTCTCAAGATAAAGTATCAAATACAGTTTGGCATATCCAGATCAAAGCAAGTCATACACAATGCAAAACGTAACCTTTACTTTTTTTTGTAAAACGTGATTTTGCAATCTTGCTGGCAATTGATCTATAGGTGAACACAGCTGGCTTCTAACAAAACAATTCACTACATAGCTGACCTAAATCACTGTGTTGTTTTGAAGTGAACAAATGCGGTACACAAAATAATAATAATTAAGTACTTGGTACAGACTCTACTTGTTCAGCACCACCCTCCATATATTAACCATCTCTCCATTTATATGCACCAAAGGAAACTGAGGTGCTTTCATCATCAGTAAGCATGTTTTGCAAGTGTCCACCCACTCCTTTGAGAATTGTTCTTTTCCAAAAATTAGATCACCTTTAGCCAGCACCTACATTCACCTTTGACACACTAAGAGACTAACCACACCCCAGTACATCACCTGATCTTCTATTGTGGCAACTAAGTGTTGTCACAATATTTTGGATTATTTGCATACTTAGGATAACTAAACAAATATATCCCTTGTTATTCATACCTCACCAATTAAACAGAGAGCATCTCTGGATAACTACTTACTGCCCACAAACTACATTTCTCCAAGAACTGAATTTACCCAGTATTAATACTATGATGTTTCAAGATGTAACAAAAGAGGAGCACAAAAATTCAGCCTTCAAAATTGTTAATTAAACAGAACATTCTTTGACATAAATTATAGCAATATTTTTTGGATCTATCTCCTAAAGCAAAGGAAATAAAAGCAAGAATAAACAATTATTAATTAAACCTAAAAAGTTTTGCACAGCAAAGGAAACCAAGGACAAAACGCAAAGACAACCTACTGAACAGGAGAAAATATTTTCAAATGATACTACCAATAAGGAAAGGGTGAATATTCAAAATATACAAATAGTTCCTACAGTTCTTCAACATCAAAAAAATAACATCCCGATTAAAAAATGGGCAGAAGACCTTAACTGACATTTCCCCCAAGAGGATATGTAAATGGCCAATAAGCACAGGAAAAAATGCTCAACATCTCTAATCACTGGGAAATGCAAATCAAGACTACAGTGAGATATCACCTCACACCTGTAAGAATGGTTATCATTGAAAAGAACACATGTGCCGAATGCTGATGAGGATGTGAAGATAAGGGAATCCTCCTACACTGTTGGTGGGAATGCAAATTGGTGCAGCCACTATGGAAAACAGGATGGAGGTTTCTCAAAAACCTTAAAAGAGAACCACCATATTCCCAAGCAATTCTACTCTTGGGTATATATCTGAAAAAATGGAAACAATAATTCAGTCAGACACATCCATCCCAGTGTTCTCAGCAGCATTATTTACAACTGCCAAGAAATGGAAGCAATCTAACCATCTGTCAACACATGAATGGATAAAGAAGATGTGGTGTATACACACACACACACACACAATGGAATACTACTCAGTCATAAAAAAGAATGGAATTTTGCCATTTGCAACAACATGGATGGACTTGGAGGGTATTATGCTAAGTGAAATTAAGGCAGACAAACACAAACACTGTATGATATCACTTATATGTGGAATCTAAAAAATAAAACAAATTAATAAATATTAAAAAAAGAAACAGACTCATAGAAAATAAACTAATGGTTAACAATGGGCAGAGGAAGAGGGTAGAGGATTGAGAGGTACAAACTATTATGTGTAAAATAATCTATAAGGATATACTGTGTAACATAGGAAATATAGCCAGTATTTTAAAATATTATACATGGAGTATAACCTTCAAAAATTGCAAATCATTATATTGTACACCTGTAACTTATATAAAATTATAAACTATACTATATTATATATATAAAGACAAAGTCTTTATTTCCCTCTCACATGAGTCTCAAAGCCTTTCTCTTTGACTTGACAAGTGAGCTCTTTAGTGAATCATGAAATTAAAATTCATTCTTCTTAATTACCTATCTGTAGAACTACTTCTAAAATAATGGATAAGACTCTTTAAACGAAACTTTTAATGAAGGCTGTATTTTTTGCATCTTTCACATGGAGGTCATTCTTACAGATATTCCATTTTTAAAAACCGTACCTGGCAGCCAGTCTGAACAACATTCAAATCCCACTCAGCCTTAAATGTAGCAGGAGTAGGAAGCTGAACACACAGCACTCAACCGATGAGGAAAAAACATACCATATTTAACAAAATTCCAGACTCTTGAGGTCGGCGTCTGTATAAACGCTTCGCAGTGTTGGATATGTGGTTTGCAAAAGCAAGCAAGTCCTCCACGGTCCCATATCTGACTGAGGACAACCAGGGCCCCTCCTGCCCACTGAGCAGCAGAGACTCAGACCGCTCCTCCTCGTTGTGGTTGCTGTCCTGACACATGGTCAGCAGACTGGGTTCATAAACCGCTGGCTCTTCACTTGCATAAAGATTTTCCATAATGTCTATCACATCGGACACATTCAAATGTTTCATTAATAAATCGAGTTCTTCTTTGTCGTCACTCCCGGTGCTCATGAACTCCATCACTGTTGGGCCCTCCAAAGAGTCTGCAGAAGAAAGCGGGACTACTTACTTTACTGTGTTTGTATTTGCGATCAATAGGAAACTGACAAGATTGACTAGGTACAGGCTTCTATGTGCTTTTGTTCATAAAATAGGGGCTTCAGCCACAGGGTGTGTGAGGTCAAGTGCACAGACAGTGAAGAAGGGACCTGAGATAACCTTTAATCTGGCGCTGACTTTACAGAGAGGAAACCTGAGATCTAGTAAACTCACTAGCTACCCACTTACTCACTGAATTGCTGGCATCAGCTGTAGCCTCTGAAAATAAACATTCACTAAACCCAAGTGTGAATTTGAGGAGCAGGAGCTGAAGCACCTGGTTCTTGACAGTTTCCAACCTGCTGCTCTCCCAAAAGGGGCAACCCTTTCTGCATGATCTCTGTGACTTTTAGGCCTTGGGTGAACTTAAAAAGAAAAGAAACTCTCTTGGAATTCCCTGACAGTCCAGTGGTTAGGACTCAGCCCTTTCACCACAGGATCCCAGGTTCAATCCCAGGTCGGGGAATGAAGATTCCTCAAGCCACATGGTGTAGCCAAAGATAAATAAATACATAAAATAAAAATAGAAATACACTTAAAAAAAAAAAAAAGAAATTCCTTTACCAAATTCAGGAGCTAGCTTTGCAAATCAAATTCAGGTCTTGAAGCCAGAAGCATCTCAAATGGATTTTAATCTAAGCAAATTTGGTGATGGTAAATCAAGTTTCAGGAATAATTCTGATGCAAATAAATTAAACGGCTCACTTAGAAGGAAGACAGCAAACCTCTAATCCTCCTTCTGCTGAGGATGGCTATGAGAAAGGAGAAGATTCTTTTAACCTGTAATCAGCCGTCCCCTCCTGTGACCAGAACTCTTTAACGGGACAAAGCATGCATCTCACAGACTCAAGAGGGTTCATTTAACATCTAGATCAATGACTCTTTAGAAGTTGTGGTAAGAGGCCAGGGCAGCCAAATCTATCATAAGCAAGACACAGACAAGGTCAACTAAGTCTGCTTAGCCAAAACTGTACTTCAGTTTTTCACACACATCAGGAGCCATACTTGGGGATCTGTAAATGTGAAAATGAAGAGAAATGAAGGGTAAACAGTGAGGCTGTAACCCAGGATTTTGGAACAATCCCATCCCAAAGGGTTAAAGATAAAAGGGCTTAAGGGACCTAAGAAAACAGAAAGGTATATATATATCTACTTAAACTACTGCACTCCAAGCAGCCTCTCTCTGAGAGATGTTTCAGGTTCTTAAAAGCATAAGCCTTCAATGCACAAAGGGATAAACAAAAGCCACAGGCTCCCATCAACCTGGAGCACACCAAACCCAGGGAAATATTCTACCACAGGGCCACCTGCCCATAAGACCCAGACACAGACCTCTTGGTGAATTTCACTGGAGAAATGAACCATGCAATTTTGTGCCATTATTAAGTTACTGGGGGATCAATTTCTGCTCTACAGTGTCTGGGATAAGAAGGTAAGATCCTGCAGTCTGACACCCCACCTAGACTCAGACTGCAGGGGATCCAATCTCTAGCCTCTCCTTTTCTGTCTGCTGATCTTGGGCAAGTACTTTACCCACGGAGCCACCTGTGAAGCCCTCTTTAACCCCACTGCACATCAACGTTCCCCATCTGTAAAATGCAAGTAATAACAGCAAGTCCTTCATAGGTGGTTGTGAGGATCAAAGGAGCTCAAGAGCACAAGGTGCTAGGTGCAGAGTTTGGTACACAGTGAACCAACTGTGTCTTTTGCAGCTGCTGTGATGTGCATGAAAGCAAAGGACCGAGTCTGATTCCTGGCTTTGCAGATACCTCAACAGAGCAGCTTTCTTATCTGCAAATGGGATGTGGCTACCTATTTCCCCACTTCTTTGCAGCAAGGTTTTAAAGATCGTTTCTAAAATAAGAGACAAAGAAAAAAAAATAGAAACCTATGAAACGTTTTGATGGCTATTAGTTGCATCTAGAGAGCAAAGGAAGCCCCCCTCTCTGAGAGCTAGCAGGTCTTTGAGGAAGACTGATTTAAGCTCTTGGACTCTGTTGAATTCTGAAAGAAATTTCTTAGGTTAATGGAGGAACGTTCAACTTGGGTTTCATAGGGCTGTTTAGTTGCAGTTTCTACTTGCAAAATTTACAGGGGAAAAAAAAAAAAAACGGAATTAAAACAAAAACAGCCCAATTTAGGATCCCACTGGCTAAAAACTTCCAAAGCTGCTAGGTTTACTTCTCAAAAGGCTGGCCAGAGAGAAAATAAAGTTCCCAGGGGTAACAGGGCTAAAGAAAGAGAGAAAAAGGTCCATACAGTTTACAAGTCAGCTGATCCAGAGAGTGGAAAGGCAGGTTTTGGTTCTTATATTCTCCAGAAAGTCTGGAGCACTTATATGTAACCTAAGAGGCGGAGATGCACACACCCGTAAACTGGAAGCTAGAGGAGGGAGGGAAGGCACAGAGGGAGGGCAGCGAGGTGGAGGAGTGTGTCTTCTGTGCCACTAATTCCTTAGCAACGCCACCCTCCTCTCACGCAAATCTGTGTGCAAATCTGTGTGCTCCCGAGGCAACCCTGATGACCAGCCCATCCACTAAAGGTCTGGGCAAAAGCCTCAGCACTTTCAGGCCTTAACTAGGCAGACAAAATGCTAACAATTTAGTTATTCACCATCAGTAGCCATCTAGAAAAAGTGTGAATGGTGAAGGTATTCCACGTTAGCCACAAGGACCCTTTCTCCACACAGTTTACAAAAAAAAACTGCATTAAATCACTAGTTGTTACTGCAATTGGGGAGTATACCAATTTTAGACATAGACAAATGGGCAGATACAGTCAGAATTCTGCCCATTTGTCCATGTCTAAAATCCCATGGGCAGAGGAGCTTGCAGGGTATAGTCCATGGGGTCACAAGGATCAGACACGACTGGGTGACTAAACCACCACAGTCAAAATTATCAGCTCTGAATTATTTCTGACACTGGCAATACAATCAAGAGGAAATACTTTTCCTAAACATAAATGCATACTCCTGGCTTCTTTCATCTACACAAACAAAAGCTGAGGGTTTCCTGGCAAGTGTGAGTGAAAATGGCCAACATGATTGGCCTAAGTTCCTACTTAACAAAAGGATGATTATACCTCGTGGTACTTCCCATTTAAAACATTTTTCTGCCAAAATATTACACTGCCCCTCGGGGCACACATCCATTTCTCTAATGATATTTTTGTTCTCAAAAAGCCCCAGAATGAAGCCATTCTCACTGTATGCGAAGTACAGCCACTTCAAAATCTCTATGTGCCTCAACTCTCCAATTTTCCTTACAGAAGACCTCAGTCAGAAACACGGCACACAAACCTCCACCCATCAGATCTGGGGGCGTTTGCCGATTCAGATTACCTTCTACTTGGCAAGTACCTACAACTCAGGCCACAGATACAGAAGCCAACTGAATTAGCGCTTCTTTCCCTGTTTTTATCAAGAGCAGTCCTTTATTCTGGGGCAAAATATGTCTTTCCCAAAGTGAAACAGACATTGCAGTGTTTCACGTAAAGACAGTTAACTTTTGGGAAAATCTGTATGCCATTCTTCCTTTTAAATTTCGGAATCCTGAATACTGAATTTCCACGGGGAAACATCTATGAAATAACATTTTTCCCCTGAACATTCTTTCTTAGGCCAAAAGCCCAGCATTCGTCTTCTGCTATAATCACCCTATTAGTCACAGAAGACGGTCCACGGAACAAGCATGAAACTTAAGTTTCAGCTCTTCCATGTCTCTCGGTCCCGCCAGCCCCCACCCCTACTCCCTTCCTCCCGCCTCTTTCCCTAAAGCGAAGGGAGCCTTAAAAGGCTTGCAAGTTAAAGAGCACTCCTCGTTAGGGCGAGGGGCAGCGGGAGGCCCCCGCCTCCAGGGTGCACTCACCGGGTCTGGGCAGGGAGAGAGCAGCTGTGCAGGTGGCGCACGCGGCGGGAGGCGCGGTGACAGCGGGTCCCAGCCTTCGGGTGCATCGCCGGGACCTGCTCTGCTCGCGCGCTCGGGATCCGGGAAGCAGGAGGAAGGGGGAGGAGTCGGGGGCGGCGCCCCGAGAGACCCTTGCGCAAGGTGCTTTCCAGCTGTGCCGGCTGCAGCGACTACCCGCGCGCAGCACCGGAGCGCCGCAGCTGGAAGCGGGCAGATCCTACCTCCTGGAGCCCCGGAATACACCCCGCACCCCCACACCCTGATGCCGGGGCTCCCCGGATCTCAGGGTGGGAACCGCCGGGGCACCCAGCAGGGCTGCGATCTAACGATATCCCGGATCCCCCAAAGTCTGCGTTACCTGCGGCCTCCGCGCGGTCCTGCGGACGGAGCGCTCCAGCCGCGGTCCCCCGACGGCTCTCGTCGCAGCTGGTGGGCAGCCCCCGGGAGCCGGGCGCTCCGGGGTCCCCAGGCCCGGCGACAGCAGAAGAGGGAGCCAGGGCGACCGGCCCCAGAGCGTGGCGCGCAGTCCAGGTCCGAGCTGCCAAATGAGCCCGGAGCAGCTCGCGCTCCCGGGCCGCCCTCGTCGGCCCCTGAGTCACGGCGTCTGAGCCGGCCGAGGGGCGGCGCAGCGGACTCCAGCCGCCGCCTCCCCGCCTTTTCCATTTCCCCTTTCGCTCCGTAAACAGAAAGAGCCCGCCGGTTTGCGGGACAGCCCGAGCCCCCGCGCTGGGAAATTCCGTCCTGCCCCCCCCGAACCGACTTGCCCTCGGGGCCCGGGGCGGAGCTGGGGGCGGGGCAGGGGTGGGGCGTGCCCTGAGCGGAATCGGCCTCGCCACGCCTCCCGGGGACCCGGACTACCGCGCGGCACCGGCCCTAGGCTGGGAAAACACCTACGAGTTCCCTCTGAGCCGGGTTACCCGGCAGCCAGGGTGCTAGAGGGCACCCGGATGCGGCGTTGGCAAGGGCGACCGCGACTCGGCACCCTGTCTCCGAAGGAAGACCGTAGTTCCTAACGTGCTGGCGCCCTCGGCAGTACTCCAGTGTCCCCGGCCCTTTGGGGTCAGGTTTCGGTTCGGGTCACAGGCACAGCGGGGTGGTCCGCGCCCCCCTGCACCCCGCACCCACTCAAGTTCCAGAGCTCGCGAGAGGCGGCCGCAGTGTAAGCCCGAACCCGGGGAGTTTGGTAAGGGGTAAGGGCGAACCCCAGGCCGGGATCGCCGCCAGCAAAACCTGGTTTCGCTCTTTCCACCTTCATTGGAACTGGTTATTGCTGGTGCTGCCCGATCCCAAAGTATGTCTGCCCTGATTTCCTCCTAACCCCAGCGTCCAGTCTGGGAGTCTATCCTGCCGGGGCAGAAGCTCAAAGTTCATCTAGAGTGATAGTCCTTCCGAAGTGGAAAGCGTTTACTCCCAGGGAAGCCGGAAGAAGATTCTAGGGAAATAGCGCCCCTCCCACTCCAGTATTCTTGCCTGGAGAATCCCAGGGACGGGAGAGCCGGGTGGGCTGCCGTCTATGGGGTCGCACAGAGTCGGACACGACTGAAGCGACTTAGCAGCAGCAGCGAAATCCACATTTCCAATACCTACTGAGCAGTTCTCCTGGGTTTCCTTACCCTACTGCTCTCCGCCCAGGTGCCCTTTCCCAATAAAATCTCTTGCTTTGTCAGCACATGTGCTCTTCGGACAATTCATTTCCGAGTGTTAGACAAGAGCCCAGTTTCGGGCCCTGGAAGGGGTCCACCTTCCTGCAACAAACTGGCAGAGATTCTTCTTCGCTGAGACTGACATCCTGACCACTCGGGGTACTCAGGGGCCAGCTTGCCTGCCAATGGACCAGACCCAGCGGCCGCAACTGGGACCCTTTTGTCCCTGGTCTCCTCCTGACGTGGACAACTGGCCAGAGTGCCCTGACCGGTAAGGAACAAGAGACTTTATTGACCTCTCTCCCCTTCCCTCTCTCTTTCCTCCCCTTAACCCTTCCTATCCTTCCCTGTTTTTCTAGTCCCCCTGTCCTGGACGCAGGAATCTGGTCGAAGGGCCCTCAGCCTGAGCTGAGGATTGGAGATTGATCACCTCCTCCTGGCAGAGAACTCGAATTCTGGTTCTGGTCTGGTCTGATTTCTGGTAGGGCCGAGTTCCAGTCCTCCCTTCTCTGGAGGCCCAGGGAAAAGTCCCATGATGCCTGGGCATCTGTAGGTGGCAGGAGACCTCTGTAAGTCCACCCTTTTCGCCCCCCTCTCCCGCCTCCTCCCCCTTCTTCTTTCAACCTGGCTTCCTTTCCTCCCTTGAAATCTTTGATGTTAGTACTTGGATTCTTGTATTTAAGAATTCCTGGTGGTGCAGAGGTTAAAGCGTCTGCCTGCAATGCGGAAGACCTGGGTTCGATCCCTGGGTCAGCAAGATCCCCGGGAGAAGGAAATGGCAACCCACTCCAGTATTCTTGCCTGGAGAATCCCATGGATGGAGACGCTTGGTGGGCTACAGTCCACGGGTCGCAAAGAGTCGGACACAACTGAGCGACTTCACTTTCACTTTCACCTGCTCTCACGCTCCAGCCAGTAGTGCCAGAGTCTTGCTGGGTACCTTTTGCAAGACAGGCCGTAGGAGATGCTGTTAGGCAGGGGTCCCCAACCTCGAGGATGTAATCCCTGATAATCTGAGGTGGAGCTAATGTCATAATGATAGAAATAAAATGCACAAGAAATGTAATGTGCTTGAATCACCCCCAAACTGTCCACCACCACACGGTTCTCAGTTCAGTTCAGTCGCTCAGTCCAGTCGACTCTTTTCAACCCTATAGACTGTAGCATGCCAGGCTTCCCTGCCCATCACCATCTCCAGGAGCTTGCTCAAACTCATGTCCATTGAGTTGGTGATGCCACCCAACCATCTCATCCTCTGTGGTCCCCTTCTAATGCCTTCAATCATTCCCATCATCAGGGTCAAAACTGTTTCCACAAAACTAGTCCCAGGTGACGAAAAGGTTGCGGACTGCAGCTCTTAGGCACACACCCTTTCTCCCTGTTAGCGACCCAGCCCTGGGATGTGCCTTGTGGAGTCCAGATTCAAATGTCTTTCAAGACTGCATCGGACCTGCTCTAAGACTCTCCATATTTCTCCTATGGAAAGTGAACTGTTACTCCCACCCAAAGAAGTCATCTGAAAATTGCCAGTGGGGGGAGGCTAGCTGAGATGAAGAGCAAGGCCCTCGCTGTAGGACATTCAGTTCAGTTCAGTTCAGTAACTCAGTTGTGTCCCACTCTTTGCGACCCCATGAATCGCAGCACGCCAGGCCTCCCTGTCCATCACCATCTCCCGGAGTTCACACAAACTCACGTCCATCGAGTCAGTGGTGCCATCCAGCCATCTCATCCTCTGTTGTCCCCTTCTCCTCCTGCCCCCAATCCCTCCCAGCATCAGAGTCTTTTCCAATGAGTCAACTCTTTGCAGGAGGAGGCCAAAGTACTGGAGTTTCAGCTTTAGCATCATTCCTTCCAAAGAAATCCCAGGGCTGATCTCCTTCAGAATGGACTCGTTGGATCTCCTTGCAGTCCAAGGGACTCTCAGGAGTCTTCTCCAACACCACAATTCAAAAGCATCAATCTGCTGCGCTCAGCTTTCTTCACAGTCCAACTCTTACATCCATACATGACTACTGGAAAAACCATAGCCTTGACTAGAGGGACCTTGGTCGGCAAAGTAATGTCTCTGCTTTTGAATATGCTATCTAGGTTGTCATAATTTTTCTTCCAAGGAGTAAGCGTCTTAATTTCATGGCTGCAGTCACCATCTGCAGTGATTTTGGAGCCCAAAAAAATAAAGTCTGACACTGTTTCCACTGTTTCCCCATTTCCCATGAAGTGATGGGACCGGATGCCATGATCTTCATTTTCTGAATGTTGAGCTTTAAGCCAACTTTTTCACTCTCCTCTTAACTCCCATCATTTCTCTATGTTCCTGTTTCCCACGATGGTAACAAGGTGATTGATAGGGCCCCAAGACTTTAGTAAAATGGTGAGGACTGTTAGGGGACTAAATCATCCTCCAGATTATTTTAAATACTAGGGTGCTGCGACATGAATGATATGGGCATGTGCCATTTCCAGGTGGTCCCAGTGCTGAACCACCCCCCACCCCCAACCTGGTCCAGGGGACTAGGCTTTTTCTGCTCCTGGAGGAGGGCGTGCTACCTGGACTGACCCAGTGCTCTGACTGCAGAGACTGCCGGCGCCCAGGCTGGGAGAAGCCCAGCTGGCCTGGACGCAAACTCCGTGGAATTTGGCTGGAACTCAAGAGCAGATTATCCCAGTCTCGGCTGAAACTGAAGCATTTACTACTTAGTCTTTTCTCTGGGAACCAGATTGACCGGGTTGTTGCCTCTATCTGTAACGTGAGAAACCTCTCCTCTTATCTGTTGTCTTTCACCAAGGAAGGATGAGTTTTATAAACATTTTAAAAATAGAAACATGGAACCGCCCCCTTGATGAGCTCATGAAAACCACACCTAATCTTCTGGGAACTAAGTATTAGCCTTGTTTCCTACACAGAGATCTTCCAAATATAGCTGCATTTTAGGGAGCTGCTGAAATGGCTGCTCCAGGGGGGTTCTCTCTGGTTCTTCACTGCTTATGCAATAGCAGATTTCATCTGGTGGGGTGAAGTAAGAGGCTTTACTCACTTTTAAATGTCTAACAGAGATTGGCCCTGGTGACCCGGATTACTGGAGAGAGAAGACAATTGAAGGGAAAGAAAAAGTTTGCAGACTACTGGTGTTTTTCTCAGTCAAGACTTTGTTACACAGGCTTGCAAAAGCAATCCTGCTCAGTGTGCTGGAAAAGAGGTTTCAGCTTGCTGAGGAGAAGCCACCCAGTGGGGAACGTGCACAGCAAACAAGGGGTGATTAAAGCAGAGATGGCTGTTTGCAGCCAGCAAAATGCACTTGAAAACTGAGCTGCAGGGTTGCAGTTTACTTGGAAGAGGCTTCTCCACAGGTGCATTGGGACAGTAATAGGCTTGTTATTTGTAGTGGGGAAATCAGAGCTCATTTACACCCAGGACCAAGGTGATTAACGATGGTAGGTGCATCAGTCAGTGCGTCAGTCTGTGTAACCCTAACCAGATCTATACTGATAAACAGAAAACAGGACACTGCTTTCCAGTCTTTTTCATATTCATAAAAATTATAGTATTTTTCTAGAATACTGGGATAAGCTGGAATAAATTGGAGGATACCTATATGTGACTCGGGCTTCCCTGGTGGTTCAGTGGTAAAGAATCTGCCTGTCATGCAGGAGACACAGGTTTGATCCCTGGGTTGGGAAGATACCCTGGAGAAGGAAATGACAACCCACTCCAGTATTCTTGCCTGGGAAATACCATGGAAAGAGGAGCCTGGTGGGCTACAGTCTATGGAGTCACTGAGTCAGACACAATTGAGCAACTAAGCAACAACAATATGTGACTTGAAGAAAAATGTATCAATATTTCATTTTCTTAAATTATAATAACAATAAAATACAAGTGTTTGAGGAAGATCATTGAATCTTGAATTTTAGTAAAGTTTTAAATAAGATGTTTTTAAAGTTAAGTGGAACTTGAGCCTGATTTCCTGACTCATAAGCATAACTTTTTGCTATCTGGCTTTTGTTGCAGCTATTCATATTTACCCACTATCCTGGATAGTTCAAATGGTAAAAAATCTGGCCACGATGCGGGAGACCTGGGTTGCATCCCTGGGTTGAGAAGATTCCCTGGAGAAAGGCATGGCAACCCACTCTAGTACTCTCGCCTGGAGAATTCCATGGACAGAGGACCTAGTGGGCTACAGTCCATGAGATCGTAAACAGTCAGACATGACTGAGTGACTAACACTTTCACATACATATTTACCTATTCAGTTCAGTTGCTCAGTTGTGTCCGACTCTTTGCGACCCATGGACTATAGCATGCCAGGCTTCCCTGCCCATCACCAACTCCCGGAACCTGCTCAAACTCATGTCCATCAGGTTGGTGATCCAACCATCTCATCCTCTGTTGTCCCCTTCTCCTCCCACCTTCAATCATTCCCAGCATCAGGGTCTTTTCCAATGAGTCAGTTCTTTGAAGCATCAAGTGGCAAAAGTATTGGAGCTTCAGCTTCAGCATCAGTCCTTCCAATGAATATTCAGGCCTGATTTCCTTTAGAATGGACTGGTTGGATCTCTTTGCAGTCCAAGGGGCTCTCAAGAGTCTTCTCCAACACCACAATTCAAAAGCATCAATTTTTCAGAGGTCAGCTTTCTTTATAGTCCAACTCTCACATCCATACATGACCACTGGAAAAACCATAGCTTTGACTAGACACACCTTTGTCTGCAAAGTAATGTCTCTGCTTTTTAATGTGCTGTCCAGGTTGGTCATAGCTTTTCTTCCAAGGAGCAAGCATCTTTTAATTTCATGGCTGCAATCACCATCTGCAGTGATTTTGGAGCCCCCAAAAATAAAGTCTGACACTGTTTCCACTATTTCCCCATCTATTTCCCATGAAGTGATAGGACCGGACCGGATGCCATGATCTTCATTTTCTGAATGTTGAGCTTTAAGCCAGCTTTTTCACACTCCTCTTTCACTTTCATCAAGAAGCTCCTCAGTTCCTCTTCGCTTTCTGACATAAGGGTGTTGTCATCTGCATATCCGAGGTTATTGATATTTCTCCCAGCAATCTTGATTCCAGCTTGTGCTTCATCCAGCCCAGCATTTCACATGATGTACTCTGCATATAAGTTAAATAAGCAGGGTGACAATATACAGCCTTGAGGTACTCCTTTCCCAATTTGGAACCAGTCTGTTGTTCCATGTCTGGTTCTAACTGTTGCTTTTTGACCTGTATACAGATTTTCAAGAGGCAGGTCAAGTGGTCTGGTATTCCCATCTCTTTCAGAATTTTTCACAGTTTATTGTGATCCACACAGTCAAAGGCTTTGGCATAGTTAGTAAAGCAGAAGTAATGCATAAAGCCTCTTACCCATTAAGAGGTTTGAATAATGACCTCTTTAAACTTCTGATAATAACCTTCAGATGAGAAAGTGTGCAGATACATAAGTAATAAATGTAAAACCATTATAATAATCTTTAAATTTTCTGAACAGTTGAAATTCCAGTTTAAAAATCCAGTAGGTCTTTTTTTCATTTCAGCAGGTAGGTTTCTTATGGTAAGTGAATTTCAATGATAACTGAATGTTTTCAAATTAAGTCTTTCTAAGTATCGAGGCTGTAATGTGAAAACTTGCCTGCACTGTCAGAGCATTTAGCTTGGAAGCCACTAAAAAGACACAGCAGACAGAAGGATGAAGCATGATGGGGCAGGAGGGAAGATTCTGGGCCACCTGCCCCGCTCCTTGCCCCACCTCCACTGCTGATGCTCCATGGGCTTTGGCCTTGCTCCCCTGGCACACAAAAGGCTTCCTCCAGCCCAGGCTGGGCCCCCTGCAGCTGTTGGCAGATGGACCTGTTGCCCTCACTCAGCATTTTGGGGTGGATTAGGGATTCCATCAGACCTGCGGGGCCCACGTGAGCAACAGTACCTTCTGCTCTGACTCCTCAGTCACCCTATAGCATCCCAGAGAGGACTGCAGAGGCCCCCAAATGCCTTAAGGCTGCAGTCCCCAACTTTTTTGGCGCCAGGAGCTGGTTTTGTGGAAGACAACTTTTCCATGGACTGGCGGGGGTGGGAGAGGTGAGAGGAGGGTGGGGGGTAGGGGGCGGGAGGGGTGGTGGGCGGTGGAGGTGGAATGGGGATGGCTTCAGGATAATTCAAATCCATTCCATTTATTGTTCACTTTCTTTCTATTATTAGGACCTCAGCTCCACCTCAGATCAACAGGCATTAGATCCTGGAGGCTGGGGATCCTTGCCTTAAGGAATATGTACATGCCCAGTCTCTCAGTCACATTCGACACTTTGCAACCCCATGGACTGTAGCCCATCAAGCTCCTCTGTCCAGGAACTTTCCAGGGAAGAATACTGGAGAGGGTCACTGTTTCCTACTCCAGGGGATCTTCCTGTCTCAGGGACTGAACACACACCTTGTGAGTCTCCGGCATGGGCAGAGGGATTCTTGACCATTGCGCCTTTAAGGAATACAAGGGCATCTATGTTCCTCCACATCACTGTGCAGGGCTTTCCCCTACAGATCCCTCCTAGGACTCAAGGCAGAGGACAGACCAGGATGAAGGGGACAGTTTTCTCTGTTCACCACTTTCCTTTGTCTTCTCCTCAACTTTGGGGACTAGAGAAGGAAATGGCAACCCACTCCAGTATTCTTGCCTGGGAAATCCCATGGACAGAGGAGCCTGGAGGGCTATAGTCCACGGGGTCACAAAAAGTTGGACACAGCTGCGTGCATACACACACACACACACACACACACACACACACACAAGCATACACCCCTTTGGGGACCTCACTGTACTCACCAACTTTTGCTCTCATGGCAATGATAGGAAGGCCATGGGCCTGGGACAGAGATGGAGTCCTCCGGTGGGGGTTGGGGTGAGAAACCCGCTGCTTCCTGGTCTCTTCTCAGCTGTGGTTGGTGTTTACCTCTGAATAAACCTGTGTATACCGGGCCTGGGTGTGAACCAGACACCTTCTGCTCTTAATGTGCAGAAAGCTCAAACTCCAGACTCTCAAAAGTACCTAAATTGCACCCGTTTTATATGAAATGTATTCTTTTTTCATTCATTGCTTTGTGCTGTGACTTCCTCAAATGTGCCACACTCTGAAAACAGAAACTTCTGCTCTGTGCCTGCCTCTTCCACCTCCTGAATGGAAACTCCCAGTGCAGCATTTCTTAATCTCCGGCTTCCAAGATTACCACACGGCTCAGGATGCGCCCCCCGCCAAGGAACCATTTGGGGCTCTCTCCTCCGGCAGATGCAATTGCGTTCACTTTTCACATTTGTAGAGGGGGGAGGAGGACTCAGCAACGAGACTCCCCCTAACTGTGTGGGCCCACACATTGGAGCAGCCCCTGGTGGGTTTGTGGACATTCTCTGCTAGGCATATCCCATGACTCCTTGTTAACCAGAGTCTCCTTATCCCAGGACCAGATGTCACCTGCAAACACAATATGAGGGACTATTGGCAACTTACTGCCCCAGCGAGGCAAGGAATTGTTTTAAGAAATTAAATACAGCCTGATCTGCAAGTGTAAATGCAGAGGTAGAAAAAAAGTCACTATAATAGCATCCTCTCCAAAAACAATTGTTACTAACTTCCTTTGGAATGGTGTTCTTTGCACAATACACATTAGGAAATTGGCTGGATTACTATTTCAACAGCCCTTTAAAAAGGGTGTTGGGTGCTTATTCTCATGTGATTGCTTTAAACCAAGTGAGTTACATACATTTGGGGTTTTCCTTTGCAGTTACAGCACTAAAAACAATTGCAAGGACTTCCCTGGTGGTCCAGGGGTCAAGAATCTGCCTGTCAATGCAGGAGACAGGTTCTATCCTTGGTCCAGAAAGATTCCACTTGCCGTGGAGCGACTAACCTCCACACACCTCCTCCAGGTATTTAGACTGATAATCTTTTGTCTCTAATCATGGGAAGAGAGGCTGTAAAGGCATTTCATCTGTCTCCTAGTGGGTAGAGATATGGAAGAGGGCCGAGCCCATGAAACCTCAGAAATGAAACACTAGTTTTGCTTATGCTTAAAGGGAAACTGGGTTTCCCAGATTGACACAGTAAAGGATCCACCTGCCAATGCAGGAGATGCAGGGGACTTGAGTTCAGTCCCTAGGTCGGGAAGATCCCTTGGAGGAGGGCATGCAACCCACTCCAGTATTCTCACCTGGAAAATTTCGTGGACAGAAGAGCCTGGCGGGCTACAGTCCATGGGGTCACAAAAAAGTCAGACACGACAGCACAGCCTCACAAGCATAAAGGGAAGCCAACTTTAATTCTTCTTGGGGTCTGTGGGAGCCCAGAGAGACTTCCTGCCTCTCTCACCCTGGTCCTGGGTGGGGTGATGGGTGCCTGGAGGCACTGCTGGGCTTAAGAGGATCCTGAGACCTTCTCCTGGTTGCTGAGGCCAGATGGATGGGCAGTGTCTCCCTCTTGTCCACCCAGCTCTCGCACACAGCGCAACGCCCCTAGACCAAGACTCTCCCCAAAACAGGAATCCTTGTCCAGATGCTGACAGACATGCTGGAATAGAGCCTATTTCTATCAGCTCACGGAGCCGGCGATAAACTCCTCATGATTCATGAGACCTGATTGTTAAGTACAGTCAAGACTAAACATAAATTTATAAGTAAACGAAATCTATATAAAAGACAAAGTGATAAATAATAAAAACTTACCATGTCCTGATTATTCTATTGCATGTAATTGTTTCTTAGCTCTTGAGGTTATTCATGTCTACTACATAACCGTGGTGGAAATACGACACCGTGATGGGTGCCCATATGTCTTTTTCCAACTCTTCATTCAGTGACCTCGAGTTAGCAGCTTAAAATAGGACATCGTGGGAGTCTTTACACCACAGAAACCAGCAAACACTACAAACCAGGGCAGGGCTTTCACAAGGCTGGTTGTTAAATATTTATCAGCCCAGCAGAAGCTGTGTCCATGCACTTTTAACACCCTTTTAAGGTACTTTTGACACGTTTTAGGTTATTTGTTTTCGTACTCTACACACCTTTTCTAATATTAATAATCCATCAGACTATCTCTTATTTCTACCGAAGTAGAAAATCTCTGACAGTGAAAGGTGTTCACGGGCCACCATCTCTCTGTCACCCCTGGAATTTCATCCTTGTTCTAACAGCAAAGCCATGGCTAGTGGGGAAGGGCATCAGGGGTGTGTCCTGAGAGCCAGGCTACAGCCTAGGATGGCCCCTTGGGGGTACAGGCAGCAGACACTTTGCTTCATAATCTGACTCTCAAGCTGATGCTGGCTGGGTTTACAATCAATTTTGCCCACTGCCTCTTAGGAACCCCCTGAGGAATTCAGTATAAGGGGGCTTTGGCTTCCCAGGTGGCTCAGCATTAAAGAATCCACCTGCCAATGCAGGAAACACATTGGCATTTGATATGGGTTTGATCCCTGGGTCTGGAAGACCCCATGAAGTAGGAAATGGAAACCTGCTCTAGTCATCTTGCCTGGAAAATTCCATGGACAGAGAAGCCTGGCGGGCTACAGACTATGGGGTGCAAAGAGTCAGACACGACTGAGCACACACACACTTAAGGGGGCTTGGTCCTCTGAGATCTGAATTCAGAAAGCTCAGGAGAATGAAAACATGGGGCAAGTAAAAAGTTGTCTGCACTCAAACGTCTGCTTTACTTTCTGTCCATGTGACCATAGGCAAATTAATACATTCGTGGAGCTTCAGTTTCTTTATTTATAGAAGGGGGGAAAAAACTACTTGGTTTTCATTTTACTTTTTACACTTTCCTTTTTAAAAAAAAATAACATCAAGTGTTATCAACAACCCATAGCTTTGACACTAGGAGAAAAGCAAAATCAATTATTACATGTCTTTAAATTATACTAAAATACCTTTACAAAACACAATACGTTCATCTATTTGTCCATTATCATCATTCATACAGCAGCCTTCAAAGTGACTGTCATTAGGCTCCGTCGACATTCGAGGAAATTTAGAGATAAGTAACTTATCTGAGATTAGTCAGATAATACCCAGAGCCAAAATTCTAACTCACATTTGCCACATTCAAAGCTATGCATTATATGTGCTCTGATTAAAAAAAATTAAATTTTTTTTAATAATCAAAAAATTAAATATCTAAACAAACTGAAAAAAAAAACAACCATGCAGCCATTAGAGCTAAGTCACTCATTCAAGAGACTTATGGGGAGCAGGTGCCTCCAGGGACAACCCGCGTTGTCCATCTGCTGCTGTTTACTGTTCAGGAAGACACTGGCCAGTCCTCGCTACTTCTGCCTACAGCCGTGCTCTCAGAGGCCACACCAGCTTGAGTCCCCCCAGCCCCTACCTCCTTGGTTGCTTGAAACCTGCCACTATGGGTGGTACTCGCTAATTGAACCAAAATCAGGTCCTCTAGCTTCACCCACCAGATGAAAGATTCACGAGCATATTCTGGGCACAGACCTCCAAGCAGGGTTGAAAGAGTAAAATACTTATTATCATTCTATTTTTTCTAAATATTACTTGCTTACGGCAGTGCTGGGTCTTCGCTGCCATGTGCGGGCTTTCTCCAGTGGATTCACGGGCTTCTCAGTGCTGTGGCTTGTCCAATTGGAGGGCACAGACTCTGGGTGTGCGGGCTTCAGTAACTGCGGCACATGGGCTTGGTAGCACTGAGGCATGTGGGATCTTCCCAGGTCAAGGATCAAACTGGTGTCCTTAACCACTGGACCACCAGGGAAGCCCCAAGATGCCTCTTCTTAGCTAATTAAAGATGGAGAAGCTCCAACACACCACACAGATCCTGTAAGCACCCCTGTCCTGGTGCCCAGGTTGTAGCTTTAACTACTCCTAGAAAAACTCCAGATTAAAGATCACACCAAGACTCTGTGCTTTGTGAAAACTTAAATCTGATGGCAAAGCAAGGTATGTTCACTAAAGACATTCTGGAAAACAGAGATAATGAAATTTTACCTCCAGTCCTAACACTCAGATCTCCAATAACTACTGTCAACACTGTAATCAACAGCATTCTGATTTTCTTTGTAATGCACAGAAATTAAGATTTCCTTGCCTTTTGCCCCTGGGGACTGCTTCTAAAGTCAGCTTTGCAAGTGAGAAGCAGAGAATAACCACCACATGATTTAAAAGGCAATTTGCTCACTCACTTGTTTATTCACCAAACACCTGAGTGGCTGGTCTATGGCAGGGACAGTTTGAGGTGGTAGGAAACAGCAGTGGACAACCCCCCTGGCCTTCTGGGAGCCTGTCACCTGGGGACAGCAAGACCCCGGACAAATACACACATACACAGCATAGTTCAACTTCTGACGAGCGCTCTGACGGAAATGAACAAGGTAGAGGAAGTAAAGGGAAGTGAAAGATACTTATGAACTAGATCTTGCAAAGCTCAGAGAAGACCTTTCTGAGAATGTGCCCCTCACATAAAGATAGTGATGGAGGTGATAGCAGCATGATATAGGTCAGACGTCTCTGTGTAGGTGTAGCTGTGCATCACTTAACTCCACCTTTCAATTTTGTTCTGAGCTGATGTGGGTCAATTCTCAAAGTAAGCAATGGTCTTAGAGGTGGTTTAACTCAACACGTTCACTTTATAAATGAGGAGGATGATGTCAAGGGGTGGCTTACTCAGAACCATGTTACTAGCAAAGAGCAGAGCCTCGTCTACAGGCTAAATTTCAGTTCAGTTCAGTTCAGTCGCTAAGTCGTGTCCGACTCTCCGTGACCCCATGAATCGGAGCACGTCAGTCCTCCCTGTCCATCACCAACTCCCAGAGTTCACTCAAACTCACGTCCATTGAGTCGGTGATGCCATCCAGCCATCTCATCCTCTGTCATCCCCTTCCCGTCCTGCCCCCAATCCCTCCCAGCATCAGAGTCTTTTGCAGTGAGTCAACTCTTCTCATGAGGTGGCCAAAGTACTGGAGTTTCAGCTTCAGCATCATTCCTTCCAAAGAACACCCAAGGCTGATCTCCTTTAAAATGGACTGGTTGGATCTCCTTGCAGTCCAAGGGACTCTCAAGAGTCTTCTCCAACACCACAGTTCAAAAGCATCAATTCTTCGGCACTCAGTTTTCTTCACAGTCCAGCTCTCACATCCATACATGACCACTGGAAAAACCATAGCCTTGACTAGATGGACCTTTGTTGGCAAAGTAACGTCTCTGCTTTTCAATATGCTATCTAGGTTGGTCATAACTTTTCTTCCAAGGAGTAGGAATCTTTTAATTTCATGGCTGCAGTCACCATCTGCAGTGATTTTGGAGCCCAAAAAAATAAAGTCTGCCACTGTTTCCACTGTTTCCTCATCTATAATTTTGGTGACCCATAAATCCCATCTATTATTACTATAACATACAGTTCCTTTTCAGTTCAGTTCAGTCGCTCAGTCGTGTCTGACTCTTTGTGACCCATGGACTGCAGCACGTCAGGCCTCCCTATCCATCACCAACTCCCACAGTTTACTCAAACTCATGCCCATTGAGTTGGTGATGCCATCCAACCATCTCATCCTCTGTCGCCCCCTTCTCCTTCTGCCTTCAATCTTCCCTAGTATCAGGGTCTTTTCAATGAGTCAGTTCTTCACATCAGGCGGCCAAAGTATTGGAGTTTCAGCTTTAGCATCAATCCTTCCAATGAATATTCAGGCCTGATTTCCTTTAGGATGGACTGGTTGGATCTCCTTGCAGTCCAAGGGACTCTCAAGAGTCTTCTCCAACACCGCAGTTCAAAAGCATCAATTCTTTGGTGCTCAGCTTTCTTCATAGTCCAGCTCTCACATCCATACATAACTATTGGATAAACCATAGCTTTGACTAGATGGACCTTTGTTGGCAAAGTAATGTCTCTGCTTTTTAATTACTCTTAGAAAAGCTTAATATAAAGAAATGTTGCTCTATATTGTTCTCAGAAATACACTGTAATCAAATATAACCAATCACACAGTAACTGATATCTTTTTTTTTTTTTTTTTCCCCTCTGATGCAAAGTCTGGGGCAAAAGAAAGAACAAGGGTTTTGGTGTTAGTTACATTACATCCAGATGTTTTTTTTTTCTTTTTTCATTTGTTCATTTATTCTTTCTTTTGCCTTTCCCTAGCTGTGTGATTGGGAAAATGTACTTAATCCTCTGAACTTTAGTGTCCTTGTTTATGAAACCAGCATGCATTGTAAGTGGTGGTTTTTATTCCAATGTTTAAATGGAGAAAATTGGGCAAGATTATAAGGGGAAAAATAGCATACATGGAGTGATACAAGTTAATGTCTTCAACGCAGGGGAAACAGAGTCAAGCTTGCTGGTGGTTGGGTTTTTCTTGCAACTCTCTAGGGCTCTGATTAGTAACAGAAACCCTGGGTAAGTGCGTGGAGAAACCTCGTAACCAATCCAGCAGGTTGAAGCTGTATCACTGTGGTTTTTCTCTTTAAGATACCAAACCTTCCGGTTTTGTTTGGTGCCTCTTTTCTAAACTGCTTTATTGACTGCATCACCGGCTGTGTGCTAGTGGTTTCTTTTTTACCAGTGAGCTGGATTATCCCTCTGCAAATCTCCCTGGGGTTCTTGGAAAAATATCTGAAATTGATAAGAGCCAGGACATACCCAGGGTATTCGAAGGAAATACCCAGCTAAGAAATCACTGACTGCTCTACATAGTTTGCAGAGATGTTAGGGAGATCTTAACCTTAGAAAGGTCCAGTTAAAGGTGTATTTTTAGGTCTCAGAGATCTCCTTGCAATGCTCTTTTTGGGGGGTTTGGGGAGAACACCGAGATAGGAAGAAGCCTAATATTAATGTGTTTGAGCCTTTAGCTCTGAGGCTTCTCAAGCAGGCTGCTCTTTTCCTAACTCAGCTGGGTTCCCACAGACCAAGCAGAAATGGTCTGACTCAGAGAGAAGATGTGGGCTCCAGCCCAAGGATGGGCTCTCACTGATCCCAGATACCGATCCCCTCCAACTCGGGGCTCCTTTCCTCTGCTTTGAAGTCCCTGGCAGGCAGTTCTTCCCAGAAAAAGGCATCCTCACTGTGGCTTGCTGGCTGCAACATTTCCAGAGAGGTGCACAAGGCAGCCAGTGACACATGGCTTCCAGAGGGCACACCAGCCTGCAGAGGAAAGAAACGTGTTACCACAATCTCACTTCTCTCTTTGAAGACTCTTTCTTTCTCCTTTCATATATATATATATAAGATATGAGCTAGCATTAAATGTGGTAAGAATAAAAATGAATATTTCTGCACTGGTGACTATGTGTCTGGGTTCATGGACTTTTTGGCATCTAAGGGGCTTCCCTGGTGGCGCAGATGGAAAAAAAAAAAGAAAAACTACCTGCAATGCAGGAGACCTCAGTTCAATCCCTGGCTCAGGAAGATCCCCTGGAGAAGGAAATGGCAACCCACTCCAATATTCTTGCCCGGAGAATCCCATGGACAGAGGAGCCTGGCAGGCTACAGTCCATGGAGTCCCAAAGAATTGGACATGTCTGATCGACTAACACACAGTCATGGACCTCATCATTAAAGACAGAATGACAATTCAAACTCACTTATAACTGAATCAGTAGAACTCTTTGTAATCTAAGTGAAAAAAAATAATGTAAGCAAATACAGCCATTATTATTATTATTAAGCGGGGGAAAGGACTTCCCTTGTGGGTCAGTGGTTAAGAATCCTCCTGCCAATGCAGGGGACACAGGTTCGAACCCTGGTCTGGGAAGATTCCACATGAAGCAAGACAACTAAGTCCTGTGGCCTAAAACTACTGAGCCCACATGCCTAGAGACTGTGCTCCACAACAAGAGATGCCACCTCAATGAGAAGCCCATGCATGGTGACAAAGAGTAGCCCTCACTTGCTGCAACTAGAGAAAGGCCCCAAGCAGCAACGAAGACTCAGCATTGCCAAAAATAAAATACATAAATGAATTTTTTTAAAAAGGGAACAAAATATGCCACCTCAAAATATACCACGTTACTATATAGATTATTCTGAATTAAAGCCCCTTGAGCAGTAGCTGGTGCAAGCCACACTGACCCTCCTTCATTCCCTGAAAGCAGGAAATAAGTCTTCCAAGTGAAGTGATCCTCCGTGTACAGGGGGGTAGAAAGACATCCTTATCATCAGAGACAGGGAATTCAAGGCTGAGAAGGTTGTGTAAACAAACTTTGGTGCTTCCTCAGTAATTTACTGCCCCAAGCCTACACTTCTTGCTGCTATCGATTCTTCACGAATTTACTGTTTATTTGTCTAAGAGGTATAAAAGGTGCCTGCTTATTCACTTCTTTGAATCTCCTATTTTTATGAACTCCCTTCCATACAAAACTTCAGTGTGTTTTTCTCTGTTCAGTCTATCTCAGGTCAACTTAATGATTACATCAGCAGTGATTCTCCAGCTTGAACATACTAACACTAACAGCAACCAGTCAATCCTAAAGGAAATCAACTCTAAAGATTCATTGGAAGGACTGATGTTGAAGCTGAAACTCCATTACTTTGACCACCTGATATGAAGAGCCGACTTGCTGGAAAAGACCCTGATGCTGGGAAAGATTGAGGGCAGAAGAAGGGGACGACAGAGGTTGGATGGCATCATCAACTCGATAGACATGAGTTTGAGGAAGCTCCAGGAGATGGTGAAGGACAGGGAACTCTAGTGTGCTGCAATCCATGGGGTCGCAAAGAGTTGAACACAACTGAGTGATTGAATAACCACAACAAAACACTAACAACTTGTAAAAAAAAAAAAAAGCAGACTCCTGAATCCCACCCCTAGATAGATTAAGTAAGTCTGGGGATATAACCTGGAACTCTCTACTTTAGTAAGCTCACCAAATGCAATCACCAAGTTGTTTCCAACTGTTTGCAACCCCATGGACTGTAGCTCACCAGACTCCTCTGTCCATAGAATTTTTTAGGCAAGAATACTGGAGTTCATTGCCACTTCTTTACTCCAGGGAATCTTGCCAACCCAGGTATCAGACTTGCGACTCCTGTGTCTCCTGCACTGGCAGGCAGATTCTTTACCTCTGCTCCACCTGGGAAGCCCCAAAACCAATTTTAGAAATCCTAGCCTTCCTAAAAGAGAAAGCACACTTAGTATGAAATATACAAAGTAAAAACTGCAAGAACATTGCTGACACGTTCCCAAAGCCAATGCTCACAATTATAAGTGTTTGTACAGGACTTTGAATCTAATGTTACAACTTCATGTTCCCCAAATAGGAGCAACCTCTTAGAACAAAAAATTATAGGAGAAAGAGAAAATCTGCCATTGCTGCTAGTGCCTCCCTGGGAAAATGAAGACTATAGGAAAAGCTTTCAATTAAGGTAACTTTGTATCTCAGAGCTCTGTTTAGCTCACCAAATAGAGATTTTTGTGGTCCTAATAGAAATGTTTCCTGTGGTTGGAGGTCTGTACAAAAGCCCTCTGTGTTCAGAGGCACCTGAATTATATTCTTTAAGGGTCTTTGGTTGTTTTTTAAAAATACTGTTTATATACCACATTTTTTTTTCTTGAGAAGGAAAGATATCAACTGAGCTGGGAATGTTGGCTACCCTAATTACTATTCTACCTTTACTCATAGCCTGTTTTTTTTTTGTTGTTGTTGTTGTTGTTTGTTTTTAACTTTGAGACCGTGATGCTGAGAAAGATTGAAGGCAAAAGGAGAAGGGGGTGGCAGAGGATGAGATGGTTAGGTAGCATCATCAACTCAGTGGGCATGAATTAGAGTGAACCCTGGGAGACAGTGAAGGACAGGAAAGCCTGGTATGCTGCAGTCAATGGGGTTGCAAAGAGTTGGACCTGACTTAGGGACTGAATAACAATGGATTATTCAATCTCTCTATGCTTGAGCTTCCTCACACATTAAATAAGGACAATAACAGCTTATTTTATCGATTCTAAATGGACATTTTCCCCATAATTTAGTATGTCTGATAATGATTTTCTTTTTTAAAGCATTGTGTCCTAAATTAACTGGCGTATTTTTCTTAGGGGTGTATAAAATAATGGAATGTTCTATAATGATGATGTCTTTTGTTGTTATTGGATGAAATATGATAATAATATGGATATCCTAAGCATTTGTGAGGGTTAACTGAGTTAAGAAACAAAATGCTTAGAACCGTGACTCGCTAATAATTAATCACTTAATAGATACAATCTATTAGTACTCTTACCTGTGGGTAGATTATAAATTAACTAGTCCCTCCTTGGTGGCCCTTTAGCTCATCTCCAATATTTCTATCATTATGAAGTGAAGAGAAGGGAAGTGAAAGTCGCTCAGTTGTGTCCGACTCTTTGTGACTCCATGGACTAACCATTCATGGAATTCTCCAGGCCAGAATACTGGAGTGGGTAGCCTTCCTCTTCTCCAGGGGATCTTCCCAATCCAGGAATTGAACTGGAGTCTCCTGCATTTCAGGCAGATTCTTTACCAACTGAGGTATGAGGGAAGCCCTTCTACCGTTGTCAGTTCAGTTCAGCTCAGTCGCTTAGTCGTGTCCGACTCTTTGTGACCCCATGGACTGCAACACGCCAGGGCTTCATGCTCATCACCAACTCCTGGAGCTTACTCAAACTCATATCCTTTGAGTCAGTGATGCCACCCAACCATCTCATCTTCTGTCATCCCCTTCTCCTCCTGCCTTCAATCTTTCCCAGCATAAGGGTCTTTTCAAATGCGTCAGCCCTTTGCATCAGGTGGCCAAAGTATTGGAGTTTCAGCTTCAATATCAGTCCTTCCAATGAACACCCATGACCAATCTCCTTTAGGATGGACTGGTTGGATCTCCTTGCAGTCCAAGGCACTCTCAAGAGTATTCTCCAACACCACAGCTCAAAAGCATCAATTCTTTGGAGCTCAGCTTTTTTTATAGTCCAACTCTCACATCCATACATGACTGCTGGAAAAACCATAGCCTTGACTAGACGGACCTTTGTTGGCAAAGTAATGTCTCTGCTTTTTAATATGCTGTCTAGGTTGCTCATAACTTTTCTTCCAAGGAGTAAGCATCTCTTTATTTCATGGTTGCAGTCACCACCTGAAGTGATTTTGGAGCCCCCAAAAATAAAGTCTGCCACTCTTTCCAATGTTTCTTCATCTATTTGCCATGAAGTGATGGGACCAGAAGAATTGATGCTTTTGAACTGTGGTGTTGGAGAAGACTCTTGAGAGTCCCTTGGACTGCAAGGAGATCCAACCAGTCCATTCTGAAGGAGATCAGCCCTGGGATTTCTTTGGAGGGAATGATGCTAAAGCTGAAACTCCAGTACTTTGGCTACCTCGTGCAAAGAGTTGACTCATTGGAAAAGACTCTGATGCTGGGAGGGATTGGGGGCAGGAGGAGAAGGGGACGACAGAGGATGAGATGGCTGGATGGCATCACTGACTTGATGGAAATGAGTCTGAGTGAACTCTGGGAGTTGGTGATGGACAGGGAGGCCTGGCGTGCTGCGATTCATGGGGTCACAGAGAATCGGACACGACTGAGCAACTGAACTGAACTGAACTGACCTGATGGGACCAGATGCCATAATCTTTGTTTTCTGAATGTTGAGCTTTAAGCCAACTTTTTCACTTTCCTCTTTCACTTTCATCAAGAGGCTCTTTAGTTCTTCTTCACTTTCTGCCATAAGGGCGGTGTCATCTGCATATCTGAGGTTATTGATATTTCTCCCTGCAATCTTGATTCCAGCCTGTGCTTCCTCCAGCCCAGCGTTTCTCATGATGTACTCTGCATATAAGTTAAATAAGCAGGGTGACAATATACAGCCTTGACATACTCCTTTTCCTATTTGGAACCAGTCTGTTGTTCCATGTCCAGTTCTAACTGTTGCTTCCTGACCTGCATACAGATTTCTCAGGAGGCAGGTCAGGTTGTGGTATTCCCATCTCTTTCAGAATTTTCCACAGTTTATTGTGATCCACACAGTCAAAGGCTTTGGCATAGTCAATAAAGCAGAAATAGATGTTTTTCTGGAACTCTCTTCCTTTTTCGATGATCCAGCAGATGTTGGCAATTTGATCTCTGGTTCCTCTGCCTTTTCTAAAACCAGCTTGAACATCTGGAAGTTCACAGTTCATGTATCGTTGAAGCCTGGCTTGGAGAATTTTGAGCATGACTTTGCTAGCAAGTGAGATGAGTGCAGTTGTGCAGTAGTTTGAGCATTCTTTGGCATTGGCTTTCTTTGGGATTGGAAATTGACCTTTTCTAGTCCTGAGGTCACTGCTGAGTTTTCCAAATTTGCTGGCATATTGAGTGCAGCACTTTGGCAGCATCATCTTTTAGGATTTGAAATAGCTCAACTGGAATTCCATCACTTCTACTAGCTTTGTTCTTAGGGATGCTTCCCAAGGCCCACTTGACTTCACATTCCAGGATGTCTGGCTCTAGGTGAGCGATCACACCGTTGTGATTATCTGGGTCGTGAAGATCTTTTTTGTACAGTTCTTCTGTGTATTCTTGCCACCTCTTCTTAATATCTTCACTTCTGTTAGGTCCATACCATTTCTGTCCTTTATTGAGCCCATCTTTGCCTGAAATGTTCCTTTGGTATCTCTAGTTTTCTTGAAGAGATCACTGGTCTTTCCCATTCTATTGTTTTCCTCTGTTTCTTTGCACTGACCACTGAGAAAGGCTTTCTTATCTCTCCTTGCTATTCTTTGGAACTCTGCATTCAAATAGGTATATCTTTCCTTTTCTCCTTTGCTTTTCACTTCTCTTCTTTTCACAGCTATTTGTAAGGCTTCCTCAGACAGCCATTTTGCATTTTTGCATTTCTTTTTCTTGGGGATGGTCTTGATCCCTGTCTCCTGTACAATGTCATGAACCTCTGTCCATAGTTCATCAGGCACTCTGTCCATCAGATCTAACCCCTTAAATCTATTTCTCACTTCCACTGATTTTAATCTAAATCTCACTTCAATTTAAGTCATACCTGAATGGTCTAGTGGTTTTCCCTACTTTCTTCAATTTAAGTCTGAATTTGGCAATAAGGAATTCATGATCTGAGCCACAGTCAGCTCCCGGTCTTGTTTTTGCTGACTGTATAGAGCTTCTCCATCTTTGGCTGCAAAGAATATAATCAATCTGTTTTGGGTGTTGGCCATCTGGTGATGTCCATGTGTAAAGTCCTCTCTTGTGTTTTTGGAAGAGGATGTTTGCTATGACCAGTGCATTTTCTTGGCAGAACTCTATTAGCCTTTGCCCTGCTTCATTTTGTACTCTAAGGCCAAATTTACCTGTTACTCCAGGTGTTTCTTGATTTCCTTCTTTTGCATTCTAGTCCCCTATAATGGACATCTTTTTGGGGTGTTAATTCTAGAAGGTCTTGTAGGTCTTCATAGAACCGTTCAACTTCAGCTTCTTCAGTGTTACTGGTTGGGGCATAGACTTGGATTACCATGATATTGAATGGTTTGCCTTAGAAACGAACAGAGATCACTCTGTCGTTTTTGAGACTGCATCAAAGTACTGCATTTCAGACTCTTGTTGACTATGATGGCTACTCCATTTCTTCCAAGGGATTCCTGCCCACAGTAGTAGATATAATGGTCATCTGAGTTACATTCACCCATTCCAGTCCATTTTAGTTCACTGATTCCTAAAATGTTGATGCTCATTCTTGTCATCTCCTGTTTGACCACTTCCAGTTTGCCTTGATTCATGGACCTAACATTCCAGGTTCCTATGCAATATTGCCCTTTACAGCATCAAATCTTGCTTCTCTCACCAGTCACATCCACAAATGGCTGTTGTTTTTGCTTTGGCTCCATCTCTTCATTCTTTCTGGAGTTATTTCTCCACTGATCTCCAGTAGCATATTGGGCACCTACTGACCTGGGGAGTTCATCGTTCAAGTGTCCCATCTTTTTGCTTTTTCATATTGTTCATGGGATTCTCAAGGCAGGAACACTGAAGTGGTTTGTCATTCCCTGCTCCAGTAGACCACATTTTGTCAGAACTCTCCACCATGACCCGTCCATCTTGGGTGGCCCCACACGGCTTGGCTCATAGTTTCATTGAGTTAGACGAGGCTGCGGTCCATATGATTAGATTGGTTAGTTTTCTGTGATGGTGGTTTTCAGTCTGTCTGCCCTCTGATGGAGAAGGATAAGAGGCTTACCATTATATATGGCATCAAATATTTTTATATGTAAAACTTCATGTCGACCACTAATTAGGATAGACTGCTAAAAGTGAAATTACCAAGGTCAAAGAGCAAGAATGGTATTTAAAGGTTGGAGTTAAGAAAGGCAGTCAAATCTGGATTAGGTTCGCCAAAGGATTCTTAGTCATTCTACTTAACCTTTCTGCATCTCGGTTTTTGCATAGATCAAATGAGAATAATGATAAAATTCACAGGTGTTACAGAGAAAAACCACAGGCCCACAAGGGCAGCACATCCCAGATGGATATCAGGCCTAGACTTAATGGCGCTCTTATTTGCAGTTTCAATCTCCCCTAGAAATGTAATCTTAATCAACCAGCCTGGAATTTTCTGCTCAGCACCAGTGACATCATCTGTCACATGGGACCTTTCCACTCCCCTCCCCACCTCGAAAGCGGGAGGCGGCCAGCTGTGTGATAAACTCCCTTCCCCCTCCCACTCCAAAAGTGTCTGGGCCTCAAATAATCTTTTCCTTTCTTTTTACTAATAGTTTCCTTGCCCCATCCTTCTCTCATAGAAACCGTCCATTTGGTACCACCCCTTGGAGTGCCTTTTAGATGCGAGGTGAGGTGCTGCCCTGCTTCCGAATCACTGAATAAAACCAATTAGATCTTCAGTTTTACTCCATGGCATTTTGTTTTTTAACACAGGCATGTTGCGAGGTTTAAATAAAGTGATACAAGTAGACAGCGTACAGTACTGGTCCATAGTGAGCTCACAGTGAAGGTAAGCTATTTTTCTGGGACATTGAGTCTGGGCTTCCCTCGTAGCTCAGTCGGTAACAAATCCGTTTGCAAAGCAGGAATCAAGCAGGAATCCGCTTATTTGCCGGAGACCAAGGTTCGATTCCTGGGTCCGGAAGATCCCCTGGAGACGGAAATGGCAACCCACGCCAGTATTCTTGCCTGGAAAATCCCATGGACAGAGGAGCCTGACGTGCTACTGTCCATGGGGTCGCAAGAGTCGGACACGAACACGACTTGGCGACTAAACCACTCACGGTCCCTCAGCAGACATCCTACTTCGGGGGCCCGTCGTGGACACGTCCTCGAAGCACTGTGAAATCACCAGGGTCCAACAGTGACCCCGTGTGGCCATATTAGAAACAGCAGCCTCAGAAAGAAGGCCTGCGTTGCCAGAAACGATGCGATTCCTGTGTTCATTTCTCGTGGTGTCCCGTGACCAGACTGTCCCCTGGCAGAAGCATGTTCCTGGGATTCTTGAACGACCTGACAGACAGACTCAGGGAAGGGGTAATGGGCGCTCCCGACCTGAAAAGAAAAGCCTGAGCGATTACTTTAAATGTTGATAGATGATGACCTCATAGGTACACGTGAACGGTGGAGTTAGTCATCATTTCTACAGAAACTGCCAAGGATCAGTGGATCTCCTTGCACAATACAACCATGAGACAGCACTTTGGCAGTTATGTGTGTCCCTGATAAACCCTGACAAATTCTGATACTGGATTTTAGTGAGTGGTTTCGTTGGGCTGTAACTACCCCAAAGGCCCTCTGATGCAGCCTGGAGTTTATGTAATGAGCACATTGAATATACTTAACAACTGGCTTGTCAGGTGATCGATTTTCATGTTTCATCGATTGTGTTTCACAGAACATCATGTCGACCTTAATTGTCTGGTCTCTACAATCTATTCAAAAGGATTAACTAAAAGAGAATATGAATTAAATTTTTTTTAATTGGAGGATTAAAATTACAATATTGTGATGGCTTTTTGCCAAGCACCAACATCAATCAGCATTAGGTACTCACATGTCCCCTCGCTCTTGAACCCCCCTCCCACCTCCCTCCCCTTCTCATCCCTCTAGGTGGTCACAGAGCGCTGGCTTTGGGTTCCCTGCATCATACTGCAAATTCCCGCCGGCTATCTATTTTAGATAGGGTAACGTACATTATGTTTCAGTGCTATTCTCTCATATCATCCCACCCTCCCCTTCCCCCGTGCTGTGTCCAGAATGTCTTTGCTGCCTTGCAAGTAGGATCGTCAGTAAGAGAACGTTTTTAAAAGAAGCTTTTACTTTTTTAAGTAGACAGCATCTAGAACTACAGAACCTCAAGTAACAGTTGAAAAATGGCCATAAACCATCAAAACCATCAAAAGATATGGATATGAAAGGTCAGTTTGAATTGGAATAAATTTAGAATATGTAATTTTAAAACTTTATAAGATACCAGGGTCCTCCGTCCATGAGATTCTCCAGGTAAGAATACTGGAGTGGGCTGCCATTTCCTTCTCCAGGGGATCTTCCCGACCTAGGGATCGAACCCAGGTCTCCTGCATTGCAGGCAGACGTTTTAACCTCTGAGCCACCAGGGAAGCCACCCAAGAATGTATATAGTAACTTCAAATACCAAGTTATATGGAAGATCTAAAATGCTTAAAGGTACATACTTCCTTTCTCCCCCCAGATACACATGGTTAAAAACAAAAGGTAAAGATGCGAAAGGCAGACAGTGAAAGTAAGTTGTCTCCTCCACCCCACCCCCCCACAGCCCCATTAGATCTTCAATTAATCTCCTCAGAGGCAAGCTATAGATATGAGATATTTTATATTTTTAATGAAGAAGTGTTTTGAATCTTTAAAATTTAGAGTTATAATGTTTGAAAATGTTTAAAAGTTCAAAAGCTACACAAGGAAAAAAAAAAAAAAAATCCGCCTTCCATACTTGCCTTCCAGCCTTTCAGTCTCATCTCCAAAATCGATCAAGGCTACCAGATTTTCTGTGTATCCTTCCAAAGGTAGTCTGCACACACACCAGCAAATGGGTGTGTTTTGTGTCCTACCCACTGGTTGCTCCACTTGCAATTTTAATAATGTATCTCTCTTTAAATTTTTTTTAAATTGAAGTACAGTTGATTTACAATGCTGTGTTAGTTTCTGATATATAGCAAAATGACTCAGTTCCACACACAGAGATATCTTCTTTTTCATATTCTTTTCCATTAAGGTTTATTACAGGATATTGAATTAGCAATGTATCTTGAAGATCATTCCAGATCAGTAGATAAAGAGCCTCCTCCTTCATTTAGGTCATTTGTTACCTCTTCCACTGAGAGCAAGTATGTCTCTACTATACATTTCTAGAAGTAGAATTGCTGGATCAAAGATTATATGGATTTAAATTTCTGAGAAGTATAGATAAACTATCTGAAGAACACTTCTAAAATTCAACTGGTTCAAAGAAATTCACACATAGCTGACATTTAATTTTCATTGCAAAGTCCGGTTTCATAAACAATGGAATGGTAACTTTAGTCTCATCTCTGTCCAAATTATCTTAATTCCAGATTGGTAGAAGATTAACAAATTCTTTGTCTTCAGACATATAAAATTATAATGAAATTCTGTAAGGGAGCCAATGGAAGAAAGTGACAATTACACCGAATGGAAATGAAAAGTAATATGCCAGTTTATGAGCAGATGCCCTGTGTTAGCACAAGTGTTTTAAAATTTTGGTTCATAATTCGATGAATTGTGAACCTATTATATTCTTAGTGCTAGAGGAACAAGGATGATTGAGTTACAATTCTTATAACAGCAAGCTGCTCACAGTCTTGAGAGAGAAAGAGTGTTCATGTACCATGCTTGTCTATTCCTGTGGCCCACCCCTCCCTCACAACACACCATGTCTTTTGGGGAACATCTGCTTCATGCTTGCTTTCCCTTCCAGCAATTGCCACTAGATGTTACTTAACCTATCAACTAGTCTGATCACCTCAGCAGAAGGTAGACTCCCTGAGAGCAGAAACACAGTTTACTCTTGATATAAACATTATAGCACCATGTAGTACTGGCTCAGAATTTTAAGGGAATATGTCTTAACTGAATTCTAAGTCTTGGAGTTGTGACGAGAGAGAAGATCCCTTGAGGCCACCCAACCATCTCATCCTCTATTGCCCCCTCCTCCTGCCTTCAGTCTTTCTCATCATCAAGGTCTTTTCCAGTGAGTTGGTTCTTCACATAAGGTGGCCAAAGTACTGGAGCTTCAGCTTCAGCATCAGTCCTTCCAATTAATATTCAGGGTTGATTTCCTTTAAGATTGACTGATCTCCTTGCAGTCCAAGGAATTCTCAAGGGTCTTCTCTAGCATCACAGTTCGAAAGCATCAATTCTTTGGCACTCAGCCTTCTTTATGGTTCAACTCTCACATCCACACATGATTACTGGAAAGACCATAACTTTGACTGGATGGACCTCTGTAGGCAAGGTGATGTCTCTGCTTTTTAATATGCTAAGTTTTTTATAGCGTTTCTTTCAAGGAAGCATCTTTTAATTTTATGGCTGCAGTCACTGTCTGCAGTGATTTTGGAGCCCAAGAAAATAAAGTCTGTCAAGGCGGAAATGATAGAAGAATTTGAGTTTCTCTCCTGAGGACACTCATAGCAGGTTTCTGGAAGAGGCAGGACCAGAATCCAGCTTCCTGACTCACCAGGCCAGTGCTTTTCTCACACCTCCTGATCCTTTTGCCTGATCTCAGATTACAGCCAGGGGCTGCCCTCATACAAAGTGTTAGGCAGAGCTTTGAGAAACAGCTATGAGGTTGGCTCTTTGGTCTTAAACAATGAATGAATGGATGGGTGAAATTAGTATAAGTTAGTATAAATTTCTGTTTGCCGATAGAGAAGTAAATCTTCCTACCTGGGCTGGTCTGAAGCAAGTCAAAGGGGTTTATGAGCTTTCCTTGCTGCTGAGAGGTGAAAAGCTGGGTGAGGTGGACCATTTTGTAGACTCAGCGTTTTTCCACCAGGGTCTCTCCTGATTCGATGCTGTGATGCCAAAAAGGCAGTGAAAGCTTGCAGTTGCACCTTTGATGGAATACTGAAGCATTTGATAAAGGAGCTTCAGTCTCCAGTGTCACCCCTGGGCCTCACAGATGGGAGGGCAGGAATCTCTGGCAAGTGGGGATGAGAATTGTGGATTGCTGATTTTCCTCAAAGATGATTCGAGAGGGAAAGTAAACTACAACCTCTCTCAGTATCCTTGGGGCATTGGTTCCAGGATCCCTGCAGACTCCAAAATCCACAGATGCTCAAGTCTGTTATATAAAATGGCATAGTATTTGCATATAACATACACAAATCCTCCCATAAGTAGGGGGTTGGGGTGCTGACTCCCATGCAGTGGGAAATCCACAGGTAACTGAACTCCTCCAAAACTTGACTACTAAAGCATACTGTTGACCAGAAGCTTTACCAATAGCATAGATAGTCAATTAACACATATTTTGTATGTTTTATATATTATACTGTATGTTGTTGTTCAGTCACTAAGTCATGTCTGACTTTTTGCGACCTTGTGGATTGTAGCATGCCAGGCTTCCCTGTCCTCCATTGTCTCCTGGAGGTTGCTCAAGTTCATGTCCATTGAGTTGGCGATGCTATTTAACCATCTCATCCTCTTCCACCCTTATACAGTATATTCTTACAGTAAAACAACCTAGAGGAAAGAAAATGTTATTAAGGAAGTCATAATGAAAATACAGGTACTATATTATATTTATCCATACATCATCTGTTTATGAGTCATTTTGTCAGTACCTATGTCAATATTGTCTTAGATGGTATAAAACATGGTAGATGTCATACATATTACTAACACTAGCCATCAAAAATGAAAAGATAATGTGAAAAGGAAATTAGTTTATTTATAGTTAAATCATGCATTGATAACTTTATGGTTGCCTTGTGTCATGGGTAAGATTGCTCCACAATTCATGTACAAAATGAATGAATCATTATAAAATTTTAGGCATAGAGTGTTAGTCATATTCATAATACTGTATTGGAAGCATTGCTACATTTAAAAAAAAAAAAAACCGCTTACCTATGATGATAGCTGATACACAGCTTCTCCAATTACAAGAGGAATACTATACAGTAATGAAATTCTTTGAAAGCAAAGCTGTAAAACAACAAGGAAAGTAACCCATTATTAATTTTGTAGTAAATATCACTCATCTTATGCCTATGTAAGGATACACCATGAATGCGTGCTCAGTTACTCAGTCGTGTCCTACTCTTTGCAACCCCATGGACTGTACCCCACCAGGCTCTCCTATCCATGAGATTTTACAGGCCAGAATACTAGAGTGGGTTGCCATTCCTTCTTCAGGAAATCTTCCTGGCCCAGAGATCAAACATGCATCTTTAGCTTCTCCTTCATTGACAGGCAAATTCTCATACACTAATATCTGAATATATTTTAATGCATTCATAGCACAACCTTTTTTGTCATATATATTTCCAGGCCAGGCTATGAATTTCATCTGTAAGTTTTTTGAAATTGTCACAAATCTCCAGAAAATGTTCCAATATAGCTATTGAAAAAAATTTACATGTAGGTAGATTCATACAGTTTAAACCCATGTTGTTCAAGTCAACTGTGCTTTAAATCATGTGTAGATTTCTTATAGTACTTAATACAAAGCAAATGTTATAGTTGCCTTCGTGGGGAAAATTCAAGTTTGGTTTTTTAGAATTTTCAGGAATTTTATTTTTCAAATGTTTTCCTTCTGAGGTTGGCTGAATCTGCAGATGTGGAACCCATGGACATAGAAGGCTGACTGTAAGTTAGCACACAACTTAGCAGCAGCAGCAGCAGCAGTGAGAAAAATATTTTTCTATTGCAGAAAAATATAAATATTGTAGAGAATGCAACACTTTCATGATTTTATAGATAAAAAACATAATTTCTCAGAAATTGTAAGACTGTGATAGCTCATGCCTTTCGAGATCCCGGTGGTTGTAAGTGTGCTTTTCTCTGCTAGTAAAGCTTTCTTTTGCACTTCTGCTTGCTGAGCTGCTCTCAGTCGACATACTCAGCTTTGAACATGAAAATCCTTCTTGATGACTTGAACAGGAAACCACGAACTGAAAGGCCATTAGTAAGGTAGCCAGATAATTTATCCTCTGAATTGGAATACTTGTTAGAGTGAGAGTGTGGAGTTAATAATTACATGAGCACCACTGAATATATGCCCTCTGGAGGCTTAAATCACACACTTTCACATTTTATCAAAGACAAGCTTAACATGTAAAAAGCATTGTGTGGCATATGAAATGTAGACATGATTTAATAATTTCTTTACTCTTTTTCTATTGGCTTTTTATTTGCAAAGGATTTCTTTTTCTTTTTAATGATAAAAATAATACCTGTTTGTTTAAAAAAAATACTAAATGCTGGGACTTCCTTGGGAGTCCAGTGGTTAAGAATCCACTTTGCAATGCAGGGGATGGAGGTTCAATCCCTGGTCGGGGAACTAGAATCCCACATGTCTCAAAGCAACTAAGAGTCGGTACCCTATTAACAGAAGAATCTCATGATGCAACGGAGATCCCACGTGGCACAACTAAGACCCGAGGCAACCAAACTCATGAATTAATTTAAAAAATGCTAAATGCTAAAAGTGTCTGATTTCTATGCCCCTCAGCCCCTAATTTCCCTCCTCAACAGATAGCACCATTTGCTGCTGCTGCTACTGCTAAGTCACTTCAGTCGGGTCCAACTCTGTGCGACCCCGTAGATGGTGGCCCACCAGGCTCCCCCGTCCCTGGGATTCTCCAGGCAAGAACACTGGAGTGGGTTGCCATTTCCTTCTCCAATGCATGAAAGTGAAAAGTGAAAGTGAAGTTGCTCAGTCGTGTCCGACTAGTAGCGACCCCATGGACTGCAGCCCACCAGGCTCCTCTGTCCATGGGATTTTCCAGGCAAGAGTACTGGAGTGGGGTGCCATTGCCTTCTCCGGATAGCACCATTTAGGTGGTTTAAAATAATAGAAATTTATTGTCTCACCATTCTGAAGGATAGAAATCCAAAGTCAAGGTGTTAGCAAGGTTGTGTTCTCTCTGAAGCCTGTAGGAGAGTTCTGTGGCTTGCCGGCCATCTTTTGGCTACATCTCTCCAGTCTCCACCTTGTCATCACTCGTCATGCTTCCTGTGTGTCTGGCTTCACCTGGCTGCCTTCTTATAAGGACACCAGTTATACTCCCTGCCCCTGCTTCACTATGACCTTATCTTAACTGATTACATCTATAATAACCCTATCTCTAAATAAGGTCACATTCTGAGTTCCCGGGGGTTAGGATAACTTTAGATGGGATGGGCACAATTCAATCCACAATAGAAGCTAAACTCTGTAAGTCAATAAATTAAGGCTGCCATCTGTAACAAATATTCATAATACCTCAAAGTTTGGCTCTTTTTACCCATGTTTGGGAGAATCTATGGGAGTAACTTTTTTAAATTGACATATAATTGAGTTATAATGTTGTGTTAATTTCTGCTGGTTTTCAATTTCAACAAAATGATTCTGTTATATATATATATATTCTTTTTTCATATTCTTTTTCACTATAATAACCACAGGAATTGAATATGGTTCCCTGTGCCATACAATGGGACCTTGTTGCTTATCCTTTCTATATATAATAGTTCGAATCTGTCCGTCCCAACCTCCCATTCCTTCCCTCCCCCATCTACCTATTCCTTAGCAATGTGGGGTAAATTATTGATAGACATAGAGAAACCTGAATGAACTGACCTCAGCTAACCAGAATCACCAACTTATTGACCAAAATGTACATGTGCTGGACTTTCCAAAAGAGCAGTCATTTACAAGAAAATACTCAATGACATCAATGTAACTTTGTATTAAATATTGAGTAGATACAAAATAACATTTATAAACATGTGTATGGTAAGAAGAATTCTGATCCAGTGAACAACTGTAGCCCCACCACACAGTTTAAAAAATAAAACACTATCCACTATCCTTCAAGAATTCTACATTTAATTTTTAAATGGCTAAATTAATGTGTGGACATACTTAGTCTAAAAACGTTTTATAATTAGAATTCTATTGAACAAAAATAGAATGGAATAAATACATAAATAAAACAGATAAGGAGTATTGACAAGAATGTAGAGAAACGGGAACACTCATAAACTAGTCGTGAGAATGAATATGATTCAGCAGCTATGGAAAATAGCCTGCAGTTCCTCAAAAAGTTAAACATATGACCCACCAATTCTACTCCTAGGTATGTATCCAAGAGAAGTGAAAACATATGCTCACACAAAAACTTGTACATGAAAATTCATAGCAGCATTATTTATAGTAACAAAAAGGTGGAGACAACCCAAAGGCCCATGAAGTGATGACTGGATAACCACTTGCTGCATAGTCACACAATGGAATATTATTCTGCCACAGAAAGAAATAAGGTGCGGATAGATGCTACAACATGGCTCAACCTTGAAATGATTGTATCCAGTGAAAGAAGCTAGTGACAAAAAAAAAAACAAAAAAAACCCTCATATGATTCCATGTATATGAAATGTCCAGAAAGGCAATTCCATAGACACACAGAGTAAATAAGTGGTTATTTAGTGCTGGGGGGAGTGTGGTGGTTAGGGGTGGTAGCTGACAGGGGGACAAGGTTTCTTTTGGAGGTAATGAAAGTGTTTCTAAAAATAACGGTGATTGGTGTCCATTTTCGTGAATATACTAAAAATCACTGAATGATGAACCTAAAGGGGTGTATTTTGTAGTATATGAATTAAATCGCAATAAAAATATTACCAAAAAATGACAGGGAGGGAGCGCGAGAGGGAGGGAGGAAGGGAAACCCTATTAAACCTAGGTTTAACTTCTATTTCTATCCCAGTCTGGCTGTAGAACTTTAGGAATGTTACTTAACTTCTCTAAGCCTTAACTTCCCCATAAATAAATGGGCATAGTAAGAGTTCCTACGTCACAGGGCTGTTGTAAGAATTTAAAAAGTCAACACACGTCAAGGGCTTAGAGTTTGGTAAAGAAAAAGTGTTGAGTTTATTATATTCTTAAGATTCCCAAGTCAGCGCCCCTTCCTCATGCCCCCGTCTCTGGTTCTGTTTTCAGTGTGAAAGAGTAAGTCGCCTGCTCGTTCTCTTGAGGGTCTTCCTTCAGAGAACCGTGGGAGAGTGGAAATATTTAAAACATGTCAGAAAGCTCAGGTATCCTATTCAAGCCGCATCTTATTATCTAAGGGAAACGGCCTTTGCTTAGTTTGACCCTCTAGGCCTCCCATCCTTTTCGCCTCAGCGCGCATGTGCGGAAGCCCGGCGCCCCTTCGTGCTTCTGCCGCTTTGACAATGGCGGCTTGCGGCGTGGGGCTGTTGACCCGTTTGTCCCTGCGCGTTCAGAGAAGCCAAGTCCAGCGCCCTCTTCGCAGGCTTCTCAGTTGCCCAGGAACGGTGGCCGCAGACCTCAGGAGGGAAGAGCAGTCCTCGGGGAGTGCGGAGACAGGTGTGGTGCCGGGGCTGTAGCCGCGATCCGCCTCGGGCCAGGGCAGGAGGAAGAGTCTGGAGTCGCGGGCGGGCGCTTGACCTGTGGAAGCGGCCGGGGAGCCTTTGGCCATCGGAGAGGTGTCCCGACCTCTTCTGACCGCGCTCGGGGAATCTAGAGCCGCCGCCGTGGCTGGTGGTCGTAGCGGGGTTTGTGACATTTCTGCCTTCGGGGACTCCGTGTCCAGCAATGAAGTCGTTCAAGGCTCGTTTGCAGGCCAGGAACAATTTGCCACTGTTTGACAGTTTGGCGAAACATTGTTGCCAGTAGTGGTAGGGATTCCACAGTTCCTTTTTCGGTAGCTTCCTAGCTCACAAATGTAACATTTTGATGCTCACAAGTTGCTGATGGAGGCCGAGCGAAGCCTTGATGAATGAGTAACTGGGATCCCTGGTCCTCCAGTGGAGGCTCTGCCTCTGAAGTTACTGCCTTTTGCTTTATTCTTCTGACCATTTTGAACAAAATCAGCCTGATAGCAGATCTGCAGGGGCTGGAACAGGCAGGAGTTTTAAGTTTATGTGTTGGTGTGTTCAGAAGTCCAGCTACCCCTCTTGAAACCTAAGAGATGCGTATACGCTGTTTACAATTCTTAGAGCAATCTGGCAGGAGATGTATCATTGTTTCCATTTTAGAGATTTAGACGGAGGCCCAAGGTGCTGAGTGGTTTGCAGCTGAGTTAATTTATACCTCGAGTCCCGCTGTTAAACACCATTTCTTGGAGCTGGAATTTTAAGATATGAAATTATTTCTGGGAACAACTCTAAAACATGCTAAACCAGGAAAGTGTTTTTCCCTAAAATACATGATAGGGTTGCTGTCCTCATCAGACTGTTTGAGAGACTCATTGACAGTGAGTGGGAAATATTGCTTCATATGACAGTTCATTGAAATGCTGATTGGATTGTGTGTAGTAGAAACTGGTTCTGTTAGAATCTCTTTAAGTGACTGAAAATTTGAGTAAGACTTCTGCCAAAGAAGCTATTATAATTTAACATGACTATAGTGGCTTAATTTTAGAGTATTTTCATATGCTCTTTGAGATACAGAACTATGTGAACTCAGTTTGGAAGGAATTATTATTAGTCCATTTTATAGATATAGAAACAAGTTAGTCTAGGTGGAGAGTAAGTGGTTCAAGCTTATTCAGCTATTTAGTAGCAAAGGTAAGACTAAACCCTTCTGATTCCAATGCTTCATTTAGTATAACTTTTTTGTTTTCCTTAGGAAATGTGTTTCATTTTGTATCATTAGGATAATATAACTGGCTAAATATTTAGAGATTCTTGTGAAGCATAACAAGTAACAAAATCCTCATTTGAATTGCTTTTCTATTTTTAAAGAGAAGTAGATGATTATTCTATGTAATTTTATAATTAGAAGAAAATTGAGAAATACCCAGTTGAGTTATTCACTCAGTGCGAGAACTCATTGCCAAAGCTTGCTAGTAACATTTTCTAATAACAGGGAACACCCTGTTTCATAAATCAGTCAGTTCATTTTTGATGAAGCTTGGATGGCTAGAAAATATTTATAATGAGCTAAAGCTATTAATTTGCCATTTCCCTGTTGGTCTTAGTTTTGACATAGCTTTCATGTGAGAAATGGAAAGAACCCTGATTTAAGAACAAGAATTTGTATTGTTCAGGACTCTGGGTGCAGATGGCAGAAACTAACTCAAATTAAAGGGAGGATCCACCAACCATGTAACCAAACTCCAGAAGGAGACATGACTGCTTTAAGGTCACCTGGATGGATGTGATGAGAGTGAGTTATTTCCTCTGCTGTTCTTGTGGCGGCCTCCTTATCTCAGGTTCTTCTTCTACAGCTTGTTAATGGTGAGGTGGGGAGGAATGGCCGCTAGTAGTAGCTTGCAACTTTGTCCAGTGGGAGAATAATCTTTTGCCTGAATTTGAAAGATCTAAGAAAGAGTTTTTGATCATCACCCCACCCTACACCGCCACCCTCACCTACCGGACCAAGAGGAGCTGTTTCAAATCATTTGAGAGTCCTGGCCCGCCTAGTGGGGCATGGGCACATGTATGGGAAGATAGCTATTGACAGCCACCCCCTACAACCTCACAGACAGGGTTGTGTGTTACCAGAACAGGGGACATGTGTCAGGCAACCAAGGAGCAGCTGAGCTCTTTAGGAGGCTACCCAGCTTGTTAGATGTTTGATTTGTTTTTTCATCATTAATGATACTTGCCCTGTCTATCTCAAAAGGTTATTATGAGATTCAGAAGAAGAGTGTTTTTGTGAAAACTGGGAAGTGCTGCACCAGTGGAAGGGCAGCTCTTGGGTTCTCGCTGGTTTTTGTTCCAGGTTGTAAATCCCCTCTTTCTTTGCAGTGCTTCCCTACCAGTGTACTCTACGTGTGACCTGACTAGTGAATAGTGAAAAAGTGACGGTACCCCTTGAACTTGGATTTTATATTTATATCTATCTTCTCCCCGTTCTCACCCCAGAAGTTAATACATTCTCCTGGCTCATATTGAACTTTCATCAGATCACACTTTTGTTCTTTTATGTATCTACTGCTAGCTGATCCCTCCCCTCCTCCCCACCCAACCCCCACCTCCCGTTATGTGCCTGTGTGTTTATGTTGTTTTTGATTCTAAATGAAGGACAATATTCTCTGTGTTTTTGCTTATCAGATTGTTATCACAACCACTGAAAATTTGAATCTGTCTTAAAATATTAGCACTTACTACTTTTTCCTTCCCACTTTGTGTTCTCTGTACATTTGACAAGCCTTTTTACAAGGTAATGAACTTACATTACCTGAACTTTCTGACCCCTCTTTCATGACTTTGTTCTGTCTACATCATTCATACCTTCCGTTGTTCAAGGCCAGAGCTGTTAGTCCTGTAGACTCTGCCTTCCCCCCTCACCTCCTGTCTTCTCAAGCATGTTTCTCCATCATTCAACAAACTTCTCGATCTGCTTCTCAGATTCAGTGTCTGTTCCTCCTCAGTAGTCCAACTGCAGGCAAATACTTGCATAAAAGTACAAAAACAATGTATACTGATGATACTGCAGTGTTGCTTGTGATAGTGATAAAGGTAAACCATCTAAATATTTATCATAGAGGATTAATTAAATTACCATAAATATCCAAGAATACTTATGCAATTATTTTTTAAATGAGGTAAATATATATCTACTGATATGAAAAGATATGACAGTGTATTAAATATTTAAAAGCATATTACAGAACAGAATGTACAGTACATTTTCAGTAATTTCAGTTGTGTGAAAAATGTTTATCTCTGGAGAGGTACAGATGGATATGTTTATATATGCCTTGAAAATGTCTGGAAAAGTATCACACTTAATACTTGGGTATTAGAACTGGAGGAGGATTTATACATTTAGTCTATGAAATTTTGCAGTTGGACTTTACTTTTACAATTAGCAGTTGAACATCAGTGTAGACTCAGTAAATATCAGCAGCAAGAAGATCGAGGTGGTAATTACAACTGGAAAAGTGGATAGAAAAACTTGGACCATTAAAAAAAGAAGGAAATAGGGACCAGGTGGAAAGGCTGTCAGTAGACTGAGGTCATCCTTGTCCCAAGGATGGAAGACAGGTTCTCCTCTGTGTTGTTAAAGTAAATACAACACTGTGACTGACATTCTTCCAGAGATGTTGAAGTGAGGTATGACAGAGTGGAGGCAATTCTGCCAAGAAAAGTCAGAAGTCTCCACAGACCTGAGCGCAATTTGCAGGATGAATGGGAGTTTGTGAGACAGAAAATGAGAAGGTGGGCATTGCAGCCAGAGAGAAGAGGCTGTGAAAGTTCATAGTGTGTGTGATGGTGTCGTGTGAAGAGCACTGTAGGTGCTCAGTGTGGAGGAGGAGGGGGTAGTGAAAGTTAACGTGGGTGAGAAGGGGCCAAGGTGCTGGGCGCTTCATACTCAGGCCATGGGGCTTAGCCCGGACTGGGAACACAGCAAGAAGTCAAAGAATAAGGCTTTCTTAAAAAGATTATTTTATAAAGGGGACTTTGGCACCTTTTTTTCATTGCACTTAGGCTTGTATTTCTTTTAGACTTTGAAATGTTACAGCTTATATAGACTTCTTACGTGTGTATTTATAAAAGTGGTTTTACTTTTCTGGTTTTGCTTTGAAAATTTTATGAAACCCTCCCTTTTTAGCGCTATTCATTGAATATAGTCAATCAAAACAGTGGACAGCTTAATGGTAATCACAAGGGAATGGTAATAGAAAGATTGAGAGGAGCACAACTTCACCTTGATAAAGGAGGAGAAGAAATAAGATGAGGTTAGGATAAAGTTGACTGTAGTCAAGTGTACAGTCTTTATATACCTTATCAAGAGATGCTTTAAATTTTACGTGTTGGTAATGTCTTTGTCTCATTCATAGGCTCTGAAGACAGGACTCCAAAAAAGAGATTCTCTGAGGTGCAAAACGAGAGACGAGAGCAGGCCCAGCGGACTGTCTTGATCCAATGCCCAAACAAAATCAGTGAGAAGAAGTTTCTTAAGTTCTTATCCCAGCATGGACCTATTAACACCCACTTCTTCTATGAAAGTTTTGTAAGTATTTGAGAAACAGTCTGACTTAACAGTCATATATATATTCTTAGTTATTTTTTGCTCTCTTGCCTTTGCAACATGGTGAAGTTATATTTTCTGTTGATATCCTACAGCTTTTTTTAATCTAAATTTCTTTAATGAGGTTTTTTTTTTTAATATGAGAAGTCCTTATAGGAGTATTACAGAATTATAAGCAGAATTATAGCTGAATAATAATTTGACTACTTTAAATCATTCCATTATCTTAGGCATTGGAGCCTGTGGGAGGTCTTTTTTAACTTTTTAATTTTCTGTGTCAGCATTATTTTCAGCTTCACTTAACTCATACCATTTTATAGTGTTCCTTTTATTGACCTGCTTATAATGGTTTAAAACCATTGCTTGTGTGCATACCATTGTAGATTTTAATAATGAACATTTTTCATGTTGTGATAATTGCTTTGAAATATGAACTAAAACACTATTAGTTTAAAAATATTAATAGTATTTAGGAATGTGTTCTATTCTTGTTTTTGATCTAGGGTCTTTATGCTGTTGTAGAATTCTGTCAGAAGGAAAGTGTAACTTCGTTGCAGAATATAACCCGGACTCCAAGCCTGGGCCCTGAGGCTGCAATTCCATTCAAGTCACGTTATTTCAATTTAAAATTGAGAAATTCAGTAAACCAGACTTCTGAACTGTCAAGTATTCAATGTAGTAACCAGTCTTCTCCTTCAAGCAAGAAACTTTATCAGTTACTTTGTTGTGCAGAAAGTGTAAGTTTTTAGGTATACTTCCCCAACTTGATATATGTGTATTTGACTTGTTTTGTACATTTTAAGTTTTTATTAAATATTATTAAATATTCAAATTACAGAGCATACTAACCTAGTGAAAATAAAAGATGCACCATTTGTGATCATAAGAAGTAATTACATTCTTTCAAAGTTTGGGGCCTTTGGATTCTAGTTATTTCTCTCTTGTCAGACATATAATTGTATATGACATTCTTTTTGTAAACTAAACTATCTTATTTCTGGTTTTATCTCTTTTTTTTCTGCTCTAATAATGTTTGTAGTTGTTGGTCAGTCACTCAGTTGTATCTGACTCTTTGCGACCCCATGGACTGTAGCATGCCAGGTTTCCCTGTCTTTGACCATCTCCCAGAGTTTGCTCAAACTCATGTCCATTGAGTTGGTGATACCACCATCTCATCCTCTGTCACCCCCTTCTCCTCTTGCCTTCAGTCTTTCCCAGCATCAGGGTCTTTTCCAATGAGTTGACTCTTCGCATCATGTGCGCTTCAGCTTCAGCCTCAGTCCTTCCAATGAATATTCAGGACTGATTTCCTTTAGGATTGACTGGTTGGATCTTCTTATTGTCCAAGGGACTCTCAAGAGTCTTCTCTAACACCACAGTTCAAAAGCATCAGTTCTTCGGCGCTCAGCCTTCTTTATGGTCCAACTCTCATATCTGTACATGACTACTAGAAAAACCGTAGGTGTAACTATACAGACCTTTGTTGGCCAAATAATGTCTCTGCTTTTTAATATGCTGTCTAGGTTGGTCATAGCCTTTTTTCCAAGAAGAAAATGTCTTTTAATTTCATGGCTGCAGTCACCATCTGCAGTGATTTTGGAGCCCAAGAAAATAAAGTCTGTCACTGTTTCCATTGTTCCCCCTTTTATTTGCCATGAAGCTATGGGACCAGATGCCATGATGTTTATATTAGTTTTGGTTTTTCTTACAGACTAGTCAAAGATTTAGGTAGTTCTTTTCAAGAATCTCTTTATGGTTTTATCAAAATATACTATTTGGGGGTATTTTTCTAATTTTTAAAACTTCTAACCTTTTATATGTCTTCTACTTTGTGGGCCTTTAAGGCTGTGGTTTTTCTTTTAAATATGAATGTTTAAGCTCCAGCGTGCACCTTCATGGTATGATCATTTTAACACTAGTCTCCTAGGGAACACACAGGACTGTTGTTCTAAGGAACTGGGGGATCGTGGGCCTTCATTCCTGAAACTTTGCTGCTTTCTAGTGTTTCTTGCCTTTAACATTGGCTCTCCTCTCCCCTGCAGCTTCCTTTAAATGTCCAGCTTTGTGGTTATTTCTGCCTCCTCTACTAGAGCACTTTACTGTTTTCATTTTCCTGAAACAATGCTTTATACTCAGTGCCTAAGAACAGTCATAGTTTTAATTCTAGCCATCTTTTATTTTGCTGGTATCCTTCCTCGTTCCTCATTCCTCAGTACTTTTTAAAGGGCATTTGTAATAAGGCTCAATGTAAAAAGATTGTGTATTTTTAAAGTCGATCTCCTAAGCCATCAAATATCTGAAATAAAATGACCATTATGCAACATGACCTGAACATTTTCTGTATTTTGTTCTTTTGTTTTGGCCAGCTAGGTAGATGATCAGCTGAACACTCTCTTGAGGGAATTCCAGCTCACAGAGGAGAACACCAGGCTCCGATATCTCACCTGCTCTCTCATTGAAGATGTAGCAGCTGCGTACTTTCCGGACTGTGCAGTCAGACCCTTTGGCTCCTCAGTGAATAGTTTTGGGAAACTAGGATGTGATTTGGACATGTTTTTGGATCTAGATGAAATTGGAAAATTTACTGCTCAAAAGGTAACTGCATTTCTTTAAATCACAAAGTTAAAATTATTAGAAGAAATAAAGGAAATCTTTGGACTTAATAAAATTATAACTTGATTTCTAAGCTTAAGAGGCAGTGTGGTTACAGAGTAAAGTCTGTTTGATACCGCTTCTTTGGAATTGTAAAATCTTCTTTGCATTGGTCTAATATGTGGTCATTTTTTGTGACTATCTTAAACATGTAATAAAATGTTTGTTCCTTTTGGGGGTTGAGAAATTTTGGGGATAGACCAAGGTTACTTACTGTGTTTTTCAGATTATGTGTATATTAACTAATCATTTTATCTGCATAACCTAGTTACTGAAATACTTTTTACATCTCATGTTATTTGCTTCCATTCGTTTCTCAGAATTCTCCTGATTTTTATTGTATTCAAAGAAGTGTATGATTATTATACCTTTTTATCAGGTTGTTCATTTATCATTGTTATGTCCATCATCTCTGTAAATGCCTTTTCTTTGAATTCTTTTTTGTTTATTAAGATGGCCACTTGTTATCTGTCTCAGAAACCTTCTTCTGTATCACTATTTTCAGCTTTCACATTTTTGTTCAGTTGCTAAGTCATGTCTGACTCTTCGAGACCCCATGGACTGCAGTGTGCCAGGCTTCCCTGTCCTTCACTCTCTCCTGGAGCTTGCTCACACCCAAGTCCATTGAGTCAGTGATGCCATCCAACTGTCCATCCTCTGTTGCCCCTTCTCCTCCTGCTCTCAGTCTTTCCCAGCATCAGGGTCTTTTCCAGTGAGAAGCTATGGTTTTTCCAGTAGTCATGTATGGATGTGAGAGTTGGACTATAAAGAAAGCTGAGCGCTGAAGAATTGATGCTTTTGAACTGTGCTGTTGGAGAAGACTCTTGAGAGTCCCTTGGACTGCAAGGAGATCCAACTAGTCCATCCTAAAGGAAATCAGTCCTGAATATTCATTGGAAGGAATGATGCTGAAGCTGAAGCTCCAATACTTCAGCCACCTGATGCGAGGAACTGACTCATCTGAAAAGACCCTGATGCCGGGAAAGATTGAATGAGGGAGGAGAAGGGGACGACAGAGGATGAGATGATTGGATGGCATCACTGACTCGATGAACGTGAGTTTGAGTAGGCTTCGGGAGCTGGTGGTGGATAGGAAAACCTGGCATGCTGCAGTCCATGGAGTCGCAAAGAGTTAGACACAACTGAGCGACTGAACTGAACTGAACTGAAGCTCTTCGCATCAGATGGCCAAAGTATTGGAGCTTCAACTTCGGCGTCAGTCCTTCTAATGAATTTTCAGAGTTGATTTCCTTTAGGATTGACTGATTTGATGATCTTGGTGTCCAAGGGACTCTCAAGAGTCTTTTCCAACACCACAGTTCAGAAGCATCAGTTCTTTGGTGCTGTCTTCTTTATGGTCCAACTCTCACATCCATATATGACTACTGGAAAAACCATAGCTTTGACTAGATGGACCTTCGACAGCAAAGTGGTGTCTCTGCTTTTAATATGCTGTCTAGGTTTGTCATAGCTTTCCTTCCAAGGAGCAAGCATGTTTTAATTTCATTGCTGCAGTCATAGTCGGAGAAGGCGATGGCACCCCACTCCAGTACTCTTGCCTAGAAAATCTCATGGACGGAGGAGCCTAGTAGGCTGCAGTCCATGGGGTCGCTAAGAGTCGGACACGACTGAGCGACTTCCCTTTCACTTTTCACTTTCATGCATTGGAGAAGGAAATGGCAACCCACTCCAGTGTTCTTGCCTGGAGAATCCCAGGGACGGGGGAGCCTGGTGGGCTGCCATCTATGGGGTCACACAGAGTCGGACACGACTGAAGTGACTTAGCAGCAGCAGCAGTCATAGTCTGCAGTGATTTTGGAGCTCGAGAAAAGAAAATCCATCACTGTTTCCACTTTTCCCCCATCTATTTGCCATCAAGTGATGGGACAGGATGCCATGATCTTAGTTTTTGAAATGTTGAGTTTTAAGTCAGCTTTTTTAGTCTTTTATCTTCATCAAGAGGCTCTTTCTGAGATTGTTGATATTTCTCTCAGCAACATATGTTGTTATATTTTGGGTATAAATAGCAAATCACTGAATTTTATGCTTTTACTCCAATCTTTGAGTCTTTTTATTTATTATTACTGGTAAAATTTGATTTTATTTCTACGGTTTAATTTTTTATTTCCTATTTTCTATGCCTTTCCTTTGGTTTTCCTTCCTTTCTTCCTCCTTTTGAATTCTTTCTTTATTCTGCCCTTTCATCCCTTACTTTCTTTCCATTTACAGTTTGGAGATTTGATATCCCATTTATGGTTTATTAACATGCATGTCTGACAGAGTAAAGTTAATCAGTGTGTCCGGTATCATCCCAAACAATATAAGAGGGGCTTTAATTTAATTACAACTTTGATTTGGAAAAACTTCTGCATTTTTGTACAATCTTAGGTTTATATGACTTTTCTTTCTTATGTATTTCAAACTAATAATCTTCTCTGTGTGACTGTCTAGTTGAAACTTCAAACTTAACATTTTGAAAACAAAAGTTTATCTTCATCTCCTTGTTAATATTCTTAAGTATTTATGAAAGTTCTTATTTATGTGTCACATGTTAATTAGTGGCATTTTAGCTTTCCTGATATTTGCTATCACCTAAGCAAAGAAATCTAAGCTAATCTTTTAGGCCTGCCTCTTCATTTATATCCTCAAAGCTGCAGTCACAGGGTCCCTTATAAATTGTCCCTTATAAATTGTCCCTTATAAATTGTCAGTTAAATGATTATAACAACATCTTGCTTTCCACGTATTCCTCGCCTCATGCCTTGGTATTCTAGCCCTCAGGTTCTGTTGAAGTTACCTTAAAACACAGATTGGATCATCCACAAACTTAGAACTGTTCTTTTTAACATAGAATTGAAATGATCTGTTTCGTAATTCATTTTAGTGATAATTTGTCATTCTGTATCTTCACACACCAGGTTTTCAGTCACATCACTTAATTACCTAACAGCAGCAAGGCACTTTTATGATGTGGATAACAACTAAACAATTGTTATGTCTCTTCAGTGAGGAGTGCTGTTTCCTTCCATTCCTGACTGCCATTACTAAGCAGCTTGCAAGGCCTAGTTCTGATTCCATCTTCTTAAAACCACACTTGATTTTTTTTCCTCTGCTCCAGTCAAAATTAATCACTCCTTTTTTGCAGCGTCTTGCTCATCTTTCTGTCTCCAGATTCCTCCTGGGCTACATTTAGTTAGTGGTTGATCTGTGTCTCTCATTGTATCATAAGCGTGGGCAGAACAAGGACCACGTTTGTTCATTTGCTCATCCCACACAGTGCCTATCTGCTCGGTGTATAATTACAGAGTCAAAACTGGCCAAGGAATATAAAACACATCACAGTGAAACGGATCAGTCTTACTAAGACTAACATGCTTTCAATACTTGAAGTTGTATTAAATTCCTGGTGGGGACGCTTAAGTTACATTAGGCTATTTTTATATTAAATAATTAACATGGCTAACAATATGTTGTGATGGTGAAAGCTTGGGCTCAGGAGCCACAGTGCAGATTAATCATTCTTCTACTTAGAGCTGTGTGACAATGGGTAAGTTATTTACCTTCTCTATGCCTTGATTTTCCTAGCTGTAAAACTGGATTGGTGCTGTAGAACCAGTTCATAGAATGTTTGAGAGGATTGGTAGACAGTAAGAAACAGTTTTTTTTTCTGTTGGAAGCAGAGGAAGGAGTTGCAAACTTAGTTGGACGTTAGATTTCTGAACTGGAGAGCTATTTAGAAAAAGAGTATTTTAAAAGACAGTGCTCCAGTCTCACTAAGCAATTTGACATAATTTTGTATGTAGGTTTAACTTAAGCAGTGTTGTTATATATTTATATTCTGAAATATGTGCTTATTTAAGATTATAATAGCTTTGCTAATAGAAACTTCTTAGAAATATAATGAAGAACAGGAGCATTTTTAAATTTTAATTTTTAAAAAACTAAAAATAAAGTAACAACAACAACAACAAAAAGCAGGACTACTTTTAAATTCATCCTCCATAAAGCAGCTTCCTTGATTGCTGTATGCTGTCATGAACCTCTCCTTCCTCTTGGTGCTCTGTGTGTCTCGGTACCCCACTTTGGTTTGTAATTCTCCGGACTTGTTTTATTCTTCAGCCTGAGTTAAGGACAGTTAGGAAAAGATTATAACTAAATCTATATATATGTCTTAGCTTCAATCTATTGTATCCTTTTAAAAAATGGCTGCAGAATATTCTATTGAATGAATGTACCATGCTGCTGCTGCTAAGTCGCTTCAGTGTACCATAATTTATTTCATAACCAGTCCTTTTTTGTTAGTTAGGGACCAGTATCTTTTTTCCTGCTTTATTGCCAACTGTAGTAGGTAGTATTCTTTGGTTGTGCAGAACAGAAACCAACCCAGAGCAGCTTAAACAAACAGAAGAAGTAGAGGAAGCATCCTAGAACTCAGGAGTCAGGAGTGTGGGTGAGTCCTAGGATAAGACTAGAACTCAAGTATAAATGATCAACAATCCACAAAGGGTCTGTTTCTCTCCAGGTTTTGCTTTGTTTAATATCTTCATCCCCTTCACTCTCCTTTCCCCTCCCCACTTCGATTTTCTTTACATTTTCATCCAGGTGGTGTAGCATGTGCCTACTCCAAAGTTTCTGAGTTCTATTTCAGCCACCTGGTAGCCTCTGACCCTCAGTTGCAGTTCCTGGTGGAAACACTGGGCTGTGAGGGGGAGCCTCCACGGTGCTTGCGTCAGCAACCCTGTCTGGCCCACATGCATTGTCAGGGCCTTGATCCTTTCAGGAGGAATGAGTTCTTAAAGAGGGGCGGGTTGAGGGTAGAGGGCTTTAAGCTAGATAGAGCTTTTAGAAGGTATCTACCACACAAATAGTGCTGCAGTGAGTGAACAGCTTGTAAATCTGCTCATTTGTATTAGCATTCCTTTGGGGTGATTTCCTAGGATTTTAGTAACTCATCAAAATCTTACATATTCAAAGTTTTGCTATTTCAGTATTGAAGTTGTCCCAAAAGTATGTCTCAGTTTACACTCCTGTTGTCAGGATGGATGTGTTTCTCCTCACCCTCCAAAGCTGGTCCTGTCAGCCTTTTTGTTTTTGCCAGACTGATAATCAAAAAAACCTCATTGCTATTTTAATTTCCTCTTAGTTTCTGGAAAACAAGAACATCTTTTACTATGTTTCTTGCTCAGTTTTATTTCTTCTGTTAATTTCTTATTCAAATGTTTTTGACCATTTGTAGAATTGGGCTCTGTGCAAACCTTCATAAATTAGGGACATTATTCCTTTATATGACATGTATTATTGTCTTCATTTGTCTTCTATCTAGTAATAAATATGCTTGGCCTTAAGATGGTTTTCATTTTTATTCATTCATGTTCTTTTGTGTGTTCTGGAATTTTGGGTCATGCTTAGAGAATCCTTTACTCTATGATTGTATAAACATTCTCCCATTGTATTATGGTATTTTATTGATTGAAACCTTTTTTATTGAAGTCTTTGCTCCGTGGTGAATTTACTTTGGTTTTGGAATAGTCTAGTTTCTTTTTTTGATGGCCACTTGACTCATTCTTTGAATAGCATTTCTGCAGTAATTTGCAGAGTTCATTTTATTAACTATTAAATGCCTATAGTTACATCTAGTTATATTGTCTGTTTCCTTCTGTTGATCTGCTGTTCTCATGCATGTGTTTCCTGTTATAACTACTGTGGGTTTGCAGATCTTATGAAAATGGAAAGGCTGACTTGGAAAGGGCATGTATATGTTCACAGAGTCTGTGGTTCTACGTGTAGTATTACATAAGTCAATTATAAAAAGCCAGTGATCTTTCAAGTTAGTATTTTATACTCTAGAGAATCAAAAGACAACTGAAGATTTTTTTTTAATGTTTTTATTGAAGTATAAGTTGATTTACAATGTCATGTTCATTTCTGGTGTACAGCAAAGTGATTCCATTATACATATATTGTGTCTATTCTTTTGCATATTCTTTTCCATTATGGTTATCACAGGATATTTAATATAGTTATCTGTGCTATACAGTAGGACCTTGTTGTTCATTTTGTATATAACAGTTTGTATCTGCTAATTCTAAACTCCTAATTTATCCCTTCCCTTTCCCCATACCCTTTGGTAACCATAAGTTTGTTTTCTATGTCTATGAGTCTGTTTTTGTTTTATAGATAAGTTTACTTGTATCATATTTTAAATTCCACATGTAAGTGGTATCATATATTTGTCTTTCTCCTTCTGACTTCATGGTAATCTTTGGTCCATTGACGTTGTGTAAATAGCACTATTTCATTCTTTTTTATGGCTGAGTAGTATTCCAGTGTGTGTGTGAGTATATATCACATCATCTTTATCCATCTGTCAGTGGACATTTAGGTTGCTGCTGTGTCTCGTCTGTTGTAAACAGTGCTGCCATGAGCATTGGGGTGCATCTCTTTTCAGATTTTTCTCCAGATAAATGCTCAAGAGATGGAGTTTTGGATCATATGGTAGCTCTATTTTTGTTTTTTAAAGGAACCTCTATACTGTTTTCCATAGTGGCTTCACCAATTTGCATTTCCATGAAGAGTGTAGGAGGGTTCCCTTTTCTCTTCACCCTCTCCAGCATTTATTATTTGTAGACTTTTTAATGATGGCTGTTCTGACTGGTGTGAGGTGATATTTAATTGGTTTTTAATTTATTTTTAATTGAAGGATAATTGCTTTACAATATTGTGTTGGTTTCTGCCATACATCAACATGAATCAGCCATGGATATACATATGTCCCCTCCCTCTTGAACCTCCCTCCCACCTAATTTTAGCTTTGATTTACGTTTCTCTAGTAATTAGTGATGTTGAGCATCTTTTCATATGACTATTGGCCATCTGTGTGTCTTTGGAGAAATGTCTGTTTAGGTCTTATACACATTTTTTGATTGGGTCTTTTTTTTTCCTTTGGTTTTTGTTTCTGTCACTGAGTTGTATGAGCCATTTGTATATATTGGCCCTTGTCCAGTCAAACTGTTTGCAAATATTTTCTCCTAGTCTGTCAATTGTCTTTTCATTTTGACAGTTGAGGATTTTGGGTCTGCTTTTGGCTGTGATTGCATGGAGAATTTTTTGTGTCTGTATGGTTATTAATTTTTTGTTTTGTGTATGTGTGTTTTGACCAGAAATGACTTAGAGCATCCTTTTAGAAAAGTTTCAGAAGTTCCTTTTTATAAAAAGCTATTTGCTACTGTTTTTTTATTTAGACCTCAGGAAATTTTCTGATGGAATTTCAAGTGAAAAACGTTCCTTCAGAAAGAGTTGCAACTCAGAAGATCCTGTCTGTGATAGGAGAGTGCCTAGACCAGTTTGGCCCAGGCTGCGTGGGAGTCCAGAGGATCCTGAATGCCCGCTGCCCGCTTGTCAGGTTCTCACACCAGGCCTCCGGATTTCAGTGTGATCTGACTGCTAACAATAGGTATGGTCTCTTACCGTCTTAAATGAATGTTACAAAGGATTAGCATAGTGTTTCTTGTGCAGAAACAGTGATTTTTGACTCTCAGATATGCTTTACTAGTAATTTTTTTAAAACGTGAAAACTTGAAAAGTAGGAAGTACTTTCTCTTATACTATATAATATCTATTGGGTTTTTCTTTTTTTTTGGTGTTCTTAATAAAATGTTAAGATACTATGTTAAAATGTTAACATACCTAACAAACATCTTCTGAGAACTGTGTTTCATTGTTCCTACTTATATAGCCTGATAACAACTCAAAAATTCCTGGGTATCTAGCCTTCTAGTTTACTTAGAAAGTAAAGTGGCATCTTGAGTTTGTCCTTGGAATTGCCTCCAGATATAGTCAAATTTATGGCACCCCACTCCAGTACTCTTGCCTGGAAAATCCCATGGATGGAGGAGCCTGGTGGGCTGCAGTCCATGGGGTCACTGAGAGTTGGACATGACTCAGTGACTTCACTTTCACTTTTCACTTTCTTGCATTGGAGAAGGAAATGGCAACCCACTCCAGTGTTCTTGCCTGGAGAATCCCAGGGACCGGGGAGCCTGGTGGGCTGCCGTCTATGGGGTCGCACAGAGTTGGACACGACTTAAGCGGTTTAGCATAGTCAACTTTGTGTCAAGCAAGTGGTGGACTGAGCAGCCTAATAAGACTGCATAGTTTTCTTCAGCATGTTTTCATTTTATTATCAACCTGTTTGCTTAAAAAAAAGTGAGAGTAATGAGAATGATGAGTTCTTTTATGCTCATAACTTTTTTTTGGTTCTCAGTAGAGAAAACTCTTCAGTTGAGGCGTTTGTTTCTTTACACTCTAGTATACTCATTGCATTGGAGAAGGAAATGGCAACCCACTCCAGTGTTCTTGCCTGGAGAATCCCAGTGAGGGGGATCCTGGTGGGCTGCCGTCTGTGGGGTCGCACAGAGTCGGACACGACTGAAGCGGCTTGGCGGCAGCAGCAAACTCATTGCGTGCGTTTTGTCTCCCTATACTATCTGTTAGTTAAATAATCATAACTAAAAATAGATTTAGAAAATCCAATCTGGAGCAGTTTTGAATAAACTCAAGTGTTCACTAACAATTCAGTGCTAAATACTTCTGAATTTCTCTCAAGTGGCTCATTTAGTAAAAATAAATAAAAATACATACTATACTTTCTATCATTACTATATTTTCTTTATAGTATGTAAGTCGAATAAAATGACTTTTATCTTGGTAATAATGTTACTTTCATTGTCTTGTTGCTGTAGTTTTAAAATTATTTAATATGCATCAGACTTTTTATACTTGCATGTTTCTTTATATCAGATACCTTGTACTGTGTGCTACTTATTTTTCAGCTTAATTTAGCTTCATTTACATAGCTAAAACATTTAATCACCATGAATTTCTAATTTGCCATTTCCGCTCCTTTCCTTAAACTCAGAAAGTGCCACCCATGATGGTACTTAGTAGGCAGTTTGGAGTTGATACTGTGAAATAACATGTGCCCTCTCTTGGGTCTTTGAGAAATTACAAGACATGTCTTGATCATTAGGAACTTAATTTAAAAATATTTCTTATAACTCTTTGCATTATAACATGACTAGAAGACTTAGAAAATAGGCTCTGAAGACTGATTTCTTAATACATATTTATCTTCCTGAGTTGTGTTTTTTATAAATAGTACACTTAAGTAATTTTGGCTGAATTTTAAAAGACTTATACTTTCTTGGTAAAATAAGTATAATATTTCCCTTGTCTGTCGAAGGACTAGATAATCTCCCTTTCCCATTCTGAAGTGTCCTGATTTGGGTGATAAAGTATAAGGTTAGGTCACCTATAATCAATCCATAACAAGATCAAATTGTTTTTGAAATTCAGTTATCAGGAAATCTTTGTCATATTTTTCTTCCTGTGGTGAGTGCAAATCCTACATATGACTTCATTTTCCTTCCAGCTTCGTCTGATACAAAGATCAGAAATAATCATGCAGCACAGTTTTAATTAACCTGCAGAACCACTGGATTGGAATGCCTATAGCCCAAATAGATTCTGATTCTGACTTTGTTCATTCTGTCTGTATCTTCTCTGCATGTCTCTTCAGTGCCCCTTAAAACACTAGAAAAGCTGTGGGTGCAACAAATAAACACAGGAATTAATGATGACTCAAAACAGAAAAGGACTAGTTAATCTATGTGTGCAACTAAAGTATGAAGCTCCTATAATTACAGACCTGCCTGTGTCTTTATTGATAGTTAATAAACAGCACTTAGGTATTATTTTACTTACTACAACATGTTTAGGAACTTTGATTTAAAATTTTTAAGTGTGATAACTGCATTGTGGTTGTCAGCATTTAGAAGAATGTTTTAATGGTAATGAAAGGTTATCATTAATATTAAATGTTATATTGCAAATACATAATGCATTTGATGATCTGCTCTTGTTGTTCTGAATATGTTTAGATAGAGTAAGATAGTTAGATATATGCCCAGGTTTGTGTTTTGTTCTACTCTGGGATCATAATTTGGGGGGTTGAAAATTTCTGTTATTTTTCTCTTTCGAAGGATTGCGTTGAAAAGTTCTGAACTGCTTTACATGTATGGTGCCCTGGACTCGCGGGTTAGAGCCTTGGTGTTCAGTGTCCGATGCTGGGCTCGAGCACATTCGTTAACAAGTAGTATTCCTGGTGCTTGGATTACAAATTTCTCCCTCACCATGATGGTCATCTTTTTTCTCCAGAGGAGGTCACCTCCTATTCTTCCAACACTAGACTACCTAAAAACCCTTGCAGGTGAGACTCAAAGCATCTGTTTTCTCTCTGAATGGATAGCATTACCATGTGTTATCAAAGCCATGTGTGTGTGTTTGTTTATTGTTCACTTGCTCAGTCAGGTAACTCTTTGCAACCCCATGGACTGCAGCATGCCAGGCCTCCCCATCCTTCACTATGTACTGGAGTTCGCTCAAACTCATGTCCATTGAGTCGGTGATGCCATCCAACCATCTCATCCTGTCACCCCCTTCTCCTCCTGGCTTCAGTCTTTCCCAGCATCAGAGTCTTTTGCAATGAGTCGGCTCTTTGCATCAAGTGGCCAAAGTATTGGAGCTTCAGCATCAGTCCTTCCAATGAATATTCAGGGTTGACTTCCATTAGGATTAATCTCCTTGCTGTCCAAGGGACTCTCAAGAGTCTTCTCTAGCACCACAGTTTGAAAGCATCAGTTCTTGGGCACTCAGTTTGTTTAAGGGTCATGTATTTTCATGACTGACTATTTCATGGTCCTGACTATTAATAAAATCTAAAAGCTGTTAATTTTCTTAATGTCCACCAGGGGTCATGAGAGCTGATGATTTGTGAAGCGGAGGCCTTTAAAATTTTTCAAGAGCTCTGTCTTACTGTGTCAGTTGGCAACATCGTTTACCATCTCCTGAGCCAGTTGGAGCCTCTCCTGGCTTGACCAAGTTTGGAATGACCTTGGAGAAAAATATATCCCAGATGCAGCTTCTGATTGGAGCCCAGCTTACAAATGGCTTTCCAAGTTTGAAGCTATTTCCAGATTTCTCTTAGAAATGCCAAAAACCATTTCATGGTGTTTCAAGGTCCTAAATTTTTTTTTTTTTGGTTGAAAGTTTATAGGCAATCTTAGGTAAATGGTTTTAGAATTAGTATACTATTTAATTTGTGTTTTAAATAAATTGAAATTTTGATAGGCTGCTGGGGGAGATACTAAGGTATTCCAGTCTTAAATTATGAAAGGAAAATAATTCAGGGATTTACTCAGAAAATGTATATGCGCTCCATTTTCTGCCCCTCCCATATATTGCTGCCAGATAATTCTTATAAAGTTCACTCCTAAAGTGACCCTCTTTAAAGGGATTTTAAAAGGATTTTATTCCCTATGGAATAAACCTCAAGCAGTTGGCTTAGCTTTGTATTATATAGAATTTTCACCTGTAGCCATTTTTCCAGCCTTTTCTCCCACTCTTTCTCTTCATGTATTCCCGCATTTCAGCCAATGACACGTTCATAACATTTCCTCTTAGCTCCTTTTTTTGTGATATTTGTTTTTCATCCTGGAACATGCCTTTTCTTCTCTATAAATTCTGTTAAGTTCACTTCCATGCCACTTTTCTTATTCAGATTAGAAGTAATCGCTTGTAAGTGTTGGTACCGCTTGAAAGTCAGCTTTAAAAATCTCCGTGTGGTAGGTTATGGAAAGTAGGAAGTTCAGAGGGAGGTAGAGCAGTGGGCCTGTATCTCACCTTTGAGGTCCATGCCTGTGTTCATCTCCTCATTCGGTGTCATTCATTCACTTTGGATCTGTTGGCTGCAAACTATGTGTCAGGTGTGGTTTTTGGTGCAGTGGTTTATACAGGCGATGTTCTCAGGCAATGCTTAAATCTAGTAACAAACAGAAAACCTGGGTAGAGCTCACCTGTTAGCCGCCTGGAAAGAGCACTTCCTGTTCAGTCCTGCTGTGTGCACTGATGCTTAAGACTACTTTCCTGGAAACTGTTTGGGGAAGTATCATGGATTTTGGAGTTCAGAAGCGAAGAAAGAATAG